>NC_143564.1:93438000-94055000 GCF_054136105.1 Typopeltis vanoorti | reverse complement strand
TCGAAAGCAAATCCGTGTCCTTCGAAAAAAAAAAAAAAACTTTGTAACCCGACACTTTTCATTGTTAGCCACTGTTTCGCAAGCGAGCGCTCTTCCTTCACAATATGTGGGAAACTAACAGAGTCCGATTATTCCTGCTCCTGGCGTGCAGCGACGTGGAGGAATATACAGAAGCGTGATTTATTGTATTCAGAGCTTCGAGGTCCTGATTTACTTTCTTTATTGAATAAATGAGTTGCAAAGGCAGAAAAACACTAATGCGAAACAAAGCGCTTCTTCTGATGCAGCTGACTTTGCTAAACATAACGTTAGGATGCCCAAAGAATTCCAAGAGAACTGCTCCTCCAATTTACCAAATATATATGATTCACAAATGTTTTAGCAAACTAATAATTAAATTCAAACCTAATCAGGGAATTGTATGTTTAGTTTAACATAAATTAATAAAAACCTCTGACCTAAAGTGAGCTAATTTAACCATTGTATGCAACGCACAAATTTCAGAGCTCCTACATCGAACGATGGTTTACAATTAATTCTAATTTCTATTATTTCTTCTTACTTCTATTAAACAAAGTACATAACGTAGTTGTAAGCTATTCCGATACTTTTTTACATCGAGAGTGATATTGCTACAGTTTTTTTTTCTTTCTGTCTTCTCGTGACATTCGGAAGGTCGTATATTTTTCCACAATACTTTCCTATAGCACAGCTTCTCATCGAGAGAATTGATATCATTTTGTTGCACAAAGCTGGCTTTGCTCGCTCAAGTAGCGCGCGCGCGCGCTGGATTTTTTTATTTTTTATTTTTTTATTTTCAGTTCATTGTTGTTCTCTTTGATTTCTCGTGATACTGTAAACCGCCATCATAACAGTAAAACTGCAGTTCAAAGAGATGATAAAAGTTTACCGTTTATTTAGAACTTTAGTTGGAACTTCTACTGAAAGACGTTGTGTTGTTGATGGCCGTAACGACGTACGTTTTCTTCCAGCTGTCGACGGTTTCTGGCGTTCGGACTGGAGAAGAGAGAGAGTTACGGAGCCAACCACGGTTTCATGCTGTTATGGTTAAAGCACGGAAGGATAAATCTTTCGGAATCGTATTAATATCCGCCATAAAGTGAGGGGTCGTATTCACATACAGTGCACCTGACAGCGGCGGAAAGATTGCCGACTGTCACGCGCCGTCATAACTATGGTGGATATAGTTGACTGCTGGGATATATATATATAATTATTCTCGATGGTCGTTCGATCACCTTTTCCCGCTTCTAAACCATTGCGGTGAGTAATTGAATGCCGCTGCTTACGGCCAATGTTGAAACAGGGATGGATGTGGTTGCGTATTTTTTTCCCCCGTTCACTGCAGGAGATGAAGTTCCGAAAGGAGTTGATTAATTACAAATACTGGCACGCGAAATTACGCAGGAATTTGTAATAAGCTAACTAATTTAATGTCTCAGGGAAGATGATACAGACTTTGAGTGAACTAGAAATGACAAAATGCGAAACAAAAGTAAAGTGGGGACAGATTTAAAGAAATCAAAAAGGCAATATTATTGAATCATTTACTATAATACTTACAAATAAGTTCATTTTGGTAAAGATGTATCGTTTTTATTGACTCATATAAAAGGCCAGAAAGAAAACCAGATGATGATCTGGTTTTCTAATATTTGTTAGAAAACCAAATCATCATCTGGATCGTAACATTTGCTTCAAAAACGACCACCTAAGGAGAACCAACAAGTGCTAAACGTTGCCTTTACATCAGTGGAACGCTGAAATGCCTGCAAGACTCAACATAAAAACTCTTTTGGAGATTGTGTTTCAAACAGAATGTCCCGATTTGAAAATTGTATATCTCTGCAACCACGAACCACAAATGAATGCGACTTGTACCATGTGAACAGCCTTGGCCCAGGGTTCGTTTTGAACAGTTCTTTGTGCTAATCTATTAGAGGACATGGAGGACGACACCTTCCTACAAAGGTTGATTTTTAGTGACTAAAGCAACCTTTCATCTAAGAGGTAAAGTTTCGCGCCACAATGTTCGCATATGGGGACTTGAGAATCCACATGAAATCGTACAACATGAATGAGATTCACCAAACTTAATGTTTTTTGCGCGGTTTCTTTGGCCCTTTCTTTTTTGAGGAAAACACTGTTATGGGAAACTCCTATCTTGAAATGCTGCAGGACTGGCTACTTCAACAGCTGAATGAAGAATCTGAAGATTACATTTTTCAACAAGACGGAGCACCGCCACATTGGAACCTCCAAGTTCGTCGGTTTCTAAACGAAACATTGCCTCAGTGTTTTGTTGGACGCACGGGACCCCACGATTTGGTACTACACTCTTGGCCTCCAAGATCTACAGACATCACCCTTGTGACTTCTTTTTATGGGGATACGTAAACGACTGTGTTTATGTTCCTCCATTATCCGCTGACTTGGATGAGCTCAGAACCGGCTGCAGTAAATTCTGTGACAGAAGACATTCTCGGACGCATTTGGGATGAATTCAGCTATCGGCTTGATGTTGTCCGTGCAGCAGGTGGAGGGCACATTGAGCATTTGTAATTGTGGTGAGTGAAACTTTAGGCCTTACTTCATACTTGGTAATTTATTTTGTAACTGTACCACATTTTCATTATTAAATATAATTATTTGAAATCAGGTGATTCACTTTGAAACACCCTGTTTATTAAATGGTGCGATACGAAGGCAACCAATGACAGAGATCGTTAACCTTTCTTGGGTGCATTGTTGAACGGTTACTATAGTTATTATAGTTTCTGCATTTTATTCGAAGTACAAGCTGGTTATAATTACGTAAGCTTGAGTGTAGAATCTTGATATAGTGTTTGTTTCTACTTAATAGTTTACTTTCATCCATTACGAGCTAGGCGTTCCCTTTAAATAATAAAGATGGGATTTTATTATCGTACTTGATAATTTGTACTCTTCAAACAATATCTTTTAATTTTAGTCGATTGTATTTCTGAACGTAATATGCAGTGCATGATTAGAGGGAGGAGTTATGCGGCCTCATATCTTGGCCTTAATGAGCAAGTGTTCAATAAAAGGGAAAGTATTAGAAATAAGACAATAGCCTATTTAGTTCCTAATATTTGTTTCCATTGTAGTCTACTGCTCCGACGACTGTAATAGAAATAATGAAATGTTTGTACAAAGCAGGATGAAGACAGGAGAGAAAGCGCACCTTATATTGAAACAATGAGAATAAGTAATCTTGATATTAGATTCTTATTAAATGGAACGATAAAAACAAATACTATTTTTCATTAAGTGTTTGCCTCGTGGTAATTTCTCTGACATTAGTACTGCGGAAAGAAAGGCTTCGAGTAATTATTCATATTCACTGGCCAGCCAGTCAAACTATTATTATTATTGTTATAGATGAGTCGATCTTCAGTGCAGATAAGACGTATTTTTCTTTCCCAACACATTGACGAAGTTGATTGGTTAGAAATACTGGTTCGAATCCCGTTTATGACGTGAATTTTTATCAGAGCTTTCCAATAAAAAGCGAGTTATACGGTCTTATACAGAGGTTCGTGCGAGATCTAGAATAACAGGCGGGTTTGCCTGTTATGAGGGACGAATAACAAGCAATCCCCTCCCCCGTGAACACATATCTACTGACTTAAAACGCTATTGGACAAGAAAGGCAACGGAAATCATCTTCATCGTGTTCCTAATCACTATTTCCTAGTAAAGTAATTTGGTGTCCTAGCAACTGTGTTCTGCATATATCCTATTAGGTAATGAAATGGCGCTAGGGGATTAATTTCCTAAATAATTATTTTATTTTTATCGGAAGATATTTAAAAAGTAGATTATACACTGTCCAGAAAGCGTGCATTTGAAACAGTAAAATACCAATTAACATTTGATGAAAGTTTATATCCTTTCATTAAATTAACATATGATGATATGTTCATAAAACTGCGCAAATCTCAAAAAATTGGCCACTCTCATGAAGAGATGGCAACGATTTTTCTCCCACAAGCCAGGAAATCTGCTAGAAAAAAACTCCACATGATTGACACATATAACACACTAACATCATACACTTCGTTATTCGGACCACAACCAGTCTGATTATCATCAAAATATTAAAGAGTTCTGAAGCCCGTTTGAAAAGTCAGCAAAAAAAATTGAGCTTGAAACGGTGAATGTTTTTACCCCCAAATATAATCTGATATAAAATAAAATAGCCACGAAACGTATTTTCTCCCATTTCACTGCATATCTGTTGAATTTACGCACACATATCAAATAAACATATACGTATATTCCTAGTTGTCATGGTAGTTCTCTTGAGTTAAGACATAATTCAATGTTTGAAAAATCATAACTGGGTTAGTAATACTCACGTGTTATACGGTTTTTCAACACACTGAATATAAGCTTCTCTACGCAACATATTCTATTACATAATTAATATAATCGATCACTATTAAGAGCATCAAATGCAGCTGTTGAGAGTTTAAGTAGGATATATCGATATCTTTCAAACACAATATTAGAATATCATATTTTATGAGAAATCTTCCTTATATTTAATCTTTCTATAGGAAAAATTTAAAATTTTCCTTCAGGACAGATTTGGATTTATAATATCTGACGTATTCTGAGCGGACTCTACTCAGTCAAAAATGTTTCATGCTCTCCTCCTCCTAAAAATTATCATAACTTAAGAACAACTGGTAATTAACAATAAATAGCAAAGCTTTTATGGTAATAGAATTACCCCTAGTGGTGGTTCAAGATAAAGTGGTTCATAAATTCGTGAACCACACAGAATGACCATAGCTGAAAATCTGAGGATGATTCGTACGAAATGACCAACACAGAGACACATGCTGGCTTGCTTTGTATATAAAACAAATTTCATTATTCCTTTTTGTTCTTTAAATTTTACTTCTTAAACGTTTTAGTTCTCAACTTTGGAAATCCCCAATCTCTTTGATTCATTATATTTCTTGTTATAATTCCATTCATGTGTAATGTCGGTGTTTGGATATATGTTTCTGTGTTCACGTATTTGCTCTTCAATCAATATAGAGAATGATGTTTCAATGAAGTTCGGATATCAAGCCTGTCCTCACATCCTTCAAAAAACACACTCAGGTATGTATTTTTAATACTGTTTTAATATATAAAAAAATAGTTAGAACTTTAGTGTTACTATGGAACATAGGTGCAGCTCTTCCCATAAAGACGTGGCTATTTTTTGTAAATTATATAAAATAGGCGCTGCATTCAGAAAATTATTAGCAGTAAGAATAAGTACTTTTTAAGCATCGAATTCTTTAAAATTTTTTTCTGAAATCTATTACCAATGTGAATGATAGGCATGTCGTGCAGGGGAGACGCCAAATTTCTGCGAAAAAAAATGCAGAGTTCAGCCTTCCGATTCGTGTTTACAGCAAGCTATATTTCCTTTACATTCATACTCAAAAACGATCAAGGTTTAATTTATAAATCTGAAATTAATTTCAATGATTTATACACTGGTTCTTAAAATGCACTCTTAACTGAAATAAAAAAGTAAACCTAGAAATCAGCTACACTAGATACAGATTATTATTAATAATATAATTTTAAAACTTAAGAGGAAAGTTTAATGGACATTATTCATGAGTCCAATCTAATCACATTTAAAGTATACTTATTTCTTGCTTGCTCTATGATGCTACTTGGATCTTCCGAGGAAAAAAAAAGAAATCTAATGTATACCTACGGAAGTTCGTTCAGGATGAACAGCTCAGCAAAAACACACAACGAACGATTTATCTAAATGTTATTTGAAACAGTAAAGAAAGAAAAAATATCCAATGTATATCCTTGCCAGGAACGGTTGTTTTTATCCTGAGAAAAAAATAATTCGATTGTCTGTTGTCTGCACATGCTTAATAAGAACGCGAATCTAATAGGCAATTCTTTTTTGAAAGCAAAACTGAACTAGAACCAGAAAAGTACAAACGAACGAGAGAACGTTCTTGTATACAAATAAAGCACCCTTCCAAAATGAGGAACACTGTTTTTATCTAAAACGCATTTGTTTCTTACCACCAGTATCGATTTTTACATTCTAACTCTGGGTGAAATCGAAAGCGAAGAAATATGGAAAAGACTTAAGGAATCGTTGATGGAGTAAAAGGATCTACTTCTCGTCAAGTGAAACATAAGCTCCCCGCTTTCCGTTGAGTATTTCCATTCTCTCTCTCTCTCTCTCCCAGAAATATACATGCACGTATTTGATAGTAGCAAATTTAATACTAAAATAATAAATATTACTTTTTTAATATTTCATTTAAATGAGATTTGTTCGTTTTCACTCTTTCTTCCATTAAACCTCATCATGTTAGGGTGTAAATTGTAAAAGAAATATAAAAAGAATAAATATTGTGACAAACAAAATTGTGATAAACCAAACATAAAACGGATACAGTTTTGTAATGGGTAGATACTATTTATTAACCTTTTTTTTAAATGATAGTTTTATATGCTTAATCGGTTTCGTTAAATTTCTATTGAAAAGGTTAGATTGAAATCCATATCGATTCTTTTCGACACTTTTGTATTAATCCTAATTACAATGACTCTTAAAATTCCTCCAGCCAGAGTTCATTGTCATGTGAGAATAAACAAATAACTAATTATATTGAATATAAGCCATTTCTTTAATAGTTTATTCTGTAAAACAGATAGTATTTTTTTTCGACTCAACGACTTAGAAACAGCGACAGGCAATCCACAATTAAATTTAAAAATGTACTTTAATGTAATATGTTGACTAAAATGTTCTCTTTTTCTACACAGTGCTAAACTAAACGCTGGGCTGAAACGGTCATAAGCTAATATGACAATTTCCACAAAACTGTTTAATTATTTGACACTTCGGGGGGGGGAGCGGCTCTGTATTCGTGAAGCGAGAACTTTAACTTACATTGAGGATTACTATGGAATAGAAATTTAAAATTCTGTATCTGGACCATTTTTTTGGGTTGATCTGTAAAAACATTCCTCTCGATAACTTTGAACGTCAATATTTTAAAGAGATTTTTTGGTTCGCTGGAAAAATATTACTCGTGACATTTAAATTGAATTTTCGTAAATCATTGCTTTTTATTTAAATCTGACTAAATTGATTTTTTTTTAAAATTCGGCGCATACGGAAAATTAGCTTTTTGAGAGGGAGTTCTCCTTCCTGCTGAAAGTTAAAAAATGAGCGCATTGTTCAGATTATAGCAAATGAAACAGTGAATTATAGAATCAAATCAATGATTTCTTTGAAATATTCATGGTCGTTGTCAAACCTTTCTATTCATGAAGAAAATATTATTATTATAACCTTATAAAAGTCATTAAAATATATTCAGAGGCAAAGCAATGAACTGAGTAAATTATCTTTACTCCTTATATTAAAGTAAAAACTGCAAATGTTTCCGATTTTAGTTTTTCATGTGAAAACCAAAGTAGTTGAAGATAAACCAACTTCAAAAACAACTAATTAAATGTGCAGATTTAAATTAAAAATAAATAAAATCAGATTTAAAATGCACACAATTAGATTGTGTATTTTAAATATTTCTTAAGGCGTACATGTTTAGCTATGATAAATAACAAACATTATAGTTTCTCAAAACGATTGAGATCAGACCCATTTCCAGATAGCAGAATGAAAAGAAAGATGAATGAATCAGCTGTTTATTATAGATTTATCTCCATGTGATTATCTTCGCGACTACTGTGAAGCGTATTGAACAAAGTTAGCCAAGGAGATCTCTACCTCAGATATATTAAGACTATTTGCCGAAAGAGAGAGTAAATAAGCAGACCACCCTATCTGATAAAGAATCTGCCCTTTTCTAATAAATCGAAGTGTGTCATATCTGTCTTGATGGATAGAGCCAGGTGACAAAAGCCTCCACAATCACGGCAAGCGTGCATCTCGAGAGGTTTCAGGTCACCCAAATGAACTCTGTACCATAAACTGAATAGAAGGTCCATTTTCGTCTGCAATCACTTCCTTACAGGTGGTCATTCATATCTGAAATAAAAAAAAATATAGAAATAAAATGGAATAGGGAAAAGAAAGCAGTGAGAAAATTCACGTGAACACAGAGCATTTTCTCTGTTCTTCAAGCCTCGGGATACTGAAGACTTCTAGTCCCTCGAGAAAAGGCAGTAGCACCGGTTCTCTTATAAAATATTTCCCCCAGGGGCTTCGCGCCATGCCGTTGCCTCTTCAAAAAAGTCTGAAAGGAAGAGACGCAACTTTTGATTTCCGCCTTGAACGATGCAAAAAAAAAAAAAAGTTCTTTCGCTTCGGTGGACGGAAAGTGTCAGGCGCGGGGGGTCACACGGTCCTTCCATTTTCCGAGAAATCTTCAGCGGAAATCTCTGCCATATTTGGCACAAGGTTTTCAATAGTACCTCGCATTCTTTCTTGGACGCAGATCATGTATATCGACCCGACATTAGGTGCGGGCGACACCTGCGGGTCAGCGGTTGGGAATGTCTTTGACAGGTCATTTTCCAAATGCCATCATGCACGCGATGTTGTCGAAGATACTTTGTTTTAGGAGTTACCGTCATTAGCATTACGTATCTGAGCCTGACAGGCACCGCGGAGTTTGTTGAAATATTCGAACCAAACAAAGGCCGACTTGTTAAAAGGGTTGCAACGGCAATGTCAGTCGCCTTTGAGAAATCGCCGAGAAGCGACGAGAAAATTTATTCATTTGCGTTTACTAGAATACAAACGATACATCTTAAGGAAGAAACGTGAAACGATAAGAGCTGAAATAGATTTTAACTTCCAAAGCGGACCTAAAAGTGTTTACACAAACACAATGTTCTGTCAGTTTGTAAATGTAGGCAACAAAAGGGAAATGATTTTAGGTTAAAACTGGCTTTAATTACGCCTTGCACATTATTTCTTATCTTAAATTGTGTGTTCAAAAGTTCATAAGTTAAGGATCATAAGTTCGTATTTCATAAATCAAAGTTGGAAAGTTCATAGTTCATACGTCAAAGTTCATAAGTTACCATTCATAGGTGCACAAGTCACAGTTTAGAAGTACGTTTCGTGTAAATTCACGTTTCATATCTAAAAGTTAATTACGATATGACTTTTGTTTTATTTCAACGCATAAACCCAGAGAATGTTAACCGAAAAGTCATAAATCAAAGTTCATAGTTCACAGTGGTGAATCAACGTTCATAATTTAATAGTTCACAGTTTCTAAGACAAAAAGTGCTGTTAGAATGACGCAGCTGTAACTGCTCGTATGATGCTCACCATTTTAGGATTGCTTCTGATTATTTCCGTACATGTTTATATAAACAGGAAGGCCTTTTTTCGCAAATTGGTTTGTGTTTTTCCTGCAAAATTTAAGTATGCGTTGTTAGCAACAAGTATGAATAATTTTGCCTATGGTTACAGTGACCGGTGTTCTGTTTTTCGGTTTAGAATTCTTTACTTATACAATCTACGTGCTTTGATTATTTCTTTTATATTTTATGGTAACATGTTTAAATTACGATATGTGTCTTTTGTTTTATATCAAAGCGTACACTCAGAGAATTTTAGCCGAAAACACTTTCCTCATCGATTTCTGGATAATTTGCAATTTAAAGCTGGCGAACGAACTCGTAACTAAGAAGCCTCTCTGGTTATGATTTCTAAGTATCCTGTGGTATCGTAAAGCACGTTTACAATGTCTTGCGGCATTAAAGAGGACAATTTGTAGATTTGTTTCGTTAGAGAGTAATAGTGATTCTATTTAACTCATCAAAAGGGCATATCAATTTGTATATGATTAGTAGGCTAAGCCACCAATACTAAACTATTGCAAGTGTGTGCGAATATATGATCAAGTCAACAATACATAACCTCGAAAGATCATACCTGCTTTCATGGATAAGTGACGTAACGTCACAGTGAATATCTCATATATCACTGGGATATGGGAGATTATTTTTATTTGCAAAGTAGATTCTTCAAAAACCTAAAGTTTCTCGTTAATGCTTTGATAACAGTCTACAGATAGTAGTACAGGTTGTTCACATTCGTAAGGTTTGTTTCCTTTTTCATATTCTAATCTAATGTTGCAGATTTTATCTAATATTACACTGCAAATGCTAATATTATTGGGAAGATAAGATGAAAAACGACATAAACATATTGACAGGCTTACTTCAGGCTTCCTGAAGTTGGGACTTATCGAATAAAAAAATATTTCTTAATACAAATTGAGAATTACTCTCATTCAGTGAATGAAACTGTTTTAGTTAATGTTTAGAAAACTTAAACTTCCCAACACGAATGTATAAATTATACGTTTGTATAAATTGATGTATAAATTGTCCAGTTTTCTAAACAAAGAAAATGTTTTAGCATCATTTTAATTTCAGAAAATAGTAATGTTTTTGGTCTCCTTACATACGATTTTCCTAAATGGGACTTACACAGACACACACACTCCTGTCTTACATATATTCATAATATCATACACACTACGTTTTTTTTTTTTTTACTTTATATTTCTTTGAAAATTATTATTCTTCAAGCCAGTAACATTTTCCCTCAAATACAAGTCAGATTATATTTAAATGTCATCATATTTCAAGACCGACTTTATTTTGGTTATTAATTAATACTAAACTGCAGCAGGCAAATAAACTCAGAGGTTGGAATTGTTCTGTTCAAATGACGAATACTAATAGTACGGAACAATATAAGGAGTGTACTCCTTTCTAGACAACTGGAATTTGAGTGTTTATCAAATCGACCAATTTTTACCTATCATAATTAGGTAGGCTTCGAAAAATGCACAGCGCTTCTTAGATTATTATTTTCTCTAGTATTCATATAATAACTCTCATTTATTGGATTAACGTAATCGGAATTTGGGTTAAATTAGTGGCTAAATTAAATTAGACTATAAGCCATAAAAGATTTTAGTTGTTTTGGATTGCTAAAATAATATCAGTATACTACGCTACTTTTAAATATAAATTCATGATTGCCAATTACTGTGTCTGAACAGGGAAAGATTATTTGGTTAAGATTTAGTTGCAGGTTTTTGATAATTAACTAATTTCTGCATGAAAATTGAAACCGATTGCTATAAAGTCGGAGTTAATGAGAATTTAACACAAATTTTGTTGCTATTTTTAATCGATCAATTTACATTAAAATTTTAAAATATCTCAGTCACATAAATTAAATATTTATCTACCACGTTAAATCAGAGGTGTTTTTATAAAGAAAATCCAAACACGCATTACGTAAACGCTGTTGTTGAGTTTACTATTGTATGTAATTATGGTGTCATGCATGCGAGTCAAAATTCGTGCAGAAAAATCCCACTCGTTCATATTTAACTAGTCTTTCAAACGAAAGTCATATTCCTTTATATTGAATTAAATATATCAATAAATTATTTAACACTAAAACAATCGAACTCACAGCATACGAGTAAACGAACTTCAATAGAGAATGGGATAACAAAAATATAAAGCACAACTAAACAAAAATGATATGACGAAAGAAAGCCAACAGAAAATAAATGTAGTTAACGTACTGGATAAAAGAAAAAACGAGCTTTCTTTATGTCCAGCATCTCTTTGTATGGCGAGATCACTTATCTTCCCATCTCTCCCAATAGATTATCGATAGCTTCACTGCAATACAACGGAGTTGTGCAGAGTAGCTATTCTCTTCACCAGTTGCTTTCATCGTTTCGCTATGCTCTCGATCAGCTAACGCAGATGACTCGCTATTCAGTGTCGCTGACAGTCTATTACCTTGATCTTCGCCGCGATGTCCGTCCTGTCAAGAGCAGCCATATCTCAGTCAACAAGATGCAATACTTGGCTCCTCTCCAGACGGAACGATAACCCCGTTCGTGCCAATACCAACAAGTTCATTTTAGTAAAGCAATAAGAACACGAATAGCGTCTAGTCATGTGTTCTACTCTATTGTCCGCAGCGAAATACGAAAAAATATTACGGAATATAACAAGCTGTACTTTTTGAGTCCTCTAAAATAACATCTTCTCAGTGCGTTAAATGCGTGTATCTATTTACATCCATCTCTCTCTGTGTGGGTGTACGTGTGTGTGCGCGCGTCATTCTAGCCGTATCTCTGGAAGGTAATTCAGATAAGAACTTTTTATATGTATAAAGAAATAGAATGAAAACTGTATCATATATAAATGAGAGAGGGCTTAAAGATATCTTCATCGACGCCTGAAAAAGGTAAGCGGATGCACTGTTTTATGGATTTTGGAAGAAGAAATAACAACCATGATATAGCATTAATCTCTTAGAGATAATCAGTACACGAATGTGATACGAATGAGAAAAATTACAATATTAATATTTGTACGTTCTGTTTCGTCTAATAATGATAAAATTATGAATGATATTAATTAAACAATTAAGAAGAAATTAAAAAAACATGAAAATAAAGAGTGGAGAGAGTTAAACTGGAAGTCTCGTAGGGGAGCGACTGTTATCTCGTATTACGTGTATCGGCTTTATCCAACCGTATGATGAGAGTTAGTGTATGACTCATCGGCTGTCAGTCAAGTGATCCCCTCTACAGCAGTGAGTTTAATCAGCTTCGACCTACTTTTTAAGGGTTTCTGTCCGGGTTCTCTGAGATTGTCCTCAAATCATGACCATCCAAAGCTTTCATTGCACTGAGATTACATTCAGATATCACTGCAGTCAACAAGTGCTTTGAGAAGTTCATTTGGTGATCATAGATACGTTAAGGCATCCCGAAGGTGACTAATAATAATTGGAAGCAACAAGAGTTTCATACCCTCAAGGAGTACATAACCAACACTCTAATTTCTTGGAGAAAGGCAGAAACAATGGCACTCGTAATAATTATAACAATTATTATCGGGCGTCATGTTTTCTGCCTTTCTCCAAATAATAAATATAACTTGTAAACAATTTTAGTGTTTGTTACCTACTCCTTCAGGGTAGGAAAATTTTGTTGCTTATAATAATATACGATAATATAATATAATACATTATTATATTATTGTATATAACAACAATAATAATATAATAACGTTTCTTTTAATTTCTCAATATTAATATCAAAGCTTATTATTACGCACTGTAATTATATATATAGCTACTGAATTAGACACGTTTATTTAATACTGTGTTGAACATCCTTTAGTCCAAATTACAGCATTCCACAATGTGTCGGATTTCATCTACGTCTACAACATACTAGGCGTTCACCAGACAGTCCTTTAACTGGCTCAAATTTGACGGAAGAGGACTTTGCTCCGGGATCTGTTTTATAACATTTGTAACATCTGTTTTGTTTTCTAACATTTACCATACATTCTCAATGGGAGTGAGATCAGGACTTTGTGGTGGCCAGGGAAAACAGTGGAAATCGTTGTCACGCTGCTGAAGCACTGCTAACTACTTCTTGCAAGATGGACAGTAGCATTGTCATCCATGAAACAACCATCATCTGCTGGATAAAAAGTCACCATTGTAGGTGACTTGATCGGCAAAAATGTTCAGATATTCCTCGGAGGGCATCCAACCCTCCAGCGATATCTTGGGACTCGTTCCGTACCAAAAGAAAATGTCCCACACTATGAAACCACCTCCAGAACTTTGATTGTGTTTACAAGGCAAGCACACCCGGGATATCTTCTTACCTTTTGAGAAACCAGTCAGTTCTGCTGATTTCAAAATCGTGGTTCCAGCCAGACGGGCACCCACAACACGCCCTTCATCGATCTCCGAAGGATCCTTTATTTTCCTCCATTGTGATCAACACTATTGACGTTTACTGACTAGTAGCATTTTTAAATCGTTGCTTTGAACACGTGGTGACGCACGTGACCAAGTAATTTGCATATACACTGCGAAAGTGATGTTTACGTAAATCTGCATAAAGGTTTTATGCAGGCGCCTAGAAAAAAATCACTGCATGCGCGTGCTTTTTGAAAGTGGGGGAATGAACAGGGAGTGTTTCTGTCCATGTATGGGTGTTGAACTTCCTTAAAGTTTTTCAGTAATAATAATAATAATAAACCTACTTATATGAGATGACAAGAAAGATAATGAGAGTTTACTGAAAACCTTTCATAGACATGGTACGAATGATCAGTAAATATCTGAGAGAATGAAGGCACATGTAGTAGTATCTCTTGTATTGTAAATCACAAAGTCCTGATTACAGAATCTGATATGAATTTGAAATTATGTCAGGATTTCAAACTCACATCAAACTCAAAAACAGGTTTCACAAAGCCAAATGAAAATATTTGGAGTCATCAAAATTTTCTAGTGTTATAAAAATTTTATCACTAAAATATTCTCCATCTTATATTTAGCTATTTATACAAACTAATCCTTATAATTACTAGGACATACCTAAGTAAACTATTAATATTAATGAAACTTCTGATAAAAAAAACTCATTATGCAAGTCTCCTGGCTGGTTCCGAATTACTACAAAACAGATCAACAGCCTTTGATCATATACAAAAAAAAATGCAGTGCAGTTGGAGAGTTTAAATCAACAAGTTAGAGAATGGCGACGAATTAATATGTATATATGCATTAGGCTTAAAACGAATTTCTGGTTATGCTTCATCTCCAAATAAATTCTTTTCAGTGTGTAGTCACGCAATCAAGTCCGGCGTAATACGTACAGCTATGTGCCACGCAGTGTCGATGCAAGAATAAGGACAATCGTGTCAGCTGAACTTCGTTTCTCTAATTGGAAATGGCCAAAATGTATCTTCGCGGGATAGTAGCATGCAGTAGTCATATTAAAGCAAGTAAACGCAATGAGTTCAGCATATTTTGTTTTATCTGCTAACTGCGTATATTCTTTTGGTTGATCGACTTGCCTGCTAAGAGGAGACGGATCTTCTTTCCTTGATTATGAGACGGGCGAAGTAACCGTCACTTGAAATTCTCTTCGAAGGTCATCTCGCAACTTAGATGGGAGTCAAATAGGATCGTTCCAAAGGAAAGTATTCCTGGTGAGATTTTTACCGGGTAGTTCACAATTGCTTTCCCCAAACCCCCAATTTTATCCGGGCTCGGGACTGGCATATGGCTGGGACGTATTCATGACTGTAAGCCACGTGTGTTCAAGGGGCCAGTTTGCCTGTTCTGTGAGGAGGAAAAACCCGAATTTCCGGGTGAAAAAACCCCTTAGCCGATCTCATAGGTATGGGGTTTTTTCACCCGGAAATTTAGTCGAAAGAGACCAGATTACGTTCCTGACGTCACTGACGGGAATCGAACCCAGGTCTTTCCGACCAGAGGTCTTCGTCTATACTGTCTGAGCTACGGAGGCTTTGTTTATTTACTATCTCGGGATTTTAAATGTGAAAATTGTGAGTATTTGTCGTTCTTCAAATGAGAATATCATTCAAAAGTTCCTTTTATTTTCAAGATTGAAAACCGAAGCCATAATTTACATCTTCATATAATTCAATATGATACTAGACGATCACTGTATTGAGGGCGACAGAAATTGTATCAGAAATCCACCCTTTTTCTTTGTATTCATCGGGAATAGAATGAATCTTATCACCTTATTATAACGTTGATATTCACACTTTTCACTAACAAAGATGCTGGATAAAGTACAAAAATGAATTCTAAAATAAAGCCAAACGGATGAAATACTATTATCGAATTATTCTAAAACACGTTCCGAAGTTTATCTATAGAAAAATGAAGTACAGAAGTATAATACAAAAATGCAAAGCCAGATAACAATCGATTGTGTTAACGATGTTAATAAAGGCGATCAATGCGTACCACTAAAGTCATTAGTTGGTGCGTACATAATTACTCTAATGTCGGTCATAATAATGTGATTATATTGAACCCAGGTAGCTGCTGGGAAGTGGTATAGGGTGTAAAACCGCGTCGTGCGAACTTTCGCGCCAAATGTTGATCCTAATTAGGAAAAGAAAGACAAAGGGTAGGGGCCGGGGAGGGAAAAGAGAAGGAAGGTTTACGGCACGAGAGAATAAAAAAAATGCTAAAGTTAGTGGCGCTTTTAATTAATTTTGGTAAGTGATAATTCAATTTATGTAGGGAAGGCTGGAGGTGTGAATGAGGTTGATCCGAAAAAGATCGAGTTGATACTTTAATATCTTCTGTTACACGAAGAACGATTCTCGATAATGAAATAGCTTCGCTAAATGAGAGCAATTTATCGAACAGCATAGGGTAGTTAGAATAATTTTAACTCATTGGAAATGTTATTAAAGAAAATTAGTAAGAACAAGATATTGTTGAATGCATCATGAGTGGTTACGTAACAGAAATTCGAGCGACCTAATTTTCTGTCCTAAAAGTTAAGACAATTCTGTGTTAAAATTAAATCAACTTAGCAACTTTGGCAATAGAGTTGAACTGAACTTAGCAACTTTGGCAATAGAGTTGAACTGAACTTAGCAACTTTGGCAATAGAGTTGAACTGAACTTAGCAACTTTGGCAATAGAGTTGAACTGAACTTAGCAACTTTGGCAATAGATTTGAACTGAACTTAGCAACTTTGGCAATAGAGTTGAACTGAACTTAGCAACTTTGGCAATAGAGTTGAACTGAACTTAGCAACTTTGGCAATAGAGTTGAACTGAACTTAACAACTTTGGCAATATAGTTGAACTGAACTTAGCAACTTTGGCAAAAGATTTGAACTGAACTTAGCAACTTTGGCAAAAGATTTGAACTGAACTTAGCAACTTTGGCAATAGATTTGAACTGAACTTAGCAACTTTGATAATAGAGTTGAACGTAACTTAGCAACTTCGGTAACGAAGTTGAACACAACTTAGCAGCTTGCTTCTGTAGCAGTGAAGTGTTGAAAGCAACATTATGCACTTATTTATCAGTCCAATTTTCTCTTCCATATCAAAATAATTTTTTCATTTATAATAGGTTACTTTTATTTTTTCCTCGGACACCATTGTGAACAATGGTGTCCGAGGAAAAAATACATCGGATATATTCTTACCTTTTGTATTCTATAGCGTATATATCCTCACCTTTTAAACATTATTTTAACGAATGAGTCGCTTCACTATGGCACAATTCACTTAGACCACACCATTTCATCTTAGCAATGAAGTGTTGTAAAAAACGTCAGTTTTTTTTTCTCCATTTCGAATAGAACTATCAATCGCTAAGTAACATTTTATTCTACGTACTTTGTTATCATTTTATGGTGATCAGTTCGACTAACAGCGTAAGTAGTTACGAAATTCAAGACGAGATAATGTGAGTATTATTGATCGACGTCTATTTCTCATCTTTATGTCCTTCCATTATCGTACTATGTGCACACTGCCCTGCTATTCATGGTAATCCGAATTTAATGCTCTTGCAACTACAGAACAACAAGACTTCCCTGCAGGAAGGATAATATGATCCGCTAAGTCCATATAATTCGACTCGTACCTTTTTTTTCCTTTTTGTTCGGTTTTTTTTACACAATTGAGTTCTCTATTTTTCTGATTCATTCATCCTGTCTTTTGTACTTTTTTCTGTCATACGTTTCGCATCTTAAATTCCTCCTGTTCAATTTTCTGTGCACGTATCACCTGTAATATATTATTCCCTGTTGTATTGTACCTGTTAATGGCTTTCGTACACCAGGTTTTTGGTTGTTGACATTCGCATTGCTACCGGCTGTAGCAAGTACAAGAGCTAGCACTTTCCGTTCGCTATAATGGTAAATCAATCACAGCCGTTAAACAGCACCATTCATATGAACCGGTAATGACAGATAGGTGGCGCCTTGGGGAACGTCGTTTGAACGTGTAAAAATAGACGTAAGTCATTACACTAAATGTTATACAGAACAAAAGTACACAGACAGAGAGACGCTGCATTCTGAAGTGTATGAATAAAAACTCAGGTGGCGCTTATCAACAGTATTCGCGATTATAAAAATAAAAAAGGTCATCACCTCTCTGTTGACGTACCGGCATTTTTCTGTTGTGTTTTTTTTTACCTTTCGCTCGTTTCAATGCAATCTATTGTTATCGTGAAAGAACAGTGGTTCAAATCCCGTCTAGAACTCGAACAATCTTTCTAATGTTTTTCTAAAGGTGAACTCGAAAACTTTTTATAATGTTTTTATCTAAAGGTGAACTCGAACAATCTTTATAATGTTTTCCTAAAGGTGAATCGAACAATTGACAATGGACTGATTTAAAATGCCAGAAAATGACTTTTTTGGCATTTTCAAGAACGAATCTTCTCCGATATTAAAAGAAAATTGACAAGCGTATTCGCAATTATTTGTAGTTCACTTTTTTGTCTCAATTCCATCCACGGAGCGAAAGTACTAAACCAACAGCGTATTTATTGTGATTTGGGATATGTGTCAGATAATCTGGGAACTCTTGTTTAGAGACAAACAAATTCTTCAGATTTTCAATAAGCAGTGTGATGGTCTCACACCGGCCAATGAAAATCATCAACCAACGAAACACCTTAAAAAATGCATATCATAGTGAAATCGAAAGCACGTCCTGTATGTTGAAAGCAAGGACGTTATCGATTCGAGCAACCAACCAGGATGATCAGTTGACTGTTAGGATAAATATAAATCAGTTTCTTTCTGAATTTTTTGTACCCCGTCTGAGATCCACTAACTTAAGCAGTCTAGTAATGCAATCTCGACTAGGATATAATGAACATTCATAACGGTTTTCAGATAAAGATAAATTAACCTTACAATGGAAGATTATAGGGATTCCCTTCTGTAAAATTTTTTTCTAACTTACAAAGCAGAAAAATGAGTAGAAAATGTTTCTAATTCATAAGCATAACTGACACTGCTTTATCATAAACAATAAAGAATAAATGTCTGTTAGACATTTGTGAATTAAAGTATATTTTTTTTTCCAGAATATTTTTATAGATTAGAATTTTATCACTTTCTTTTATAAATAACACCTCCGCGCCGAATATGATATCACCACCCTTTGGTTAGAAAGGCTCGGATTATTCAACGGACACCAAAAACGCTTGACAGAATAAAAATAAAAAAAATAATAAAATTGGAGTAGTTGAACATTTAATGCCTATTACTGTGTGACGAATACTTTCGATGTTTTAGGTCACTTTCCATCACAAAACAAAAGGGCGAAAACTGTCAATGATGAGTGCATTACGAGCCATCCACTATTGGCGATGATGGCTTGAATTAAAAGATGCCAGTTCCGTGCGACGCAGAGTAAGTAGAGCTTTCTGTTTGTTGGCTGATAAGGATTTGCTGTTACCTTCGTACTACACACTTTACTCTTCGATTTAACGAGAAATGATTGCTGGTAGTTTCATTTCGTTAACAGGCTATGCTAGACTTATACCCTTTGTCGTTTCTACCTTACAAGAAAACGGTGAATGAGTTTAAAGACAAAGCATATAAATCGAGAAGAAATCCTGGAAGCTGTCCCGAAGGTAGAAGAGCAATTTTGTTCTCATTTAAGTTCTGAAAGCAATTTGTTGTAGAAGAGTTCTTTATTAATTTGTTGCAGTGCTGGACTGCAATGGTATTAATTTTCCCGAGCACGCACTTTTTTTTTTTTTTGGAACAACGGCAATCAACCGAATATTGCTTTACCAGAAAGTAATCTTTCTTCCATTGTGAATAACTGTTTAACATTATTGAAACATTCTTAGAAAGAATTATTGTACCTATTAATTGATAATTGAAATTCACTACATATTAAAATTTATATGTTTTTATATATCAAATATCAAGAATCAACTATGTTATTTCGCTGAGAGGAGATAATATGATGGTATGTTTTTATGTGATTCCCATCCAAGAAAGTTTATAAAGCTATACGATATATTGTGCAGTGGGGTAACTAAGATTTGTTTTAAAACAGTGTTACTTATTTTTATTTATATATATTTTCTGTATTTTTATTATCCTTTTAGATAGTATGCGAAATTCTGTTCTTCTGGAGAACAAATGGAATTTTTCCAGTCGATTTAGACCTCCAGTATATATAACCAATCCAAGTATTAGTCAACATCACAGTTTCACTAATGTATACCCTCTGTCCAAAAAGAAACCCAACGTTTCGAAAATAGAAGACACTAGTGGCGTCACCTGTTGTATCTTTTTGTTATCGAAAGCGGCAAGGTTCCTTAGTGTTGTGTCAACTGTTTATGACATTTGTTTCATTAGAAGCCGAGTTATAGTGCCAAGAGTGACAGTGTGTTTTGACGAACGGTCGGTCGTCACGATATTCATGCCGTACGCGACGAATTCTCGCTATCAATCGCTTGAAAACTTGGGATAAAACTCACAATTGACCGTTTGGCCAGGGCGGAACGAATTCATTGTGGATAACGCCCTTGGAATCGTAGAAACAAATCAGCATTCTCTTTACTTTTGACTTCTCCAAGCGACTTTTTTTCGGATGCCCCTCTTTTGGTAGTCTCCACTCAGCACTCTGGCGCTTTCTTTTGGGCTCATACTCAAAACATCAAGTTTCGTCACCAGTAACGATCGTTTCAAGGAAGTCTGAGTCCTTACGAACGTTTTGATGAGGTCGTTGCAGTGTTCAATTCGATACATATTTTGGTCGTCGATCAACTTGTGGGGAACAAATCGCGAATTTAATTTACCAAGGCCTAAACTCTCGGTAAAAATGTTGTGCACAGTTGATTTTGGAATCCCGAATTCATCTTCAATCAATCTCACAGATGATTTCGGGGTTTCGTTGAAGAAATTACTCACTTTTTTTGAGAATTAACTTCGCTCAGTCCGGTTTTTGGACGGCCTGGCTTTTTGTCGTCCTCAAGCGTCTCACAACCACTTTCAAATCGCTTAAACCACTCGTAAGCTTGAGTACGGGATAAACATTCATCACCGTATGCTTTTTGAAGCATTTGATGCATTTTGGTAAAACGTTTACCAAGTTTAACACAAAACACACTGTCACTCTTGGCACTATAACTCGGCTTCTAATGAAACAAATGCCATAAACAGTTGATACAACACTAAGGAAGGCTGCCACTTTCGACAACAAAAAGATGCAACATGTGGAGCCACTAGTGTCTTCTAATTTCGAAAAGTTCGATTTCTTTTTGGATAGAGAGTATATTTTCTCTCTCTCTCTCTCTCTCTCTCTCTCTATCGAAGAGGAAAGACAAAAACTTAAGCCTTTCAAATTTTTTTATCTGTATATACAGGATAATAAAATTAAATTATCCCTGTTTAAGTTCGTGAGGAGCGCCATCCAGTGATCCAAATTCTGCGAAACTGTGCAGGAATGCATTCTGCGTCATATGGATGCGACACGTGACTGGGAAAAAAAGTGTTTCCAAATTCACCACCAGGGTTGCAAACACCGTGATATTTGCATATCACGCAACTGGGAAGGTCCCCGTAGGGTTTAAAAAGATGAACATGAGATTAATATCTTCATTCTGATTGCTACTACCATCTGCAGCGATGGTACTAGCCTTTCCCACAATATGCTTTACTCGTGAAGCTGTGCTACTTAAACAATTGCAATGCTGTTGCTGTACTTCGAGAATTTTGTCGTCTGAACAAATGTCGAAGAGGTTTAATATCTCCATGTGCTCTGCAACGAATGATTAGTCGTTTTGAAGAAACGCGATCGTTGAAAATTAGACTTGGCAGAGGTCACGAACCAATCAGTTCTCAACAAGCGAATGAAGTTGCTACTGCGTGAAGCTAGCCATGTATAATAGCGTTGGTTCCTGCAGTTGTGCTGTATCAAGACACGTGGATGTGCCTTACACAAATGTCTGGAAAATTCTACAGAAGATTCTGCATTTCTACCTATTCAAAATAATTCAGATAATTCTAACTTCGGAATTTCACCCACAGGGCTTGAAAAGTTGACTGACATTCCTTGCTGAGTGGAGTTGGAGCTGCGTGGCTGTGGATGGTTTTGTGGGGAGATGAGGCTGCCTTTCATTTGAATGGAGCCGTGAATACCCACAAGTGCCGTTTACGGGCTACGTCAAACCCGAATGCAATCCAATAAATTCCTTTGCATTTAACCAAAGTTGCTGTTTGGTGCAGGTTTACAGCTTCGTTTATCATTGAATCATTCTTCTTCGAGGGCATTCGCCAGTCAGGTTCTGCGACCTGTTTAGTTACTGCCGAGAGCTATAGCGATATAATAATCAATTTTATTGTGCCACAACTACAGCAGCGCCTGTGCATGGATTCAGTCATTTTCATTTAGGACGGAGCTCCTCGACACATTGGTCGATCCGAACAGAAGGTTCTTCGAGAACATTTCACCAGAGTGATCAATCGTGCGTTTCCAGCTGCATCGTTCAACTGATGTGACGCCCTGTGACTTTTGGCTCAGGATTTCTCAAAGGCAGAATTTATCGGGATCAACCTGCCAATGCTAAAAGACAACATAACGCAGCATGTACGCAACATCAGTCCCGACCAGCTGCAATGAGATGTTGAACACACTGTGCAAAGGATGCAGTTCCTACCATACCGGGAAGGGCAGCACGTTGAACAGTGCAGCCAGTGAATGCATAATGAAAGTGAATAAAATGTGTTATTTATGCTTATGTCGCTTAGTAGTAGGGATGCACTTCTGACAAGATCAAGATAAGATAAGAAATCGTAACGTGATTGGTGGATCTTTGATGATGTCATTGTGTGTGACGTCATGAGTTTGTAATGTTAGGATTTTCCTGGGGCATATGTCAGTGACGTCAGTTCTTGTGTTTTGGTTCGCGTATGGAATTATGGGTGATGGTAGAAATAAGGATTCATGTTGTGATTGGTAGTGCACTTCTGACCGGATCAAGATCAAGATAAGATAAGGAATCGTGACGTGAATGTTTGTTGTTATCAGATGAAGATAAGTGACGTTTTTGTTTTGAATGGAAAAGGGAGATATACTAGTGGTTAAGGAATCGTGTCGTGATTGGTGGGACACTTCTGACAAGATCAAGATAATATAAGGAATCGTGACGTGGATGTGTGTTATTATAGATTTTGGAATGTTTGGAATTTCTCTGGGGCCTCGACTATCAGGGACATCATGTGGTGTGTTTGGTTCGCTTATTGCCAGAAATTTCTGGGGAACATATGGCTCTCATCATGTTTGGAATTTCGCTGTGTGTGATATCGCATGGTGTTTTCGTTTGGCTATGGAAATGTGGGCGATGTTTTTGAGATATAATATCTTGGAATTTTCCAAGGGTGACACACATTCGTCATGTTTTGTTTTTGGTTGTCTATAAATGGGCGTGCTAATTTTCCAATACATTTTGGGGTATTTCTTTCCTGTTAAAGGGTGGGAATTCTTAGAGTAGAGTCGTGATGGCGGCAGTGTTTAGGCTTTTCTGATTAATTTAATTATATGCTGGTGTCCCTCACACACACACACACACACACACACATTAGACGTGAAAAGTCGCTAATGTATCCATGTTGATACTCTAATATGTACCCTATGATTATGCTTATGAAAAAAAACTATTCAGTATTAGAATTACGCTTACCGAAACATACGAGCATTGATTATTGAAATTACAATTATCAATTGTTATGTTTAAGTTAAAAAAAATTACCTTACATTTCTTTCCAGAATGGGAACACCTTGGTACTATCTAGGTTTTCCGAATATTCCAAATTGTTGATTTTTAACATATATTCACAGCAGAGAACACAAACACAAGTCTGAAAATGCAGTTGACTTTTTCATTATAGGTTACTGGGGCTAACATATATTCACAGCACAAAAACACACAAAAAACACAATCTTGAAAGAACGAAATTTCTGTAATAACCTGAAAAGCTATTTGACTTTTGTTCCTTAGATTTTCTGTTCGTTTGCTACACCGTTAATTCCTTAGCATTGGGTCATACTATGTTTTTATTCCCAAGGTGGTGAGTAACCTCAAACTGTCTTTTGCTGAATAATATATCCGCCAGCGATCGGTAATTATTGTGTCTACTGGTGAACGTTTCTGACTGGGGGATTGGAATTCTCCTGATCTTACTTGAGGGTTTGATAATACTTCCCACACGACAATCCGAACGTCAGATTTTTCATGACTCATATTCTCCCTTTGATGTTTTGCGCGGTATTATCAGTTCGGGAAAGTAACTGTTTTTCTAGTGTAAAATTCTTATGACACATATCCTAAAATTTTTCATTCCTGATTAAGGATATTATGCACTTGTTTTCAAGTTCGACTTTTCATGTCTAATATGTGTGTGTATGTGTGTGTATGTGTGTGTGTGTGTGAGGGACACCAACATATAATTAAATTATTCAGAAAAGCCTAAACACTGCTTCCATCCCGACTCTACTCTACTCTAAGAATTCCCACCCTTTAACTGGAAAGAAATACCCCAAAATGTATTGGAAAATTAGTACATCCATCTATAGACAACCAAACACAAAACATGACGACAATGACGGATGTGTGTCACCCTGGGAAAATTCCAAGATATCTTATCTGAAAAACATCGCCCATAATTCCATAGTCAAACCAAAACACCATGTGATATCAAAGAGAGACATATGTTCTCCAGAAATTTCCAAACATATAACGTCAAGATTCTTATCTCTAAATATCATACAAAAGGCAATAAGCGAACCAAACACACCACGTGATGTCCCTGACAGACGAGGGCCCCAGAGAAATTCCAAACATTCCAAAATCTATAATAACACACATCCACGTCACGATTCCTTATATTATCTTGATCTTGTCAGAAGTGTCCCACGAATCATGACACGATTCCTTATCCACTAATATATCTTCCTTCCCATTCAAAACAAGAACGTTACTTATTTACAACTAACAAATGACGTCACTTATTGATAACTAACAAATGACGTCACTTATCTTCATCTGATAACAACAAACATTCACGTCACGATTCCTTATCTTATCTTATCTTGATCTTGTCAGAAGTGTCTCACCAATCACGACGATACCTTATCCACTAATATATCTCCCTTTTCCATTCAAAACAAGAACGTTACTTATTTACAACTAACAAATGACGTCACTTATTGATAACTAACAAATGACGTCACTTATCTTCATCTGATAACAACAAACATTCACGTCACGATTCCTTATCTTATCTTGATCTGGTTAGAAGTGCACCACCAATCACAACACGAATCCTTATCGCTACCATCACCCATAATTCAATATGCGAACCAAAACACAAGAACTGACGTCACTGACACATATGCCCCCAGGAAAATCCTAACATTACAAACTCATGACGTCATCAAATATCCACCAATTACATTACGATTTCTTATCTTATCTTGATCTTGTCAGAAGTGCATCCCCTACTACTTCGCTTTTCTCCTTCTTACACACATACACAAACAGAAAAATTACATCTGCATTCGGTACATCACCAGCGCATCCTGGTAGCGAATTTTGGAACTCATTTTACCCCTCAGATAATACATATGCATGACGCACAACGTAGTTCTGCAAAGGTTCACAGCATTTGGGTCACAGGGATACTTCAATTATGAAGTTTTAATTTTACGGGACTGTTATAGATAATATATCAGATATTTTATGATTTGTATCCATGTCATATCCACAGTGTCCAAATGAGATGTTATTTAAATTTCAATGGATGACACTTTGCATCCATGATTTAGTTATTGAAATGAAAACATGTCAGCCAGTATATGGTGATTAAATTAGAAGTTAGGAAAAAAATTTAGAAATGAAAATAAATAAGCAGTCTATAGTAAATAAATCGGAACTAGTTTAGAGTCATTTTGATAACTTTCCTAGACACAAGAGTATCGCGTATCATGAAAAGATGAGTTTCTCTATTGCGAAACTCATCTTTTCTTGATGGTTTAGGATAATTTTCATACTTATTGTGAACTCTTTCTTATCTATTTTTTCTTGCATATAATATTTTCTTCTTTACCTCATCAACAGCTATTCAGTTCTTCCTCTTTCTCAGTTATTTTTGATTCCAAAGTGTCTCATATCAACCTTTCAATTTATCTTCTTTTTTAAACTTAATTTTTGAAAGAAAACGTGATGAAATAACTCAATCCTCTTTTATTTTTTCTTTCTTTCTCTCATTATTTAATTATAAACGTCATAGTAAATTAAAAATATAACCAAGTAGGTTGCAAAACATTTATTTAACCATCAAAGAAAAGTCTGAGAACCAGAATGCTATTCGAAGGGAAACTGTTTATTCAAGAAATGAAAGAACACCGCTATTACTGAAAGAAAAGCTACATACACAAACATTTCAGAGTAGACAAAGAGATTCGTCGTGAAATATAAGCAATGAATTAAAAAATATTATAAAAATGACTCAAAGAGAGGAAAGGTCTTAGAAAAGTGAACTCATTAAAAATCTACATTGCCATCTTCTTAGAACATTCCACTTCCATTGAATTGTTCATTTGAACCTTATTAAAAACCGTAGAGCACATCCTCATGAAATGGAAAGAAAGCAGCACATAAAAATATACTTTGATAAAAATATACGAAGGGTGTTCCTCCCAACTCTCACTCTAATATGAATGCCACTGAAAAGAAGTTGGTCAACCTTTTGCGGTTATAATAGCCTTCGCTCTTCTGGGAAAACTCTTCACCAGATTTTGAAATTTTACTGTAGTTCTCTACCATTCTTCCAGAAGAGTATTACTGAGATCGGTTAGTGATGTTTAGCGATTCGGTTGGCTAGCAAACGGCTTTACGATTCGTCTCATGCGTGTTCGAATGGGGAGAAATCGTGGATCTGTGCAGGCCAATCAATATTCTTCAACATCCATTCTCAACAAACCATTTGTGCACATACCTCGCTTTGTGGATGGGGACATTGTCGTGTTGATACAGGAAAGGACTTCACCGAAGTGTTGCCATAAAGATGGAAGCACAGAATTGTCATTATAGGCCTCAGCGATTTCTTGTCTTTGGAACTGGGAGATCCGGCTCCAACCATGACGAACCCATCTCAGACCACGATGCCTCCTCCACCACACTTCACAGTTGGTACAACACATTCGAAAGGTTAGCATTCTCCTGGCATCTGTCAAACCCAGATTCACCTTCAGATGGTGAAATATGATTCACTACTTCGAATAATGCGTGTCCACTGGTGCAAAGTCTAATGGCAGGGAGCGTCACACAACTTCGCTTGACGTTGCTCTTGCTGATGTTACACTTGGGTGCAGTTGGACCCATGCAAACCCATGTTCTTCAGCTTCCAACGAACAGTGGTGTTGCTGGCTTTGCCTGCAGAAACATTTGGGAAATCGATAGCGAATGTTTCGACCATGAACAAACGCTTTTTTTTCGTCACGTGTTTTCGGCTCTCCTACTCCGTGATTTTATGTGGCTTGCCAGGTGGTGATTTCGTATTGTTTTTAAGGATTCCCACTTCACAATGACATAACGTAGTGGATCTAGAAAGCTGCATCAGGGCAGAAATTTCCGAAAATAGTTGTTTCGGGAAATTTTTGCTCTATGATAATGCCATGTAGAAAGTCACTCAGCAATTCACTTCGGCCCATTTTCCTGTTAATGCTTGTCCATTAAGACTGCAAAACCGTGCGTTTCATTTTATATCAGTAATCGTTGTTACAAAAATTGTTGATAACCAATTTAATTGGAACTGGGCTAGCTACGAATATGTAGCCGGAATGAAAGATGACAGACGGACCGTTCTTGAGTAGTTTGGATTTCCAGAGAGAGAGAGAAAAAGAGGGAATCCGGATGGATGAAATCCGGATGGAGGGAGAGGATGTACGAGTCGAAAAGACTAGATCGTAGGAATAGTAGGGAACAACTGGATGAATATGGCTCATGATAGAGAAAAGTGAATTTTTTTTTGGAGGGGGCGGTATTGTCTATAATGGAGTAAAAACAGGCTATTATCATAATCACCATCAACGTAATAGTGCAAAAAATATAAAATCAGGCTCGTGACTGTAGCCCATTAAAATTAAGAATGAATATAATGATGAGTTATCAGCAGAGTTGATTATGAAAATCGAAGGAAACAAAAATGAAGATCCTGGTTAAACTAAGAAAATAAAAAAAGGTGAATGTAGTATATATCTTAATTACCCTGCAGCAGATTATATAACACTTTCCAACATTTGAAATTCATTAAGATTTTCTTTAAAAAAGAGCAAAAACTTTGAAACTTGAACGTGTCACTTAATTTCTTAGGACTTGTTCAAATAATGTGTAAGACATCAGTAAAACAAGTTTGGGGCGATAATCCAGTTTTCACAAGGATAGCATTTTCTTTTGCAAAATTTTCAATACTGTTATTTTGAAGCTATAATTATATTAAAATGAAAATGACCACATTTATAGGAATCATTTTTATTTGATGAAATATAAATTTTCTATTATTTTATTTAGAGAGAATAAAGTATTATATTTTTTTTTTATTTATTCTCTGATTGAAATGAAATAAGTTTAGCTGCAAAAATTAAATTTTGTTAAGTTTAGACATTGTGCATTAAAAAATGAATTGAGATGCTCCCAAACATCTAATCCCTACACATATAGGAATAATAAGGTTGTACATACACAGTTTACATGAATTAAAAAATACATGAAATCAAGCACATTGAAATATAAAAAAATAAAACGCCTTCCGAAAAAGAGGTAAACAGTATTATCCTATCACAGCTCAATACTTCATTCATATTAAAAATGTTGCAAGGGACAATCAATTACGAAACAATGTCTCCATCGAGAGGCAATAGCTCTGCTGTCACGTGATATTTAACTAAGAAAAGTGGTTACAAACGCTTGGACTACCTCTCGCTCTTACAGAGCATTCCTACTTTATTACACACCAAGTAAATAATACTACTTCGAGTCCACACAGAAGGACGCAAAAGAACAGCTAGTGGCGGGCGGGAGGCAGTTAATATAGTAATTACTATCGATTTTGTGTCTAGTTTATCAATAGAAAGGCTCCCATGAAGGAAGGTCTGCATACATTACAGACAACATCCGATATCTGGGTGGGATCCATTGTTAGCCGTACAACACTACGGCAGTAGATGTCGTCACGAATGGGATAATGACAGTTTCGTGCGACAAGATATTGGATGTCATAATGGTGTCGTCTGTCAAGATAGACAAGCCTCTTTCTTGTTAGCGTTTATGAGGAGGGTCAGATTACTGACAAGTATTACTATGAAGAATAGGTTACAATGTAAAATGACCGAGTCATTGTTTCTCTCATTAATCTGTGGCAACAAATTGCTGTTTGCCGAAAGGCTAACCAAATAGATTCCTAATTAGTTCCCTTTCAACGAGTTCACAGAGGATTTAAAATTTTTAAAGGCACGTCAGATACCAGAGATTTTGAACCAGACCGCTCTTTCTTTCAGAATGCCTGGTAGATATTTTTATGTCATTTCTAAAAACAAGCAGTCATTACCTTTGTTATATATTACAATTATGATGTAAACTAATTAACTTCTGTTAAAATATGTAGCTTATTTTATCAATGAAGGAACATTATTTAGCTTTAATCCATCGATACTTTAAAGGGAATACCAATAAGAGGCAGAAATGCATGAAATATTGTGAATATTAAATTGTGAATATTAATAATCCATGAGATTGGACATGTATGTAAACGGTACATGGGTATGACATGTAAGTGAAGAGTGGGTAGGCGGGTAAGTTGAGTTTATGGATGAGATATGTATGCTAAAAGCACATAGGTGCGACATGCATCTTAACATGTGAGACATGCATGTTAACAATGCATGCATGTTGATCAGGCTTCATAGGACGCAAGAAGTAGACTATCTTGTCTTGAATCCCAATTCAGAGTTTTTCTTTCTTGCATCACCGCCATTGGTGGTTCCACGTTTGTATTCTCTCCATTGACGCTGCCCACATGATGTGTGCTTGAAGTATCTGAATATTTGCTAGAGTAAATGTAAACTGGCATCTTTTTTCTACTATCGAAGAGATTTTTAGATAGAGAGAGAGATGATCAGTTTTTCTTGGTGGTGATGCCTGTCACTGCTGCTCTTTCAAGGTTGCGAAAGCATATCCCGCGGTGGCCGCAAGCTATCTAGACTGTTCGATTCTCCTCGGAGGAACCGTAGTTTTTACAAGCAATGATGTTGTTATTCATCGTCAGTTTCTGAGAAATGCTGTAAAACGGTGTCATATCGACCAATTGTGTTATTTGAAAAATTGTTTCATTTAAACCCTTCCACAGCATTTTGCGAAGGCAATTTCGTGTAACGCTGGAAGCAATTTCATCGTTTTTTTTATTTAGCAACATTCATTCATTCCATCTGAATCCAATTCTGCCTGCAGGGTTTTTGAGCAGTTTCAGTTAACGCGTCAGTTTCCTCGATTGAAAACTGGTGCATTCAAACAAGCCTATACTAGGATACCATTTTACGTCCGTTCTCTGTAATAATGTGTGTTGTTTATTTATTAATATCAGCATGAAAAAGCTAAAGGAAAACAGTAAATTCCTCAGCTTCGAACGTGTTAAAAGTTTTAAGGATCTACTCAGCAGGATCAAATATGCTTAATGTATTTAATCATAGCAAAATTAGGAACGATTAAAACTAAAGCGCTGTATACCAAATACATATAAAATTTAATTTGTAATTAGTAGTCCGTGATGATTAAGTCCTATGGAGTTCGGCTACATATTTAATTCGTTTGTTTTCGTCCCACATTTCAATAGAAATATGATATTTCGTTACAAAAGTTTAATCATACAGTCGCTTTATTTAATGCGTTTTCAATTTAAGTTTCGTTTTGAAAATAAAATAAAAATAAATAAATAAAAGCGATTATAGGCCCTGACCTTAGAAATATTTTTTCTAACTTTAGAGAAGAATAAAATCGTACGATGAACGCCGTCAAAACGAAGGAAAAAAAAAAACACCTAGTTTCATCTTCTTCCCTTCACGTATTAGGCCTAATGGCCTGTTACGGGGGCTATCCTTAGCCCTTATAAGCCGTACCCGTCCTGAGGATAAGGTGGCTAGCCCTATGTCTGTAGATGTGTATGTTCAGGGAAGCCGGTTTGCCTGCTTGCGGGAGGAAAAACCGCTCTTAAACTGGGGAGAAAAAACCGCTCTTAAACTGGGGAGAAAAACCCTGCGACCCACGCCCGGCTAACTTGGCTATTTCTGAGAAAGATCCTTAATCTCCTCAAGTCGGAGACGGGAATCGAACCCAGGACACTCCTTTCTCAGGAATATGGTTTCGAAGCTCATAGGCACTAGGCTAACCAAGTGGATTCAGTTTCGAATTCTTATAGTAATACTTTAAATTTTATATACTAACAAATCAAACTTTTAGATGAGAAGATAGATTTCACGAAAAATAGAAAATTAGTGTACTTTGAAAGTAAAAAGTAGTAAAATGCACAAAAGCGATTTTTAACTTTCCATGCTTGCAAATGCTGAATTATGTGTTTGGTACTGCTTTTATTATTATTTATTGTTATTGCGCCGAACTTTACTTTATAAAAAAATTAAATTAGACTGTACTGTTCCCAAATTGGCTTTCACACAGACTCACATTAGTTCTTAAATTGGAAACGAATTTCATGAATCTGATGCAGATTCTCCCCATTTATTAGACGCCTGAAGTGGCTTGAAAAAGTTCTACAATTTGGTTATATAGACCAAGATTTGCGGATAATGAAACAATAAATAAATGCAGAAAAAATATACGATCAATAAAAGTAGAAAATCTGCCTAGCCAACACACAGGATATTATTATTGTACTATAGGTTTTCAAAGCAAACGTTCATGGGTTAGGAGTCACATTAAAAAAAAAAAACATGCGAATATCTTAAATAAGCGTAATATTCAAAATTTCTTGAAACATTCTCTAGAATATGTATCTTTATTAAAATATATCATCCAGAAAACGAGAGAAGGATATGTTAACGAACAAAACTGCGTACACAGGTATGCGTTTTCATTCTAAATCGAATTTAATTCCAATTCATTCGTCTTGCACTTGAAGCAATGAGACATAAATATTACTAACCTCTTCAGAATAAATAATATACTTTCTTCCTCCTCACTTGGACATGGGTTTAAATCCCATTTTTAACAGGAAGTGCTATTTCAGACCATTTATTAGCAAGACTTTGGCTGGAAGAAGGTTTCTTTCAGCCAACAAGGAAATTTGTCACATGGATTTCCAAAGATATATTAGATATACAAAAATGTCAGTAAAGTCCATAATAGGTCATAACTATTATGAATATTTTAACGAAGTAGGTTTTGATTATTGTTTTTCAGTCTTGGTCGTTATGAGCATCCAATGGAACAAAATACTCATTTGCGTTTTGTTTTTGTCAAAATTCATAATTAAATATTATCAAATTAAATATCAGATAGGGATAATATCATCTCTATTTGACTTACATCCCACAAACTCTTTAAAGATTCACACTTACTATTGTTCAGCGCTGTTTTCATAATGCTGTTATAGGCTAATACCATTACATAATTAACCTTGATGCAAAAACATAATCCATAAATGACTAACGAATACACGGTAAGAAATTCAACATGTCAAACATTGATATTACAGATAAGATCTTAAATCTAATATTCATCTTTTTAATTTCACATTACGTCATGAACAAGAGTAATAAATGAAAAGTTTCCTGCATATAATTTTGAATTTCTTTCATTTAATTAGATACATTAAAAAAAAAAAAACAAAGAAAGTTTTCTTTGCATCCCCTTTAATTGTGTCAAAAAAAATGGGGCTATTGTTTAGCACGAGCCTGACAATTCACTTAACGCAGCACGAAAGAATAACACTCGCCAACAAGACTTTGTTTACCCACTAAGAAATAATCGACGCGCATAATCAGGAGGAGCTGTTAGTTTGGAACCAGCAGCTCGCGCTTCTGTTAAAGAGAAAGGTGACGTCAACCACGCGAAGGCAGCAAACCCTCTTCTCTCTTCCCATTATTTAAATCTTGATTCTTTTCTCTCTTTCTCAGTATGAAAGAACGTCAGAAGTTAGCTGAAGGAAATTAGCTTAATTAATTAGTTGGGGGCTAATTTGGGAAGCTGCAGCTTACATTTGGGAACCTGAGACCGACACACAAACATACACCCGCAGAAAAAAAAAAAAATTGGTTGAAAGTTTATGAGTGAAGAGGCACTACATGGATTGTGTTTTACAAAATTGTGACGGGCGACGTTTTAATCTTCCCAAAGACATCTCAAGTACACCTGGAACAAGCACACGCGAAGAGAGACTCTTGCACGAGCCATCAAAGCAGGATACACAAAAAAGAAAAAAAAAATCACATATACTCATTGTACTTTATTAATTTAATTGTATTTTTGTAACGTCAGCGATCAAACGCTTCCAGTCCATTATTACATCAGTGTTTTTGTTTGTTACTGAGCGGTCAGTATTCATAAATGGAGTATCTGAGTTTTGGATATAGTCCTCAGGCTGCCTCTGCTGTCATCGGCTTAGGGAAGCCGCTGACAGATGACATATTCTAAATACCATATTCTATACCGATAATATATTCTAAATTCCCATCATACAAATGAGAAATATATCGTTTATTCTTCAAGCAGAACAATACAACTAAGTCTGAGGGCGTTCAGCGATAAAATACTAATGATACGGACTGTTTCATAACTTAGCGTAAACGTATTCAACGAATAAAAGATTAATCAATGTGAAATGCGTGCTGAATTATATATATTTTTTTTTAACCAGATAAGAACAATTTAACACTCGGTATCAAGCCTTTCTCGTTTATTCCCCAACTGGGACTATCGCTGTTATGTTAGTAAGTGTTGAAATTTTCTGCTCACATGAAGATAAAATTTGTAGTTTGTTCGGTCTTTCAATTCACTTGTTTCCTCTGCTGCAAAGCAATGATTTAAGGATTCTAACTCCTGAGGGAGAGTTCTTTCTCTGTTTCCATATTTACTGGTTGTTGACGAGGTCGTTCAGCTAACGTTGATATAAAAATAATCTGGAAAATGGTTGATTAAACACAACTTGTAATGAGAGCAAGTCATTTAACAACCAATTTACAAGAGCGGAAAAAAGTATGTAAGAATTAAAATAGGTTTTATTATTAATGACTGTACTCATTGACCTGAAACAGAAATATTCAGGCTTAAAACAATAATAGAAATTGCGCTTGGAATTCCATAAAGTGATCATTATAACAGAACAATAATTACTATAGTGAGTAATGAGTAATGTACAGGCTTCAACGAAGACATTCTCTATTAATCAAGTTTTCATAGAAATAATCCCTTTGAAAAACTGATATAAATATTATAGTTTTTAATGAAAAAAGGTATGTATTTATTATGATGTTTTGTTTATTCATGTGTTGGTAAGATGTTATGCTAATCATTATTGGCGTGTGTAATGTCATGCGATTTAATATATGACGCGTGGGGTGGGTACGTAATAGGACGCGGGTTGCACATCTATTACGTCAACCATTACGTCTTCATATAATTCACCTAAATGGATGAATTAGAATGATGTTCGAATTTTGTACGGAATGACATAGGTCTTTGAAAAGACGAGGCGGTTAGGATCTACGCCCTCTGTCCAAAAAGAAACCGAACGTTTCGAAAATAGAAGAAACTAGTGGCGCCACCTGTTGTATCTTTTTGTTGTCGAAAGCGGCAACCTTCATTAGTGTTGTGTCAACTGTTTATGACATTTGTTTCATTAGAAGCAGAGTTATAGTGCCAAGAGTGACAGTATGTTTTGAAGAAAGGTCGGAAAATGAGTTTCAAACAGAGAGCTGCCATTGACTTTTGTGTTCAACTTGGTTCAAGTTTTACCGAAACGCATCTAATGCTTCAAAAAGTATACGGCGATGAATGTGTATCCCGTACTCAAGTTGACGAGTGGTTTAAGCGACTTCAGAGTGATCAAGAGACGCTTGAGGACGACGAAAAGCTGGGCCGTCCAAAAACTGGACTGAGAGAAGTTAACATCCAAAAAGTGCGTGATTTCATCAAAGAAAACCCGAAATCGTCCGTGAGATTGATTGATGATGAATTGGGGATTTCACAATCAACTGTGAACATTTTTACCGAGAGTTTGGACCTTCGTAAATTGAATTCGCGATTTGTTCCCCACAAGTTGACCGACGATCAAAAAATGTATCGAATTGAACACTGCAAGGACCTTATTAAAACGGGTCGTAAGGACTTACATCTCCTTGAAACGATCGTTACTGGTGACGAAACTGGTCACCAGTAACGATCAGTCAAACTGTTTTGACTATGAGTCCGAAACAAAGCACCAGAGTGCTGAGTGGAGACTACCAAAAGAGGGGCATCCGAAAAAAAGTCGCTTGGAGAAGTCAAAAATAAAGACAATGCTGATTTCCTTTTACGATTACAAGGGTATTATCTACACGGAATTCATTCCGCCTGACCAATCTGTCAATGGTGAGTTTTATCTCGAAGTTTTGAAGCGATTGGCAGCGAGAATTCGTTGTGTATACGGCATGAATATCGTGACGACCGACCGTTCGTCAAAACACAGTCACTCTTGCGCCTATAACTAGGCTTCTAATGAAACAAATGTCATAAACAGTTGACACAACACTAATAAAGGTTACCGTTTTCGACAACAAAAAGATACAACACGTGGCGCGACTAGTGTCTTCTATTTTTGAAAAGTTCGGTTTCTTTTTGCACAGAGGGTGTATAAAAAGTTACTTAAAGTGATCCATATACGAATTTGACAAGCCATATAATGATGTTTTATGGCCATTTATGCTGTGTTGGGGTTAGATATTGAGGACGCTGATGTATATTGTCAAAATATTTACTCTTTTGCTTCATTCTGATTTACCCAAACAGGAACGTTCTTCATAGAGAATATTTTTTTGAATCAAATTCCAGATAAACAGAAACAATGTTTACATAATTTATTTTTCATAAACATAATGCAGAGACCGGATTCAAACTGAATTATAACTGATATTTACTAAATTGAATTTTACAATTTACTTAGTTAATAAATTTATAATTTAGATATATTCATATATTTCTGAAATAGCTATAATGTTTGCTTAACTTTTAAGTACTTAGTAACGATATGTTTAATGCATACGAATATTTGAACAAGATGTTGTTTGTTACTGACTAAAGAGGGTCTGATGTACAATAAGTTGTGCGAAGTTGTGATTAAATTTATTTGTGTGTTGTTGTCAACAAAATCAATTACGAAATAAATATTCAGCATTTATGTTCGCAGCTTAAAACATTCAAATGTTTTTACAAAGATCTGGTTACACCGGAGTGTGCTATAATCACTCTATTACGTATTCTATGGTTTATTGATATGCTATTATTATATTATATTATACTATATACTATTATTAATACAATAATGAAAATCAATCTTCAAAGTATGTTAGTTACAGAGTAATTAAGTTAATTAAATAGAAGTAATTTAAATTACAAAATTATTTTTAAATTATTAAATTTTATTTATATTGTTTAAATAGAAGTAAAGTAAATGAAGTAAATATTTAGTGAGCTATTACAACTCAAAATAATTTCGATAGTTTTATTCTATTGCAGTTTTAGCCTGCCTCTAATTCCCCAGTAATTCAGTAAACTTTTATATTGTAAAAAAGATCAGATTAAAAGGGAAAAAATATTACTATTACTTCACGAAGCTTCTAACAATTCAAGTTCATTCATGTTTTGTTCTTTGTACGTAACAAAGAAAGATTAAATGTGGAAAGCTATGTCATTAAACACTGGTCATCTCTGTTATCACAGTTCAATGACTGTATGTGGTTATTCCGGTTATAAATCTGGATTGTTTTTAGTTTTGAACCTACTAGATGCATGCGTTTGAACAAAACAGTCGATGTAGTTCAAATTTAGTTAACAATTATTAAATCGTTTTATATTTTATTCTTGAAGTGGTTTCAATTTGGATGTCTCTGTCGTAAGGCAAGAACAGTTTATTTTTTTAATTGGAATTAAGTATTTTCAATTGAGAAGGCTTTGAATAAATTATGTATTTGTAGGGAAGAATTCCCATTCACTATGGAGTCGAATATTTTTATTTAAATTTATTACAGTAAGTAATGCTGTATTTCATGTAGTGAGACATGCTGAATGAAATACTGTTCTCTCTATTTGTCCCTCAATGTATGTTTGTGTGTGTGTGAGAGAGAGAGAGAGAGAGAGACAAAAGCACCGTAATTCTTAATATTTAGGAAAACTCCTGCAAACTTTATATTTTTATGAATTAATCCAACATTTTAAAAACATTTTGATTGTCACTGAAAAGTTTGACTTTTTCTCCATCTAAGTGATTCATTCCGATGAGCAAAAAAGGGCATCGTCGGACAGTTTCATCATCGATCGTAAGATTACTGAGAATTACATGACATGTGACCTCTCGCCTCCGTTTTTGTGAAAACCAGGAGACGGCTCCAGTGAATTTCCATAGCCATGAGGTGACCCTAAAGATATATATAAATATATATTCACAGAGGACCGCATCTCAAGAGTTGCCGAATAATTGACGCTTCCTATTTAGAAGTAGGTAGTGGGGGCTCAAATAGCTCACGACAGTCAAGAACTTTTTTTCCTGGTTTGTAATGTAAAATTTATGTCCGAAGCGTGCCATGTTTCGAATCGACTGCAGCGCACCTTAATTCCCCTGTGCATGGAAGTGAAGTTGGATTAACATTTTAATGGAATTCGGCGATGGGTTATGTCACGTGAACGCTTACCTAAAGTTAGGAACCTCAGATTCTTTAGAAAAGAGCCCATATTCAATGTATTGAGTCGAGAAATTTTCGATTTCTGAAATCAATCTCCAGTTTTATCGTTTAAGCTGACACTTGAACATCCTCCCCTGTAAGGGCTTCTCCTCTAGAGGAAATGACACTGGTAAGAAGTTGATGCTTTGTCCTTTTACCTATTCATATTAGCATAATGGGCGTTTGTGCAATAGATCAGTCAGGGATGCGATGCAAACTGTATTTCCAATCATGTTTCTCATTTAACTATTTCAAGAGTTTATCTTAAGTTCATAAGAATACATACAGTCTTCAATCAGTGCTGGTGAAATAGTATAAAAATTCAAGAAAGAGAGAGAGAGAAGTGGAGTTTATATGCTTAGTTGTTATTCCAAAAAATATGGCATTCTCAATACTACAATTACGTTACCCGAATAATCAGCTAATTAAAACTATGATAAAAGTTTACTGATTTTAAAAATGTACTGATTAATGAAAATATAATTTATTAAAACTATAATTCCTATAAATAGCAAATTATATAATATAATTTAATATTAGGGAAAAGAGAGTCTACATTAAAAGACCTCATTTGAACAGAAATAAAAGACATTATAAATAAGAACAGATACATAATATCTCCTATTTTTGTTAATTTAGTTCTCCAAAAGACGCCATTTCGGCTCTCATTTTTAATAATTATTATAATACACCGACCAAGAGTTTACTTAAGCTCTCATAAAAGCTAAATATGAGTTCTGCGAAACCCGTGCGCATCAAGACAAAATATTCCTTAACAGATTAAATGGAGCTGTGAGAGATACCCTCAAAGCCCACAGAGATCGGCTGTGGGAGGATAAGTTGGCTTGGCTTCCTTCTCACCTGCGGATCACTCTATTTGGGGACTCTTGAGGAATCTCAGAAACAAAAACAAATCTCTTCCTCCTCTACAATCGGACCTGGGCCTTCTGCACACGGATGAAGAGAAGGCAAAAACTATTGCACAAAAATTTAGAAGGACAGTGTCGACCTGCTTATGAAAACTTAAATTTCAACCAATTGTATTAAATTCATCGTCATATGAGACACGTACTAAAACTTCCTGATGCCTGTAGTAATCAAATCGTCCCTACTTCACCAGCAGAGATCTACGAGATCATTAAGAACGTTAACAACAAAAAAGCTCCTGGTCCAGACGGCATCACCAATAACGTCATTATACTACTACCCCGCAGAGTCATTGTGCACCTTACCAACATAATCAACGCGATCATTAGATTCCGATATTTCCCTTCCCCATGGAAAACTGCTTATTAATCCCCAGTCATAAACCTGGCAAAGACCCACACCTACCGCAAAATTATCGTCCCATTAGCCTGATTTCAAACCTGGGTAAGACTGCCGAAAGGGTCATCCTCACCAGACTCTAATCCACAGTAAATAAGCTGAATATCCTCCCAAATGAACAATTTGGATTCCGTCAACATCACAGCACCAATCAAAAGATCCATAGACTCACTGAATATATTACCACAGGTTGCAACTGGCATCAACTTACAGGAGCTGTCTTTCTGGATATGGCCAAGGCCTTCGATAAAGTGTGGCATTATGGTCTACTCCACAAGCTCATCGCCTTTCACATCCCGCTACAGATGGTACAGTTGATCCCATCACACCTCAGCAACAGATTCATGCAGGTCAAGATAAATGGAACGATATCTACCAAACGCCCCATTCTGGCTGGTGTCCCGCAAGGATCTTTACTGGCTCCAATTCTGTTCTCGATATTTATGGCAAATATTCCACACAATCCAATGACATCAATCTTTTCCCTCTACGTTGATAATACAGCGATACTAACCAGATCTCTTGGAGATTACAGGTCAACTTCTTGAAGAGCATAGCCGTGCTCTTTTCCAGAAGAACAGTATCTCCTACAGGGGACATCTTCCTATTTAACACCAAAATTCCTTGGAAAACAGAAGTCAGACACCTTGGTGTACTGCTGGACAAAAGACTAACCTTAAACCACCACATCAAGGACTCGTGTGCAAAGGCAATAAAAGCCATCGTCCAGCTCTATCCCCTAATAAACAGAAACAGTAAATTACACACCAGAATCAAACTGCTCCTCTACATACTGATGATTCGTCCTATAATCACATATGCTTCGCCAGCATGGAGCCATACAGCTGATACTAATATCCTCAAACTGCAGCGAGTGCAAAACAAGTGCTTTCGTATGATTCTAAACGCCCCATGGTTTGTTAGAAATGTTCGACTTCATTGGGACACCGACATCCCTCATATCTACTCTTTCCTTCAGTCTCTTGCAGCAAAGTATTTCCTAAAAACGTCTACACATCCCAATCTACTGGTGCAACAAGCTGCTGACTAGGATGAAACGGATCTGTGCAAACACAAAAGACCTAAAGCCATCCTGATTTCAAGAAATGATCTATAATCCCCTTGCCCTCTCAGGGCGAATATGTTGCTCAAACGTTTTACTTCACTGTATCCATTCAGACAGCGGGGAATATGAAAAGCATCTTGCTTCACCCTTGGAGTCAGTAAAGTTGAAGCGAAAAAGTCTGCATATCTTTTAATAGATTAAGTCTAAGATAATTCTTACTCTTTTGTCGAGGTTTATATTCTCACAAGTTCTATGGTCAAATTTTCGAAACGTTCTCTATTCGTATATTCTCATAAGCTTTTCTGTCTATTTTTCGAAACTTTCAAAGTTTCTATACATTCGGCTAAGAAATAAGGATGGATTTATAATATCAGCTATTTCTATTCTTAAATTTACTTATGTTGGAAGTCGAGTGATAAGTACAAATATCTGCTGATATTCGAATTCAATGCATTTTTGAGGATTAAACCAAGTGATACAAATCACTAAGGAAAAAAAATAATAAACATTCAGTGAAAATTTAATTTTTTCAATAGAGCTGACTGGTGCAAATAAACACACAACGAGGGTTGATTAAGTAGTTCGCATTCTTTTTTGTATATTTACTTTTTATTTTTCCAAACGATTCTCCTTAAACTTAAAAATGTTTTGCCTGAACTGATGGATGGCTGAATGAAGTTGATTTCAGTAAAGAGAAGTGACTTGAAAAAAACAGAAAAAATATATGTAATAAAAACGACCAGAAATGTTTTTGTATGCAGTTTTCCTGCAACAAATAAATAAGACTTCACATTCGTGTTGTTGAAGCTAATAAACTGGCTAGCGTAATTAAATGGAAATTATAATTTGGTAAAACCACTACGTAAAAATAATACTCTGTAACTTTAAATTAATGCAAATATGAGCTGAGCTAGTTACTTAAGATAGTAGCATATTTAAGAATATTGTAAAATGTTGCAAAAATCAACAGAAAATAAAATCAGGATGAAAAAGAAACAAAACAGAATTCATTAAAGACAATGTACTTTGCTGCTACACTGTGGTGGATAAATATTAATATCCTAAAATGAAAGTTGTCCGTCAACATGAAGAAGGGTAAGCATCTAACCGGCTGTTGTTGGATTTATCAGGGAATGACTCGAACATGCTTAGCAGATTCAAGAAAAAAGTAAGACACGAAACGAGCATCTATAACTAAGCCTATCTCAATCACAGGCATGTTGTCAGACAAGAAAGTATCTCTGACTAGAATAATGAACGATATATGCAATGTTGTCCAAAATTTATCTTACGCTGTTTGAGTATCCTGAATAGACAGGCGTCTTCAAGATAGTGCAATGAGGTTACAGTAAATATTAAACTTAGAAATTAAGTCATTAGGTGTTTTTGTTGAAGAGTTGAGAGAGAGAGAGAGAGAGAGTGCAAGAGTTTCTTTTTCTTTTTGATGTTAAAATTCATTTCGTTGAAAATAATATGTTCAGTCTAAGAGTTTTCCAACCAAACATCTTTCCAGATTTTTTTCTAATCCTAAACAACATTCAGCATTTCAGAATGAGTCGATAACTCAATCGGTATGCACAATATAAGATCTTTTCAGCTGAAAGTGAGTTAGTCAGTCTCATTCTGCGTGTTACTCCTCCCGAAAACTTGGGCTTTACATTGCTCAAAATGGTATAACACGTCAGAAAAAAATGCATGCATATAACCGACATATTTATAACGCGCCTACATATAAATAAATGTTCCTAGATCCCTAAAGGGTTATTTAAGTTGATAGGAACATTTGTTAGAAATTAACATGCAAAGCCGTTTTTTTTTTTTTTTTTTTTTTTTTTTTTTTTTTTTTTTTTTTACTCCCACAGCAGACAAAGCCGCTTGGACACAGTTCAGACATATACACAATCCATGTATTTTGCTTTGTGATACCAAACAATGTCGATGGATACAGTGGTAATATTACATACAGGACCGTGAGTTTTTCATATTGTATTTTTCTCTAGTTTTTAACTTCCTTACGAAGAAAAAGCTGATAAGTCTAAAGAGAGAAAGATGTAGTCCTCATTGGCTTAAAATATATGCGTGTTTTCCCTTAATTCCACGTTATTACGAATGGGGGAAAGGGGTAGGTTGTTTCTGAATAATGCTGAAGGAATTAGGGCTATGACGCCTATATAAATACATATAAATAATGTTAATGTTAAATTCTTCTGACGGGTTTCTTTATTTTCTGGGCCAAAACACCAAACTTTATTTCAGCGAATCAAATCTATGCAACAATGAATGGGGTACACGTGACTCTAAACTTCTTTGTATTCAACTATAGCATTAAAAAGGATGTTGATACTTGATTTATTGCAACAAATATGCCAATTATGCCATTAATTGATCGTGAATCGATTGGATACCTCAGACAATGTTTAGAGTGATGATGATGATGAATCCGAATATGGCACAGGTTAAGGAGTAAGCCACAATTAACATTTTCGCTTTACATATGTAAAAAATATTTTTTTTAATTCTTTAAAATGATGCAGATGTTAGAAAGAATGAGCACTTTATGACATTAAGATAATTTTCATAGAAATCTTCTATTTTCCATTGTTCCATTAACATGTAAAATATTCAAGAAATAAAATAGTAAACAAAAAAGAATATTTTATGTACACATTTAATGTTTCATTTTTTTTTTTCATTTTACAAGTTTAATTTCATCAATATTTAAGAATGCGACATCTAAGGTTAAATACATATATTCATAAAAATTATACGCATTCAAGCAAAGGATAGAGCACATGACAGATTTTCCTGAATGTGGTACATGATAAGTAGCATTAAAATATCGGAATCCATAATGAATGAACAGTCCATTTTACAGAAAAGCGCAACCTACTTGGATACAACCATCAAACTCTATATACATTAGGAAGCTTACAATATAATACGAACGTAAATGAAAATTAAACCAAAGAAGTAAATCTTGATTGGTTTAATGTTCATTTGTTTATTAGTTATGGATTACTTTATGCGGAAAAATTTGCTTATGTGATAACTGGATAATATAATGATGAAATGGTAGTTATAAAGATAAAATGAATTTAAATACAAGATTATTAATAATGGGTTATGTTATACATGCTATATTTTTATTAATAATAACTTTTATCTGATTTTTTTCCAGTTCTCCTCACTGTTGGAAATATTTGAAAACGAATAACCAGTTTTCACTTTTATTTCTGGAATTGTTATTCGATTTTCTAAAAGTGCTATTTGATGACGCATACAATAAAAGAAAGGTCTGAGTTAAGATGGTGACAATGCATCACATTAAAATAAGTAAAATCAGAAGTATATTTTTTGCTTAATAAATCTGAGGACAGTAAATGCTAGAATTCTTTCATTAAACAAATAAATTTTATGACGTTTTTCGACCTAGAAAAATGAAATTTCAATAACCAAAATTTACGAGAATTTTTAGTGCATAATAAACTACAATAACGCATAAACTGATAAATTTCCTACCTAAATAGAAACTGAAAAAATTTTATTATAATCTGCGATGGTTAATATTTCATATTAAAGGCGCATAAGGGATGATATTAAGGATCTGTGCTTTCTTTTACAGACTACATAAAGAGCATGCATACGCATTGAAAACGTCCAACGAAGAAGACATTTTGGATGACATCCAATGCAAATAAAACTTTTAATATCTCCCAGTGTCGAGTTTGGTCACGAGGAAGCGTGTCACAATGACATTTCATTAACTTTGCAAATCTAACAGCGAACGGCGGGATGCTACGTTGATTAGGCTCGTCGAGTTGATACAATTTCTACGATGTATAAAAGAAATAATAATTAGTAGAAGAAAAGGGGTGCAGGGATGAGAGGCGTACTTTTTACCCTAGAGTGTCATCAATAACCCTTCAGAAAGGCACGTTGCTTAATGACGCGAAAACACGTTCGTACAGATAATGCCTGGGTGTCGTGCAGACCCCCCCCCCCTTGTGTCCGACAAGAGTTTATTACACAAACGGATAGTTACGTAGGTGGCAAATTCAAATCGAATGCTGGGGGGGGGAAGGATATTGAAATTGGACATGAAAAAAAAAAACAATATTAAAATAGACAAGGGAGAAATAAAGAAAGCAGTCATTGATGGATGGATTATGTGCAAGTCTGATAATCGCTGCTTCCATTAATAAAATTAATATAAAGCATTTGACTTCAGTGAACTGTCACATAAAAGTTTGTGTAGCAAGATTTGGATTAATTTGCATTTGGCAAAATGCATGTCCATTGGATTCATCTTGTCTATCCATACTCTTAATTGCCTTTTTCCTATGAGATAACCAATCACAGAGGCATTCATACGTTCCAAATTATATAAAGCAGAATCTGCGCGCATGCTGAGTAGAATTCAATATAATTTGGGATTTTGGAAAACAACTAAATTTTGTCCAAATGTCAATTATGTTTTAATCCCAAAATAGGGGAAGCTTTACAACACGCAGAACTATAATAATAATTCCCAACTATAATAATAATTATAATAATTCCTCTACGGTAGAATGTTCGAAATTTAATGTCATTTGATATTTTGAACTTCTGCAAAGTCTTCTCAAATCTCAGTCACTTGTATTATTTTCATTACAACACGTTTATAGGTTGATAACAAATTAGCAACATTCATATTTAAAAAATAAAAAAGAATTTGCTTATTAATTTCAAGAAATTATGGAAACCGTAAACCACGCATCAAGTATACTTTTTATTATGAATTTCTTGGAAGAGGTTGCTTATCAGTAACTAAGCCGTATTGTGTATATTCTAATAAAATGTATATAACTTGAAATGTTATCAAACATGATTGAAACATCTTCAAGAAAAGTGATACAATTCATTTGAACAGAACTTCTGACGACAGACAATAACTTTTATAACTATGAGTATGTTTAGATTTATCTAATTATAAATACGCTTTAAGTTAGGACAACGTTTCTGATTAATTTGATATCTGAGGTGAATCAACGTGCGCATCCAATTTAAACATCTATTTCTCACAGTTCCATTTCCATGGCAACGGCAGTTATATTAAGAACAAAATAAAAGTGGAATGTGTAGATGAACTTTAATATGCTCACCACTAATTCCAGATGTTCTGGTATATACAAGTTATACATCAAATAAGAAGATTGTGCTTTCAATAGATAATTTACATTAGAGTGACAGAAAGTCCCCGTTAAATTAGTTTGGGATTTTTATTAAAATTGAACAAAATAGACAATGGTGTAGATGATCTATTTTATTTAAGATTCAGACACATTTCACTATTCTAACTATCTACGACTCACTTATGTTTATGAATAAAGACGTGCTAAGAAGCCAGGAGAGCTTCAGGTATAATCTCCACACCTCCAGGTATCGACTCTTTCTCAATTAGAACCACTGTAAAGAAGTAAAATCAATGGTGACTGAAATACACCAAACTTAATGCGCAGAACGACTCTCCAGCGGAAGTCAAGAAACAGGATTAGCAGTTGTTTGGTAATACTAGACTCCACTATGTAAACCAATTTATAATTTGACTTGTTTAAAGGGTATTAATATAAGATATTAAGCTTACACAAGACAATTCAAATAGCAGTTCAATAATACTTTGTCGAAAAATAAAACCGTGATGCTGCAAAACTGAATTCTAAATATAAGACACCATTGCTTTTCTTCTGGGAGAACTCATGCTTTATTTTCATTTTGATAAAGATACTTTATTTTAAAAATGGCAATTCATTTTCTATCTATAACTTTTAAATTATTACGATACATTTGTGTTTTTAAGATGAAATCATAATTAAAATTTAAATGTTTTTGAATACGTCACTTCGTAAAGTCGGATGGGGTTTAGAAAACAACATGAACAAAATAATTACGTTAGTACAGAACAATTGAAATCATTTAACCAAAATTAGCAAGTTGCATGATCACAGATCAATGTATTAATTCATTACAAGCAATGTTATCATGCAAGTATTAGACAAGATAAACTATTAAATGGTCAGATGGATATACGGTTTTTTTTTATACTGTGACCCCGGCTGGGGGGATTCCAGTACTTTCTCTAATTTCTTCTATATTTTTCCTTATTTTGAACCTATACTTCACAACACTTTTGATTTAAATCCTGCCCTTTAAAACAGTTTGAAATTGTGTGCTGTGCAAGTCATCGTGTCTTGTTCTTTTGTTCAGTTATTGCTCTATTTCTCTATTCTCTGTCTGGTTTGTTAGTTTACTGAAGGGAAATATGCTGCCTCCGTATAAGACCGGCTAATTACTTTCAGTTGCAAAGCGCTTAGCTTTGTAACTGAAAGTAATTTGCTATCAACGATGTCCTTCGATCGGAAAGACCTGGATTCGAATCCAATCTGGGACGATCAGAAACATTATAAGCGATTTTCATTTAAACATGATTTAACAGGCCTTATACGCAGGTGGAAGGATTTTTCTTTCCACAAAACAGACTAGGTGGTCAGAATAATGCATACAGTTAGCTGCGATACTCTACTATCGTGCTGTCATAGCCTTAACTGCTCTGTCAAAATTTCAAATAACAATAACAGCTCAGAGATGTTTCTAGTGTCCAGGATGGGAATCGAATTGCCTCTGCTGTCGACTTCACAAAGGAAGCAAATAAGTCACAATTAAATTATTTTATTTATTTAAAATTGAAGTTCTCGAGCACAATATATGTATATATTGGAGAAAATGGGTTTTGGTTATACAATATTAGCATGGATAAGAGGATGGCTGACTGACAGATATCAAAAAATGGTATATGGGGATGTGAGTCTGCAAGATCTAAGGTAACAAGTGGTGTACCACAAGGATCAGTGCTTGGTTCACTGTTATTCAATCTGTACATTAATGATATTGGGAAGGATTTGACAGCTGAAATACGATTATTTGCTGATGATGATGCAAAGATAGGCAGGGTAATCAGGAATGCTTCTGATATGCAATACTTGCAGAATATTCAACATTAAGTGGATATTGAATACCACATTATTTCTTAGCCGAATAAGAAACTCAAAGATAGCAAATCTAATCAAAGAGTTTCATGCTAATATAGAAAACTATATAAAGTTCAGCGAGACCACGCGTAAGCCAACACTTGATAGTGCAATGCTGGGCAACTCGTAGTAAAGGTGGAGTAAGATCCAATCACTGTCTTTAGTATTTACCCATAATGTAAAATACAACTCCTAGGAGATGTATTATTGTTCTACATTATGAGAGAAGGTCACTACCCAGACCGGTTTAGACCTTTTTCGAGGTCTCGTCAGTGAGTAGGTAGACCTAGATGTAATACTAAAGTTTCAGTAGTCAGAGCTTATTTCTTTACTGTACGATTCACTTCACTTTATTGTACGATATCCACTTAATTTTGAATATTTTACTTCGCCGAAGTGATGCCTGTTGACTCTTATTTCAGTAATTGTATTTGTGCACCTTTTGGCGACCTCAAAAAAGTTCGAAACTGGTCTGGGTAGTGACCTTCTCTCATAATGTAAAACAATAATACATCTCCTAGGAGCTGTGTTTTACATTATGGGTAAATACTAAAGAGAGTGATTGGAACTTACTCCACCTTTACTACCAGTTGCCCAGCATTGCACTATCAGGTGTTGGCTTACTCTTGGACTCGCCGAACTTTATGTAGTTTTCTATATTCGGCATGAAACTCTTAGATTAGATTTCCTATCTTTTGAGTTCCTTATTCTCTTCTTCTTCTTCGCGTTATTCCCGCTTCCTATGCAGGGTCCGCGTGTTACTTAGATGCGACTACTTGTTAGTACTACTCCCAGCCGACCCGTCGCCTGGTCTGCCGCTGGGGGGGGGATATAATTTTGACTGTAGAGGTGTATGTTCACGGGGCCGGTTTGCCTGTTTGCGGGATGAAAAACGCCACATAAACTGGCGGAAAAAACCCTACTGACCGCGCCCAAGACCGGCTAACTTGGCTATGCCTGAGGAAGATCCTCAAATTCCTCACGTCTACAACGGGAATCGAACTTGGGACACTCCTTCCCCAGTCATATGGTTGCGAAGCGCAAAGCCACTAGGCTAACCGCGCGGTCCTTTTGAGTTCCTTATTCGGCTAAGAAATAATGTGGTATTCAATATCCACTTAATTTAGAATATTTTATTTCGCCGAAGTGAAGCCTGTTGGCTATTATTTCAGTAACTTGCAGAATGATTTGAATAGGCTGGAATTGTGGGCATGGGAAAATGGGTGTCAGTTCGATGTCAGTAAATGTAAAGTCATTCACTTCGGCATGATTAGATATCAAATGTCGTATTATATTGGTGGGATAAGAAACTGTTGAGGCTAGGGATCTTGCAGTGTTAATAGATAGAAAGTTGAAGTTCAGTGGACATGTTGCAAAGACTGCAATGCTGAAACGAACGTTCACATGTAAAGATAAGGATGCTATTTTGCCTCTTTACAAGACCTTGATAAGACCTCACTTGGACTATTGTGCGGAGGTCTGGTCTCCTGGTTTCTGTTGGTTCTGATATATTGGAGAGAGTACAAAGGAGAGTGCTAAAAATGAAATTCGATAATGCTTCAGGATTGTGGAATACTGATTATGAAGACAGATTGAGAATTTGTAGATTGCAGACACTAGCAAACAGGAGAAAGAGGGATGATATGATTGAGACTTCGAAACTTCTGAAAGGGTCATGCAGTATTTCAATTGATGAAATTTTTCAGTTTATGGAGGGGTGGGGGAAGGACGAGAGGGCATCCTTGGAAATTGAGAATGAAGGCTGCCAAGAGGGTATGAGGGGTAGATTTTTCTCTCAGAGGGTGGTGCGTGATTGGAATGGAGTACCATTGGATGTTGCGAGTGCAAGCAGTGTGAATGCATTCAAGAATAAGTATGATAGCTGGTTTGTGTGTAGTATGTGGCTTCCCTCGATTAGTCTCTGACTCCATGGAGGTCTCTCTTAATAATAATAATAATAATAATATATGACACACACGAGAGAGAGAGAGAGGGGGGATATTCCACAAACTCGTAGAAGGGCACCTTTTGTTGAAAATATAATTTTATAAACAGACTATAAATAAAAATGGTAATCAGCACGAAATGATTTAATTATAATATCCTATCTGTGTGTATAGTGATAGGGGGAGGGAAGGAAAGAGAGAGAGAGAGAGAGAGAGAGGCACACGGGGAAGGGAAAGCAGGCTAATGCTTCAATAAAATTATAGGATCGACAACCATTTTAGAGGAAAAATGTTTTGGGGTTTGAGAAGAAATCTCCATTACGATCTACCATTTCGATCACACATCGGTGGTCGGTAATATGTCATTTCCTTATTGCCGGTACTTATGCCTGGGAAAACGTACGATCATATGCGAGGGGGTTAATAATTTAACGTAATATTTATAGCTCTGTCATGTTAGCGTCGAAGGTAGACATACGTATACAGAGCATTCCTCCTTATCGTTGCTGTTTAAGGCGGTGTGCATGGCTTGTTTAAAATTTAATGTTCTTATCTGCAATTACGTGCCGAAAGAATGTCCTCGCCCGACCGCACGAAGAACCCATTTGCTCAAGAACCTAGCGACACGGTAAAAGAGCTTATATTTCGACTGCATGCCGCCGTAGACCTTAATGACAAGTGAGCGTCGGTTATTATTTATGTAGTTCTTCACGTCCCGGTGCTGGCGATTCCGTTTCGCAGATGGCTTACGCTACTTGTCCTGTTTGCTTTCTATATTTCATTGGGCGGAGATGTGAATATCGCCGTCGAGTTGCAAAGCTTTCTTAGAAATAGCACATTTGTGCTTTTTTTTTTCTTACTTGGTCCTTTCTTCTCCGTCTACAAACAAGAGAAAATAAGTTGGCAAATTTCTGACTTTTCTTCCACTTTCGTCGCCTTCTTAATTTCACGAGTGCTACGGACATTACTGCAAATCTTTGTGCCGCGTTTTCAGTTTTTTTTTTCTCTTTCTTATTTGTTGACGGTCTTTTAACTTCACTATTCTGATTCTCCATGTTCCTTTATTGTTCAATCTTACGTAGAAGTAGCCAAACTTATTGTGTTTCAATTTACCAACTCTAAACCTATCACTCATTGGTATACATTTCCCTCCCTACTCTAAAAATACAAAATTCTATAGGTCACAGTAGCCTACTTATGTAGTCAGAATTGTAATGGTCGAAGAATAAAGTTAAAATTTTCATGGAAAACATTAAAATATTTACAAATGATAAGCCTTATTAGATCCAAATAGGTTTTGCTAATGAATGCGGTTTGGTATATCAAGTTTCGCTTCGAGAGCCTGTGTAGCTCAGTGGATGTGGCGTTTGCGCACCACGGCGCTTGGCCGCACGAAGGAAGACTTGGTTTCGAGTCTAGTCGGCAACTTGAGGAAATTTTTCTAAGCTTTTTTCGACCGGTTCCCGAGTTAGTCGATCTCTGGCACGGGCAAGCGGGTTTTTCCTCTCGGAAACTCAGGTTTTTCGTCCTGTAAACTCAAGAAAATCGACCGTAGAACCCACATTATTTCAGACATTACATATATTGTGTTAGGGTTAGGGACCACGAGATGGCGGCACATTTGAGCCGTCTCTCTTCACTGAGTACCGCTTAATTAGTGATAGCCTTGGGCCATCTGTTTCTGATTGGTACCAGTGGAGATTGAACTGCCCACTCAGTCTCCAAAAGTTAGATAGGGCTAAATGGCCTCGCCTACTCCCCGTAAACGGGAATAAAAAGGGGTTAGCTGATTTTTTTTTATAGTTTCGCTGCGGCAGAGGCCTTGTTTCAGTTGAACGTCTTCTGTCAATCTTATAGGCTGTGGGTGAGGTTCAGTTACCTGTTGCTATTCTAAACAAGAGCTAATTGCAATTTAATAACGTCATTAGGGTTATGTAAGTATTGTATTATGCTGTAATTTAAAGTACCATTGCCTTCGTAGATCAGTCGGTATAGACGAAGCCCTTTGGTCGGATCCGGATTCGATTCCCGTCTGAGGAACGTTTATCTGGTCTCTTTTGACTAAAGGTGAATTAGCCGATCTCACATGGAGGTGGAGGGTTTTTTCTCCCAAAATCTCGGGTTTTTCGTTCCCCAGAATAGGAAAATCGGTCCCGTGAACACACACGGATTTACAGTCATAAAATACATATTTAATCCGTCATCAGGAGGGCTCAACCAGTATTAAGGGACGGTCGAGGAAGCGGGGGAATCCCACACGAATAAAACAAATTTAAATTACCTACAGAGAGTAACTTTGTGAGTGAAGACAGTGCAGATTAAGAACTTCTCTATCCATCCACCCACATGATATTTTGCGTGAGACTCTGAAGTGGTGTGTTGTGCACCGTTTATCTTTTTACACCTTTTATAGTGGAATTTATTTTTGTCCGAGACAAAATAATTCACATTGTATTAATAATCCATAATTGAACATTTTAATAATATAAAATATACTCGAAATTTCTGAAAACGCAACATGTACATTTATCAAAGTTCTATATTACAATGCGTTCAGAAATAGCACTAGAAGCTATTAGAATGCGACGTGACAAGAAGGATATTTATTTTTCTTTTATGTATTAGATACACATATTTTATTATTTAAAATCAAATTTCTTGAGTTTCTTTTGCATCACTGTCTGATGGGTAAATTAAGAGTTTCTCGTTTAACTCTGTTTGCCTAATCTAAGCGAAATGAACACTTTGTCAGACTGTTTTGTAGATATCTGAATAACCAGAGGTTGCTGTTTATTTCCTTGTTTCTCGGATCATATCCTTAGGGATAAAATCTCACAATACTATCAACTAACTATTTTATAGGATTCTGACAACTATTCTCTGAGGAAAACCAAAGAATTACAAGAAGATAATTGTGACTGTCCTTCTGTATATTTTCATCGTAAACTGTGAATGACTTCTACGCTTGTAAACAAATGATGTACTGTAAGGAGGAAGTGATTATGATAGTACTTAGGAAATAATGCAGCGGTGATAGATTCGGCTTTATAACACAGAATGAGAGAAGTTTCCATGTGAAACTCTGATGGACACACACACACACACACACACACACACAATCTGAAAGAGAGCGACTGTAAATCTCTACACATTACTGATGGTAGCCGGTAATAAACAGAGTGACAGAATAACTACAATTTAAAACTATTTATTGTTATCAGCTGTTTACTGAACAGCGTTTGGATCATTCGAGTTTGGGAAGCGTGAGATGAAAGAATTAGGATTGTCCAATTATATTTGATTTCTACGTAGATTGTCTGGTTGCAACAGAGTTTAAGATTTCTAACCTAACAGTAAGAACAGAGCTTGCTAATGTGGATTATTAACATTTGATAATCCCTATTACTAATTATTAATAATTATTACAACTAGTTAGTTATATTTAATATAAGTTGCGGTAGCTTACGGGGAATGAAAATGATTAATACCACAAAGGTATTAATTATTTAAATATCATTTAGTCCTTTATGTGACAGCGATTAAATGCCTTTAATTTTTTTTTCATTTTATTCTGTACTTACAAAGCAACAACCTTTCTTGTGCTAAATTGAGCAATGTAGGGATAGCTCATTCTGATGTCATGATCATCATTAAAAATATTTAAGAAATCTGGAATAATGCAAATACGCAAACTGCATAATGTAAGACACTGGTCTCATAGCATTAGCTATATATATATATATCGTTATGTTTATATATATATATATATATATATATATATATATATATATCGTTATGTTTATGCCAATCAAAATGTAGAACGCTGATATTGTAAATGTTCATACAAGAAAACTAACCATGCTTTTAAAAAAAAATTCATTGGATATACAGAAACACTGTTCTCTATAGAAAATGAAGTCACCGAAATAATAATAATAAAGAAAGAAAAATTTCCACCGAGAACTTTAATGCGCGCACACACGCACACGCACAGAGGCAAAATAGGCAATTTAAATCTATGCTATATAGCCACAGCAGTTATAGAAATGTAATTGAAATAAAATATTTCTACTAAGAAACAAGGAATTTACTATTGTCAAAACATAAAGAAAACTAAAAAGAAAGTAAAGGAGTAATACTGATTCTCAACGCCGCACGTGTGAGTTTGTATAATTTGAATCTATATTTTGATATTTATTCAAAATTTTCCATTTAAATGTGGATTGGAAAGATCACGAATAGATTTTAAAGAGTTTCGTTTTTAAGTAACTTTTTGTTTTAATTCAATGCTTGGAGAAGAATAAAAATGTGGAGATAATCTGCTGGATTATATTAAACTTTGAATAATTGACTTCGGGATCTTCATCTTTGGGATTTTCCCCCTCTACATGGTTCTATTAGCTAACATATTTCTATAAACTGCTTTTTTTATTTCTCTACTTCCGGTTTCTTCTGTCGTTTCCTTGCTGTTCCATTCTGTTGCTTTTAATAACTTTTTTCTTCTCTTTCTATCTGAATCTTTACGCTATTTAATGCATTTGTAAACTACCGAACGACACTCCTTATTGGTATTCATGTTATGTTCCTCCCAGAACTTCTCCATAGGGGATTAAATCTCTCTCAGTTTTTTAACACGGATTATTGTTGGAATATTTAAATGATGGTGACAGGATTTCCGATCTTTGTTAAGATTATGTCCCGCTCTACGTAATTTCTAGCAGTTTATGACTTTAGCTGTTTCTTACAAAATTCTTTTTAAATTACACGAAAGGAATGGGATGGCTTAGGGATCCATCGCTACTTAGGACATTCATATCTGTTAATTGCTAGAAAGGATTAAATCTCGCATAAGCTTCGTGTACAACGCATATTTTCGTTAATGAATATCAAACTGGATAGGCAGCCAACTATTCATCTCCTGTAGTCAGGTGTTTGGAGAAAGAGAGGCATGAAGAGTTACTGTCAAAGAGGCTTATTGGAAGATTAGTTATGAAATAAGTCCTTGATTATAGTGACGTCTAAAAGGAAGGGAAGCTTGTTGTTAAAGCCATGTATTTCTGCCGTGGGAAGAGGGAGTTCTTAGTAACTGATTATATCGATACTTTATTGTGAATTGCATTATTTAGAAAATCTTGCGCATGATTCAACCTCATATAAATATCATGAACAATATAACTTAGATTAATCACATGTTGTAGATGTGTTCACATTTTTCTTGTTCTATTTGTAGTTTTTTTGTATTAAATGCATACTTAAAACTTTAGTAAGCACTATGAAAGAAAACGAAGAACAACCATAAATATTTCGGAACCTTTCAAACTTATCTAAAAGATTTCGACTACATTTTAATATGGAGCCAATACTCACACTGAATCGTCAGTCAAAGGTTCCATTGCAGTTAAACAGTAAGTTTTGCTAGAGTAGTAGGGACAATATTTGGCTTTATTCACTAAAGATTGCACGCATTTTTAGCATGCAATTAAGACTACCACTATTTTTTAAATTTATCAGTGAATCCGAGGCAGCAGCAACTACTCGAAATAACTGAAGAAACAACAAAAGCAATGGCAGACACTTTCTTATGTGGAAGAGCAAAAACGTTAACTTTCAGGAAGCGAGAAGCTGATGTTAGTTTGATACCAAGACATCTCGTGGAAGTCGTGCTGAAAACTGGAAAAGTTCCAGCCAACGGCTTGATATTTTTTCTGTTTTAAGAAGATATTTTAGCCACTTTCCCTTAGCTTGGAATTTACACAAAGGAGTTTTCATTCAAATCAAGTTTTTATGCTTCTGTTACACAACTTAAATCCGTTTTTGTTCCAGAAATATTTGAAAGTAATTTGTCCCTCAAAAGCAAAATCTAAAATATTCAAATATTAAAATAAATCACTCTTTATAAAAATGAAACATATCCCACGGAGAATATTTCACGATCACTGATACTGTGCTACAGCGATACATCTCAGAATTAGAGCAATTAAAAAGATCCATTCCTGAAATGTAAATCCATAAATATTTTTAAAAACACTTTCGTAAAGGTCCAAAGATGTTATTTAACATAATTCACGATGAACTGCGTTTAGTGAAGTAGCCAAAACCGAGTAAAATATTCCTTCATAAAGAGTATTTAGTATATTTCTTCGATTATTTTTTACCATTTTGAGGTATAATCAAAACATTACGTTTTTTTCCCCTTGGGGAATGCTTTTTTCAAGACGAAAAAGTTAAGTTAATTTTGAGAAATGTAACAATTCTATAACCTAATTACTGAAAAATGCATTTAATTTATTTGTATGAATTAATTTTCTATTTTAGACCGTAAAAAAATTCGTAAAAAATTAAGAACCTGACATTTTCCTTGGTGCATCCCGATGAAAATATTCCAAGTTAAACATAAAAGGACATCACTACACAAACTACAATATCGATTGAACTATCGACACCTTTCAGATGTAAAGCCGAATGGAAATAACTTGATCTCCCCTCATACAGAATATGCAAACAATAAGATGGTAAAGAAAGCTTAACCTCAAGGGAGTGATAGAGTGTGAGATTCTTCACCGCTTACAAAAGACAATAGACTACGTAAGAAGGTTTCATAAACTATACTTGCCATGCAGAGGGAGTTTCGTGGCTTCGACTTTGTTTAAATAAAGCGAACTCACAAGAGAAAATTATATTTGCTTTGTTTGTGTCGTTCAGTACGTTGCCTATCACTACGAAAATTCATCTAAGAAACTTCGCGAGATGCGATGCGGATATCCGTTGACCACAAAAGGCGAAGCTGAAGTTTTTAACACGACAACTTAGCTGAGAAGAGTTATTTTTATTGCGAGCTGTTACAACAATGACGTCACAGCGGATGTGTGCTAAAGGAAGTTCAAGCGCTTTTAGTTATGAGAAAAGACGATCACAAATTAAATTAAAAATATAAAATAACATAAAGAAATCTATGTTATACGACAAGATTTTAAACCTAAAATGTGTTAATCCTAAAACGAATGCTAAAAATGAATTTTATCTAACTTATAAATAAGTAGAGTATTAGAAATGATAACGTGTAAAATTCGCGCATGTGCGGGATATAACTGTTAATACTTCACTATTCAAGATGGCTGTTAAAATAATTGTAGTGCAACTAGCTGTTAAAATAATTGTATGTAACCTGCTGCTAAAATAATTGTAGTGTAACCTGCTGCTAAAACAACTACCATCTAACCTACAGTTACAATCAATAAGTTTTAACATGCCTGTTAAAATAATTGCAACTTATGGCTGTTAAAAAATCGATTTAGTTTACCATATGTATCAGTGCAATTTAAATTGATGTTAAAATATGCGCGTTTTAACGTGCAAAGTTACAGCATATTTACTATCAACCATGCTATGCAAGGCTGTGATTGTTGCGAAGAAATAGAAACAATTCTACACGAGTTTCACAATAAAATTGAGATACCATTTATTGTTCAATAACCCTTAGACGCATAATTGTTATTATGCGAAAGATCAAGTGAATTTGTTTTAAAAAATATTCAAATTATTTCTACATTTATTTCACATTATTTTCAATTCCGTACAAATTTTCATTAACTTTCAAACATTAGTTCTTGCCCAACAGTTATTCACATGCAAATAGATGCATAAATTTTTATTACTGTATTGCTGCAGCAGATAATATTAAATTTTGAATTTCCAATAAATAAATAAATAAATAAATTTGGAACATAAGTTATATCTAAAACACACCAAACTAGTTTCAGAATAGTTTAATCGCTAAAGGCATTCTATTAAAAAAATAGATAATTTTAAATGACATTAAGAGTTCTTAGCATTATAAAATGATAAAATATTGGATAAAACAGAGTAAGTTTCGTTCTACTGCATTGTTATAAGTCGTATATTAAATGAAATCACAATGCATTCACAAAATCAGAACAATATCTTTCTAACATACGGAATCCAATAAAGGCTTACGTAAGGAAACTGGCACACAGCCCCAATCAAAAGGGAGAGCGTGGGAAATAACACGGAATCTTGACCAGTATGAATAATTCATAAAGGTTAAAGAAGGGCAGGACTACGGGGAATAGTGTAAGAGTATTCGCAAAAGACGAGAACTTTATTAAGAGTACACTGGAAATCCTGAAGGGAATTGTTGAGTTGGTTGAACCAAACATTCCTACCGTTTACTAAATCAGCAAGAGTTATAAGATTTAGTTAGATACAAAAAGAAGAAAAGGAAGCAGAAGAAAGAAGTAACCTAAGCCTCAGCCAAACAGAAAGCACAAACAAACCAACAGATATAAAAAGTCGTGCTCAGAATACGAAGTACAAACAGACGGGAATGGTTATTGAAAGAATTTTTTTATGTTATCTAGTCCCCACATAGGAGAATTCTGAAAAAAAGAAATACAGTAATGATTAAAATAAATTCCTCTGTTTGACAAAGTGTATGATATTTCCACAAACGAAAATGCTTTAAAGTATTAGTGCTAAAACAAATACTTCGACACTATACATATCTAAATGGTTTAAACTAAGTCTGTTTATTTACTAGGCAGGAAATCCTAAATATTTTGGATTGACGACAGATATAACAAATAGCATTCTGTTATGAGAATTTAATATCTTATTTCTAAAAGAATATATAACTGATCGGGTAGCTATTCCTCAATTTAGGAAGATAATTGTTCGACAAAGAAGTCAAAGTATTTTTTAGAAAAATTCACAAAATATTTAACATATTTTAATCATAATGCTTAAGGTATTTTAATCAGTTTTTATTTATATTCACAGTGCAATTAATAATTCTATTTAATTGTAGAAGACGTCTGCTAAGACAAACTGTTAACAAATATTTCTCTTTTTTTTTAACAGGATCGCTTCCTTTTCAATCCAGAAAATCTAGACATAATAATGTCACAAAGTATTAAAAATAAAACACCTTGAAATGAGAATTTCAATAGTTAAATAAAAGCAAAATTGTTGTCTCTTTGTGAAGACTACTTTATTTCTATATTACAACATTAAATATTATATGGTTTTAAATGCTTTTCATGCGGATTAAAATATATATATATATATATAGCCTGCATAAAAAAAAAGATATTGCGCAGCGTTAAGTGTGTATGAAGCTTACAAATGTATTATGTATTAGCTATGAGTATTTGAATGCATTCGCTTTTAAATATACATCCCTCGTTTTTTTAATGCCCAACTTGAGGGGTGTATATTTAAGAGTTACCCAAATATTTCGAGTTTGGTCCTGAGAACTGCTAAATCGGTAAAAAACCTTTATAAGGACCTCCAGTCTTTCCTTCTAAGTATATTTCTGTTATTTTCTATCTGTCGGCAATGCTGAGGACAACTGTGGATTCTTCATTCAATTAGTACAAAATATTTCTTGGATATCATTATTACTGTTGAAATGTAATCCTAACTGTAATCACCTAATGTGAGATATAATCCCAGTTACAATTGTGACATGCACGCTGAAAGTATCACAGCCATGTCAGCATTATATAATTACAATTTTCTTCAAAAGCAGCGCATGCTTTTTTTTTGTAGATAGAAAAGAGGAATGATATCGATCTGACCAGATCCTTTAAAAGTACTCTCGAGGTTTTCTCCGTGGAGGAAAGCAAACAGCAAAAATGACGCCTTCATATTTTTGAAAAGGAAGATTTGTAGGCGGATAGCTTAATGGTCTGTTTGTATGTGAGGGAAGGTGCAACGTTACTGCCATTCTCATTACAGTATTCACGCACCAACTAACTTAATGGTAGACAGATACCACAATAAAACACCCTAAGACTGAGAGCTACAATCTTATGGGCAAGAAAAACGTGCTAGATATTGATGTCCAAGAGCTCTAGATATCCAAACATTCTGTCAAATAGCTCTTTCAAAATTTTACATACTTCGCCAATATTTTGTTTTGGACAGTTTGTTTCTATTTTGGGCTTTTTTAGATCGTCCCTTACGATTATATAAGGGACCATTTCGGATATCCATACAATCTATTGGTTACTAACGTATGCCAAGATAACCTCACATCCCGACTCTTGGTATAAATGAATAATGAAATGCTGAAAGAGATGGAGAACGCTTTTTTATTACTAGTAAAAGCTTTAACTGCGTCTGAACATCTTGACTTCCAAGTGAAGGTGTAATCCTCTCGGCATCTGACAGGATCAATAAATCCGTAAGTACTTGGGTTGTGGGGGGAGAGAAGAATGAAGAAAGATTACGACTTCTTGTGTGATTTAGTGGCAATAGTAGAAACAGCACGGACGTTTACGCATTAGTATGGTACGAGTCTCATTTATTACACTTTCATGACTTTGCTACTGTGTGTGGTTGTACAAGGAAGAGACGAAGAAAGAGGTAAAATCGACTATTTGCTACGAAAACGCAAAAATTAGAAAAAGGAGGAGTGACAAGATATATTTATGCTTGCAGGAAACCGTAAGGATCACGGCAGTAACAAGATTAAGATAATTGTGCAAAACTCAGTCTAGCCTTATCGACGAGGTCTCCGATTTATGTACTAATTTTTACAGCTTCTGCTTTCTCCATAAATATAAAAAGGAAATAAGAAATAATTGATTGCATTAACCATATTCTCATATCTATGGTAGTCGAGGAATAGAACTATATAAGCCATGCTATCAAATGGATTAAAGAAATAATTTATATGACAAAAACGAAGCATAGTCTTTTGCCTTTCATAACAGTATTAATATTAAATTAACATATTTTAAGAACATTCTCTATTGACATTTAAACCCTGGAAGTTTAAGGGCATTCCCTATTCAATATGATCATCTGTTAAATATTAAGCAACTGTAAGTACATTTCCTATTAAATTAATAGAGAATGAATTTAAATATGCATTTTTGGGAAGTATATTTTGGGAATGGGCTTAGATATGCAATTATTTTCTCAGACAGATTTATTCAAAACAAAGTACTGTACATACTATTTGAGAAAGCTGTATTTGGGCAGGTGGGTGTAACGTAGAAGTCATGTGACAACAGTAATTACCAATGTGTTGAGAGTTTACATAGAGTGATGAAATTAGGCAAACAGAGAAAATAATTATTTTAAAATGAAAAACAAAAGCACATTGGTAATTTATAATGTAATATTCACCAATATCAAGTGGTCTCAGTTAATGAGGGGTGTATATTTAGGAGTTAGGGAAGTATAATGTTATGCGGACTTGCATTATATGAGTGTCTAATTTACTAATTAACAGTTTCTGATATGAAAAGGAGAAATCCTTGATGAAGAAGATCTGTATATTCACGGAAGAGTAACAAGTTAACCACTTCATTTCAGATTCACTAAATAATATGCTACAATGTAGATGTTTTTTTCTTTCAAGGATTTATATTTATCTTTCTTATTTAAATATGTACGGGGGGGAAGGAGAAGAGAGATTTATTCATAGGTTTTGAATTAGTAGTTGAATCAGAAAAAGAGAATGAAGAGCTGTCCAGAGCACATTTCATAAAGATTTCCTTACGATTTCTTTTTTTTTTTATTATTCGTTCAATCTCCGTTTTCAATCTGCATAAGCTTGACAGATTAATTTTGCGTCAATTACGAGTTTGGTGTCTTGTGTTAGTTATGATAGAGATGGATAGAAATTTGTAGAAAACAAGGCCAGTATTGACAATGTACTTTGTTTATAAGAGGATGAGTGATGTATGTACAAGATGATACTGCAGATTTAAGCAACAGCTGTGGATTATTGTGCTATTAGAAAAACAATTAACTCTTGAAAAAACCAATAATTAGAAGGGTAACGGAAGAGAAGGGTACGCCGTGTTTTTGGCAGTTGAGTAATATTAAGAATTACTTTATTTGCATCGCATAAATTATAGAAAATTCCAAACAATTCATCAATAATTGATTAAATACTAACTATTCTTACGGATAATGAATAAACTTATATTTAAGAAACGTATTTGTGGTGGGAACTTAAGGCTCTACATCTGTACTAAATACGTGTAAATATAAAATTATTGTCTTTTTCCTAAGTTCGCTAAAAACCGACTTTCTTAGATAATAACAGAATTTTCTTAAATACGTATTAATTTACTTAACTTTCAGGGTGAATTTGTATTGCTGTACTTATCTGGCAATACACCAAAGAGTCTTTTATTACTGATTTTATTATTTGATCACTGACATCGTTTTGAATGTTTAGTTCTAATCTAAAACCTGAAAGGAACCAAAAATAGTTCAGCAGCTCAATAACTAAAAGTTATTTTCGGAAGTGAATTAAATTACGTATCAAATGATTCTTCTTCTTCAACTCATCCATCCCTTAGGTCAAGTAAAGTCCCCTGATTAGGGATCGCATCTAATCAATGCAGCCGATAAGGAAGTATATGCATGCAGATATCTCTCTGTTCAAGGGTCCAGTTTGCCTATTTTTAGAAACGAAAAATCCGAGTTTCTGTAAAACAAAACAAACGAACTCTACCTTCGGATGAGACAGGCAAACTCAACATTTGATTGAAAATACCTGATAAAAGTTCCTCACGCCATAGCCAAGAATCGAACTCAGGTCTTTCCAACAAAACAACTGAACTACACTAACTGAGCTGTACGGAGGTTCCATCAAATTATGAATATTTATAATAATGATGTATATAATCTGATATTTTATTAAAGTTCACTGTCATTGTTTTTTATGTATCATAAAATGTATAAATGGTTGTAAACCTGTCGTAGATTTTAGATGGTCCCACTAACCATAGGTTAGCTATGGTTAGTGGGACCAAACACAGTACTTTTTATGTGGCTTGTTGGATATGTGTTCTTCCATGAGTCAAGTATTACATCAAACCTGTTTTTGTAATACGACTCTTGCTCTATATTGCGTTATATAAAACTGATTGTGTGTGGCCTTGCGCCCAACTGATGCAATGTCGTGGTTGTACAAAGAAACAGATGATGCAAATACTATTTGCATTGCAGTTTGACGTCTAATGTGCTGTTCTATTATTTTTTTATGAAATATATTCTCAGATATGTATCCACAACTTAACTCAGTTTTTTGCATCGATTTGGGTACTCTCTTTTATTGGATCAGCTGGTTTTCACATATTTCTTGACTGCATTCTTAGAACATGACGGATGGAATTTCTATTCCTAATTTCTCTAAATGATTCGGCATTCTTTTTCGAAAATTGTAATCTATAAAGAGTTATTTTGGTTACAATGGCTGTAGTTAAAGAAATGTTACGCAAGTTGATAGGTAACATAATATGCGCTTTATTCGACAATTTATGCCTTCATTATGGAGAAAACGACCCAACAGTTTCAAAAAGCAACAGTAAAAAGAATTTACACATTTTTAAAGATCAATTGCAGTATTTTAGAAAAACAACCAAAAAAAGATTTATGCGAAACTTGTTTCCGAGTTCTTTCGTTTACGATGCAAAAAATCCTTATTTGATTTCTAGTTCAGATACAGGAACGAAAAAGTAAGCCAAGATTTGTTTCGGAATTATTTTAAGCTAATGAAAATTTTACGGAAGAAAGAACTTGAGAGTAACAAATTTATCCTAGTGGAATACTTCAACTATTTCAGACATGCAAGACCCTCCTTATAAGGTCATTAAATTGTATACTAAAATTTACGCTAAAGAAATTCTACAGATCTCAATGAAAGCTCGAAAAACTTTTATCAATGAAATGTCAAACGGAAAGAACATGTTAATGATATGCATCAAATAGAATTTGAAATAACATAACTTTGGAAAACCTATCGGTGAAATTCAGAACTACTGTGTGATTTTATTAATAAGCTTGCTTAACGATATACAGGGTGGTCCATACGTCATGGAACATACAGTAGAAAGGGCCCGTCGTTGTGAATGAACTGCATTAGCTTTTTAACATCACCAGATTTTTTTAATTAGTTATGAAAAACCACATCATATAAATGCCTTAATTTCTTTCTTTAACTTAATAGCAATAGAAAGAAATCACTATAAATAGTGATTAGGATAATATAACTTTGTAGATAATTAAGCTAGCTCGTGCTCAACGTATGAAATTATGGAAACATTTGTACATCCAGATTGTATAGACATGTCTGTGATTGGAATGAAAGTCTTAATTTAAAACGTCTCCTTTTTTTCCCTCTTTTCTTGGCAGGTACAATAACACTTTCCTAGTCTTCGCAAATAACCACCCACCATTTTGTAGTAGGCATCGATGAAAATCCGAATATATATATATATATATATATATGGAACATTTATTTATTAGAAACATGTCACTTTCTCCATTGTTAGCAGATGAAAAGACATCTCAGATGACGAAGCTTCAGTAGCCATTTGCTCTTCTCTCTCGCTCCTAATAGATCTTTTATCCGTTTTACCGATTCGCGACAGAAGAAATGTTCAGCCCCAGGTTGTTACTATAGATTGGCCATCGTTGCTTATAAGCTGGTCGAGCAAGTCCCATTCATCGAGAATCTCCCTGGGATTACCGGACTAATGTCCATTGCCGGTAGTTTCTAGCTACATGCGGGTATTATCATGACTGTTCTCAATGTCCAAGGACAGCAGTAAAGGATCCCTATAGACCATTAGCGGCCGACAGATTAGGATGGAAAATAAGATGGGATTTTCATTATCTCTCCAACGCTTTTGGATTTTATCGAACGGACAGACCACTGTCTGGATTTGAAGTGCTCTTTGGACAGACAAGAGAGGGAGATTTTTCCCCCATTGTTATATCCTATTATTTGCAATATGATTCTCCTTCTCCAGCGATGAAGTTAGGAAGTGCATTTTATAAAATAATTGACTTTTGAAAGACATTTTATACTTTAAACGGTGCCTTTCAGAAAATATTTTAAATACCAAACAACCGTTAGCACTGTTGCAGTGTTATTTTAGTTTAACACAAAAAATCGGAATCCTATTCTTGTTATGTAATGAATGAGTTGAGTTTACTGAATTTGATGTTTTCTTATGTTGTTTTCAGAGTCCTGTTTTAAGATCAATTTAAAGTGAATCCTGTTTTTCATCAGAATTAAATACATATTATTGAATGTTTGTTATTATTTCGATCTTTTCAATTGTTTAAAATACGAATTTCTTATTTTCCAGATGTTATTTCGAGTTCGATATCTGAGAATCGATTCAAGAAATACATCACTAATTAAGAACTTTATATGGAATTTGATTTTTTCGTGTTAATTCTACATATACCATCCGTATCTTTCTGATATCTATCATATACTAATATGCCTAAAAGCAGCTACTATTCAGTAATTAAACTTTAAGAAATACTAAACTTGTTTTTCAGTGTTTAGTCACGAACTACTTATTCATGACAAACGCCTTTGATATTATCTTCTCCTCAATTTCTTGCTGTTTTTTTGAATTTTCTCCAAATCTGAATCCTAATAATGGTCATATATATGACCATAATTAGGATTCAGATTTGGAGGCATGGTAACATTTGAAAGTCACTGTCTCTGCGAATTACTTACGAAATACCGGCAAACACAACATGGTGCATTTTCTTACTGGAACATACCTACGCATAGAAAGACAAAAACCCCGAAGGGGTGTACGTCATCATCGATATGGATAGGCACTTTGTAACATTTATATTACCATCTAGAAACATCTGAACTCCAAGAGATCCTGAGAAAACATCCAGTATAGCAAGCACTGTCGCCACCTTATATTTTTTGCTGGACCATGGCATGGTCTGATCCCTCTCCCGAGATTTTCGCCTAATTTTACAACCAACCTCCCCCTCAGAATATTTGGAAACGAGATTCATCGGAAAAGTCAATTTTTTTTCCATTCTTCATTGATCCAATGGCTTCTCTTAGATACAAACCATAGATGCAGTCATCGATAATTAAATAGGAACTTAAGGAAGAGGTACTTTGACTGAGTACCTATTTCGGTGATGACCTATATGTAACAGGGAACTTTGGACTGTGTTCTAGGAATCATCATCATTTGTCCCCTGGGTAAACTTCATTGCCAGCCACGATTTTTTGTCTGTGCCCGGTAACTTCTACAACTCTATATGAACCGGGCTAAATCACGGTCAGCTAAAGAGCCCTTAAAATGTTTATGATTTCTGGAAGGGACTAAAACCCTGAGTCTTTTCAACAGAAAGGTAAACGTCATTGTACTTGAACGACGTTACAGCGGGTAGCAATTTAAGTGCGCTTTACGTAGTATGGTTCTATCACTATTGTGATTATAATCATGTTTCATAGTCCCTATTATGTGAATTTATGGTTAAAGGTAACTAAAAAACACGTGGTTTCATTTTTTTTGTTCTTTAAAATTGTAATTCGAAAATTATTCGCTCATTAATATGCTCACCTATATTTATTTCTAGATAATTTGTAGACACTGAGCCTCAGACATTTCTGAGGCTAAATGATCACTTTTTTGTTCTGCATTTAAAGATGATAGAGCCTTCATTGGAGTGGGGAGAATGCCAAAGCCAAAAAACATCCATAACACTATAATATAAAATTACATATAAATGGATTCGAGGAGTCTTGCTTAAATTTCATAGTATAACAGGACTAGCCAAACTTCCGAGATAGATCTTAATCATTTGATGAGCTTTAATATTTCTTCTGATACTTAACAATTACTGATATTACAGAAATTATCTGTAAATGTTTAATATGTGAAAAAAAAAATTCTTTTTCTACTTTTGGAATAAATGTTTGTATCTTTCCCCTTCCATCGATCTTTACCTGATTTAGTATTTATTTATGCATCGATAATATTTATATCTTTGTAAAGTTTGTTATATTGTAATAAGATACAAAATACGATACAAAAAAATATTTTGTTTCTGTAGAAAAAAGATGGAAATAATCGTGATTCTAAATTGTTTTTCTAAATTTAGATATCGGGACCTACAACCCTGTATCTATTTATTTTCTGTTACACACGAATAGTTGGTTTAATTTTAATTGAAAAGCTGGTGAGAAAAGAAGGACTGGCCTGTGTTTGCTATCGATTACGTTGACCGACAAGATTCCCAAGTTAATAATGCAAGAAAAAAATGCGAATAATGTTAGATATAATATACAGGTAACCCTTGTGTAACTAGGCATTTTTGTGGAACCTAACATACGCGTTATACAAGGATTAAATGAATCGCGTTATGCGAGACTCAGATCACATAGAAAAAGTAGGGTTAGGTTTCGAAATTTTTTTTTTAAGATTATATAAACAATGACATATCCAACAAAAATATATTTTTATTTACTTCAGGTAACTCATGTAAGATAAGAAAACCTATAAACTATGAAACAAATACATAGTATAAACGTATAAAAATACAAATTGTACGTAAACTTCATTGCACATAATACATAAATGTTTTAGGCAAAATAAAATAAAGTGCATAATTTAATCGTCATCACCGTCTTCAAAACGAACATTTCGTAGATGTTCTTTATTTACGAGTGGCCGGACGTCGTCATCACTTGAAATCTCTTGGACATCATTTGTATAATTCTCTTTGCATACTTTGGCTGGTTTAGTTATCAATCAGTAATAAGACCTTCCTTACCACTATGCTGCAATTTTTTATTACGTTCATAATATGGAACTAAACAAATATCCAATTGTCTTGTGAATTTTCCGGAGGACTCCAATGAGGGATCCTTATCCGTAAAATAACTTTCTAACTTTCTTGCCAAGTCCCATCCTTCTACTAATTTCTTAAACTGAATTCTTTTACGGATTGATCACAATCAGAATCTTCGGCAGAACTTTCCCCGCAATTTGGTTCGACGTCATCTATTAATTGTACCAGTTCCTCCTCATTTAAATCTATTTCCCCATCAATTAATTCACTATTGAAGAGATTGGAGCACTTATGAAGAAGTTCGCGAAGGTTGAGTCTCATGTGAATGTATCTTCAGTCTTGTTCAATTGTTACCTTGGCAGTTGACAGTGGGTGGGTTTATCCCTATTAACAAATGCGTATACCGCAAAAGCGCTCTAAGTGGCCATTATTATAAAAAAAAAATTTTTTTTCATAAAAAAAAAGCACCACATATTGTATGTAACTCACCAGAAAATAAAGTACTCATCTTGAGATTAACACACTTATGATTTTTAATGTGCTTTCCTGGCAGAAAACGAAGACAACTTTCAACAATAAACACTTTATACGGTAAGCAATTGACGTACATGCGCGCTAAAGGGTATTTCCCTTAATATAAATTCGCTACTTATAACTACATGCGCGATACGGGCAGACGCAAAATTAACGAAGATAAAATTTGAGTTTTAAGTCGCGCGTTGAAAAATATATGAAAAGATAAAGAGTTACTACAATTTGTGGAATGCTTACGTAACGCCAATTCTGTTTTTAAAACTCGTTCATTTATATAGGACAAATTGTCCGATAGAGGTCTTAGTTATCTGACAAAAGAAAACAAAAGACTTCGGAAAACTTGAGACATCCATGTGCTGGTACTTTAATGGTGTGTATGTCTGTCAAAGTTTCACGTAAAGCCAGTAAACCCTGACTTGTCAGTGGATAAGTGAACCCGTATCAATGTCTGTATTTGACTTTATTCATCTATCATGCTTGCGAAAAGGAAAAAAAAATGTGAGCTCCATTTCAGTTGTTTTTTTATCTACTTGTTTTTTTTCTTCATCCCGTTTGTGACTTCTGTTTTAGTTTAACGAAAATTATTTGTGTGGGTAAAAACTTTTCCTAACATTCAGTTATCGCATTCATCGATGGGCAAGGAACCAACTTTGTTTAGTGTTGGTCTTATTCGTGGTTGTGATTTTAAGAGTTTGTCAATAAATAAATACACTTTAATTTAAAAATAAAAGAGAAATATCCGATCTAACAAAGTACAGTGCAATTAAATTACTATATAATTAAATTTTTAAAATGAAAAAAAATAATAATTTTAAAGGAAGTTCATGAATTAACCAGACTTTTTCTTCTGAAAAATTAGACATTTTCATTTCTTAACAAACAAACCTGAATGGAACATATATTAAAGACAGCCATGCTCTCCGACAGAAAATGGAATTGCAATAACTCTGTTGAGTGCATGAGTGTTGATTAGAAATAATTTAAGGGATAGGGAACCAATCTTCGCACAGTTTGTAATAGCAGGAATTGAAACTAAGGGATTTAGATAATATTAATACGCGATTTATGGGTTGGTCTACAGGAATACAGATTATATGGCTATAAGAGAGGGAATGCATCGATAAGAATGATGTCATCTCGAATTAAGTTTTATATTCCTTCAGTATATTTTTCATTTTTTGTAGAGAAATACTATTTCGAAATTAGACTGAAATGCTGTATAAGGCAGCGCATGCTGATAAGGGGAAAATGACAGAAGCTATTTTGGCGATGATGCAGTTCCTTAATAACAGGGCATCGGCCATTATTGGAAGAATGTTTTGCTTTTCCGATGAGATCGTGAATAGATGTCAATATTGAACTTCTTCCAAATTTTCAGTTTATTACAGGATATTGTAAATCACTTTGATCTCATCAATATTTCCATCACTAAAAACCATTAAGTCACTTCTATCCTTTCAGGTATTTACAATCGTTAGCGTTTTTAAATAAGCAACTAAAACACGTGATTAATTCTTTGCATTTAAAGAACTTTAGCTTTCGCTGTTACGGACGCCTATTTTATTTTCTACAATTATTGAAAAATTGTAATTTAGTATTTGTTTATGGACCTATCGAAAGGTCACTCTATAATGGCAACAAAATAGATGAATTTAATTTCCTTAACATAGGATTGCTATGGTATTAGAAAGGTTTTGATTTGTTAAGATGAAAACCAAATTTAAGAGCTAATAAAAGGCGAACATATGAACTCGTGTGCAGAGTTCATGTCTTTTAAGTAGTATCACCCAATGAAACTCCAATGGCAAATGTTATATTGTTAAAAAGAAACTTCGGATAATACTTAATACTAGTTTATGTGTAAAATAGTATTCCGTGATACCGGATGTTCCTCTAAAATCTCGAACTTTCAAGTTTCTTTCTATATCTGGCAATAAAATATGAAAGGATCCATAATATCCTTTATTTTAACATATTATTTATGTCAATTTTCGGATCTACAATTTAATATTTTAAAGGTACAAATACTTGATATTTTTCTACCACGTATATACCAGGATGGCCAAATATATAATGTCGATAACATTCTGACAATACCATCTGCAGATAAGAAATGGACGTTTGGATCGTCACACGCAAAAGATGATTTTCACCATTCGGTGTGACAGTACATTTCTGACCGCAGTAGGATGAAAAATATTGCTATTTGATCTGGAGAGATAAGTTTTCGCAGTAACGAATCAATCAATACCACTTTTCTGATATTTAATGCCTACGTTTCTTAATAAATGAGAAAAAGTTAGGCGAATGAAAATTGTCTTTATCTTCAAAATCTGATCCTAATCAGAAGCAATGGGATGATGTTATTTGGTTGATGACGTCGAATAGTCGCTTCCGATTTCGATGATACTATTTTATCTCATCTAGGGAGTGAGAAACAATCGTTATAATGACATTTCAACTGAAGTAAATTAGCAGTCTTCACAGAATATTGATTCATCTTAATCACGTATTAGCTGATAATATGGATAAAGAATAATTATTTCACATATTAATGCGAGTAGATGATTCCCAATAAAATGTGGTATATAAGTAGATGATAAACTAAGCCTTTTACCTTGAATATCAATTCACCTCGTAGTATATGGCGGCATTAAAGTTTGTTGGCCAATTTTAGATTATTTTTGGCTGTCAAATTTCATTTTCTTGACTGACAGTTAAAATTAATATTCTAGCTTGGGTCAGTTCCAGTGAAAAATAATCTGCAGATAAGAAAACGAATACATGCATAAAATTTACATCTATAAATGACGGTATTTTATTAAAATTCATATTTCGTCAGCGGTATACTTTGGCATATCTTCTACATAATGTGAAGATATTACGCTTTGTTAACCTAAGTTTAAAGACAGGGGAATATTTGATGAGAAAAAAATAAGACCAAGATATTTATTTCATTATAAAAAAATGCAAATGGAATGAGGAAATTCCATTCTACAGGCCAACAACCAGGAAGAAGTCATTAAAAATCCTGAGAATAAGTGCATAATAGCAGCAGACGACAAACGACACACTTTAACAATTAACTAATTTAAAGTGCATTTCAGCACGTTTTTCACTTGAAACTAATGACCAAACTATTTCGCTTTTTTTTTACGCTGTTTGATTAGCTGGTTATCTGATTGTTTAACTTTCGCTTATCGGAGAAAGAAAAAAATAACACAGAGAAAAAAAAAAAAGATGTATCAGCAAGCTGACCTAAGTGTTTGCAGTGACAACGTAAACATAACCTTCCTCTTCCATCGAGTTGGGAATTGAAGTTGAGGTAACAGGGATAATCGATTATAGCTTTCCTACTTAGTTTTGCTCTTTATATCGGGATGTCACTTCACGCTTGTCGAAGAATTACCTTCCATTTATACACTCACGCGAAGATTAGGTCGAAAATCACTTCTCTCTCCATTTCAAACATCTAAAAGTATAAATAGTCTTTGTAAATAGCATAATATATCGTCTTGTTTTACTATCTAGAATTATAGTAAGAACTTTTTTTTGGACTATTAGTGTTTTTTTGGTTCTTAATAATCGTTGAATAGCATAACGATTGGAAGATTGCGCACGCGAAAGCCAGAAAGAGTAATTTAGATGGTTCATGCCTGCGTGCGTGTTTAGGTACATTAAAATAAACTACAAAAGTGAAAATAGTTCTTAGAATTTTCTAAAGACCTTCAAGTATTTGATGGATTTGTGGCACCTAAATTTTATTGCGCATCTAAAAATACTTTCTAAATCCTAAAAGGATATTCAGCTGCCTAGTGAGATAAGAAAAATTTCTTAAGTGTTTCTATGCCTGAAACTATTTAAATCGATAGTTTTCGGTAACAGGATATGTAAAAAAACATTTAAAAACCGAAAAGAACATTTCGTTCTTTTTATTTTTATAGATGTATACGAATAATAAAGCTTAGACTATGAAAAATCAGTAAACTTAGAAGATTAAATTACATAATTAATTATTAACCTCGATTATGCTGTTTAATCAAGAAAGAAAAATATCTTTTACAGTATTATCGCTATTATCATAATTATCTGAATTCCATTGGATAAAAATAAATCTAAAAAAAGGTGTTCATCCAAAGAATAACATTGAAATTATTATGAAGATACTAGTGGAGAAAATACGGCAAATATGCATTAAAATGTAAATACAACAAAGATGTTTTAAAAATGTAAAACCTTTACATTTTTACTAGTGGAGAAAATACGACAAATGTAGATTAAAATGTAAATCTTTTACAGAATAATAGTAGACGTTAAATAAATGTCATTAAGGTTTCATTAAATATTTAATTTACTTACTTGATTAAGAAAAGATGAAAAGCCGCAAATTAGGTGATATTCTTTCCTTTTATCTATTCGTTTTCTCTTCCCGTTAACTAATTTACTTAATTCAACTCATCCGTCTTCCCTAGACTTGTCCGTGTGTACGTGTTGTACAAACGGTTATTGGACCCCTAAAGGGAAAATTCCTTCCTGTTATGCTTAACGTAAATTAACTCCACAATTTCGACAAGAAAAGAGTGTTAATCACAGAGAGGACAAAGAAATCTCATCTTAGATTCCATGCTGCCTTCCACTGAACCGTAATGGCTTTTCCCCACTCTGTACACAATCGTCTTGTGTGCTTCTAAAACCACACAATACCCTTAAATCGATTTGCGAACACCTTTCACTCTCACACTTTCCTCGGTTCGGTTTTTTAAATAGCTCTTAAATAAGCAGTTAAAAGATGGCTCAAATGCTGCCGTTTTGTACCCCACACCGAACTCGATCCAACCCTCTAATATTTACACACACACACATTCCATAGTGCTAACCGTAGTGTCCATTCCTTTCACGCAAAATATTACTAAACAATCGAGAAAAATAGGTTGTAATGGAAAAATTACGTTACAAGTAGTTGATTCAAGAAATACTTTTATTTTTAAATGCCTGAAATACGTATTTATTAGCGTGTGCTGGAAGAGAAAAAAAAAACTCGGGCATTATATACATGTATAGCTCTGTTCAACAATATATTTTATCTTCCGCGTGCAATGTTATTAACATTTGACAGTGTAAGCTGATTTTGTTCATCAATTAACTCATATTGATAATTTGACACGGGAAGTACACCCGAAAAAAAAGTAATATTATAAATATTATCCTACTTTCATTTTTTTTGTTTATTTAGTTACGTTGAATATGAACAGTGGCTAAAAAAAGAAACGTATTTTGGCATTGGTCCAATGAGGCTACTTTGCTTCCGGTAATTGGTATTGTAAGAAATTCTTTAAGCTTCCAGCAGGCAACTCTGGCACATTTCCAGAGAAAGTTGATTGTTGTCAAAAGCAGGTAGATTTACCTACCTTGTCGCTTTCGGTGGATGGTAAACATGATCTGCTTCAACAACTTTCGTTCGATGAAGTTATCCATTAAATGCGATATAGATAACACGAGAAACAGGAAGCTATAGTCCATAACTAAATAAGGTAACGTAGAATATTAAATTAAACCAACAAAAACTTAAGTGAATATAATTTTCTACAAGAATTTCAAAATAAAATAAGTACCGAAATAATTATTTTTTATCACATGTTATCCATTGATGGTGATTCAAGAAACACTTGCTTTATGTACTGTGCTCCAGATAGATCCTCTAATATCTTGAAAATAGAGACAGTGTAATTTTCCACCAGTGTTTCCTCTAACATTTGGTTATACAGTGATTGAAATGTTAATATAATTTTGCCATGCGTGCATGTTTTGTAGATCAAAAGAGAACCTTTACCCACTGTCTTCATGAAATTCATTTTATTTTCAGCAATACTTTTATTTTTGATTACTAGTCCTCTACATGCAAAGTTTTCTTTTCTTTTTTTTTATTTAAAATTTCATCATTTGTAACCAAATATCTTTACTTTCCCTACACACATATTCGCAATTACAGATGTATTTCTATATAGGTCAAACAGGACGACGTCTTGTAATCAGGAAAAAGGAATAACATACATTGCTCTATAATATAAAAGTCTGACTTAAGCATGTTACAAATCAATCTACATGACGAAAACAATCTGAGTGTAAATATGAACTCTTTTCCCTTAAATTTATTTTAATATGTTTTTTCCATCACTCCTCATCTTGGAGCCTGCTTACGCAGATTATTTCTTCGTGTTTATACTACGGATTATGCAAAAGGACATGCTGTATTCTACTTACTTATTATTCGTTTCATTAAGAAGCAACTAAAAACAATCTACGCATTTCATTCCACTGTTTATCGATATATGTGCGGGCAATTAAAGTCATTGAAAAAAAAAAGTGGTTTATCGCACAGCCACTAGTCCACGCGGTTAGCCTAGTGGCTGTGCGCTTCGCAACCTCGGGGAGGAGTGTCTTAGGTTCGATTCTCGTCGGTAACGTGAGAAGCTGAAGGATCTTCCTCAGCCATAACCAAGTTAGCCGGATGTGGACAATAGGGTTTTTCCCCAATTTATCCTGGGGTTTTTCATCCCGCAAAACAGGCAAACCGACCTTGAGAACTCAACACTACGTATATAGGATATACCGGGGCGTAGAGCTGCCCACCTTATCCTGTGAACGGTTTGAGGTCCAATGATTAACTAACCCTCGACACCGCAAGGTAAAAGACGGTATAATGAAGATGAGATGTTTTATATAACTCGCATGTAATTTGAAATGGGAGGCATGCAATAATAGTTTTTAAATGAACCAATCATTCTATATCGGCTACCGTAATTTCTTTGATGAGTTAGTGTGTGCAAAACATTGATCAGGAAGTCACTAAAATATGGAGGATATACGTCTTTAGAAGAATTTATTTAAATGAAATATTTCAAGTATAATTTAATTCTTTGATGAAGTATAAAACTACTTTTAAAATGAAAATATATAGAAAATAAAACCAAAGCATATTTACTGAAGGGAAAATACACGTCGTATGAGAGATGAATGAATTTCTAATATAACTTGTGAGTTGTCATAGATTTGTTTACTTTAGTCATCTTAAGAGAAACGCCAGTCCTGAGAATGTTATTACTAGCGTCTTCGACTGAAGCACTCGACACTGATAGCTTGTAGCGAAACAGGTAAGCTTATGTAATACTCACAGGAAAGATGCGTGAGAAACTTTGCTGTCGTAAGTAAGATTCTTCAAAAGGCGGTGTTGCTGAACGATAAATATGGAGCCTCTCTATAAAGATGGGAATAGATTCCCAACAGGGAGACGGTTCATTTCTCGAAATAAAGCAAATAACATAGTAATCAATAGATATTGTTAACAAACAGTGCGTTTTCCTTATAGGATTGTTTTTCCTTAAATTAATTTAAAGTATTTATTTTATTTTATAAAATCCAAAGTGCAACCGACATCAAATTTCTGAAATTATATGGAATTAGTAGGAAAAAATCTAGATGAATCAAACGATTTTAAAACATCGTTTTTTTGTATCCTTAACAATGATACAAAGTGGTCATCCATTCAATGGAATTCTAAAATATAAAAGCAACCCACTGTCTTGTAATCTTTAAAACAGCGTAGCGTAGTAGAAGTGGTGGTGGCTCTTAAATATATTCTAGTCCTCTCTTCAAACAGCATGTTTCGCAAGAAAGAGATTAAAATATGAGTAGTCAGTTTGTTCCTGCCTTATAAGCTTCTCCAGGGTATCCCATATGCATTACTGGATTGAGGTCAGGAGATTGTGCTTGTAAGATGAGAGCAGCAGTTATGACAGCGAGTTCATACACCTGCCTAAACCGTACAGCAAATGCACATGGCACACAAACTGTCATGAAGATGTCTCTGGATCCGTTCCTACATGACTGTAGATTGGAAATAATTTTGATTCGTCAAACTTCTGCCGTGAGTCATAATTTGTAAGTCTATCTTACTAACACTACTTTAGGTAACGTTAAAGAGAGAAGAGTTGGCTTTCTTGATGTACACAACAAGAAATGTTCTGTTTTACCACTCATCTCATTGAGATGAGCAATGCGAAACTTCTGTTTCATATTGTTCATCTTTTTAAATAAATTAAAAAAGATGAGTAAATAAATTCATCAATTTATTTTTTCCTTTCAGGAAACTAATAGAATATATTTGAATTGTCAAATTGTTGTGAACCATGACCTCGTTGTCATTAAGTTTTGTTTTTGGCCATACTTATTCTTGCTGGTTTCCAGGATAAGCAACATTTTAGTTCATGGTTCACAACAATTTGACAATTAAAATATATTCTAATAGTTTACTGAAAGGAAAAAATAAATTTATGCCAGAGTGAAGACGAAAATGGGAGGAATAAGATTAATATTCTGTTTATTAGAAAATGACTTACGAATTATTTCAAATAAAAATGGAGGTCAAATTGGCGATAAATTCTATGAATACTTGACATCTCGTATGTCCTATACATAAAGGGTAAATAATTGATCCTTTAATAGCAGCTGATATATGGAATCTTGGGAAAAGCTCATGTCTTTTATTGTGCGATAGTGAGAAAGCTCATTTCGAAGGTCGCATGACCTATATGCTAACTCTGATTTCTTCAAACTCGGACACGAAAATCATAATTACGATCAGGGAAATAAATTGAATTATAAAAACAGCAACATGTTGTAAATGGTTTCGCTGTTCAACTCAAAAGCATTCTAATTAATTGTGCATCATTCACACACACAAATAGCTTGACTACTCCTAGTCAATTTTTATAAAAATTGCAGCTGTTGTATTCCAGTGACTCGTATGATAAAATAAACGCCATTACAAATTTCTGAAACATCTCAAGGAAGCCGTGTTGCAAATGTTGACATTATATTGTCTATTGGTTTCAGCGTTCAACTCTCAAAAGAGTCTTAGAACCTAAAACATTGGCTGACCTAAGCATCTTTTGGCTTTAGTAATACCTTGTATTTGCTGGCTCAAGGTATACATTGAGTTAGCTTTGCATTAGAAACACCCACCTAATAACGTGTTGGTCCAGTCTCTGTCCAATGTGGGCTCGCAGACTCTAGGAACGGATTCCACAAGGCGTCGAACATCCTCCATGCGTAACTCGACCCATGTCTGCTGCACCAACTCCGTCAGTTGACGCTCATTCCATCGAGAAGGATCAGCAGTTCTCACACCCCGTTCTAGCATATCCCACACATGTTCAATTGAACTACAGTCAACGGGAGTTGTTTTTTTTTTTTTGGGGGGGGGGGGGAGGCAATGTGGCGAATTCGTTGTCGTATTCCTCCAATCCCTCAGTAGTTTTATGAGCCAGATGACAAAGTGCGTTGTCCTGTTCAAAGATGGCACTGTGGTCGGGGTAGACCTCCTGCAGATACGGATGGAGATGGTAGGCTAAAGGTCCCTGCAGCGTTCACCATTCAGTGTTTGGGATGATAACCAACGGACCGGGCGTGCCAAGAAAAAGCTCCCCAGTCTATAACACCACCGTCAGTTGACGCTGCCTGCTGAACCCCAAATGTTCAACCAGGGGATAGGGCTTCACGCTGTTTTCGCCAAGTTCCAACCCGACCATCAGCATGAGTGCAGCAGGAAAGGCGACTCATCACTACAGACGACCTTCTTCCATCTGTCCATTGCCGACGCTCCTTGGCCCATGAAGGCGTTATTTGCGATGCCTGACCATGATGGCTGCGAAACCCCAGGCGAAGCAAGGTACAGCACATGGTGCATGTGGAAAGGGGTCCTCGCTGTCGTACCGGTGAGTGAGCAGTGTGACTGTTGCTGAGATACCAGTCGTCACATACGAGGCTCACCTCTAGAATGAAACACGCGTGGCTTATTAAGGTGAGCCCTTCTGTTGAATATGTGTTCATGGTTAATCCGGTCTTGGTACAGTAGTAGGGGAGCAACAAACAAATGCGGCTGTTTTCGAAATACTGGTACCTGTCCTCCGGACCCCAACTATCTACTCGCAGTCAAATTGGCTTACGTCTCCACGTTTTCCCATTAGTGGCGAAACATTTATTGTTACGTACTGAAGATAGGTGTGACGTTTAGAGTAGCCGCACGTTACGTTGATATCACGTGCGGCTTAGTTATCGCGCCGAAGATGTTAATCATGGGGGAAGGGGAAGATTCCTAATGCAAAGCTAACTCAGTGTACTAAACTTTGTGAAAATCAGTATTGCCGGTTATCTGTGTATAACAGACGGCCGATGTACATGTGTTATTATACCCAGAGTAACGTGTGATTTGCAAATCATACAGTTGCGACACACTTAACTGATTGGATGAACAGTGTCTATTAGATAGCCTTTAGAAATGTAAAAAACGGATGAAAACGTTTCTGTAGAAAAGTTTTCATCGGTTAAAAGCTCCCCACCAAGCTAAACTGTAATGTAAGCTGCAATGAATTCCATATAATACATCTAACAGATTTAGTCCTAAATGTATTATTTCTATCATTAAGAATTAGGAAACATCTTTCATACTGTAGTGTAGAATAGAACATTGAAGCATTACTTATGATTTAATGATATTATTGGCGAAATGGACTTAGAGCCAGAAAGAGGCGTAATAAGGATAATGAAAAATCCATTAGATTGCCATTAAAACTGCAAGAATAAAGACTATCGAGACCTCGATTAGTACAGTGTCTGGTAGTTATTAACATTTCTTAAACAACATAATGCAAAACTTATGAACTAGAAATACCAGCTCTCCTTAATGATCCTAAACTTCCTACTGCATTTGTAGTTCATCTTTGACAATACATGATTTCGTAACCCAAAGATCTGTTAACTTTTTCGCACGATAAAGCTTTGAGATTTCACCCAAAATTCGTAATGCTTAGCAATTAAAAGTCGTGTGAGGAAGTTTGAGCAATTTTCCTCATTACAAAAGAGACCTAGACGTATCTTACCATCTGAAGATCACACGAAAGGATTCGATGGTCCAGACTATCTAAACTTTTAGTGATATTACATACGGAAATGTTAAGCTGAAGAAAATAGCGACACAAACCTCTCTTAGGGTTAAAGGAAATGTACTCAAGAGGATGTCACTGCTTAGACGTCTCTCCTCCTCGAAATCAGGAAGCTAGAAACAAATCCTCTCATTTATCTTGCTTTCAGCGAGTACCGAAACATTTAGGAAATGTCATATGTTACAGAACACATTACGGAGGCTCCGTTCTATGCGACACTAACCTCATGTTGCGAGAGGATAAAAGCAGGCTTTGGTGTCTCAGAAAAAACAGATTTTAAAACAGGAAGAACGATGAAAGGGTTTTAAAATATTCCATGTTTGCGAGTTTGCTTCATTTCTGTTATTCTTCTATCCTCTTACGTTATGCACGCTTGCGCACTTTTCCGTCCCTATTTCTCCTTAGTTTTAACTTTTTTTTTTTTTATTAGTTCTGCGACTTTTTTTTTGTTTCGCATCTTGGTATTAACTTGTTACCAAGATTTTGTCTCTTTTTTTGTCATGTTAGCATACCCTCTTTTATATTTTCAGCTCTGCTTTTGTCAGCGGGTTTCTTTTTTTTTTTTTTTTACTGACTTCATTTCTTATCGTTCTTTCTTTTCTTTCTGGAGTGTGTTAATTAATTGGACTTCTTACCGCTCTTCATTTCTTTACAAACAACAAGAGTTAAAAGTTGATACAGAATTAAAAATCCTCCATCTTTCTAAATGATTATTATTTATCTCACTCGCTCTTGCTGAAAGTGAAATACTTCGTCTAAAAATTAATGACTACTCGTAAAAAAAGAACAAGTGCTGAAAACAGTATGTTTTTGTATATTTAAGCAATTGTAAGGGAATAAATATGAAACAAAATATGATGGCGGTTGTTAGATCAATCCTACAGTCATGGGGAAAAAACCTAATGTGAACAAAAGCTGTAAATAGGTGGCGCTACCAGTCTCCTAATATTTGCACGGCAGCGCATTAGTAAGCACAATAAAAACAGTAAGTTTAGATGGTGGGAAATGCATAGTGCTGTTACTCAGGAAGAAGAAGAATTTAGCATGAAGTAAGATATTATAATGTACAATATTATGGATCGATCCATGTTTTATAACCGAATATAGAAAAAAGCTTAAACCTTTTCGAAATTTATCAGATAAACTACGAGCATATAAACTTCGGAATCTCTGGTAAATTTCGAATCTTTAATTTTCTTTCTAGATTTCACTATAAAATATAGATGCGAATTAATATTTTCCACGATTATTTATTTCAATTAAGATATTCGTTAAATAATTTAACTTAATTATAAATAGTTCTTAAGTATAATTATTGAACTTAAGTTAAATAATTATAATTAATTTTTCAATTAATTATAATTAAGTTAAATTATTTAACTTAAATTAAATAATTATACACCTAACAAGAGATTACTTATGATGAATTTAATTTTCTGACAGGATTATTATAGCAATAATTACTCAAAGCTGCTGCAACATTGGCTTTACCTTCTTGCACATGCAAAGTTGCGGTAAATATATGAAAAGGAGCAATCCTTTCGCGACCTCAAGTAGCAGCAGAAACGTTGAAATTATTCCACATCAGCAGTAATTCAAGAAAGGTCATTCCAGAACACAACAGATTTACAGAAATGTTGAACACATCAACCAAAGACTTGAATGGCGACAACACTCTCGTAAGATCTTGTGTACTAAAGTTTTTGACAAGATAAACTATTCCAAGCAAAATTCCAGACACCTCTCATCGCACTCCTAAAATCTAAACAGCAGCAAATTCAGGGTAAAAATAAATGAAATCAAACCCACAGTAAGACGAATCACAGCAAGAGACCCCAAGACTCGCAGCTATTCCCCAGCTATGTGGCAGATCTTTCTAAAATGCTCCATACTATCACCGCTCTCTGGTTCCTGACGAACTTACGAGGGTGGTCTGAAAAGTTCTCGGCCTAACAATGAAAAAACGAATTTATAATTTCAAAATTACTTTTATTTTTCAACATAATCTCCCTTAAGACTAATACATTTATTCCAGCGATGCTCCAGCGCCATTATCCCGTCCCTGTAGTGATTTTCAGTAAGATCTGCAAACTACCCCTCTACAGCTGCAATCACCTCTTGATTCGAAGATAAACGCTGACCAGCGAGAAGAGTTTTAGTTTGGGAAGAGATAGCAGACAGAGGGAGCCAAAAATGGGGAATAGAGTGGATGTTCCAACAATTCATAGTGCAGATCCCATAATTTTCCCATTGCCAAAACACCTTTGTGGGCAGGTGCATTGTCCTGATGAAAGATGATTTTTTTCTTTTGCAAACCTGGTCTTTTCACACGAATTTTTTCGTCTAATCTGGTTAAAAGATCGGAATAATATTCTCCGGTTATTATTTTACCCTTTTTGAGATAATTAATGAAAATGCCTTGAGCATCCTAAAACACTGATGCCATGACCTTTCGTGCTGATGGGACCGACTTTGTCTTCTTTGGACCTGAACAACCGGTTTCTGTCCACTGTTTTGTGGACAGAAGCCGGTTGTATTCTTGTTTTCACGCACAAAATCAGTTTTATTCTTGTTAAAACCTTCCAAGCACTGTTCAGAGATTTTCATGCGAGTGCGTTTTTGATCTGATGTGAGTATGCGCGACACCCATCTTGCGTAAATCTTTTTCATTTGCAATTCTTCATGCAAAATACATCCTACACATTCTTTTGAAATGCCTATAGTCTCATCAGTTTCACGCACTTTGACTCGCCAGTCATCCACTACCATATCGTGCACTTGATCAATGATTTCCAGTGTTGTTACACTTTTCGGACGTTATTCACGTGGATCATCTTCGAGGCTGGTATCGCCACGTTTAAACTCAGTAGCCCATTTCGTAATTGTCGAAAACGAATGAAAAGAGTGCCCATAATGTTTATGAACTTCGAATGAATTTCCTTTGGCGTTAAACTTTCTTTCACAGGGAATTTTATAACTGCACGATACTCAATTCTATCCATTTCAAGGGATACAGACAACACTTTGGCTTCCGACATCTGTATAAAACAAACTACTTGATAAAATGACTTGCAGTTTCACATGGATGCTTATGACAGATGTACCAACTTAGAAAAAAAATCTTGCGTATGTTGCCATCTAAGGTTGAGGCCGAGAACGTTTCAGACCACCCTCGTATCTGGATCTAGTAACCAATAAATTCCAATTATCAGCCTTCTAACTCGAAAAGTGGTCACCCAGGAAACGAATCTCCATCAACCTGAAAAAAAAAAAAAAAAAAAAAAAAAAAAAAAAAAAAAAAAAGCACTGCTTTTCACTACAAGACCAGCAAAGCCAATAGAAGCTGTACACATGTTCGGAAAAACCTACACCCTTGCAAACCTCGCCAAATACCTAAGAGTACTAGACAACTAGATCAAGGCCTGACCCTCAGGATGCACATAGATTTCACCACGGAAACCAACCAGGCTGTTGACAAATCTACCCTTCTAAACGGAAATAGTCACCTAAACATGAACAACAAGATTCTGCTCTAGAAAATAGTAATAAGAACTCTCGTAACATAAGCTTCTCCATTGTGGGAACACGCCACTTAAAGGAATATAAAGAAGCTATAAACAATTCAAAATAAATGTCTGAAGATAGCACCAAACGCTCACTGGTTTGTCAGGAATCATCAGTTGCGCAATGTTGCTACAATATCCATGGGTATTTTGCCGTGAAACCTATACAGTAATAAAACGAGAACATGCCCAAGGCAGAGCTCGTGTCTTTTAAGTAGTTCAAATCAAGGTAACTCCGATGATGAATATTAGATTGTCATAAGCTCTGTAGTAAAATTTTAAACTTTTCTATATCTGATTATAATATACGTTTGTATCCATAATATCTTCCACTTTAATAGTATATTTCTGTACTTCACAGACAAGCTGTTTAGCATTGGTAGGAACTGCATTCGAAGTAACTGAGATTATGAAGCCAGTATATATGTAAGATAATGGAAAAACATATCAAATTACTAATGCTCTTGGGAATTAGCAATGTGAGATAAATATTTAACAATCGTTAGTAATGATAAGCATTTTTAAACATCGCTTACCTTTGTGTTAACCACCTACCATCGCCATTCATGCGTTTATTTAAAGTAATTAAGTACACATTGTTTCGACAAAGTGCACTCACGAAGTGCAATCTCCCTGATCGATTAAATCAACAAAGGGTGTATATGGTCAGCGTATAATCACCCACCTACGTATACAGAAAGGTCAATATTACTTCTAGCTCTTTTAAGTGGCCAATTCGATATAAAATTCCAGCGAAACATCACAGCGCGGCAATTTTCCTTACCTCATCACATGCATGACTTAATTTCAACACACGTGCCATGCTTCACAAGCATTGTTGTGAAACAGCAGGTTTGATTGTTGGGAAGTGTTACGTGTTTGCTGCTGTTGTCCATTTAATGGTCACTGCTACATTCATTCAGCGTGCTATATATAGTTCAACACGTTAACTAAGACGCACTGCCAATTTAATTATTGCGTGGGTAAATCACGTGTCACTTTTTTTTTTCAGGCAATTAACCATGTTAGTAATTATTTCAACAAATCGAAGCAGCTACGTTAATTTAATGTGAGTAGGTGTTACTTATTAAAATTAATCAACGTCATCTTGGATTCAGAAATAAATGCAACGAGCCTTAAGGTTGTTAATGAGGTTCTCTTTTAACCTTTGGCATTTTCTACAGTAATGGTTACTTCTTCATAATGCGGTTTTTATTCCAGTGCTGTAATATTAGAGCGTATATGAAATATTTGATATGTTTTTCTTCTTTCGTGGATAGTCCAAATGATTTTAATGTCTTCTGAATATCTTTCTTTGTGGCTTCCTCCCACAGTCTCTTTAATGCAGGACAATTTATTTTGAAATAAATCCTGCACTGTAAATAGTTGACCTCTAGCACTTCAAGTACACAATTATCAACAACTAATTTGTAGTCAAACAGATTTTTTTGCAATAAATGCACACACTTTATATTTCCTCATTAGAATTATTTCATTTATGAAGACTTTTAACTTTTCCCTTTTTTATTGGTTGATGATGACCAATTCCACTAATAGATCGTTTTATATTTTCTCTATCTTTTTTTTGTTTCTTTAACGTCAGCCTTATTATCTATGAGGTGCTTTATTAATTGCTTCTTATGTTGTTAAACTCTTACATTAACGTTGATAACGTTAATAAATCATCAATGCCAAAGCTTTTAACTTGGTTGTAATTCACTGTGCTAGACTGTTGGAATTGCTTGTCATCTTTTACTTGGTGATGATGATGATGATTATGTTCAGCCTGTTCTGAATTCCAAGGTGGGATTCGAACCCGCAACCTCTTGGCCCGAGCGGGTAAGCTAACCACTCGGCAACCAGGCTGGTTTTACTTGGTAACTGTACTAGTTTTACACACAACCACCACCCTGATAGAACAGGCTGACGCATTTCATTCAGCACTTTCCCATTTTGGAGACCTCCTGGTTACTATGATGCAAATTATCATTCGAATACACAAAGCTTACTTATTACAGTTGAATATATTCAGTATTTCATTTCTCTATGCACATTTTCAATCTCTTACTCATCACAGAAACACCGGCTGTCACTAATATTCAAATATATTTCGTTAATACCACGAAGGATAATATAAAGTAAATGTCATTCTTTCTGAACCAAAAAAAATTGGGAACTCTCCAAATAACTTTTCTTTTACATCAAATTTTCTTTTCTTTTTTCATAATCAAGACTACAGTTAGTATAAAAATGGCAATTTTTATTGGCTTCAAAGTCCTAGTTAAAAAATAATAATTTCTTTAACTAAAAGTCAACAAAAATTTGAATAATCTGATCATAATTCCATTCAAGATTGGGAATTGAAATATTCCCACACAATATGGACAACATATTCAATATTTATATGCATTTCTGACATGATCCACTAATTATTGCCTATTGTGACAAAAACGTATCAATATTTCCTAGAACATCGTCGGCTTCTGTGAGCTACACTACAGAAAATACTGCTGAAATCATTGAGTGCTAGGATAATCTTGAGCATCTAGCACTGTTTGGACAAAGATGAAGCAATCATTCCAGACATATTTGTAATGCAATTTTCTGTCTTTCTAGAGATCTGCATGGTGGTAATGCATACTGTCGTTCTAGGAACTACACTTCCACTTTAAAAATTCCTTCGTCTTTGATGTCTTCTTGCGGTTATGTTCAATATTTCTACATAGACGTTTACTATCTCTATTCATCTTCTATTCGAATTCCTGTAAACCTTTAAAACGTAATAAGTATTCTGAACTTTCCGTAATAGCAGAATGAAGTCGTTCACTAAAAAAATGACATTTTCAATCCTCCATTTATATACGACGATGCACTGCTTTTCTCATCGTAATCCTCTATAAAACTATAAGTCTAAAATTAAAAAGTTTGGCACGAACTTTGAGGACATAATCCAATTTCTCTAAGAGGAACACCGATCTTCATTTCAGTAAAAGTGAACGCTTATCCACTTTGATCAAAACGGATAAAAATCCACTCTGGTCAAAGTTGTTCATTTTTATGATTTTGCGATGACAACACTCATCACATAGTTGTATGATAACAATATTTGAAATCATTTCAGTGAACTCAAAAGAGCAAAAAGTCCTCATTCTACACTAAATCACTTTATATTAGTTTACCGTACTCTCCATAAATATAATTTTAAGCCCATTCTACACTGCACTTCTAAGTGCCAAGAACTTTTTATCAAGTAATGAACTATACCTACTGGGTGAAATTAAACAACACAGAAACATTGTCAAATCATCGTTCACAAATATTATTACATGATTAACCACTTAATATTACTTTAGTTGGAGGAAAGATCTATATGTTTGGTTTGGTTTGGTATTAATTCATACAAGTCATGTTTAATATATATTAGATCAAGTTTCAGAAATTAAAATATCACAAATCGCATATAATTATCCAGTAAACCAAAGCTGAATTTTATAAAATATTACCAATCAATAAACGAAAATTAAATTTACTCTTGTTCTTGTGATATAGGTGTAAGTAAGCTGAGCGTCACATAGATTGGGATGAGTATTGCTAATGTGTATTTCAAATCGAAAAATAAATAAAAAATGGAAGAAAAAGACGGCTTGTAATATGTCAAAGGAAATATACAAGTAAAATGCTGATTATTCATGTCAGTATTTCACAGTTAATTTTTCTTTGTTTCCTAAATTTTTCTTTGTTTCCTGTTAGCGCAATTCATTTTTCACCTTCCTTTGCTCATGATAATTTCGATTATTTAATTTTTTTTTTAACGAATTTTAACTCTGAATAATAAAGTACTGCAGCATTGTATACTTTATTATTCAGCGATCTAGCTAACAAATGAAAAATCTAATTTCAGAAAACCGAACATCTTTCTTGCTTTATATTGTTGGATGACGTAACAAAACATGGGGAGCACATGCAAAATTTAAGAATTTCAAGTGGGAAAGAAAATTGTATATTTTACACGTTCCTATGAAGAATCATCTCAAATACATAATTAAAACATTTGTTTAATAAATTTATTTTAAAAATAATAAAATGCTGAATATATTCATTTAAAGGACTAGTATTGGTCGCTTCATAATCTTACAACGCTGAAAAGAGATAAGTACAAAAGATTTTTCTAAATTCTGTCATCCAAAATTTCCTCGTAATAACCCTCGTCAGTTTTCTTGGTGGAACATGTCACGCTTCTCTTTCTAATCTGGTCTTTTACTGGTGTGGCAGGTTGCTTCAATTCACCTGCGACGAAGGCGAAAACAGCAAACTTTCGCCAATGCCGAGTAATTACAACCTAAGCTACCTCAGCAAAGCGTCGCCAAACTACTTGGACAGTTATGACATTAAAAGACTTTCATTATCTGATCGACTATGTACACAGAGGAGGACACGCACAAGGAAGCGGAGGGAAAACAGAAGAGCACTCTTCACGGGCTATGATATATATATATATATATATATATATATATTTTTTTTTTTTACACCGTTTTTAGTTTACATTTTTGCTCTTATATTCCTCTAGGTTTCTAATTCCCTTGAGAAATCGGAACGAATAATTAAATGGAGTGCTGAGGGCATTTGAAAATCACCTTTCGCTGTTTTTATATTTCTAAAGCAGTCATGGAGACTAATGAAAAAAAAAAACTCATACAAATATGTTGCCAGCTAGGCTCAGTTAATTCTTTGGCCGTATACTACAGTATGGGTTAATCGGTACTCAGTCTTCAGTGTGTTGATAGCAGAGACCGTTCCCTTTTAGGCGGATTGATTAGCAACTAAAATGGCATGGGAGTTTCAAACTAAAACAAAAATTAAGATCAAGAAACAACACACCTAAATCATCGTCCTTATAAGGACTGGCTTAAAGGGGCGAAGCAAGAATGCTTTTTATCTTCCCCGTTATCTGCAGAGGACAGTGTAGGGATAAGGTGTTATAGATCTAGTAAGGCTCTGATCATGGCAAGAGGGTAACAGCAATAACCAAGCCTCAGTTAGAACTTCATTGGCTACAGCATTGCCCATCTATTACCCTCCAAGGGTCTCCACCAACACACCCCTAAATCATCGAATTGGTATTTAATGCATTAATATTACAAATATATAAATTAAATAATGGTGTGTGAATTTTATTAATTCTTTCTTAAGAGATAAAGGATGAAATTCATCGAAAAAGCTGTCCTCTAAAATGAGATTATTAATGAATAATATTTAATTATAACGGTTGTAATTTCTTTAATTATCATCACATTTTTAATTCCTCCTATACAATAAAGATGAAATATTGTAGGAAGAAAGTCATTGACTGCTGATTCACATTTATGTAACATCCATATGAAATTAATAAGTTATTTTACTATTTATTAAGGAATAAAAAAAAACGAAATTCCAAATGGGAACACGTTGGGGATATTCAAGATAAGAGATGGCGATTCCAATCGACATAATTGTGTGTGTGTGTGAGGGGGGGGAAGCCTTTTGAAATGAAACAAATATTGATTTTTTTTTTAAATTAAAAACGAATAAAGTTTCTCAGTTTTATTTGTCTTTACTAGTTTTAATACATATAAACTAGGGGTCTTCAACCTTTCAGACAGTGTGGGCCGCATTAAAAATTTCAATGAAGACCACTAAGCTATACTGCGGTATTTAGAATTGTAAGATGCTTTCCAGATTCACAAGGAACGCTGTGCTATGATACTGTACATAAAATCCTATAAAAATAAACAAACTCAGCTTTAAGAGCGTAGGTAGGAGTGGGGTTCATGATAATACAATCAATACTTGACAAAAGATAATTGAATGGAGAAAACATTCATTTTTTACAATGTCAACGGGCAACTTGGCAATGTTTATTCCTGACCAGCTTGTCGATGTTGGCATCAATGTTGGAAGTCGCTACGCGCAGACTATTCTCGAGACGTTGGTCCGTAATCTGAGTTCGTCTTGGACTTCACATGCTTCATTCTGGAGAAGAACTGCTCACATAAGTATTTGCTTCCTAACAAAGCTTACATCTTCAAAGCATGCCGGCGAAGATTAGGGAATGCGTCCTCAGAAATGCAGTCTTTGTAAAATGTAAGCAAGGGCACATTGAATAATTTTTTTCTCAAAGAAGAGTTGTTTTGGAGATCAAGCAGCTCCATTTGTACTGAGCCTGGCATTTCGGAAGCATTGACTGAATGGCATTGAAAATAAATCTAAAGACTGTTGGTTACGAAAATCATTAAATCTCTCTTCGAACTCACTTCGCAACATGGCTAAGTTTTAGCGTATTCATTAAGAGACGAACAGTTGGACTCAGCTAGAATCTGAAAATGAGTTAAGTCTTCTTTTGCGAGTTGTGCCTCCCAAAGTTTGAGCTTGGCCACAAAAGCTTTGATGTGATCAAACAGAGTGTGCACCAGTTGAGCTTTGGATTGTAGCCGCGTATTCAGGTCATTCATATGCAACGATATTTCGGTCACAAAGCCAAAGTCTGTCATCCACTTCGGATCGTTGAATTCCGCAAACGGCTTCCCCTTAGTTTGCATGAACTGCTGTATTTCGCTCCTTAAGTCAAAGACTCTTTTAAGAACCTTCCCTCTGCTCAACCAACGCACATCACTATAATAAACCACATCGCCGTGATCCGCTTCGCACTCATGGAATTGACGATGATTCAATCCTCTTGCCCTAATAATGTTGGCGACTGTCACAACAGCTTTCATGACATTCTCAAATCCAATAGTTTTCGCACACAAATTCTCGTGGTGGATGAAACAGTGGTAATGGACGAAACCTTTTCCTTCTGGTTCCGGTTCTTTCCGCAGCAGCACAACAAATCTTTCGTTCTGTCCCACCACAGCAGGGGCACCATTAGCTACCACCCTCTCGAGGTTGGTTAAGCTGAGGTCGAAACGCTGATATTCTTGGCGGCTTCAAGAATATCAGTGCCTTTCGCCATTCCCTTCAGAGGTACGAGCCCTAGCAGTTTTTCTGTCACATTGAATTGTTGATCAATGCCACGGACAAAGATAACCAGTTGTCCTTCACATCTGTGCTGTCATCTAAAACAAGTCAATATGATAAATTCGGACGACCGTTTTTTTAAAGTTCCTTCAATGTCATTGGGGATGACATTGAAGGAATGCTGGGGATATTACAGAATATCCCCAGCAGCGATGAGACACTCTTTCACAAACTTGCCATCCAAGAAGGCTTTTGATATTTTAGCATTTTTTTCAGCTATTACATAACTTACTTTGACGCACGCTTCGCTCTCTTCCTTTTAAACGTACCCTGCTGGCATTTTAAATCAATTTGGAGACTGTTTATTTTGTCCACACGAAGCCGCCCTTGAAGGTGATCGAAATTGGAGGCATGTTTAGTCCCATAGTGTCGATTTATATTGTATTCGTTTGATACTGACACTGACTCACGACAAATTAAACACATTGGTTTATCGTCGATCGGCACAAAAAAATACAAATTGGTCTACTTTTCATTAAAAAACAGACAAGAATCACTTGATTTACGCTTTTTACTCGTAGACGCCATAGTGATGAAAGGTTAACCCCAAAAAAAATGATCCAAAATGGCCGTGTAACGGTTATTATCCACTGAATATGTCCCACACTAATGAAAAAAGTCTGGCAATAATATAAAACCACAATAGGCTATGGCTGACACGACGAACCTGCGTGCGCTTATACACGAATATCACACTGTTCACGATTGATCGTGGATGAGATACTCTTGTATTTATATGAAAATAACGAAGTATCGAGAACCTTCGATATGTATCTGGAAGGCACTAGACAGCACACTCGAACGAACTACTTAAGTACCGCTTGGCGCTGGCTGAAGAAGCACGTCTATTTAATATTTATTTTTATAGGATTTTATGTAAAGTATCAAATGCACAGAGTTCCTTGTGAATCTGGAAAGCATCTTACAATTCTAAATACCTTCTTTGAAATTTTTTTTTATTTAATTGCGTTTTAATAAGTAGTTATTTTTTTCAAAGTGGCCTGCAGGCTACGCCAAAGATCTCTACAATGCATGGCCCACGGGACATGCATTGTAGATCCCCTGATATAAACAGTACATGTGAAGGAACACGGTATTTTTTTCATATCCGAATATATGGAATAATTTGGGCAGGCTAAGAGTAATGCATCAGGGTATTAGAAGCTGATGTCTTGTCGTTCATTAAAAGAAGGATAAATTGTAACTTTTCTCTAATTCGAAACAATCAATGCAGGCAATATTTCCATTCTTAAAAGGTGACACGTGATTATCTGTTGGAAAAGATGGAGAATCCCCGAGGTGTTTTCGCTATGCAAAGTATGTCGCTTCCAGTATGCTACTCGAGATTTCTTTCGTTCTTTATGCCAACGAAGGGAATCTCGAATTCTCTTCGTTCCCTTCCTCTGATACTCCCCCCCCCCCTTCATCCTCTACAGGGGATTTTCAACTACAGGAACTGCACAATAGGAATGTAAACTTAATTTTGAAATTCCGTCGAAGCTTCAGTCAAAGAAAGCTGTGACGTCCGATGATTATGTTTCATATAATGCAAGTCAGCCGGGAGAAATGAGTCATCCTCAGAAATGAGCGAAGCTGCTTGATCGGATCCCACATTTCGTTGACATCCTTCTTTCTACGCAGCTTCAACGGTCAACACCGCAGGAGTTCCTACATTCTCTTCCATACACGAAAGAGGAACATTTCACAACCCACCTTGGGGGGAAAAAGAGATGGAGAGTGGTCCCAAATAGATATCACTACGAATCGCCGTGTTGCTTTAGACCGGAAATGAACGCATTACTGCCGTTACTATGGAAACTAATAGAAGCGAAGTCTGCCGTTATTAGTTGGATGCTGTGTCCACTGCAAGAGAACAGAGTTCTGATACGAACTTAAAATCTTTACTATGAGATTTTACTCTAATAATAGTTTACTTTCGCTCATAAATTCTAAAATAGAGTTCCTTCAACTGATTTTATGATGTCAGTAACAAGAGAGAAATGGGTTTGTATAATTGAGGGAGCTATTGATTTTTGTTTTGGTATAAAAGCTCTTAAATTTTTTTTTTCGATGATTTTTTATGCATATGGAAAATTTTCTGTTTCAGTTTGACTTTTTTTCCCCAATATCTACAATTATTTATATTTTTCCTCTGAACATTTCTATAACAATGAGTCTAAAAGATAACAGATATTTTGCAACAATCTGTGAGAATGGGTACAGATGCCAAACGTGTTGGAATTTAAATTTCCAACAATATTATATTCATTATTCTAGTAAAATTAAACAAATGATTTGCAGAGTTTTATGATATGTTGCCGAAGAACCACTTATCGATCTGCGCATCAACTCTCCACAGTATTTATAATCTTCATCTCCCATAACTCTGAATGTGGTCTTTCAGTCAGTAAAAGCAATACTGATTATATTTAGAAAGCTTTTAACCAAACCTTTACTATGAGAAACAGTCTTCCATTTTTATTTAGATTAATCTCGCTGCCGAAAAAATGTCTTCCGATTCTTTCATGCATTCCTTTCTACAATACGGCTTACGTATCATTTTACAGTATGGATTACTTACAGAAGTTATAAAAAAACTTCTGAAACATTTCAGTTCCTTTCAAACAGATTTCTGTAAGACGTCTATTCAATTCTGTTATATGGGATGACTTTAAAATAATTATTTTAAAACGTATTTTATGAAATAAAATATCTTAACTAAAAGAGAACTTAGGTAGCCAGATTTAAACGAAACTAGTCCAGGAAAAAATAAACCAGTTATTATTTCTTCTTTCTTTTTTTTTAAACTTAAGCAACAGTTATTTGTACTAAATATAAAATTAGATTTTGAATTCACTTATTTGGTACCAAATTATTCTGAAGTCAAGAAGTTGTCAATATTAAAAATTCATTTTACTTATCCTGCGTAATAATATAAGTTAATCGGAACTTTCAGTTTTAAATTTCGGGCTAAATTAAAGGAGATTTTAACACACACTACGATAATTACATTAGCGTTCTATTACTGTAATACTCTTGCTTTCCAACTAGAAGGTTCGCAAAGTCCAGGTGGAATAAAGTAAGATATAAGCGAACTAATCCGCCAAAGATGTGTGTGTGTGTGTGTATATATATATATATATATATATATATATATATATATATATCTTTAGCCTGTTTAGAAACGATACAATCTTCCATGACATTTTTTTGATGACGCATCATCTTTACAAATAGTTTATGTAAGCGAATATTCCTTTATTTGCTAAAAGGGGGTTTGACAATGAAGGGCGTCTAATTCAATTAAATGGAATTAACACTTACCTAATAAAATGTTTCATTGAACGTTAACTAAAACACCTTAGATTGACTTCTTCGTGCAAACTAGGGAATCCTAAATCGCATTAATATACTAACTTCAGAACGACTTGTAACAATCCTTATTTGAGATGTTTTTGTTTCCATTAAAATATTTGATTTCTGTGTAGAAATGCAACAGAATAAAAATCTAGATAATTGAGTTTATCTTGACGTAATTTTTGACTCGTAATGGATGTACATGAAGAGTGGAAGTTATTTTAGTAGGTTATTTATTGGGTTTTATTAGAAATTAATATGAATTTGGTAACTAGTTTATTATCACATTCTTAACTAAAGTGTCGTTAGTATAAGAAAAAGTGATGTTTTTTGTATCAAGAATACATAAAAATAAAAGATTTCTCAAATGACTAAATTCTAATAATTTTAGTCTCGTGTTTCTGTAGTTCAATTACACTAGTTTTTTTTTTTTTTTTTTTTCATTCAGAGAGGGCATTAACATTTTTGGCAACTATTCCATACGAAGGCTTGCCAAACTCGTAAACTTAAAAAATAAAAATCTCTTAACACTCCCCCCCCCCCTTCCTTATAAGTCAGTGGGCACTGAATGAAGTCTAATTTAACATAATTTCCTCTCGCATTACTTGTGGTCATACGGACATAATTATAAGAATTTCTCTGCAAAGTTAAAAGAAGGGAGCGTAAAAGGAAGTGGAAGGATGTTAGAAAGTAACCACAAGCAGGCCGACCTAATTACTGAGGTAGGCCTCGGTACGGGATGGCCATTGGAATTCTCATTACAACTCCCGAGTATTAGTTAATTGCTTGTCCTTGAGATGTTTCCTCTCCCAGTAATAGAGTTGGACACTACTGCTCGCTAAACAGACACGGTTCGCTTAGTTCTTACTACCTTGTGGATGAGCAAAACTTTATTCTCGCTATTATCTACACGCTTAACTAATTATTAGGATCTACACCAACAATGAAAATTAAAAACAATTATATTTGTCCAAGGTGCATTGTTACGTCGCTATTAACTTCATATGTTGCAAAATGTTATACTTATCAACAGCTATTTTGCAATATTGTTGTTAGTATTGGCAGAACTAAATACGCTTAACTAATTATTAGGATCTACGCCAACAATGAAAATTAAAAACAATTATTTGTTCAAGGTGCATTGTTACGTCACTATTAACTTCATATATTGCAAAATGCTATATTTATCAACAGCCATTTTGCAATATTGTTGTTAATATTGGCAGAATGAAGCCATTTTTTTAGTTGTTTTCTGGTTGCAAGTTGCACGAGAATATTTTCTATTCAAATATTACGAAGACGAGGGTTGGAGAGCGACTCACTACGCAACATTTTTTCTTTCTTTTTTGTTCTCCTACATTAAACCAAGATTTCACAAAAAAATCGAACTAGGAAAGATAAAAAGAATTACAATGAGAAATATGCTTTCTGTTTAAGCAATATTATTTTTTCCTTCCTGTTTAAACAAAAACAATTTTCGAAGGAAGATGAAATTTGCTTAGTGAATAACAAAACTTTCATTTTTTTTATGGGGCACGCTAAGTGTTATTTTGGAAGTTTTCCATTACCATAATAAGTTGTAAATTATTTTAGAGGTAGTTATAAAAGGAGTAACATGCAGGGCGATATATGTACTTCAATGAATTGATAAGCTGGAACAATGTGTATGAACAATTTATTGATCTGGCTTAGCGATGTCAAGTGTTTAAAGAATGCATAAGGATCATATTCCTTGAATTATTTAACAAGGAATTTTTAAATTGATTTTTAAACTGTAGATACTTTTGCTTGAACCTGAAAGGTTCAAGCAAAAGTACCTACAGTTTAAAAGCATTCACAAATGACGATAATGAAAATTGACTTATGCGGTATAATTGGGGCTATTAAAGGTTACTATTAAGGGACTTGATATTTATATTAAGGGACTATTTTATTCTCTGGTATATTGGAACATGCTAAAACAACATCAAATTTGTAACTATACTGTAAACAAATGGGGTTACCAATACATAAACACACACGCACAAGCATTTACATCTGAGCTTCTATTCTTGTATTAAAACATCCAACAAAAACTGCAAACGTCTTCGTTGTCATTGTTCAGCATTTACTGAAACACTCAAGTAAAAAAAGAAGAAACAGAAACAAGAAAAACGTAGCGAAGAAACGCGTACGTGTCTGCAAAACATTATTTTAAATCTCGCACAAACTTGTGTTGTAGGCCACCCAGTCTTTGTTGTGTCCAGACTAACAATTGCTTGCAGCCAAATGACATCCCGTTCTAGACATGTTTATTATTCACAACCAGACGTAGAAAGCAACTTGTATTACTAACAACGGTAGACAGCTAAACTGACACGAAATTTTGTGAACTATGGAAAATATACCATACGTCACTGGAATAATTGATGACAATATACAAGTAATATTAAGGTGTGTTTTATATTTTTAATCTACTACTAGAAAGAATTAGTTCTCCGGTCTAATTACTAAAATTGTTTTAAATAAATATCATATGTGTTAGTAAAACATATTTTTATTTTAAAATATCATTTATAAAGAAATATAGTTTAATGATCGTTTATTGTTGTAACAATAAAAGATCATTCAACTGTTGATCTTTTATTGTTGTAACATTTCCTCGCTAAATCCATTTATGCTCAAGAGACAAGAAATATATTTTAATTTACAAGAACTGGTCATAAATGTGGTTCATAGACGTGCTTTTCTTTAGGGAGAGGGGGGGGGGGTTGTAGCAGTTTAGAATTCTCTACTGAACATGCGATCGAGCAAGTAATATTTGCATAGAACTATAACAGAAAAAGAAAAGAATGATAAATAAACAAAAATGAACAGAAACAGACATCAAGATGGCATATTTACGGTATCGCTGATGACATACGTCCTGCCTTATGAAAGGGATAATTAGTACAAGCCACGACAAATTCCTCCTTGTGGATTGCGACTACGTGTTCCTTGCACGCAATGTGCAATTTTGCCAGTCGTAACTGTACGTAATATATTCAACAGTAGACAAGAAAGATTAAGGTTTGCATTGGTAGTTATGAAGGCCCGATATCGCAAAAATGAAGTCAACTACCGAAATGGAACAATTTAACTTTACACACGATTGCCGTGAATATCTTATGAGAAATAATAGCTCTGTAGGGCAGAGGGTAGTTGTTACAGTTTATCATAGTCTCCAGCCAGGTGATAGCATGTAAACAACCGCAAGCAGGGTGTGTTACTCTAATTTCAGGCTTCTTTAGTTGGGCACCACGCTATTTTTCATTGTTGGTTATGCATGAATAGACTCCGCTTGTTTATGGTAATAGATTTAGTTACGTTTGCTGGCAACACTGCAACGAGCATGCAAATTGAACAACTTCAATTTAACGTGAAAGAGAATAATGTCAACGAATTCTACACAGTATCGATTAAAGATATTTGTTACGAGTAAGCCACAGTATTACGATTCAAGTTCTTGGTACAATTTTTGAACAAATTTATGTGTGTATTGCACGTGCACATATATCGAATGAGAGATTGTCTCTCTCTCTCTCTGCTAGTGTGTACCGAGACAGGAAAATCCAAATCATGCTAGTTTTTAAACGATTCTGTTTCGGAGTAACAAATCAACTTGAAGCACTGTGGACCATTACAAATATAAATCGGTTAGTGGGCTAACTAAGAAAACGCGTTAAAATTTATGAAATAAAACCCTCTAAAAACTAAAGGTGTTTCTATAATTCTGTTGCTAATAATAGTTTAATTCGTATTTAATTGGTCGGCATATTCATTCTCGAATCAACTGGCTGCAGGTTCGAATCCCGACGCAAGCATGGTTGTGCTTTAGGTGGGAGATGAATTTCATTGTCAGGTCTGACCACTGACCTCTTCTTGGAGGTCTCGAGTGGTTTAAAAATTCCTTGTTTGGTGTATAGAGCGGAGTTTGTTTCTCTACTATGTTAAAATATATTAAAAATTAAAAAGAAATAATAATATAAAAATACTCTTTGCCCGTCTACGTGCTATAGGTTTATAACCTTTCGGGGGTAGAAGCCACAAAAAAAAAAAAAAATCACAATTTGTTTATGAGAACAAAGCGTCTGTGAAGACGAGGACTACTTCGTTTTCCCTCTATAAATATTCATTGCACGTTTCGGTACTTCCTAAGGGATGAAGGTTGTTTTGCGTTTTTTTTCAGCTAGGTTATGACGTGAAAGATGCAAAATTTAAATATAACGCTGAATCTGTAATATGCATAATTTCCCTAATTGAGCGGGGTAATTAATTGTAAATTTATTTCATAATTGTGAGAGAATAGGTCACTTTAACCGTGGACGAAAGTACTACTCATTTGGCAGCTGGTTTTGAAAAATTAAAAAATTTCAGCTTGCTGTTTTTTTTTTTTTTCCAGCAAATTTTAAGCATTATATTCATTCCCATAGCCAATTATGTTTTATGACTGTTCATGAAAATGGTCATATTTACTGCTAAATGTCGGCAATATCTGAGGTTTTGATGATTTATAATAAAAAAACAGTTCAAGTTTAACAGGCTTTGTTGGCAGTGACGGGAGTTACGAAGTTCGAACTACTTACGTACATCCTGAATAGTGTCCGTAACCTCTGTAATCTGCCCTATAAAGTGGCTGCAGTTGCTTAGCCAAATAATGTTATTACACACCCAGGGGCGTGACTGACAGTTTAATAATTCCTGGAGCTGAAAAGGATGAATTTATAAAACACTTTTTCTCTGTCCTTTTAAGACAACTGTTAATTTATTAACGGGAATTAAACGAGTTTTAATTTCGTGGCATTTTATGGATAGTAATATATTTCACTACAAAATTACTTCAGCAGTATTGATTTGTCTGTCGAATGCGTTTAAAAACTTCAAAAGCAATTTCAACGGTAACATTGAAAATAAGTTGATCAGCTGGAACTCTTAACAAACAAAGAAGACTATTTTTTCTTTTAAAAGAAAAAAGGAAGTCTGTACGTGAATCTTTTAAAGGCGAACAGAAATACCGGTACATTTGCTGTTTCCTTTCATTCGCGTTTAAATTGATTTATATTCACTCTGGAAACAGCACGTGCCATTTTCTCGTGATGAGTGGATTCTCGCAATTCGCCATTGTTAAAACCAAACTACTGCTGCAACATGAGATGCATCGAAATAAATGCGCGGTACACTTCATCAACCGTCTTCTGCAAGATTGCCTTTTTTCTTTTTTTTTTTTTTTTTTCGCGCACGCACACACACACACTACAAAAGATGGTGTGACATATCCGGTAACACTGCCCTACTAATGAACACGATTTAACTATTTATTTAGTCTTCAAGTTGGACGGTACACCTACCTTAACATACCGCACGCGATTATTTTCAAGAATTAATAATGCCTCAGTCTAATTAGGTGTGTCCGCATTGGTTGACAGGGAGACTGGGCTCACGGAGTGGAGCTGCAACGACGGTGGTGGTTAATTAGTGTGACAGCAGGGTACGTCTTTGGATTTCTCTGTAACAGCTTCCTGCGCACGAAAGAAACCTTAATTAATGGGGGAAAAGAGTAAAGTGAAACTATTGAGATCTTCAGTTCGCTGAAGGAGCATTCCTCTTTCTCTCGGTTGTTGTCTTTGAATAGGTGGATGTTATTAGCTGGCTCTGGTGGAATGATCGGTCACTTGAAGGTGAGCCTATCTTTAAGGGTTGAATTAGGAAACGAATGACATTTGGAAGAGATGGTTACCAATGAAGAGCTTTTAGAGTATGAGAAAAGGAACTTAATTAATAAAGCATCTGCATCGAATTCGCTTTCTAAACGGAGGATCGTTTCTATAGACGGAGTGTTTCTGAAACTAGAGCACACTTGATCGTACAAACAGCTAGTTAGTAAAGAATTCGTTAAGCTCTATTAAACAGAATGACTGGTATCGTTTCTATCATTAATGAAGAGAAGATCGATGCCGAGTTTATCGCCTATATGAACAAGAAGAATAACGCAGATTGGGAAAACACTTCAACCTCTAAAAGTAATTAAACAAGCTCCATAAAAAATATTTTTCGCTCCTTTTTTTTTGCGTCTTGAAGTTTTTATTCCAAATCTCATCCCATTCGGCTTTTTCACACCTTATCTAAATTTCCAGTCATCATACTCTTTATTTTAATTACTCATTCTTTTTATAGGAGATAACTAAAGTCATTCTTCGTCAATAACTTTAATTGGAAGATAAGCTCCTGCTGAGAAAATACGCTAGCAAAATAAATACTTATCTCAAGAAACTTTTTTTTTTCAGAAGTCATTTTCGAAACCACGCTCTGAATATTTTAACTAATCTTATAACAGTTTTAATTAATATAATTTATTAGGAAATATTATGCTATAATTTATTTTTGCGATGTATCACTTTTTTTTATTTTATTCCGGCCGTATTTCCTGAGGATAAAGAAAATAATAAAATATTGAGGAATAATAATAATAAAAAAATACTAAACACCAACACACATTTGTCCGCTCTCCAATTTTCGTGGAGGATTGCTTTAACACTTTCATTGCCAAGCTGAAAATTGGAATTTCGTCTGGTGGCCAAATTTTATTTATTTATTTTTTATTTAGTTAGCGACGTCCACGCGATAACGCGTGAAGTTGCTTCGTATGTGAAACAATCTTTCTGTAGTGTCGTCATCGACATTTTCCTCTTTTTTAAAGGCAGTGAAGAGAATGTAAACATGCGCTATCTCTGCCTATAAGGAAAAGTTATATTCTGAACATCTTCCGAATAGATTTTAATGTTCTATTTGTGTACCAGTCATATTTTTCACTTTTTCGACATATGTTGTTTTTTATCTAAAAATAACATATCACTGTATCTTCCTAGACATAGCATAGTAGATCTGGAAGTGTTCAGTTTCTTCCATTACCATCAATTCATTGACATGACAAAGGTAAAGTGATAGCTAGCTATTCCTTTGCTATGTCTTGTCACTCTTGAAGTGTATTTAGCAGTTATTTTCTGTACAGGCAGATATTATGAGCTAAAACTTTATGAACACCCTATCTAGTAGAGCGTTTAGCACATTCCTTGGTTGAGATAACCGCTTGACCAGTCTTGTCATCGACTCCATTCTCCTGAGGTATTCTGGACCAACTAGACAGAATAACGTCCGGAGTTCAGCGAGCGATCGCTCGATGCTAAGTTCAACATGATCCCATCAATGTTTGATGGGATTCAAATCAAGAGAATTAGGCGGCAGGGTAGCACACAGACTGCTTGGATATGAACTTAATAAAAAAAAAAACATGCTTGGAAATGCCAGCCTAGTAATACGTGAAGTTGTCTTGCTGGAAGAGTTCAGATCTATCGGGTGACATTATCACTATATAGGATCGCAATGTGGCCCTAAGAATACAAGGGTAAGAATCAGCGCGCGCAAATTATGTTTAATCGGATGAAAGGATCTAATGAAAGATGACCATGGGAACAATCTCCATACAAGGATACTGCTACCACCGGACAGTTTCAACCAACCGTGCAGGATGGTTGCTGGAAACAGGCTGGATGGTCATAATGTTTTGGCTCACGAATGTATTCGTAAGAATAGATGCGATGAAAATGAAGATGACCAACCGTTAGTTTGGAGTCTGACCTTTGGATGGACAACAGCTGGTCTCGCATTAGTAATGGGAACAAAGGAGGGAGAATGGTATACATGCCGTTTGGGATGATTAGTAGATATCTGTAGGAAATGGAGGTAAATGGCAGAAATAAACATTTATAATTTAAGGGGCATTTTAGTTGAAATTCAATCAATTAAAATATATCCAAATGAATACCATAAATATTTTATCGCCAAAAATACCTGTTGTCATTAGCAATTCCCTTCCTCTGGCTTTATATAAATATTTGAAATATGAATACTACCAATGGATATTAATTTTATGAACATAATTTTATGAACTAAAATTATGTTCATAAAAATTGTTCATTTAGAACATAACAAACTCTTAAGCAACAACAGCATTTTGCCATTAATTTATTTTTTCCAGATACAAATTATTATTATTTATTTATTTATTTATATTTTTTGAATTTGTAAAATGAAGCACCTAATATTCATTCTGCACAGTGGAGCTGTAAATCCATATATTAATATCTCAATTAAACTCTTCATAAACTTGTCATTATTTTGTGGAAATTCAAACTACTATACTATTATGATTATTAGAGTTTAATAAGTGCAATTTCCTTTCTTTACTCAAATAGCAATTTCTTTTTCGCTCAATACAGTTTACTTTATCTGAATAGTCGATTATACAACTTCGCGTTTAAGAAATGAAGGCAATCTAAAATAGTAATTTTCATCAACATAAAATCTTACGGAGTTCAGTAATATAAAAACGACCTAGTAATTAAAATCCATCTGGAAGAGTCTCAGAATTAAAATGAGGATGATTAGAGTTGAGAATGCAGAAAGGATACATACCCTCGTTTATGTATTTATAATTGCAATATATTTGATACGTAATAGGGAGATATATTCTGAGTCATTTTGGAAAGTGGCTCATAAAAGAAAGTAATTAAGTAGAATTTTCTAACAGAAACACACTCACTAATGATTTCCCATGATTCCATGCGACTTAATAATTTGGTTCTTACTTTACACTGATTATTTCAAAACACCGAGTCCCAAATTGGATGAAAAGCTAAACAAATTAATCCAGTTGACTTACTGCACAATCTGGTTTAAAACCATCCAATAATTTTCTAATTGTTACGTATTTATCGCATATATTGTGCACGCACTTTAAATTAAGAATAAATGAATATAGATGACTAAAGTGGATTGTTCATTGTATTGTGAACAATGCATTATGATCTATTGTTACGTAGATTCCATGGTGAACGAGGCTGACTGAAGTTGCATTTGTCGTTTTCTTTTTTCTTTTTCCAACAATTATTATCGGTATATTTGCCATTACATTTATCTCCTTAATATAACAAATCACTTCTGTGCTCAGAAGTTTTATCGCTTCTTCAAACGTTCCGAGGTATTAACTCGTCTTGTTATTTGGAACTTAAAGCCATAAACCAGTCTCCTCGGAAAAATAAATGACTATCACGACCTCTCACGGCAGTTGTTATAAATCATTAGCATTTATATTTGAAATCTTCTCATTAATTCGTCCCAGTAAATCTCCAAGATAATAAAAAAATACGAAAATTTATAAAGGCTAAGCTATGACACCCTTCACGGATGTGTAATCTTTACCCACGAAGTCTCCGGAGATATGAGATGAAACATTGTATTCTTGATATCCTTAAATTTCCGTATATTTATGATCGGAGGGGATTTTGTATTGCAGAGCAATTACCCTAGCTGGCTATCCATTAAACGTTTGGGGTCTATAGGCAAGATTAACGCTAATTGTGACACCGTTATTTATAGATGGGGGGATCTCTTGCTACAGCCAGCTTCACAAGCTTTATTGTTTAGTGTAGAAATAACGATAAGGATCTATTCAGCAGAATGAAGGAAAATAAAGACATCCTCCTTAAGCCTAATGTTTTCTTTAGTATTCATGCTGAAGGTTCTAACAGCGCTCATGAAAGATGTAAGACAACTACATTTAGCAAAAACGAAGCAAAGGATATTTGTTATCATTAACCTTAAAGTCGCTCAAGAATAAGTTTTTATTTAATTCTGAAGGAATAAAATTGTGTTTTTGTGGTTTCCACGAAGTAATGGCACGCATTGTGACTTGTTTGAGGAATGTCACTTATCATTAAATGGTTTCAAAACTCTATTCGCTCGTAGCCTGTGATATTTAGGTAAATAACAAACTGTGCAAAAAACAACAACAGAATTCTTCATTTGAAAGTGATTCTACAAGTAACACAAGCCATCATGAACGGACGTTTATTAAAATATCGTCACTTTCTTCCCAATATATTTCCTTTTAGCACAATAATATCTTTCTGAGTAACTGTAAGGCAATCCAAATGCTAATAAAGTCATCTACTTCTAATAATGAGAAAATTTAAATATATTAGAGCAGGGTAGCTTCAACACAACCACGGCTTTTATCACGCTTTGTCATTGAATTAATCACCTCAGTATAAACGTATAATACCATTACTAAGTAATGATATTATTCCAGTAGAGGAATTTAATAACACTGTACTTGATTAACTAACCTATAATTTACTTAGTATGTTTATGCTTAATGTATTAAGAAGGGAAAAAACCCCTTCTTATCCCTACACTGAAAGATATGCAGGGAAAAAAGCGTTTAATCGCATACGCTTGAAGGACGTCTTGTTAATTTCAATTTTTGAGATTTTTTTTTATTTTCCCCTCTAAATATATCAGGAACTAATAAATATTATGAAAATAAAGAATAGAAAGCTTCAGACTCTCCCCCCCCCCATTTTACAAAGTTAATTCACACCAAATATATACCGAATAATAGAGAGGAACACAAAGCAAGGTCTGTGATGGTTTTTATCATATCTTGAGAAATAACTAGATGCAAGATAAAATAAGTAACAGTATCATTGAGTCTCCGTAGTTCAGTTGGTAGAGACGAGCTCCTTTGTTAGAAAGACCCTTAACGTTCTATCTATCTATTCCTTCTGCCATACGGCCGGGGTGTGTGGGGGGGAGCTATATGCTACCATACTAGGGAGATGATTATGAGCAAGGTGGTTTCCCGTTGCCTTTTTTGCCGTACTATATCCTGTGTGTTCAGGGGCCGGTTTGCCTGCTTGGGGGAATGAAAAACCTCAGATAAACTGACGGAAAAAACCCTGCTACCCACGCCCAAGATCGGCTAACTTGGCTATGGCTGAGGAAGATCCTTAAGCTCTTCACGTCGTCGACGGGAATCGAACCGAGGACACTCCTTTCCAAGGATGGTTGCGAAGCGCATAGCCACTAGGCTAACCGCGCGGACCCCTTAACGTTTGAATCCCGTATATCAGAATGGAATAGATAGATAGAAGGTTAAGGATCTTTCCAATAAAAGAAACATTTTTTCAATTAAATGCGAGTTAATCGGTCTCGTACGGAGGTGGAAAGGTTTACTCCTTGAAACGTAGGTTTTTTTGGTCCCTCGAAACAGCAGGGGAACTGTTTTGAGCGACCAAAAGAACTGCTAGAACGAATATAGAAAAATTATTGATTTTTATGTCAGTTATGTCTTAACTTTGGAAGCTATAATGTCCAGCGTGTTGGACAACAAGTTTCTTTCTTTATCTGAGAGTCTGTGACACCAGTCCCTAGGAAATGCGGCAAAGATGTGACGTATTGGCTGCATTTATTCGCCGTAGACTCTAATCAGGGGACCTCTCCGTCCTAACGAATAGATCACTAGTCGAATAACAGTGTAATTAAAGAAGTTAACGTTTTTTTTTAAAAAAAAACATGTCGCGCTTAATACAGTCTCCAATTTGCTTTTACTTCTCATATATTTGCATGTATGAGAATTAGCTACTGTTCCTTATAGTCCACACAATCACGCAAAAAAAAAAAAAAAAAAAACTAATGACAAGGAGGTAATTATTTATATCTCTCCTTCCGAAAGAGATGATGTCACTACTGATATTAAAGACAGACCAATATCCTTAAAAAAATCGTGATTTTCTTAAGATAATATTCAACTATGGAGAATTTATTTATTTTTCTCAAGGTAATTTATACGGAGAATTAGAGAATATTAAATTATTGCCGATTTTTGTATTCTGAATGTATCCTTTGTGTATATCATTCGATGAACAATCGCTCGTTTGACATTTGCTATCACGGAGATACAAGACGCATAAGTAAACCTTCCGACACGTCAGTTATTTGTCAAATGTTTATATTTCAATTATATAATATATCGAACGAAAGAATTAGTGGATGATCCTCCCATGCCCTAACAAGATTTTTCGCTGCTAGAACGAATAGAAAAGTTATTGATTTTTATGTCAGTTATGTCTTAACTTTGGAAGCTATAATGTCCAGCGTGTTGGAGAACAAGTTTCTTTCTTCATCTGAGAGTCTGTGACACCAGCTGCGATCAAAGCGGCGAGAGGCGACTTAATTTTTCTTTTTCCCTTCTTCTTTTGTTTTTCCTAAGTGCGTTTCCTTCGAGACACTGTTCTTTTACGTTTTTCTTCGTTTTCTACCCCTTTCCCATCTTTCCCCGTCGTTCTTTTCAAGCTTAATCAGCAGATCAGAAGAAAACTGCTTAACCATTTCGTCACACTGTACAAACATAGTTATTTCATACATTAAAGATTGATGGAATATTTTTTTGTTGTTTTGTTCTCGTTACGTGGTTGTTAGATGATACAACGGTATTAGTTTACAGCACGAACAAGGATAGATGAAAATACAGAACATGTCTACTTATTTCAAAAGATAAGCAAGAAAAGGTACTCATTGATTGAAGAGAGAGAACTTCCAATGGAATAAACTCGCAATCTGCTTTTTCCATTTTTAGAAGTAATCTGTTAGTGATTCAAACAGATCTGCAAATATAAATTCATTTCAATGTTGAGAAAGTTTTTTGAATATTTTTAGTAACATAAAATCGTAGAATTCTTGAAAAAAGAGTAAACATAGTTATCTGTAGACTGAAGAGTAATATATATATATATATACCCTCTGTCCAAAGATAAACCGAACTTTTCGAAAATAAAAGGAACTAGTGGAGCCACCTAGTGTATCATCTTTTTGTTGTCGAAAGCGGCAACCTTCATTAGTGTTGTGTCAACTGTTTATGACATTTGTTTCATTAGAAGCCGAGCTATAGTGCCAAGAGTGACAGTGTGTTTTGACGAACGGTCGGAAAATGAGTTTCAAACAGAGAGCTGCGATTGACTTTTGTGTTAAACTTGGTAAACGTTTTACCGAAAAGCATTAAATGCTTCAAAAAGCATGCTGTGATGAATGCGTATCCCGTACTCAAGTATACGAGTGGTTTAAGCGATTTCAAATTGGTCGTGAGACGCTTGAGGACGACAAAAAGCCGGGCAGTCCAAAAATTGGACTGACCGAAGTTAACATCCAAAAAGTGCGTGATTTCATCAAAGAAAACCTGAAATAGTCCATGAGATTGATTAAAGATGAATTGGGGATTCCAAAATCAACTGTGCACAACATTTGGACCGAGAGTTTGGGTCTTCGTAAATTGAATTCGCGATTTGTTCCCCACAAGTTGACCGACGACCAAAAAATGTATCGAATTGATCACTGCAAGGATTGATCACTGCATCAAAACCGCTCGCAAGGACTCAAACTTCCTTGAAACGATCATTACTGGTGACGAAACGTGGTGTTTTGAGTATGAGCCCGAAACAAAGGCCAGTGCTGAGTGGAGACCACCAGAAGAGGAGCATCCGAAAAAAAAGTCGCTTGGAGAAGTCAAAAGTAAAGACAGTGCTGATTTTGTTTCTACGATTCCAAGGGCATTATCCACAAAAAATTCGTTCCGCCTGGCCAACCGGTCAATGGTGAGTTTTATCTCGAAGTTTCGAAGCGATTGATAGCGAGAATTCGTCGCGTACAGCATGAATATCGTGACGACCGACCGTTCGTCAAAACACACTGTCACTCTTGGCACTATAACTCGGCTTCTAATGAAACAAATATCATAAACAGTTGAAACAACACTAATGAAGGTTGCCTCTTTCGATAACAAAAGGATACAACAGGTGGCGCCACCAGTTTCTTCTATTTTTGAAAACGTTCTGTTTCTTCTATTTTTGAAAACGTTCTGTTTCTTCTATTTTTGAAAACGTTCTGTTTCTTTTTTGGACAGAGGATGTATATATATATATATATATATATATATGAAGCCTTAAGATTAACATACCATTGAAATTAACAGAATAAAAACGACAACATTAATATGATTCTATAACTAATCGTGAGTTTAGCCAAACTGCAACTGTAGTTGACATAGAAATTTCGTAAGTTGGATTACATGAGAAACAATTTTTATATTAGAGCTACTTAAATTGTATTTTATTAGGATCGTATTCTTTCTCTCTCTATGAATTCATGAATATAAATGCAATATTGTTGAAATTCTCCAAACTACTGATTCAGTATATATATTGGGAAGAAAAGTCTTAACCTAAAGAAATAAGGAATTTTTACTTAATGAGCGTAGAAATTACATAACAAACCGAATAAATTTAGAAACATAATAACTAGACTAGACACTATTCATATGAATATGTCATCTTGGAAATGTTTTCACATTTCTTATTGACCATATTTATTCTCTACGAACAGGGATAGAAACACAGACGGTAGAGTGCAAATTTCCTTTAGCATCGAAATGCGACATTCAATATTTAATAAGCCCTTCTGTTATTCACATATTCTGTTACCTTCTCGATCGTTCCAAGTTTACATTTGGAAGTGCTCGACAAACATATTCTGAAATGTAACGTGCTTGTTGAGATGAAATAGACTTCCAATGCAAAGGGTTTGCTGTTATTCCTTTGAAAAATTTAAACTACACAATTAGTTTCGAATTGTGTAGTTTAGAAACTACACAATGTGTCGTATGATGGTTTGACAGAGAATAATTACATCCTTCGCACTCTTTATTCTTTTATTTGGCATTTTGTGTTTGGTTGTGCAGTTACAAAGAATAAGTGAAGGCGTTTCTCTCTGTTATAGTTTATTAACCATTAGTAATAGGATAACCTGCCTTTTTTACGTTGTTTATATATGGAATTATGACAGAAGTAACTGCGGCGATAAGGGAGATGAATTATAATTTCCTTTGTGTACTTGTGAGAATAAAAACTGCCAGTTTCTAGGAGGGAAAAAGTGTTCACTTCACTAGGAGACTCTAACTCACTTAAAAGTTGTTCGAGTCTCAGAGTTCAAACTCACGTCCTTCTAACCGAAACAACAGCAACAAAGGTCAGTTCCTTTACTGACCTTTCCTGACGGTATTTTACTGCTACTCTGTTAAATAGCTTCCTTGAGAAGCAATACAACGAGTCTAAGGCGCATGCTATTATTGCACATTTGTAGAAGCTGGATCTTTTGAATCTGGAAAGGATAACCTTGCATTTCATTTTTGATTTCTGATGAGGAACCGTCTTCAGTGTTCGTTTCGGTTAACAAAAATGGAAAAAAAAATAATAATAAATAAAAATAGAAGAAGCTGGAATCTGTGGCTCCGTAGGCATTAGCTAATTTTAGAATAATGATGAGGATATTGGTGATGGACAACTCCGTTGATTTCACCCATTTTGCTCTTCAAAAGGTCTCTAATATTCTTCATCAACAAATGATGAATATCAGAGACGTCTTCCGAATTGGAAAATGGGATATCTATAAATTATTGTTCTCCACTACAAGCGAGTTGTAACATCTTGAAATTTCTGCAGCAGTTTTTTCCATTTTCAAAGATTTCGCCTTGACGTACATACACTTTTTAAGTGTTGTGTGTTCATCCATCAGCAGCGAAATTTAAACTCAACTCTTTCCTATCTGATAGTTTTCCCAAGCAATTTTGATATTCGTTTACATTTCCGAAGCTCGTCTGATGATAAAATTCGTATCCAATAGAAATATTTCGAAATCTCCAACACAAACTACTTCTGTCAGAGCAATGACTTTTCGCAATGTGCAATTTCCAGTTGTGCTTCATAACGAACTGAAAGTTTCCCGATAACAGACAACACCAATAGCGCACAGATTATTCTTTGGTTACTTATGTAACTGCTTTTATGATTAGGTAGCAATGTTTGCAGTTAATAACAAAAGTTCTCTTTCCTCTTTAACATAACACTCGATAGCCTGGCCAGTAACTGAGCTTCATATAAACTTTATTATTGCTGAGACAGCAAAGAATTCTATTTATCTATCTATCTTCATGATCTTCAGTGTGTGAATTCTTGTTTTATATAATATGGAATAAAATACCTGCTTTTTATTCAGTTAAAGAGATCTCTGGTCCTAGAGAGGATCCAAACCTAGGTCTTCCACTGGAAGGACATCCTCTACGGACTCCCTAATTAAAGATCCAGTTGCATGATATAAATGGTATTTATACTGTTGTAACAAAATTGATTTTAAATATTCTAATAATTGAATAGAGTATCGTAGAATAAACTCAGTTTATCGCTGAAGGGTTTCCCCCAAACTCCTTTCTACGTTTCTGGTTATTAATGAAATCTTGTCACGTGTTTACGGCTTAATTATGCAGTAATAATATTACCACACGTACGACCACGTGATTCGCTATGTGCAGTTCATGATTTATATGGATTTATTGGTATTAATAAAGTAGACAGTCCAACGTATAAGTATTAGCAGGAATGTGTCAGTTGCACATTCAAGAAGGAGAATCAACAATTTAATATGGACATACAGAAGCCGATGGAAAACGAAAAGCATCTCAACATCAGATCCAATCGTATGTGTCTTCCATGGCAAAGATTAATGACCACATTTTTCCCTTGATCTCCATCTATTGTCATGTATGACAGAAGAGAAAGTTCAGTGATCCGTTTTTAACGGTCGGCGTATCATGTATAGCAAAACGGAAGTCTTTAAAGGTTCCTTTTTTCAGTATGAAAGCAGTCTCGTCTTTTTCTGCTACTACTACTATTACTGTCTCGTGCAGACAGTTAGTCCACTGCAAGACATCTTTTTTTTTTTTCCTATTTTTTTTCTGTCATTTTTCTATGTCTTTCATGTCAGTTCATTTGCGCTTGTTTCTCCCACTGCCGTCAAAACGTGACCAACTTCTCCGTGCTGGATAGAGTCACGCAATCGACATGGAGTTTATGTAACACAATATGTCTGTTTCCTTTAGGCTGTCATGTCCATTTCCGGGACTCGCAGGGGAAAACTGCAACGTTCGATCATAAATCAGGTTTTGGGAAAGAAACAACGTAAAAAAAAAATTCTAGTGCTAGATATAAAGTTTAGACTTAAGATTTACAGATAGAAGAAAGGTTGTGACCTTAAAAGGTATCGTTCAGTCGAAAACATTGCAAGAAAACGGAAAATATTGTAAATTAATTCCAGTTGTAAATGATAACTTACAGAAGAAAAAATTTTAGTTTTCAATATGAAAAAAATATTATTAAGATGGAACAGTAATGACTTACGATACAAATTGCTGTCATCAGATGACCAAAAATAAAATTGCATAATGGTTTATTGATTATTTTGATTATTTATGTTGTTAAAAATTATATCTGATAGGAGCTCGTTAAAAATTATATCTGATAGGAGCTCGTTAAAAATTATATCTGAAAGTATTTAAGGAATAAACATTTAAAATTCTCTACGACTGTACTTTTCACTACGCAATAAAAGTATTCAGTTTATATATATATCAATGGAAATAAAACGATGAGAGGCAATTGGAGTGTAAGGACATTACAGTCTGTTAGAGCGCGCTCTGAAGGCCATCCTACTTATTGTGCAGATGAACTATTTACATGTGACTCACTGTTTGCCAGTGTTCATTATGCCTCGTGCATTCAAGGGATAAACATGTGGTCTACATTCCTATTGTGTCGTCATCAGTGAAACGCCCAGATATGTACATTTCTAATTAGCCTAATATTTCTGCTTCTGTCGTCGTAAACTATGTCCCCACAGCCTGTGATATGTACATCTTGTTTATATCTACTGTTAAAGCATCAATATAAGTTGCTTAATGATTCAAAACTATATTATAGCGTTTCTTTACATCGTGAGAATTGTCATGCAAAAGGCATTCTTTTGCATCATGGTAGTGTTTGACCTTATTCAGCTAATTCAACCTTGTCCCAAGTTAGTGCCACATTTTGACGTTCCAAAATGCTTTTTAGAAGGCATAAAAGGTGGATCTTTTAAAGCGTGTGGATTTATTTAAGTATTTGAATAACCAACAGAAGTATGTTGAGAAATTTATTAAATATTAAATATTAATATAAATAAAGATATAAATAAACAAAAATAAAAAAAATTGAATAAAAATTAAGATTGAAACTGCAGCCTACCAAAAAAAAATAATAATAATAAAACACTTAAGTTCGTACAGTTTATATGACTCTTGATCTTACATACATCAAACATATTTTATAGCCAGAAATTCGAACGAAAAAAAAAAAATGTTTACAACTCTAGAATTATAGAAAAGCTTTCATATCCTTGTTTGTTGCTTGCGTGTAGTGGCGTGGTGCTGTGCAGGAAAAGTGGATTTACAGGGAAGAAAGGAAATAAACTGATTTCTCAAATACAATCAATGAATATGGTAGCGCTGTACTCGTATTTTATGAATGTTCTAGTTACGATTTGAAACCTGTTCTCAGGGGAAAGGAAAAATTCTTCGACGAATAGGAAAATGACTTATTGCGTTGTAAAGTACGTTTTCTATTACTGGAAGCTTGCTAGCTAAGCTACACATGAAGAAATATAAAATTCTCTCTACTTTACGACAGAAATATTCATCGACAAAAATGAACGATTCGCAGAATTTAAATTCCATTATGGTTTCTTGTTTGATGCACTTTCAATATTACATAGTAGCCAAAAATGTAGAAATGATCATCCTAAGATTAAAATGACTGTTGATTTGGATCATTCTTAACAATGGCATGTTTCCTGATTAATATAAATTACTTATACAGCAAAGGATAAAAAAAAGACTACCTATTAATCTCTTCTAATGCCTTCATGAATACCATGAACAGTTATTTATGCTTCATTCAATGAATCCAAGAGAAGCCGAATATTCAAAGGGCCTAAATTTTTAAGGCAACTTCTTTTATGCCAATCCATTACCTTATGACACGTTTGAAAAGATGAGCATCAGGATAAAACACGACGTATCACACTGGTAACTAAAGAGAAGAAAAAATATAAAAATAAGATCCATTTCCGGTTACTCTTGGAGCCTTTCAGCAAGCATGTCACAATGTAGTAATAATAGCTGGTTGGACATGTTTATGACCATTAGCTTTCAACTTTTTACGTCATCGATAAATGAAAGAGAGAGAGAGAAAGAGGCTTGCTGAAATGAAAACAAAGGGCAGAACTCATCTAAGTGTTTTGAAGACATTCATCAAGAACAGCCACAAACACACATATTGCGTGAAAGAAAGATGAGTTATAACTGTGTAGAAACCGAAGGCAGAAGTTTCTATGTACAAGCTGACTTTTGCCAACTGTCTGGCAGTTCCATTTAACCACTGGATTATGAAGTTTGGAAAGAGAATCCCCTCAAGGAACGTGTCTCACAGGAGAACTTTCGCTCGATAAAAAAGAAAGCTCAAGATACAGTATTAACTAACAAGCTATACTAGTGTAGTGATTAACAGCTTATGTTCACTAGGAGAGGTTTACTGCATCTCTCCTCAGGTCTCCGAGTCGTTCTTAATTCCCAAACCAAGCATGCTTTAAAACGGAAACATCAAAAATATAAAGACTAATAATGTGGGCTGTTTCTGTACTGTTTTCTATTAAATTTAGCATTAGCGTTTCTTTTCTGTAATGAATAAAATATCCTCATGAGTATCTGTGCATATATATGAAATGAGTTACGCACATGAGTACTGAACAATGGGATTCTGTATCATAACATAAATCAGTGAAATGCTAAGTAGTCCTTTGGCCAGTTTTGTTTTAATTATATCCGGGAAGTTTTCGTGCATTCGTCTTTTGGGATATATAGGTTACATGCACGAAAACTACTGTATTATTTGTGTTGTTGGATTTAGAATTTCTCAGAAAGTTTCTAAGGAGAAGGAAATGTCTCTTTAACTACAACATACGCGACCGGCTGAAGTGCATCAAGTAGATCATTTGGCATCTTCATTCTCTTAGTACTACGCACACATTGCATGTGAGATGATTTTTCGTTTATGCAAGTGATTCATATAATTAAACAGCAGCCATGATATACTGGAAACAATTCCCTGTCACTCTTAAAATCCTGGGTAAAACACGTGACTGACCAACGAATCTTTCCCTCGTTCAAATTCGCTACTATTTTAATGAGGAATCGATTTTTGTACTGTATTCAGTGAAAATGTCTGTTTCCAATTGATATGTTTGATTTTAGAAGAAGCTAATCGATGATGAACTAAAGATTTGATCTTTTATGGAACAACGTTTGATAAGCTATAATTCTGGTTACACTTACTGAAAGAAATGACAATAGTGGAGCTAATATGTTGGAATATATCTACAGTAGATGCGCCACTGTACAATTACCACACACGTGATTTCCATAGTGGCGCATCTAGTGTAGATATATTCCAACATTTACTGAGCTGTAAATGCTCTCTTTCAATTTCTATAAGCTCACATGAAAGAGAGCATTTACAGCTCAGTCATATGACCATTAGATGGCTGAGATGTCTTACGTTAAACAGTTATGCAAACAATAGCTTTGCCTGATGATGGAAATATAATATATATTTCCTCGTTTGGCCTCCGACTTCTGCCAGGAACATTGAACTCTGAGGTATCTAAACATTATGGTCAATGCAATGTTTCCGATTTTGTGGCGTTTTTACGGAAATGACCATTGTCTCTTTCAGCAAGACAATGCGCCGAGTCATAAGGCTGCTGTAACTGCGTGGTTTGTGGACATGAACGTCACTACACTCGATTGACCTCCACAGAGCCCTGATCTCAACCCTACTGAACATCTGTGGGATGAACTGAAGCGTCGGCTTGACGTCCATCCTCACAACAGTTCAGAACCTCATTACATGCCTACAGGAAGAATGATCCAAAATTCCTATTGATCGCTATCGTATGCTTGGAGAAGTTATGTCCCATAGGATGCTACAGTCATTATAGTTAAAGGTCCTGCATCTTATTAAGGTGGACGCCATGACTGTTTGTTCTTTAAACTATGTGTATGCTTACTTCTTTCTAAGTAGTGTATTTCGGTAGTGTGCGCCTGTGCTTTCAATAGCAGTTAAACTTAATTCTAAAAAAAAGATGGGATGTGATAAAAAATACGAAAGATCGTGAATCGTATCTTTAAATGATAATGAGATTCGCAACCTACGAGTGTGATTTGTAGCTCGTTTTCCTGCAAGCTGATTTTTCCTGTGACATATTTTGCAAAACTGGTTTTCTACCAATTAAACTTTTTTACACATTTTGTTATTCTTAAAATTTCAGTAATTGCAAGATTTCATTCTACACGCATGCTTTTTGTTAATCAACGCAGTTTCCTGTCAACTGAGATTGGATATATTTTAACCGTATCCAGAAAACAAGCCTAATTGCATTAATGCTAAAAAAAAGTTATTTTTTTTAGGGGGGGGGGAACACATTTACCAAGACGAATCACTTGATGATGTTTATGTTTGTTTCTATTCTATTGTCTCTTAATTAGAAATCCTTTGCGTCATTAATATTTATAACAGCGTACCATCGGGGTAAAAATAATACAAAATAGTGTGATAGAAGTAGGATTAAAATCAACATCCTCTAAGAAAAATAACATAAATATTAAACAGCCAACCGAAAAACATTGAAAATCTTGGGGGGGAAAAATGCATCATCAGGGAATAACTTCCTCGTGAATAAATTGGCGCGAGCGAAGAAAAGAATATAATTTTTACCAAACGAACAGCAAGTGCTAATCAGTGGTACCCACTTGGTGATTAAGTTGTTTAAAAGAAAAAATAATATACAGGTAAGTTATAATTTTCTTACAAGCAATGAAAGCAGAAAGAAGAAAAACAAATATCGTAATTATTCCCCACTGGATCTATTAAGGAAATTTCACCGTTTTGTAAACATACGGTGCCTCTTAATTAGTGCTTAGAAATAAAAGTGCGAATAATTATCACGTCTTCTCTTACTGTTAAACTTATATCAAACATTTATTGTAAAGAATCGTTTTTGCTTACTTCTGTAAATTTTCGTAACTAAATAACAATACTTCATATTTATTTTAAATGGGAAAGTCATTGATTTGCCGTGTTTGAAACTATTCCTATTCCAAACGAGTTGTCAGATGTGCATGCAGTTTCCTCGTTTGAGAGAGAATTGGCAGTTTCAAATTTCGCATTGTCTTTTAATGATGTAATTTGACCAGTGTATTAACAACAGCGTCTCTTTGACAGACACGAACACAAAGCTAGATGGACGCTAATATACTACATATTGAAATGATTCTTGTTTACTTTTCTATGAAATTTAATTGGCGTGCATGAAATACTTTACGCTAAATAACAGCCTAAAGAAGAGTCGTTTGTAATCGATTCACCCTCGTTTAAAACAACGCCCCTAAAGTAGGTCAAGTGTGGCGTTTACTCGCCAACTACAAGAGAATTGAGATTGAAATTAGTACCTTTGTTGCGTCCAAATTGAAGTATGATTATGATTTATGACAAAGCCCACACTTTTCAGTCTCCCATTGTATTGATGGATCAGAAGTGTTTAAACGTATTGTATTTATACCATTGATTATACTTTTGTCAACAGCTTCTGTAACTCAGTTAGTTACGATGGAAAGAACTAGATTCGAATCCTGTTTAAAACGCTAAGAACCTGCGTCACGCTTTTCATTTCAAGGTGAGTTAGTCCGTCTCGTATACATATGGAAGAATTTCCTTCCCAAAAACTCGGGGTTTTAATTTTTAATCTCCTATGCTGGCCACATGAAAATTAAACATAAAAATACATATTTAGCAGAAAACTAACCACCGTAATCCCAAACTATAATAAATTTAGTTTAATTCTTTATCCAAGTGTAAGCAAACAAATTTGCGCCTGAAAATATCTTCAGGACTGAGGTAAGGTGGTGCAATATCAGGCAACTCCGAACAAAGGTGGACCAAGCTCTCATCACTCCTTGTCTCAGTATCTCCGATAATGCAAAGCACATCTCCTTGAGGACATGTATACTGCTATGCATTAAGAGAAGGACCATATGACTTCTCTCCTATTGCTTCTGCCTTAGTATCTCCACGTTTGGTTCTGCCTCCCACTGACGAGACCTCCTCAATAAAGGTTGAAACCGGTCTGGGTAGTGGCCCTTCTCTTAATGCATAGCAGTGCATGCAAGGAGATGTGCATGCTCCTTAATGCATGCAAAGAGATGTGCTTTGCATTATGGGAGATATTGAAACAAGGAATAATGAGAGCTTGGTCCACCTTTGCTCGGAGTTGTTTGATGTTGCACCACCTTACCTCAGTCCTGAAGATATTTTCAGGCGCAAACTTTGTTTGCTTACACTTGGATAAAGGATTAAACTAAATTTATTATAGTCAAACCAAGTGCAAAATAAACTTCCAACCCGTAATCCTAAACGTTTGGTTACAAATGCTAAAGGAGGCTGAACGGCTTCTTACAGGGTTATTATTGTTATATTTCCTGTTGATTGGACAATACTAAATTTCGACGATATCTGGAGAAAATATTGCATCTTAAAAAAATCTGAGAAAATATTTGAAATATCTAAAAATGAATGGATTTCAATTTTGGATTATAATTTTGATCCAATATATTTTATTAGGAAGCAAATGGTTCCGAATACAGCAGTATTTTTCTAGTAGGCTCAGAAGGCTAGTTAAGATGCATACCCATTGTAAATGATTACGAAGGATATATATATATATATATATATATATTCATTTCTGTACCGTGTAGGTTAAGGGGAAGAGTCTTCGTTTCTACAGCAACAGGTTTTGATTAGGAGCATTAAGGTTATTGACAGAAGATTAGCTAACAGGAAATTAAATGACGAAGTAGAGCACACCTGGTACCTAGATTACAGAGCTCTGGGATCAACTCTTAATGGTTTTCAAATTCTATAATAGCACTGGTGCGGCAGATAGTGTTAGGAACAGTAGAAGAATAAAGGTTGCACAGCTAATGGAAATTTCACCTTTGATGGTTAGTGCTTGGCTTGATTACTGCGATTTCAAAACTTCACCAAACTAATCTCAAAATGATTCACTTCCAAAGAGGATTTTCTCTTGTTAGAAGAGAAAATAAATCGAAAAGTATAACGACATTAAAGCAGAGAAAGATCCAAATGAAAAATAAGGTCATAATGTCATCGTAATCACGCGCAAATAAACTTGTTCATGTCTGTGCAATGCTAGTCAGAGAAATGCAGTTATCGGGTATTTAACTGTAGGTGCACTTGCCGATACCCTCTGTATCTATCCTTTATGGGAAAGAGGAACCACTAGAATTTTGGAAGAAAAATCCTTTCATCTGCATCTAAGACTGGTTAACTAATTTCAGTTCCAAAAGGTTTTTGTTCTTCGTGTCCTTGGCCGATTTTCTTAGCGAACAGTCAATATACAAATTATATATGAACTCTTCATTCATTTATTACGTGATACACACCGACATCGGATGTGCGTGCTTGGCTTACATCTAAATACAGAATTCAAAACGTTAACTGTACTAAAAATGAGCTTCTACATAATAAATAGGTTGTCCGAAAAACACAATCGATTGTAGTTGAGTTTTTGGGTTCAGAAAGAGAATAAAAAAGCGTGTGGGAATTTCTCTATTTTTGTCCTAAGAGGATTAATATAAAATCCTCTTAGGAGAAGTTAATGTCCATTGAAAAGTTAATATAAAACTTTTATATTAACTTTTCAATATAAAAAGAGAACGCTATTTTGATACTGTCGAAAATAACAATGAAGAAAGATAATCAGAATTAGGAAGAGTATTTGGGCTTTACTTTTGTTTTGAATTTCGATAGTTTAAACATTTTTAAATTTTCTACAGAAATTTAAATATTTAGTGGTGTTTGGTACCAGTTGTGGTACTGGGATTGACTGACTGGCACATGTGTTTCATGAAATAACAAAACTATTCTTTATTGCAAGATACGTAAGATGCATGTTTTATACAAGATGCGTAAGTTTTCTTTTGAAAACTATACCTTTTTTAAGAATTAAAATTTATAAATATGTACCATCCCATAAAATCTTATTTTAAAAATTGTAACTTATATTTGTATATTTGGAAATCCTCAATTGTTTTATTTTCGCGAATGAATATATTTACTTAGAAATATTGATACAATATTAATATAAATTAAATTAATAGTGAATTTATAGTAAATTATGCCTTCTTCTTACCATTAATCACTTGATTTATGTGTCAGTTTATGCGCTTGCATCAAGTTGATATCTTGATAAAAACTCATGATTTCTGAAACAACTATCTGGTAATCGCGAAATGTTTCAGTGGTAAATTATCTGCCTAGTGCTATAAGAACAAGAGTGCAGAATGTGGATCTGATTAATGTGCATACTGTACTCTATAATTATTCAAAGAAGTTCGTTAAAATCGCATTTTTGCTGGCAGCAAGATAAACTCAGTGTATTTAATTAGAATAATACGGCTTACTTCCAAGAAGAAATGAAAGTTACTCGGCATATGTTAGATGAAAATCAACGGTTAATTTTAATCATTAATTGTTCATGCAGTACTGTTCTGACTTATCGAAAGGAAGTCATTGATAATAAATCTCAACTCAAAGAGGACAATGTAACGTCTTCATAGTAGAAATGTCTTCATTTTTCCCAACTGCAAAAATATCAGGTATCTAGAACACTATCTGATATTATCAAGATAATATCAGTGTACGATTCTTCACTGCATTACACAAATTGTGAATGCCAGTAAATCCTGAATAAATGAAAGATGAACTCACTAGAACCTTTCAATCACAATGAGGAAACTGCAAAAAAAGATTAATAGAATCTCTGGCAGATGAAAGATAAGAAAGAGACAGATTACGATTGAAGTGTAAAAGTCTAATACTATAGACTGATTGTATTAATCTCCCTCTCTTCCTATCCAAGCGAACTCTTCACACATTTCTTATCCCATTTAAGTGATTGATAGCTTATTGGCGCATGTGAAAAAAAAGTACTATCGCTACTGTTTTATTGCAGGGTTATATTGATGGATGTCATTAATTCTCGCCTGTTTGATGGATGCCTAGACTGTTGTTGCCGGCGTCTCTTAAGACATCTTCGCAAATGCTCTGTTGGACTAAGATGTGACTCTAGAGGATGGAAAGGTTTGGAAGACCGAAGAATGCTAATATCATCTTGGAATTTCGGAAATTAACCAGTGACCAGAAGGGCTTTCCAGTGTTATTTCAACATAAAAATGAGTGAATACCGATATACTATAGTTCGTACTGTTCCACTGATTTCAGTGTCTGAAGAATTTTGCCTTCTTCTGAGCGTCACCCCCCCACACCCACCCCCAGTGGTGTGGAAATTCTCATTAGAGCAAAAACATAACTGCATTCTGGTTGTTGGAATATAGATCTTTGGCAAAGTCAGGAACACAATGTTCCAAATTTGGTCGAAATCTATTGAACGATGCGATCTCTAGACAGGTCTGCAGAGATAATAAATACACCAGAATTGACCCATTTACTTTACTATGATTGCGATGAATTTTGGAGAATCGTACGCAATGTCAAAGACAGCGATGCTCTTAATTTCGTCGAACTCGATGAAACATTGAGATCCATCGTCTATAAAAATAATAATAAAAAAAAATAATAAAAAAAAACACGATTATTTGTAGTAATATTCGCTGTTTTCAAAAATCCTCTTTCTTGAATTATATTAACTCTTCAAATTTCGAAGACGAGAGTCGAATACAGCAGAATAAAAAGGATGGATCGATAATATTCAAACCCGAACTAGCGTTACAGGCCAAAATTTAATCTAGTGATTCTTATAATAATTAATCAGGGACTTGCTGTGGTACTTTACTTCTGATATTCACTGTTATGTTTAATGCACTTGGTCCCAATTATCCAGAAGAAACTATTGAGCTATTGAAATATTTTGTAGACAAATACAATGCATACAGTTCATTAAACTCTTCTACGTTCTTGCGTTTTCTTTCAATGTCAAAGAAATATTTATTATCTCTGAAACGGGTGATTCTAAGCTTGCATACTTCTTCTTGATCTTGACTTGGTAATCTGAACTTTTAAAGATTAAAAATGTATCCATTATAAAGCTAGTTGGTCATAACATACAGAAGCCGCAGAAGACTGACGTTTTGAATTAGGGGAAATCATTCTATTATCAGCAAGATAAATAAACATTAATATGCTGTATTTTTTTCAATGAAGTCGTTCCGATGTCAAAAACTGATAACTAAAAGATGACTAAAAACTCTATATCAAGATAAAAAAAATCTAAATCTTCTTTAAAATTCATGACTTTTATCTTCAGAACACTTTAACAGATTCTATTTTTTTATTAAATTCCACCAAATTTTGAGAGATCCTAGAATTATGTGAGGCAAAAATAACAGGTAAATATACTATTCTTATTGCGGAAGGAACATCAATACATATCCCCCCATCCACAAAGTGTAACAAATATTAAGGTACAAGAAGGTAAATTACTTTGAGAGATTACATTTTTCCAAGGATTTCAAATAAACAGTATGCAAATAAAATCGCTCAATTCTCGTAGGAATGACACTAACAATTTTGTCAATAGAACATCGACGAAGGTGTTCATCATATTCAAGCAGTTAGGCATCAGAGTTCTTATACCTTCGTTCAGTTCTGAGTAGAATAGGTCTCTCATGTATTTCTTGATAATCTTGGTTTAACTTATCCCAAATATGTATGAATTCATTTATTTCTGTATCCCCCCCCCCCCAGTAGCCTATACCATAAAAGTATGAAGATGTAAATGATGACAGTCTCAAGTGGCATAATTCCTTCGAAAGAATAAGTTCTTCAAAAACCTTCTGCATTAAACTTAATTAGTCATACGATTGAGGTACAACTGAACAAGTCAATGCAAAGTTTTCTTTTTAAAAATAACGTGTTTTTGCAGTATATTCGATAAACGAAATTTTACATACTTTATATGATGTACCATGATGATGCCAAGGTGAGGCATCAATACGGCACTTCTACTGAGATATCACCGTTGAAGCCTCAATAGAACTTTATCTGTCCTTCCTACAACTTTTCTTCTATTAATGCTGTTGACACGATGCTACGCATTCAATCATCTATACTTTCCAATATTGTGAAAAGCATGCACAAACAAAGCGATATATCATTGTCTACCACATTATTAGGATCCTGAACGGCTTGTGACACCGTGGAAATGAAGTCCTGAAACTGTTGTGCAAAAGACACATTTTAGATGAGAGTAACCCATGCTAGCAGCTTAACCTACGCTAAAAAGACAAGATATCAAGACTGCGTTTTACCGTATACACGTCAGTGTCCACAGATGATGTTATAATACGCGCTGTAACCTTACTGTAGCCGGGAAAAAACTTCGTTTGCCCAAGGCTATGAGTGACAAATAGGTAGCTCAGAATTTGCGGAATGAGAAATTCAGTAATTGGATAATATACGAGCGAGAAATTCTCTGCAGCAAATGAAATGTTGCAATATCGGAAATGACATTAATTATGATAATTAGATACAATGCAATATTAATGCTTCGTTAAAAGGAGAAATTAATTCGCTCGTAATCTCTTTAGATTAACCGGTCTCAGATCGGTTAATCTAAAGAGCTTATGAGCGAATTAATTAATATAAAGAATAATATTAATTAATTTCCACTTACGTTTAATGAATATAAATAATGGATACACAACACAAACTGCTCTGGTGATGTTTAAAATAACTTGATACAAATGTAAACCGCAGATCTGAGATCAAAACCGATTTTTTTATCAACTAAACAAATTTTAATAATAGTTAAATGAATTAAATTAAATGATTATCATGAATACAGAAATTTACTGATATCATTTATTGATATCTTCAGAACAAATAACCATATAGTAGAGACTACTGGTTATCTTAAATCAATTAAAGGTAAATTTTGAAATTGCACTGACAGTTTCATACCACGACACAATTATAGTTAGAGACTAAACAGAATTTTTTTCTTGTGGTATTCCTTAATCTTATAGTTTGAGATATTTCAGACATTGTAATTGTTCTTCAGGATCATGACAGCGCAACTATTATAGTTTTTTGTTCTCCAGGATCATGATAAGACAACTATTGCAGTTTTTTGTTCTTCAGGATCATGACAGAGCAACTATTGCAGTTGTTCTTCAGGATCATGGTAAAGCAACTATTGCAGTTTTTTTGTTCTTCAGGATCATGACAGAGCAACTATTGCAGCGGTTCTTCAGGATCATCACAGAACAACTACTGTCTTTTGTTCTTAAGGATCACGACAAAGCAACCATTGCAGTTGTTATTCAGGATCACGAATAAGGCTATGATATTTCTGTTTCTTAGAATTATGGCCCGGAAGACTTACGTTATTAGGTTAGTGTACTATGTCTGTAAGTCATAGTACACTAACCTAGTGTCCGAAAGGTTCTTCTGTTCATAAAATGACTTCATATCTTAACCTGGATTCCAATCAAAGGGCATCATACTTATTACAGACCTACGAACGCTGTATATAGCTATGAAGAGAGTATACCCTAACTGATCCTAAATGTTTTCTGGCTTGGGACAAATCTTGCCAATTCTTACGATACCGAAAATTGAATTTTTGTTATAAATTTGAAAACATTTCACCTTAAGTCTCTTCAAAACAATAGTTACGATACCTTTCCAGTCTACTCTTGAAAGGAACGGCATATGATGGCACGCAATGACTATTATTTTTTTTTTGCAAATAATTAATGATTTTTCTTTTAATTGTGATCAAGTATTTGTAACAATCCTCATCAGGACTGATTTTTTAGATTATCTTTCTTGTGAAATTGGTAGTCAATGTGTTAAATGCTAAAATATAATAATTCTACAGATAAGTACAATATTTTGCAACTACCATATGATACTATTTTTGAAATAATGGATAATAGTTTACTTAATAAAAGTATGTATTATAACTAGAAAAGTGTTTACGTAATTTTCAGGCTGGTAAACATATTTCTGTAACATATATTATCTGATCATCTTTTCTTTCACCATCTGTTTATTGTTCTGTACATATATATATATATATATATATATATATATATATATCCCATTTTTAATTCCCTATAGAATAAAGCCACTAAGCAGAATATTTAACAACCTACACGAATTATTTTTCCCATTTACGTAGATTAATATCTACCCTTATTTGTAGTCTGATATCAGATGACTGCTGTGGATATTTTGCGGCAAAGTTAAGCAGGTATAATGGCTGAGAGATAAGACCAGAAAATAACTTGTGAGTTATCTTAAAATTATTGACTTTTTACACGGTGTTGCTCTAAATGTGTGAGCTGTTTTAGGAGATTATGTAGACGTGTAAAGAACGAAATGGAAAGTCGGCCAGAAACTAACGACTCTTCTGTTGGTATGTACTTTTAGGCACGAAGCGCTCCATTTATTACGACGGTCGGCTTCGGAACCGCCAAGTGAGCTAGAATAAATCAATCCATCTATCGTTACCTGCCAAGTAACGCCGTTGTCCTAATTAATGAATCCGATCTTGGTTGAAAGTTCTTTTTTTTTTTTTTATCCTCCTCCGTTCAACGTACAACGTCATTAGTAAGTGGAGCTTAATTTCAGCTACATTTTTATGAAATAACGACGTCGGCAGATAGGAGATTATTACGATGATGTATACTAATCGGATATGATTAGATGTTGCTAACTTCTTCAACGGATGCGTTATCTATTAACGATATCCTCAGTGGACCAAGACAGACATTATGCAAATATTAACATATCTAGCAGCTTCAAAGAAAGTGTTAAATCATCCGAGAGGTATGCAAACAAATCAGATAATTTAATTTTAGGGGGGAAAAAAGTGTGTATTCTTTTAAGTGTCATTTATTGTATCAGAGTTCATGAAATAAACTAATCTGTTTCTGAACAGCCATCGACAATGCAAATAGAATTGCGAAAACAGGTTCATTTTTGTAGTAATTTTTCTGTCTGTAATTCCATTGACATTGTCTGAAATAAATAACTAGACGATTGTTTAAATATTCGCGTTTGGGTTTAAGTGTTTCGTGCGAGGCTTGCTAATTTACTAACGTACATCAAATGTGATGTCGAAAAAGGAGATGAGCTTACAGGAAGTTGACTATTCTTTAGAACTGAAATCACTTATATTGTCTTATGATGGCTGTGAATAGTTTTCCTAAATTCAACTTTTTGAAGAAATTCCATTATGTCGTACAGGTTTTGTGAGTACAGTTGATCATTGATTTCAGGACAATAACTACTTATTACAGACACTGATAGATCCTCCGTAGCTCAGCTAGTTTAGACGAGTTCTTTGTTAGAGAGAACCAGGTTCGAATCCCCATCTATGACGTGAAAAACCTTTTTCAGGTGTTTTAATCAAATAGTGAGTTGGCCGGTATCATACAGAGGCAGCGCGTCTCCTCACTGAATCTCTGATTTTTAAGAAGAATACAATCAATATACAGAAATGAAACATGAGTATTAACCATCCTATTTCGTCGAATTTGATTTCGAACACCTGCACTGTATTTTGTGGGTCTACGAGTAAGCGTTAAATCAGGAAGTACACTACTGAATGAAGTATGCCGACATCTTTATCCGTGGACAGAAGCTTTTCCTGTTGCTCCTTATAGATTCTTCTAAGCAGCCAGTAAATCTATAACACATCCTATAGCATTTGTCCAAATTAAAAAAACTATTAAGATTAGAAAACCCGCTGCTAAAATAATTAGAACATAGCTATACGTTCTAGTTGTATATAACATATATTAAATGGATAACAAAAAAATATAGAAAAGCTTATTTGGCGAACTACCCCATTTTCCAACGTAAAGAAACAATATTAATATATTGTTTCTTTACTTCTTCTTAAATCTGTATTAAAATTAAATCTGTATAATCAATAGTCGAAAATAAATACGAATAAAACTGCTGATGAATCAAATGAACTACAGATTTTGAAAGATTATAAATTAATTTATGAAAACTAAAAATTATAGAATAAAAAAGAACAAAAACTAGTAAAACATATACAAGGCTAGCAAAATGATGATTGTATTGGCTGTTTCATGTTAATAGATTATAAATGGCGCAAAAATATAAACTTGCAGCGTGTTTAAGATTATGCATTATCAGGAGTTTGGTTCGTTCGAGATTAATGGGAAGTAATTTTTTTTGTTTAACTACTAAGAGGGAGAGATTAGACATCTTTTTGTGTTTGTAGCATCCTAATTGCTCTGCTTGGAAATCATTAATGGACTTTTTCAATTTCGAGGGCGTGTTTTTGATCGTATTGCGTGTAATGATATTTCAGCAGTGAGATGTTTGTTGATATTATTAGTGTCCTTTTGTTTTTGTTTCGGAATTTAAGTACTGTGGTATAGGAATGTTGCTATCTCGATAATGTTTCAATAAATGAGACGTCAAAGAACGAATAGCAGATAAAAAAAAATCTCGAGGATCAGGTGGTTAGCCGCATGCCTCCCGGTGTGTCCTATGTCTGTGCGTGTGTTCCCGGGGCCAGTTTGCCTATTCTTGGGGGATGAAAAACTCGAGTTTCCGGGATGTTCACTACCTTTTAAAAATAAGAAATGCCACGGATATTGAAAAGGCATTGACCAAGATGTAGTAACATTATTTTAATTAATACATATGTGCTAATTATTATATCAATTAATTAATATGCTAATTCTTATGTCGTTTACCAAAAATTAATAACTCAGATATTTCCTAAAATCTGATTAACTATACTTTTCTGTTGGTTATCGATATCACAATGAACAAATATCGGCAGTGAAATAAAATACTCGAAAATTAATTTGCAATATAAGATTTTCTTATTTATTTTTTTAAAATTATATCTTGATTATTTTTTTATTTAATTAATTTTTTGCATTTTTGCATGGGGTTCATCATTACACCAAATAATTAATGCCTAGGACTAATTTATTACATAAAATTATTAAATACAAGCGCGCATATGCTTACGCAAAATAAAACGAATAAAGGCAGGGATTACGTAGAGGATTTTTGTGAGAACAATTGCATATCTGACTACCACACATTTCAAATAGATCAATCATTTCACAGGCCACTAAACAAAAGCGAGAGGCTTTTTTTTTATTTATGCGGTTACGTACTAGTAAATTTTAGTTACATCGCGCATCCTAACAAATATGCTTTTCATTTTGTACATGAAAACAGAGCTAAAGAGTTGCTCGGCTTCTGAAAAGAGAAAGAATGGATAAAGGAATTAATAAATCAGAAGAGGGGGCAAATAATTACAGCTATTTACTACAGCTTCTTGTATCAAAGCAGGTATACTTAATTACGGTATTTCAGCAATGAGACAACTCTGAATGGTAGCAAGTAATGTTAGTTCTAAGAATCCATCTCCGCAACGCAGTTCTGATGACGCAACAGCCCTCTGGTTGAAAATACAAACAAACAAACAAAAAAAACAGGAGTTTGATTCTCATAGCAGAGGGAGGAACATTTTTACAATATTTACAATATTACAACAGTTTTAAGAAAATGTGATGTCTCTCAATCATGCAAGGGTGGTCTCGTGCGCCGGCATCTTGCTGGCACCTCTGGCGGTAGAGCGTCACTGACAAGAGCAACAGACCAATGAGGTTGTCTTCAATGATGCTGATCCAAACGTCTATGGAACCTTTGCTGGAACCAGAAATATCTGATTTCATGAGGACGGATGTCCGAGGATCGAGTCATGGACGTTTAGACATGCGAATGAATTGAGATTCATTGGTAAAAATCTGTGGTCGGTACAACCTAGAAGAAGATATTCAACAAAGATGACTTGACGGGGAAGATCCGCTAGTGAGCGCAGCCGTACTTGTTGTATGTGGTAAGGATACAGTTGCGTTTGAAGACAGATATGCCATATACCGAAACATGATGCAGCCATCAATGCGACTGCATCTCTGCAGGAAAGCGTTTCCTGTCCTATGTTTAAATAACCCTCCTTCATCAGAATCGGTGGTAGAAGTGTCCAGACAAAATAGATGCGGAAGTGCCCTCGTCTATTTTAATATCTGGAACATCGCAGTCACTTATGAATAATATAGAAGATCATAATGATTATTTGTTTTTTTTACAGAATTTTGTTACATTCAAATTAGCTCCAATTTCTGAGGAACGTTTCAACTTGCTATTAGGCTACCAAAATATTTGCTTGAAAACTTAAACCACGCTTGGAATGATGTATTTTATGAGCAAATATTGTTTCTGGATAGAATGCAGTACAATGATGAGTGCTATTAATTTCATTTACAGGATAAATAAACGGGAATGTTTATTAACCCTGTAAATCCTTCTATTTTGAAAGAATCACCTCTGAAAAAAAAAAAGACAAAAAAAAACGCATTTCAAGAACGACTAAATCATCCCGTAGTACAAATTTAGAATCAGATGGATATCAACTGCTAACTATATATTAAGGCCGTAGGCCTTTAATATATAAATAATAATATAATAATAATATAATACATAAAAGACTGCGTAATACACAACGTATTTCTTCTATTAATTCTGATTCTGTTTAATTTAGGAACCATTATTTAAATGATAAAAAAAAACCAGCATGATAAGCATGAAACAAAGCAGAGCTATCTCTAAGAGAACAGCAATATGACTATCTCCCGCTGTGTGAAAACGTGCGTCGGGGAATAAGTAGTTTTGCATCTACTAGATATGATAGTTATGTTGATTCAGCAGTCACTTTATCAGGTCTCGTGCAGAAAGCGTGTGTGTGTGTGCCTTCGAGACAGACGAGCATTCCTCAACAGCCAATATAATGAAAAGGAAAACTTCCGGCAGATAACGATACCTTTTGTTGACTAACGTGCGCCCTTTTATCGTATACGAGACAGCTAGCAGTCATCCCACTCGGCATTGCCACGTGATAGTGAGTAATTGAGGAGATGCTGAAAATGAAATCTCTGAAAGTTAAATTATTTTAAGGAAATAACGTTTAACACATTATATGGATGCCACTATTGAAATGTGAAACACTTAAGTTTAATTTTAAAGGATCATTCCAAAAACGAATTAAATTGGCATAATTGATTTTACGTAAATCTCCAGAAACAAGTAAAATTATGAACAATTAAAGGCAGTTTTATTCAACAATGCCCTCACGTGTTGTTGGTGAACAACAATGATCGTCATTTTACTCAATTGTTTAAGATCTATTTCAATTCTTCAGCGAAAAAAAAAAAACTGTGGCCAGGTAATTCAGTAAAAACAATCAATGACACTAAGTGACAACGAAATTTCTCAATCATGAGTAAAATATAAAAAATGAAAAAAGTTCGTAAAAAAGCTGTGTGCATATAACAAACTAAAAATAAAATTGAAATCGGAAGTTTCGGAATCTCGCAGGAATTATTATAAAACTAAAATATTTAGGACAGAACCATCGCAAGTTAGTGTAATCCTATTAATTTGATGATGAAACATCATACAAATAAAGTATAAAATGCATATTTATGTATACTGAGTTTATATATAATTATGTAATATATGCAAGATCTAAGATTTACGTAAACAATGATGACTTTGATAATCAAGTCATTATTTACGTAAATCTTACGTAAACAATGGTTATGTTTACGTAAACAATGATTTTGATAATCAAGTCATGACATGGATAATGATTTTGCGTATGCAAATATAAAGTAATGAAAACCACAGATTTATTCTACTTTCAAGCCTCCTTTATAGATTTATTCTACTTTCAAGCCTCCTTTATAGGTTGATTCTACTTTCAAGCCTCCTTACACGTAGGCTGTGTCTGTCTTAAGTGTCAAAGTAAAAGGAAATATTTGAAAGCCCGGGTTTAAATTTCAGCCTCCATTTCGTGTTTCCGATTTAGACTGGATCCCCCACTTAGCCACCTAAGATAAATATCTTGTCACTTTACATTTGTTGATTGTTTCCATTACGCAGATATAACAAGAGACTTCACTGCATTCCTTGTCCGGGTTAAACGAGAATTTCTTTTATCTGCTCGAGATGATTTCACTGAGTGAACAATTTCATTTTATGCTTGAAGAAACATCCATATTTGAATTCTTCTTTCAGCAAAGCAATGTACTGGATTGAGACATCGTTTGACAGAGATAGGAAGAACCACTGCTATAAGAAGTAATCAAAATCATCTAGTATTCCACTGTATTAAATCGTGTTGAAATAAACTGAGAAACAACCTCCGCTTGAAGCGTGACTAAACTTAGAAAAACAATTCGATGATCAATATACTTGTAATAACTACATACAGAAATTTATCTGCTACGATAAATATGCTAAGAATTGTGCCTGTAGCGCAAAATTTGTCGGGGTTCCAAGCAATCATAGGTATCTATATTTAAAAAACAATATTCTATTCTACAAACATTTTTCCATAGAAATGAATTGTCCACACGCATAATAAAATAAGGCTGTTTTCGATGCTTTATTTGAACAAAAATTCTAGTCCTAAAACGATGCTATGGTAACAGTCATCGGGTTTCGTCGTCTGCGTCAGTAAAGTAGAATGTAACAATGGAAATTGAGCCTTATATCACAAACAAGCAATTTTTTCAATAGAGATAGCATTACTGAATGTAGATAAAATTTAAATTTGATCGTTAAAAGTCAGTATATCCATAAAATTTTATAAAAATCAATTTAGTCGGAGTGTGTTGTTCTCTAATGAGCTTTAAAGAAGTTCAGTTTCGAATATCAGTGTTCTTAATGTAAACTAAATCTTCAAGTAGTAGTAGAAGGTATCCAACATATTTTTAATAATATACGCAAATCCTCTTTACTTCAGTTTATTGAGAAGAGTTTCTCTTTTTCTTCGTTTTTTACTCATCATTGCGTTAAAGTCATTTAATTTTCAACTTTTAAATTTGTCTCAATTCTTTAATAAGTAAATGCTTCATACAAACATCATAAGTCAATTACAAAAGGTCAATGAACTCGAAATCCTATTTCTGTATAAAATAATATTAAAATTGCTAAGAATACATTAATTCTATAACATTAAAAAGCATGAAATAGCAAATGCTTACGGAAAAACTACACTTAGTAGTTACGAAAAGCAAAATGAGTCCAAGATTATCTGTTGTAGACTTAAATAGAGACTTGGTAGCTAGAAAGATTAATGTTTCTGATATAACAGCTCGTCAAAGATTGTTGGAAGCAGGGAGGACTGCCAACACGCCCAAAAAGAAACAAAGTTCACGAAGGCTATGACGAAAAAGAGACTCCAGTGACAAAAGTTTACAAAGATTGGACTGCTAAGAAGTGGAAGAATGTCATATTCTCAGATGAGAGCCATTTCTTTATACAAGGAAAGTGAGTAGCGTACCCTATGTTCGTAAATCGGCGGCTGGGAAGACTTCTCCCGCCCACCTTCAACAAGCTCCTAAACACCCAGATAAAAAGATCTTCTGGTGTTGTTTTACACGTGACGGTCCAGGATCACTTGTGCCTGTTGACGGTATGATGAAAAGTGACCAATACATAAAAATATTGAATAAAGGCGTGGTCCCACAGATCTAGAAAAATAAAGAACCCATATTCCAACAGAATCTCGTTCCATGCCACGAGATTCTGTTGGAACGAGATTTCTGGAACGAGAACATTCCATGTTCTCGTTCCAAAAATCAAATTGCTTCAAGCCCAGGTAACTCTCCTGACATTAACTCAATAGACAATTTGTGGGCCATAGTGAGAAATATGATCTGATTTTCCCTTTTCAGTCGTTTTCCGACCGTAGGTGTCTTTCGTGGGCATTTCCCACAAAGTATTCCTGGTGAGATTCGCCATTGCTTTCTCCAACCTTCCAATTTTATCCGGGCTCAGGACCGGCAAAAGGCTGGAACGTAATCATAATTGTAATCCATGTGTGTGTGTTCACGGGGCCGGTTTGCCTGTTCTGGGGGACGAAAAACCCGAGTTGCAGGGTGAAAAATCCCCCAACCTCCGCATGAGACCGGCTAATCTTTCGTCGGAAGAGACCAGATAAAGGTTCTTCACGTCACTGACGGGAATCGAACCCAGATCTTTCCGACCAAAAGGCTTCGTCTATCGTCTATACTGACTGAGCTACGGAGGCTCATAGTGACAAAAAGACTTGGAAAATTAAATTGTGATATAAAGGATACCATAATGCAATCCATTCTAAAAGTATGGTTTCGAGATGCAGAAATAATAAAAATGTGTTTTACGTTGGTAGAGTCCATGACTAACCGAATTAATGAACTCATTAGGAACAGAGGAGCGCATATAAATTATTAGGTAAAGTTGGAGTTTAATTTTTGCGCTTATTTTCTTGCGAAATTAAAATTTTTCTTTAAAATGCGGGTGTTCGGATTATTTTTTTCGCTACTGTATTAAGTTGTAGATAGTTGAGAATTTTTTTCAAAATCTCAATCTTACTGAGCTTTTCACTGCACACAGTATAAAGCAAGATATGGATCCAACTTTTCTAAACGGAGGTTTATTTTAATAAGATCTGTTACACAACAAAACAATTACGAGTCTATAAAACTGAGAGACTATTTTCATTTCATAAGATGTTATTACCAAGTAAAAAAAACTCATTTGTAAACTATTATTAGAAAGGTTTACACCCACCATGTTTAGATTTCTTAAAGAAACGTAAAATTAGCATAAATTGTCAAATGTTTATCCGTCGAATAGCAGGAGGACTCAACTTAAGTACAATTTTCCATGCCAGACAGTAAAGTACATTCTAAATGAGCAGTTTATGCGGTGCGAATGATATGAATGCAAATATAGATCCTGCTTTACCTTGAGCCTCATGAAAGTTGTTTGCGGTACGAAGACTCGTTTGAATGGATATCATTTCAGCAAAGATTGAGTAAGAAAACAAGCGCTTTATCTAAAAGCTCTTTAGGCTGCACCGTCGACTCATCATAATTCATCAGCACAGTGATGAAGTCTTTGCTTTCGTCTGCTATAAACTACTTTGAAAAGGAAGAGGAAGCACTTATATAGGATCCGACTTGCAAGTCTCGAAATACTCTGATCCTCGACTGTAAAGTCGAGGATTTAGAGAGCAGGCATTCTATGAAATAGTTTAGTATCTCATAGAGGTGTTTAAATTTACATATCTACGTTAATGGATATTCAAACTACGTGATACCAAAACAGATTACAAAGCTGTATCAGTTGACCAACTCTTGAATTGCTTATTATTTTCAAGGTATTTAGTTTAAAAAAAAAAAAAAGATTTTAGATGCATTTCGAAATATATGGAGAAGCTGTATTCGTCTTGTCTGCATGTAGGAATAAAATAGCTTCGCTTCAGTTAGGCAGCTTTTATTCAAGCAATATTTGAAATTATTATTGAAATTTATCGAAGTATTTCAATTTTTTGTTTAAAACAGGTCATTTGTTGTGGAATGATCTGGAAAAACATTGCGAAAATGATGCAAAAAATGACGATTGTCTAGTATTATTTGATGTAATTTAGTTGTTCAGTATATTTATCAAGATTTATACAATTTTTGGAATACTGTTTGAGTTGGAATATTTTAGTGCAAATTTTCGCAAAATATTCTAAAAGCTACAAAATTATATGTTCTTATTGATTATAAATAAAATAGACGTTTACAGTGCATAAGCTAAAAATTAACAAAATTATTGCACGCAATAAAAATTAATTTCGTAATGATATTCCTTTATTGTGACGTCATTCTAACACATTCAAAACTAAAACTTAACAAAACGATTGCATGCAATAAAATTCATTTCGCAATGATATTCCTTTATTGTGACGTCATTCATTATCACAGCAATCTAAAGTGTGTTTTTTTAACAAAAAAAATTTCGTTTTTTATTGTGAAATTTTTAAAATTTTTAAATTTTAAGTTTAAATTTTTATTGTTTTTTTGCAAAATATATGCACTGTTGACATATTTTTGCTCTGATATTTGGGTCCAAAAATTTGTTCTCTAATAAACGTACCCACAATTTACAAAATTGATCCTAAACCCAAACTTTCATTTAATTTGATGTAGCTAGTGCGGAATTAATTATTGGCATTTCGGAAACGGTTTACTGCAAAAGATCCGACTGAAACGCGTATGTTGAATTGATCAACAGATGCTAGTGGATAACAATTAATAAATTTCATTCAATTGCTTCATCCAAGTGCTTAACTATTTCTCGGAATTATTATTTCAGATGTTTAAGATAATTTCAAATCAGTTCCTTACTTGTTTATAACCAACTTCATTTGTGAAGTGGAAATATCAAATTATTTAAATGGTAAAGAACAATTTAATTGAACATGATGCAACAGAAGAGGAACAAACAATGAGCGTCAGTCACTTAAAGACGTACCCTAAATTATCACAAAAAAAGTAAGTCACGTGATCAAATGAATTTACGAAGCAATTGTAAATTACTAACGAAAGCCAACCGACATCATTTCTAAGAAGGAGTTAACAGGAATGGATTGTCAACAAAAGTGATTCATCGTACACTTGGGAAGTCATATTAAATTATTCCTGGGACTGTGTTAGTCCAATTAAATTCGTCTGGATTGAAAGGTAAACTGAAGAGAATGAATCACTGTTCCCTCGCTTTTCTTCCGTCATGTCATCTGCAGCCGGAACACACCGCTGGAGTTGGCTCTCGGAGCCGGCTTGCAAGCAGCAGGTTTTCACGCGTATTTATTTGGCCGCCCTGTCAAACAAATAATTAATGAAAGGCAAGCAGTAGTCGGAGGGTTAATGTTGCAGTTTTGACAGGCTTGTTGTGGTTTTGACATTTCGGGTCAAGGTCATCAGACATCGCTAAGTTTGCGACTAATTTCATCACGGGTTCAAAATGTGATACGCTTGTTCCGATGCGAACGCAGTTCTATAACATTTTCTTTCACATTTTTGATGATACTGATTGATTTTAGGCTTGACTGAAAACACGTACATGGTATTTACATACGCTAGATGGAAATTAGATGACGAAAGGAATGTGATGATTGAAGGTCTGATTAATACAAATAAATATAATTATAATTATAAAATTTCTTGTTGAGTATAATATATTATTAAATTTATTGAAAATGTTTTAGTACCTCCATACAATAAGAGTCAATTAAGAATATAACGATACACCATTTTCCTACTTATATGTCTTATTATAACAATAATTTTTCATTTTTATAACAATAATTTTTCATTTTTATTTGTTGTAATGGATAAATCAATCGACCGTGAGATGCGGTGATTGATTCATTCAATCCAATACCCTTGGAGGGTAATGGATGGCAATGCTTAGCTAATGAAGTTCTAACTGAGGGTCGGCTATTGCTGTTACCCTCCTGCCATGATCAGAGTTTTAATAGCTCAATAACATCTTATACCTACACTGTCCTCTACAGATAACGGGGAAGATGAAAAGCATTCTTGCTTCGCCCCTTTAAGCCAGTCCTTATAAGGATAAGGACTATTTGTTGTAAGAAAAGGTTTGAAGACAATCCAATACCCTTGGAGGTTAATGGATGGCAATGCTGTACCAATGAAGTTTTAACTGAAGTTCGGCTGTTGCTGTTACCCTCCTGCCATGATCAGAGCTTTAATAGCTCATTATTACCTTATCCCTACACTGTCCTCTACAGATAACGGGGAATATGAAAAGCATTCTTGCTTCGCCCCTTTAAGCCAGTCCTTATAAGGACTTTAAAATTTGTTGTAATTGGGAGGGCTGGGAAATCGACCGTGAGATGCGGTAATTAATACCTTTCGAGGGTAATGGATGGCAATGCTGTAGCCAATGAAGTTCTAACTGAGGCTCGGATATTGCTGTTACCCTCCTGCCATGATCAGAGTTTTAATAGCTCAATAACACCTTATCCCTACACTGTCCTCTACAGATAACGGGGAAGATGAAAAGCATTCTTGCTTCGTCCCTTTAAGCTAGTCCTTATAAGGACTAAGGATTTCTTGTAATTGATGATTTTTTTTTCGCTTGAACTTTTGATGAGATTAGACGTGCTAGTTTAGATTGAGCTTGATTTGATTTTATATAAGGTTTTCGGAAATCTCACATTACGCTGGCGTTAATATAGTTTGATTTCTACTGTCTCCCCCTCTGCATGAAACATGCAAGAGGTCTGATGACCGTGTAGGCCCACCCACTATGAAGACCAGTGGTGGATGTATGGTATTTCAGGGAGGTAGGTTTTCACTCTGTGACCAAGTGAGTTCTTAACGCTCCTTTCCCCTTTTAGTTGGGCATTACAAACTCGTTTTACTTAACTAGTAGACTTCCGCGTGCGTCTGATAGTAGGCCATAAGCCTGCAGGATTGCCTGATAACTGAACAAGAGGTATATCTACTAAGGCGCTCTTTGGACATCACGAATGATATTGTTCAAGCCTTTAGCAAAGATCAGTTGCTTGGAGCCATACCTCGAATACAAATATTCAAAAACAACAGAGGATACAGAAAAAATGCATAAGGATGATTCTGGATGCCCGATGGTTCATAAGAAATTCACAGAGAAGTCAATATTCCTTATATTTCCTCCTTTCTCCACGATCTAGCAGAAAAGTTCTTCGTCAAGGCAAGTAATCATCCAAACCAGCTGATCATGCAAGCTTTGGACTACAACGAAGAGGAATACTACAAATATAAAAGGCCCAAATCAATCTTATGCTCAGCTGAATGTAGCTAATCTCAATGCCCTCACAGGGCGAGCCTAGAGCTGAATAACACTCCACTCAAAGAACTTCCCTCACAGACGAAGGGGAATATGAAAAGCATTAGTGCTTCACCCATCAAACCAGCAATCTTCTGCGTTCTATTTGATGTAATTGGTTTTTCTCTGAAACGTTTGAATTCAAAAATCCCATTTACTATTATCACTTTTGATATTTAATAGCATGAACTATAAAGTATTTTTGATATTTAGTTAAATATCAAATTAAAATTAAATATTAAAGAGCATCGTGATCAGATGTTATATCTTTTTTGAACTTCAATAGATTTTGGAGTACACAAATGCGACACCAATAACAATCATGTCTATACAAGTTGGAAGATATATTTACATATTTCCTCGATGAGTAGTCAAGCGAACTGATTGGTTAAGTTCTATCATCGAAACGAACAGTGTTCGATTAGAAATCACAAAGCGAGGATCCGCTTGAGTAGTCATAAACGCATCTAAAATTTATCTGTCACGGTTGCATTAAATCATAAGACGGTATTTGTATCGAAATTAACGCTGGATGGAAACAAGTCCTTTATTATGTTTACTGATACGTGTTATTATTCTATACATTACGATTTCTGTCCCATATAATAAAGATACATTACTAGATATATCTAGTGTGAATAACGACGTTTAAATCCATTATCTTAGAAGTGGAAATTATGCAATATTTAATTAAGATTTAGATAATGAATTTTTCATGGCCCTGAAAAGTTTAGTTTAACTGTTTATCAGATAGAAGGGACATAACTGGAACGCATTTTACTAGGAAAGAATCTGAAATGATTTCAATAGGTAAGTAAAGACATCTTGAATTCCCAAGAGAATTATCGTTAGTTATATTATTGGGAAGATAAATTTATCAGTATTATTATCTTTATCCGATTTGTCAGCTTGATTATGGATGAAAGCACACTTCTGCTTCAGAGAATCAAAATTTTACTTTGATTAACTGGGAGATAACCGATGAAGATGCATAAATGTTTTCTACTATATAAAATAACAAATTTTGCATTAATATCGTTACAGTGTTTACAGTTTTTTTTATCCTCCAAACAGCTTATAACACTGGTTATAAGCTGTTTGGAGTTTTTAAGCAACTGATTATAACACTGGTGCAGATACGTTCAAAAGGATGCTTAAAATTTGCAAAGCACAAGTCGGTGGAGTTTGTTGTCCTGATTATAATGTAATGAAGATGGGATTTACTGATGGAAATATAACTTCTAAACAAACTAGTTTATCATCCACATTCATTACTGTATTTTTCCAATATCAAAGGTTTCGCTGAGGACTGCAATTACAAATGTTTTGCTAAGTAATCTCGGTTGATTTTAATAAGAAGCTTTTACTTTTCTGATCGCTACAACCTTAACGACTCCTTCCCTCACTTTTGTTTACTGGGAAGGATAAAAAGAGAAAATTTACGCCCACACGCTAGAAAAAGTGTTTACTTTAAACTATTGGCTGCGGGATATATTTTTCTTAACAATGGATTGTCCATTTTCCCTCAGGTACAATAAAAGTAGAACAGACTATGATCGGTCTTTAGTCTGCAAAGTTATCTTGAAGTTTTATCTGTCGCACTTCACCGCTGTACTATATCCACTTGGCAGGTCATCGATAATCACAAAACGCACATGGCTACTACATGTACTCAACCCGCTTACTAACACGGGCTGTTTTTTTTTTTCTTTCTTTTCGTGGCCATGTTAAAGTGAACCAACAGCGCAACGACCTCGGGATTACATTAAAATCACAGATTTTAATGTAATGTATACAAGTGATGATTATATATACGGAAGAAGAATTCTAGTTCAGTTAAATTATTCAGATGTAATATAATATAAAAAATACCGTAGTAAATTAATTGTTCATCCAGTACATGCGTTTACTGACTATTTTTTCTCTGTATGGAGGGAATAAAAGAAAGGCGGTTTTTAAAGAAAGTAAATATTCCTTTTATTATTGTTTCAGATCACTGAACTTGAGTCAAGAAGGTTGAGAAAGTGTGGGTATATCTTATATGGAAATCGAACCCACATATTTTAAATACTCGTCATTTTTCTGACTTATATGCACTTTTTTGTCCAAACCTAAGGACGAACCCTATTTCTGGAGATTACAAGTAAATTCAGACGAATCAGCTTGTAGCAATTTCGAGTAGGAAGCGAGTACACATTCCAATTTTCGAATCGCCCACAAATGAGTCACGTGGTAGCACTCAACAGGATAAAAGGCTGCACTAAGCGAACTCTTTACGTGAAGAAATAAAGTTTGAAACTTTATTCCTTCATGAAATATAATGTCTCAAAAACATCCAAATGATTTCACGAGGGGAAGAATTATTGAAAAGTTTGAAGAAGGCCGCAGAATTGCTGATATTGTCAGTGTTTGCAATATCACATAGTTGTATCCAGAGCCTGATCAGCGTTTCAAACCAATAGAATGTGTTTCAGAAGTTCGCTCTACCACGGAGCATGAAGACAAATTTTTGGTTATAACAGCAAAACGCAATCGACGCACCACGGCAGGTCAGCTTGCAAGTCGACTCCATTCAAGCACAGGTACGCGGATATCTCGAGAAACTGTGGCAAGACGTGGGCGACGAGTAGGTCTATTCTTCTGGAGACCTATGTCTGAGTCCTTTTATCCACAGCTCATCGTAGAGAATGTTTTCAGTGGTGTTGTATCCATCAAAATTGGAGAAGACACCAATGGGTTAATGCACTCTTTACAGATGAGAGTCATTTTAGTTTTTCCTCCGATTCTAGACGACACTTGATCTGGCGTGAACGTGGTACTGCTTACCGTCGCAAGTATGTTCTTGAAAGGGATAGATGCGGTGGTGTGGAGTCATAGTGTGAGGCATTATGCTTAATGGATGCACCAAGCTACAAGTGCTGGAAAAAGAGACTATGACTGGTGAACGATAGTGTAACGAAGTTCTTCAACGTCATGTTCGATTGCTCCGTGGTGCTGTAGAAGAAATCATTTTTATGGATGACATTGCCACACCACATCGCACACAAGCAGTGGAAATACTTCTTGAGAGCGAGGATATTAATCGAATCGAGTGGCCACCACGCTCCCCCAGATACCAATCCCATACAGTTGAACAGCTGGTTGAAATTCCCCTTCAGAACACTAACAAGCATTTATCCTTGCTCTGAAGGGGTAGTGGGCCCAGTTTTCCTGAAGAATTCCTGAATCACTTGAGGCTAAGCATGGCATGATGTTGTGAGAGCTGCATCGCAGTTCGCGGTGGACATATTCCATACTGAAATGTTTCTTCGCATAGTTTTCTGTAAGCAGTGTACATTAATTCCTTAACTACATCCTTAGGAAAATCGTAACTTTTGCCAAAAACGTATTACACTTTAATTTGTACGAAATTTATAACGCGTTTTTGGGTAATATAATTTATTAGTATGATGGCAATAAATTTATGTCGACATTTGGCTGTAGTAATGAAAATGTTTTTCGTATAGAGGTAAAAATGTATACGAAATTTAAACTATTCTTTAAACAATAGATATTTCAGAAGATGAATTTATATGACGATACTAAATGTTCAGTTATAGAGAATTTGTTTCAGTCATCGAAAATAATGTGTTACTGACGCAAGTTAAAATAGATATTGAAAGGACTCCGAATAAGTGAAGTTTAAGAGCAATAAAAAAACAAAACTTTAATAAATTTTTAATAAAACTTTAATAATAATAAAGTAAATGCCACTAGCAAAGAGAACATTAACACTAACCGTGAATAAGATAATCTTTAAATTATCCGCTAAAAATGTTTAAATCGAGCAGAAATGTTATAGTCATAGCATACTTTTTAGAATTACATTTTTTTTACATCTGTCTATCGTCCAGATGTATAAAACAGAGTTAATAATCTCGACTGATTTTGAAATAACGTAATTCGAATTTTTTCTGAATATTGTTGGAATAATTTTGTTTTGTATTGGACAATCTAAATAATAAAATGTTATTATTATATTATATATAATAATATATAATATTATATTACATGGGTTATTATTTCACGGTAATCTATAATCTGTTTATTGATGTAACAATTTGTAGAAATTTCATGCCTCGTTTTGAAAAGAGGAGAAAATAACGGTCAGAATAATGAGCACAAAGAACATTAATTTAGATCATATTCATGCTTGCATCATTATGCAGTATAATGATATAGTTCTGTTTAATCAAGGCAGATTATGATTTTTCCCAGTGTTCCTACATAATCAGTTAGGAATGCTGGAGTCTACCAGGTGGCACATCTGTTAGTGAATATTTCTGCTATACACTGACGTTTTCAAGCGCAGAAATTTTCAAATGGAACAACGTTAAACGAGTAATATCTGCACTGAACGATGGATACAACTCTTCGTGATCACTTCAATTGGGAATGATTCAAGCAGGATGTCGTTGTGGAACAGTAACTACAATATTTGTTTCGAATAGATTTTCAGATGTTGAATTAATATTAAAACGAAATCAAAGGGTCGACAAGCCAGACATAAGACTAGTTTCGTAGCCATAATTTGCTTCCGTTGTAATTCAAAACAAACCAAAGCTAACTCACTTGTAAAGGGATTTGAACCCAGCTGTTTCAAGTAATTGGGGACATTTTTTGTTAATTTAAAAATTATGTCACTAAAATATTGTGGCAAATAAGAAATTTTGGAAAACAGAATAGAAAGAAAAAAAAAAGATTAAATAAAATTGGGAACTCTACAGGCATATTTCATATTTGCCAATAAAATTCCAGACCCTAAAACGTAATGTAATTGATCACCATCTTGGAGAACTCACTTAAGAATCCCCGAACCTCCGGAAGTATTGCATTCCATAGATACACAGTTTCATATTTAAACCAATTTTCAGTTTTAGATATTTATTGAATTCATTTCCGGCCACGATTCAATATTATTCAGGACATTCTCTATTATTTTCTTCTAGTATAAATGCGCAACTGATAGAGGTCCCAACTACCTAAAATACTCTTCGTATTTTAGATATTGTGTATTGAAGAAAACGGCTTTTTTTACAAAGAACCGTGAAGATATTTTGTGCTGACATTTTAGGAAAGAAAAAAACCTCGTACTTTATATTGAATATTCTTTTTAGAGAAATTCGCTTCTTTTCTTAGCCCCACGTTTGGAATCTACATGGGGTCTGCCTTCATACGAAGAATTTCTTGATCTCTGACCGAGCGAAGAATTCCATTCTCTTTCTCTCCATGGCTTCTATCTTCCTAATACGCTTCACATGATACGATGTCAACTGCACGTGCTTCTTGGATGTCTCTAAAGATTTCGCACGTTGAATTATTGTATGTATTCGTACATATTTTCAATAAATCTTTTTTCCTTTTCCTTTCGTGTCTTGTCAATGCTTCTTTTAGTTAGTAGCTTGTCCGTTCGAATATCCAACAGAGAATTATCAACATTATGGCTTAAAAACTATAACCATAATATGGCTTAAATAATATAAATATTGCTTAAATTGAGAATTATTGAATGCTAATAACTTGATAGTATATTAGCGATTTATTGTACCTAAAATATTTGAAATTCTTTCAGTGCAAGTGGTATACATACAGAATAAAAATGATCCTTCAACTCCACAAACGCTTTCTCTCAGCTAACGACATTTCGCTATGCCAATGCTGGGTATTCCACAGTTCCTCATGCCATACAGCTTCACCAGACCACATGTTAGCTTCTTTACAATACCAAATAAAATTCACAAAACCAAACTATCGTCTTATATCCGCTATCCAAAAGAAATTTTAATAACTCGAGTACATTATTCATATTCCCTTTTTAATAGTGTTTATTTCTTCCTCTATTCTGTTGTACCAGGTTTCCCGGTTATGATTCAATCTGAGATGTGGGTTTTATATAGTGGTTCAGTAAGCTAGAAAAAAAATAGCTAAAATTATTGATGTTAGCCTACTGTTTTAAGCATAATCTGCAAAGCAAATAATAATAGCATAGCATTCATTTGTATGCGAAGATTTTAAGCTGTCGCGTCTTCACGTTTCTTCTCGATCGCATCTTGCTGGTTTGAATGATTGCGCATGCTTGAAAGGGACGGACTTTATACACCTGAAATGATTAAATTACTCATCATCATCATGCGTATCAATGATTTAGGCCTATTAGTAAATTCTTAGTAAATCCCTCACATATGAGAATTGCTATCTGAATACCGCACTGTCTTGATAAGATCTTCATAACGAATTTAGGAAGATCAAGTATACATTAAATTACTCATCATCATCATCATCATGCGTATCAAGGATTTAGGCCTAGCATGGCCTGTTCCGGCCTTAGAAGTAAATTACTAACTAGAGAGTTTAAATTACTAACTTACAAAATCTGAGGGTTTTCTGTCGTTAATTTGAATCGATTAAAGTTTGCGACAAAACGCGTCTTTGAAACAGAAATCTCTATAGTTTAAATAGTGTGCACTCACTCAATTTTAACAAGCTCTTACATTTTATTTATTTTTTAATGTATACTTGATCTTCCTAAATTCGTTATGAAAATCTTATGAAGACAGTGCGGCATTCAGATAGCAATTCTCATATGTGAGGGATTTACTAAGAAACGAACCATTTAATGAAATACACATTAAACTTAAAATGTTTTTTTTTTTTTTTCATTTTATTCCTTTACTCAGCAGGTGGCGTTTTTATGCAGAGCGCGGATGGAATTTTGAATCCGCGTGATTTATGATTTTTATTTGAATGTCAAACATATTAATAGCTAGGTTTAAATCAATATTGCCGGAAATACAGTCTTAAGAACACAAATTCGTTTTTATCTATTTTGAATATCTATTCTTTCAGAAATCACATGCTAAGAATGGGATCTTGTAGGCAGTGGCCGTTTACACAACAGAGAAAAGCAGTATAAAATGCCTGAAGGTAGCTTTTTCTTTGTTTTACTTCAAGTTTAGAGCCATGCTATAAAAGTGTCGCCCGTGGAGAATTATGGACTCTAACAGTTTCAGTGACAGTAGCCATCTGTATTTATGGCCGGGAAAGAAAAAAAAAATGAAAGAAAAAAAAATTCATTTTATTTTCATTTGGTACTCTTCAACAAGATATCAGATATCCTTTATGCTTATTACCAAAGATAGACATATTTCATTTTAAGTATCCAGTACATAACACTGTTTACTCTATTGTCCTTCAAGAATACGTTACTCTTGGAAGTGAAAGCAATTTTGCCATCGGACACCCATATTCGTAAATCACAGATCCTTAACAGCGCTATTCATGTGTAAAAACAGAAGATTGGTAATGCATGGACTGGTCGGAGACAAATAAGGGAATCCAACAGAGCACGTCACACTGTTGACTTTCTACAACATAATTGCATTTAAATGAAATCTTATTAATTGGACACTATGATTAAATTTACAGGATCTTCTTCATGCATTAGACGCAATATCTGTGGCGACCAAGACTTCATCTTCTTTAATGGTATCTTTTAATGTTTTTCCAAGTCTTCCTGTTCTTCTCTTATTCTTTGGTTTCTAACTGTAGAAATTTATTATTTTTATTATTATTCTATTATTTTATTGTTCTATCTTCACTTTTTCTCTCCGCATGTTCAATCCATTTTATTCTTCGGGTTGCTACCCAATTGTTTATTGCTCGTATTTCACATTGTTTTCTTATATCTGTATTTTTTATTTTATCTAATCTAGTTTTCTTTACTATTTTTCTTAATATACTCCTTTCATCTGTGTTTAACATTTATCTTGTTTTATCTAGGTATTTTCAATGAAGACTGAACTATCCGGTCTTAGAGAACAACAAGAACCTGTTCTCCAGATAACACCCATTTTGACTACAAACCAATCAGTGATATGTGGATAACATAGTTGAGATATAATATTTTATCTCATAGGATTAAAGGAAATTCTATTCTGAAACAAACCTTACGTAGGTGGAATATTTCAAGGTTTTAGTGCGATGCAGAGTAAAAAATAACCAGTACAGTGGATCAGTAAGAATGAGTAATCGAAGGAATAAATAGCGACATCTAGCAGCATTTCATTGTTTTAGTCCCAATAAAGATTAACAAATGAAGATCTTCAATCACATAATTAGAAATACAACACAAATTTCGCAATGCAGAAGTATGGCATAATGAATGTGGTTTAACATAGATCCTTACTCACCGATATGTAATCATCCAAAACACCAAATGAACACTGAATCTAACGACAGGACATCTGAAATGGGTTAAATGCTTGAAAAATAGTTCACGATCAGGTACTGGAGAAAAGGACGAGAATGGATTTTTTGAAGTATAAGTGGATACAACATATTCTAATATAAGTAAAAGAAAGTAGCCGGATTACAGAATATTTGTCTGGTATTGCATAAATATTCAGTTTCGCTAGCAACTTAATTCCATGTGATAAAACGTGGAGTGAATAAATGGCAAACAAATTCAGGTTTTTGTTCATGTTCATTCGGAGATAGTAAAGGCCATAATGGAAATATACAATGATTGCCAATGAAAATCTTCTGATTGGTATGTGGAAAGAGATTAGGAGAAGGAAACTCCAGTCTAGAAAAAAAAATTGATACTTTTTTGGCGATGACATTTATACATATTTATACAGAATTCGAACCCGAGACTTTTTGAATGGTTTTTCTAACTGATCTCATATTAGATATTATCAAGTAATTACGTCTCTCAGTATAGTTATATTTTAGTTTGAAGCATAGTTCTGGTTCAGAAGAATTGAATGGATATATATTATATTGACAAAAGTATTTGGATCCCTAGTTGTGGTAAAAAAAAAAGCATTTTAATTACATTTATAGTGCCCGAGTGGGGCCACCTTTGTCCTGAATGACAGCAACTAGACTTTTGGACACGCTGTCAACCACTTTCTGATACGTAGCAACAGGAATATTCCTCGCACAAAGCTACGCCCACTCTGATGTCGATCGCTGTGGTATGGAGCGAATTTGGCATTCTAAGTCTCAAAAATGTGCGATGGATTGAGGTCTGGTCTCTGAGCAGGACATTCCAACACTTCAATGTCGCTCCTGTTTTTTTCTCTCTCTCAACAAGTCTCGGACACGCAGTGCAGTATGGCATGGATAATTGGCGTGCTAAAACATGCAAGGGTCATTGCCGAAGTACTTCTACAGCGTCTGAAGCATGAAGTTGTCCATTCCAACTGAAACACCCCCATACTATTACCGAGCATCCAACAAACATGGCAGAATAATGCAGTGCTGCCGGAATCTTTCCCCAGATAATCTCCAGATCCAAATATGACCATCAGAGTAAAACATCTGGAAACGTGATTCGTCGCTCCACAGAATACTTTTCCAGTCATTTACGATCCAGGAACGGTTTGAAAGACACCAGTCCAAACGTTACTTGGCGTTGATGGAATGGGTGATGCGTGGCTCGTTCGCAGCAGCTCTGTCGGTAACCTAAGGCGTGCAACTCTCTGCGGGCAGTTCTAGTGCTGACAGATGTCCTTGCAGCATTTTACAGGTTGGCTGATGAAGGTCCACCGCTGATGACGTGAGGGATGCTCGAACATTCCCAGAGAGAGCATCGTTCTCGATCAGTGAGTGTCGATGTCCTCCAAGGGCGTTTTCCTACTGTGGTAGTACCATCAACTTTCCATCTACGAATGACATAAGCAACGGTGGATTTCGGTGGTATATTGAGATGGATAGCAATGTCACGAACAGAAAGATGTGACACCCAACTACCATCCCACGTTGTAAGTCTGTCAGTTCAGTTGAACGCGGCTTCTTGACATCGAGTACAGTGCAAAACATGCATATTTCCCACCTTTTATTACCAGACTTACGCAGGCCTCCATGAATATTTGAATGTGGTACGATCTGAACTCCACATTCTGTATAATTGTAATATTTCATTAATTTCTTCTTTGATTTTTGCTTAGAAAACTGCGCTTATCTTAAGTTAAAATATTCTTCAAGCTAATTTATTGCACATTAACAAATATCAGAAAATAATATTAAACTTGACAAAAACTAATTTATTTTATTTACCAGTATTTTTATCTTCCTAAAATCACCTATTGAGATTGTCAGCTCACTTACGATGAACAAAAGGTAAGGAGGACTTGTTTTAAGAGAGTTAGGGAAACGGGGGAGGGAAGAAGAATGGTATAAATCTTTCATCACCCAGAAAACAATTCTCTGTAAATGCTTTAGTCTGGATTACTTCCAGTTCTCCAACGTTGCTCGCGCCTTACAACATCACAAAAATATCACGGAAAGGACGAAATAAGGAGAATGGCCTTCGCCCTGCAAACAAGTTTCTTCATTTTTTTTTTTACCCTCCAGGAGGTTATAGAGAAGGCGTTACGCACGTGCTTCACGCGACAGGTTGGTTCTTCGGTCTGCTGCTGCTACCTGTATCGATCCTCTGACACGAACGTTTCTAAGGTTGAATTTGAAACGCCACTAGTGCTACGTTTGTTGTTATTCTGGTGATGTTACCTCTGCAACCCCTACAAAAGTTTAATACTAGAAGTCTCTAAAATATGAATTAGCTGTTTTTGAATTGGTTAAGAAATATTCGTCACGCTAATGATGCCCTGGTGACAAGGGAAACAAAGGTCTCTTGCAAAAACAAGAACGGCATAACGAGAGCGTGACATTCACGCGAAAAAGTGTTGAGCTTTTAGTGTATTTCAACATTAAATCCCACAAGCCCTACGTTTTTTTTTTCCTGCCGTATAAAATGGAAGATAAGGCATGCGATAAGTAAAGAAAACAACAAATTCTAGCACGATAACTTTACTGTAATTTATAAAAGTACATTAACAGCTAGCTTTAGCATCCACTACGTACACCTGTGTAGAACTTTCATAGACAGTGCGTACATGATTTTGTTATTTAAAAGCGGAAATACTTAAAAAATACTTAGTGGTAATAAGAACTACAGTTTCTCATTTAAAACAGCTTGAGTAGTGCTGTTTACACAGAATTAAGTGAAAACTTTTAAACATGAATGTTTGGATATCCGTTTTTAAACATGGGTGTATGTAAATAAAGCTCACCGAAGATCAGGTGTTAACGAAGATTATATGGAAGTAGAAGTTTTATAGTGGGATAATACGATTGCAAATATATATAGCAAAGCAGTACTGTGGATAGCTAAGGGTTGCATCCGGCTAATGCTTTGGAGAGCAAACAATTTTTTCCCCAAAGCACATTTTTTTTCCATAAAGCTTAGAAAATAAGTGGCACGGTGGTCTCACACCGGGCAATGACATTCATATTCCACCTAAAGTTTGTTTTGGGTGTAGGCTATTCCAGTCGACCAACCAGATCTTAAGAAGCAAACAAATTACTAACCGTAGCAGAAACGTGTTACCCAACACGTGTCAAATGAGATCCTCTAAGCCAGTGCTTCTCAAACTTCTGGATGTCAGGGCTCCTATGGAAAACTTAAAATATTTCACGGCCCCCCCTCCAACAAAAATCATAATATAGACATATATTATTATAATATTTATTGTATTTATATTCAATACAAAACATACACAGCGAATATTGCAAAAATCAAATGCAAATATTACATTTTTAGCATCTTATATGCACATTTGACATGGCACATTATCTCATTTTTTTTTATCTAGATAGATATATTGTTATTGTACATTTGCAGTACAAGCACATGAAACGTAAAACGATTAGTAATAAAGAAAGAATTAAAAGCACAAAAGAAGTTTAATAACAATTTAGTGTGATGGATGTGTTTCAACACTGCTACATCAATATCAGGTGAAATGTTTGAAACTGCAATTCTTAGATTTCTGCTTTGAAATGAAACTTATATGAATAAGCGTATATTTACTAATATTCATTAAGCGCCGAAATACGCACGAAGCAAAATTTGTGAACCCACACCAATATCTGATTTTTTTCGTTCAAATATAAAAAATAACAAAAAAGAAATAATAAATATTAATAATTAAATACGTTTCTTTTAAGATAAAAAATCTACTTAGTCTTTAAAGATTTTAAATTTGTTTTCATTATTTCACGGTCCCCCTCAACAAAACCTACGGCCCCCAAGAAGCCGCAGCCCACAGTTTGGGAAGCGCTGCTCTAAACCTACCGAGATTAATTACGTTTACAATATTTTACTAAACTGCACCCATCAAGGATACGTATGTCTTAAATCAAGATATCACAATTACTGAAAACACAAGTGGCATATTTTGTGTTCTTGTATTACAATCGCAATCGGATAAAATGCTAAAAGTGTCTAAAGGCAAATCATAATAGTGAAAAAGTAGAAATTTATGAACTATTATTGTATTCTTTACAAAATAAAATAATTATTAATGCATTAGTTTATAGTGGTTTTAAAGTATCTTGTTATGCGAATTCTTATGTTTTAAAGAATATTAAGACATTCTTATGTTTTAAAAATGAAACTTTGTAAATGAAATGATCAAATGAAAAAAAAAAAATTCCTACAGTTAATTATAGATATTCCTGATATGCTATTAAAGATAAAAACGAATTCTCCGAAGCTTCAGTGATAAAAATCTGCAGACTTCGCTGTTTCACTTTTCTTTAGGGTACGCTGTTTCGTCCCCTAAAGAACATCTCCAAAGGTGGAGAAGTCTTTAGATATTTAGAGTTTAGCCATAGCTAACTTCTCTTTTTTTTTTTGTTTATGAGAATCATCGCTTAATACTTTTGTCTTCCTTAATCGCATTTTTCCAATGTACAAACGTTAATCCAGTCTACAAATGACGGTATGTTAAAAACCTACTTATTGTATGACAATGTTATATGTAAATTTCAAAAACTTTTTAGCAAATTCTTAGAAAAAAAAAACTTGAATTTAAAATGGCGTTCCCGTAGTGTTTATTTAGGATTACGCGACGGATTAAGATTATGAGATCAAACGATTATAAACCCAGATTTTTGAGAAGGAATGGATGACATAGAATCGGGTCTTAAACATAAGACCTGCCTACCTTCTTGGGAGTCCCCTTTCATTGTAATTCATTTATATGAAAGACTCCGATAATATTTAATTTAGATCTAAAATGAGTGAAAAATAAATGGATCATCCTAATAAAGACGATATTAACTTTTTAAAAGGTTGCTATTCTGGAACAGTGAAATCAATGCTGTCTCTTACAGATAAGGGAAGCACTTTTAAGAAACATCAAAGACGCAAATTAATAATGAATTGTAGCGATCAGTATTTAATTCTTTTAGCTGCGAACATTTAAGTACTGAAATTATTTGTTAGTATATCCGATCTCCAACCAACAGGCAGAGGGCACCACTGTAGGCACGAATGTTTGTGAGTGTCTTTAGGTGAAAAAAAAAAAGTACAGTTTTTCAAAATGTTCATATTTTTCAATAATATGGTAAATATCTTCCCAATTCCTAAAAACACTTAAAACCATTAAATTGTAAGGAGGGTCGGTAAAGAAACCAATCCCAATTCTCTTTATTCTCAAGTAATAACAATTTTGGCTGTAATCGCTTGACGCAGATATGTTGCGCAAATATTTTTCTGTAGGCAGTTCGCGTGCTGCAGCGAAGCTGGTTGTGCGCGCGCGATAGGGCAGTGTTTAAATGTTCGGCAACTGGTTAGAAATCAGAATTGCTCTTTTCAATTTCTGAAAGTTTTCATTCAAGAGACCGCTGCGATCAAAAGAATGAGTTTCGTGCTCGATTGTTCCTAACCTATCATTCATCAACGTCAAATGCGAAGCTCCCAAACTTCCTTAGTAGCGGTTTGCATTTAAATTTTTTTAGCAGTGATCCAAGTACAGGTATAATGGCGGTTTAGTGTTTCCTGTTAGGAGAAAAGCTTTCAAAACCTATTGCTCCAATCATAAACTAATTAATTCCCGGATGTATGATTTATTTGATAGGCACGAATTCCGTTTTCTGATTATTAATACTGAAATTGATCAAACTCCTTCAATCTTTTACTATATATTTTGTCAAGTCCAAGTACATTAAATTATTTTATTTTCTTTACATAATCTTTTTATAATTTTTTGTTCATGAATAGAGAATCATAAAAAATAAAATACTTAACTGACACACCATTTCATTTATTTTCAAGCACTAATATTAAGCTGTGAGTGAGGTAGAAAGAAAAAGTCCTTTTTAGGACTTCCAGGGTAACAAATGGCAATGCTGTAGCCAATGAAGTTTTAACTGAGGCTCGGCTATTGCCGTTACCCAGCCATAACTAGAGCTTTTAACTCAATAACATCTCATCCACACAGATTTTCTTCATTCAGATGACGGGATAAAGAGTCAAGGACTCAGTCCATCGCCCAGTTCTTTTAAGAACTTTCTTGTGGGCGACTGCATTCAATGATTCAGTGATTTCGTTTCATATTTTTAATAGTAATATTAATCCAAAAAAAATATATTAATAAAAATCAAAACAACAAGGATTTCACTCGTTGAACTGAAATAAGATAAATATCAAAACAAGCTCTACTATTCTATAAAAAAAAGCAAACCTTCTTGATTATTTTGTTCAGATGCCATAACACATCAATCTATAGTCACTATAGCATAGAAATAATGTGTTAAATCTGGTTAGTTCAGATTTTCCCCCTCTTACAACGATTCATCTAATTATACTAAGGAAATTCTGAGGACATCGTATTATTTTATTAATGGGAAAATCATTACAACAAAGACAGTTAAATTCTCTGCCATATATTGATTTAGTAAAGAACTAGTAATCTGAATCAGTGGCGGCTCGTGTCTTGAAATCGTGGGGGTGCTGCAACTTTCGAAATATACATACTCACTGTAAGTACAGTGTATACGTGTTTGGATAAAATATCAAAATTATGATAAAAATTAAAAAAAATTAAACATGAAAAAATATTGTTTATTATCGATAAAATTATACAGTTTGGTATAATTCAAAATTACTTAAAAATAAAATAAAATAAAATAAAAGAATGGATTTACAATTTTTAGACATTACAATTAAGTCCTTTAATTGTAATGTCCAAATATTTAAAGAGACGGAGTAAACATGATAAGCACTACGAACACTACTACTGGCGCAAACTGCATATAAACAACAGTGGAACTGCGCGACGGACAGTGCCGCATTTCGCTAATAGCTGGCATCTCACTATGATGTGTATATGCTTGCGCGCGTAGCAATAAGACACTGTGGTAAATAAGTGCCGCTAGCGTCCTTCGCCTTCCTAAGTGCTACAAGATGGATTTTTATTTTATTTTATTTTTTATTTTTTACAAAATAAGAGAATTGTATAGAATTGTTGATGATAAAATTAAATATTACAAGCAAATATAAACAAATTAATAAATATATTAATATATCGAGAAAAATTGGGGGTACTGCAGTTCCGCAGTGCCTATGCACGAGCCGCTCCTGATCTGAATACTATCTATCAACCACTAGTAAAACGTTTACTATATGGAGTATACATTTGTATAAACACCGAAATGTACTTTGGCTCTTACGATGTAATAAGCATTAACTAAAGAAAACCTAATTCCTTTTTCTGAAATACAGTCATTCTTTTTGAGGTTTTCTCGAAACTTAAACAGTTTCTAATATTACTCAACCGATGCTATTAATGTAATTTGATCCCATCACTGTTGTGACATCGAGTATACCTTGGGTACTGATCCAGGCTAGTGATATAAATCAGTAGAATTCCCTAATTGTGCATCTGTTTAAAGAACACCTTTCCATTGCAAATAATTACACAGGCCATTGGCTTTTAAGCTTCTCCCCGGACCAATCATCTCACTTTCAGCCTAAGCAGTTCAAGAAATCCTCAGAGAATTTCGTTTGTTACGGTTCACAGTACAGCTAGAAGGAGAAAGTAACTTCTAAGAACAAATTTCTTTAATATTATCATGGAAAGAAACTGCTCTTCAATGAAGTCTGGTTATGAGAACAAAATTTCCTTTATTTGTGGATGCCACCGGAAAGAATTCTAGATGAAAAGTAAAAGAAACAGATACAATACGAAGAACTTTAGATACATAAGTCACTCAAATATTTCATTAACTCGATTACCCCCCCCTCCCTCTCACCACCATAACGTAAGAAGGAAAATTATAAAGACTGCCCTTTAGGCGCTAAGAAATTTTTGGCTCGAATTATGATCGCTGATGTGGAAGACGACTGACTTGAACTTTATTAATGTCAGTATTTTCGTTCGACGTTTGTTTATTCTCAACACGGAAAAGGCGGATGATCTCGTAAATCATTAGAGGATACTCTCCGCATGCTATGAGAACTTTTGAAATGAAATAACTTCAGATTAATTATGTGGTGTTTGATAATATATAACTCAGCACCATATTTAGAAGAGTATTTTTTTCTCGAAAATAATTTTAACCGTACAGTAGTATTTGAAGCGCTATTCGGTACTTTCGTAGCAGCATGCAGCACTTTCTGGAGCAGCGTAATCATGTTCAGGAACAGTGCACAGCAATCTGCGAAAAAGTATGTAATTTAAGTAGTAGTTCATTTTTTTAATCTAAACGAATTTGGCTTCGGAATAGATTAACAAATTTAGGTTGTAATAACTGATAAACATTATCTTTCGCACAGTGATAGCTTGCTGGCTACTTATAAGAGCTCGCGTCAAATCTCGCTATGGAAGAAACTACTGACATATTCAATAACAAAACTATGCCTCAGCCCTCTTTCAAACATAACGGTTTGTTGACATAAGGGAAGAGTGGAGAGGAGCTTACTACCTTATATTCAACGGTAAAGGAACGATAATTCTGCGTGTTGCCTCTTTTGTTGGTGTAGTTCGGGTTGCATTATTTCCCTGCAGTTACATCAAACTCTGTCAAATGCAGCTGATCTGGCCCGTGTGCATAAATTGTTTCTGGGAGTAATCGGCTTTTCCAAGACAACAGTTACCATTCAATTTGGACAGTATGATTCATTGTTGATTTATTTAACATGCACGAAGCAGGATTTAACTTATTCACAGTATTATAACTTACGCATGCGCCGACAGACATACACAGAATTTTGGACATTATTCAATGAAACTTCTAGATCACTATATTCTTAATATGAAACAGGATCGTTTCAACATATTGAATCGCACTTGTAGTATCACAAATACGATGTAGAATCATGTTTGCAATGTCTACAAGCGTGATACAATTCAAGACAAAGTAACTTGCCATTTGAGACTATGTCCACTATACAAAACTTAATACCGACTTAAATCCATTACGTAAACTGCTTCTTGACATATTCCGTACAAAGAAATCTCAATATGTATGCTCATTTCTTTTGGTATTTTAGAGTGCTACGCGAGCTAGTAAAGAAATAAATTAAATGAAATAATAAAAAAGGCAGCAGATGTTATTTCTTTGTCACATGCCGTTTATAATAAATTATCATTAGATTCTTATGAGCGCGCCCTAAGCGGGATCAAACCAGGAGCACTTATCAATCACTTGCAACACGTGCAGTGAAAGCGTGAGGAATTATATTAATATTCAGCGCTATCCCTAATTACCAAAGTAAGTGTTCATCGTTACGTAGATGTCTTCTCGAAACCATGTACTATATATGCAATTTTAATTTTTTTTGATTTTGTTTTTCTGAAAAAGTTAGTTGGGATTTTATCAATAACCATAATGAATTTGCTTTTGCTCTTGTACATGAAATATTTTGTTCATTAAATGGTGTGTATTTATTTTCCTCGCTAGTAATGCAAAGCCTGGAACTTTCTGCATAAAACTCAAGAAGTTCCAAAAGGAATCAAATTTATACAATTCTTCTTAGTTAACTATGACACAAATAAAGCTGTGAATAATTAAAAGCAACTCAACCACCAGTATACTCGCGCATGCCCACAATGATTCTTCTACTGAAAAACTGCATTGTTAAAGGCCTAACTAAAACCCTATTGGAAAAGAACTAACAATTAGCTAGATAAACCAATCGTATTACAACAATGATTTTTTTTTTAAATGAGTAATAAAAATATATAACCCAACAATTAATTCTTCTAACTTTACAAAAACTCACATATATTGCAGCAGAGACTCAGTGGATGTATTTTTCTTAAACTAAATTTATATTGACACTTTTTAATCAACTAAATAATATATACAAACATTTCCGAAGATTTCAACGTCGTCTAAATATCTAGGAACAATTAATCGAGGATGAGTACGCTTTTCGCTAGCATCGATAACAGGTTTATCTGCAATTTGTGCAGTAATTAATAAAGTGAAGATAAGCTCTTCTCAAATATCATCAGTTAGACAACAGAGGGGAGCGGATCTCTTTAGCGCCGTTATTACGTTTATTAAAGCCGTTAATGCATCGTTTAATTTACCCTTATATTCTCGTTGTTCCGTTAGGACATCAAGAATGCCTGTAGCACAAAGCTGGTACATTATTATAACCAACACCATGATGAGGATCATGTTTTCTTAAAATGTCAAATAATAAAACGATAGAGAAAAGTGCAAAACACTACACCTCTTTGTGAGAATATAAATATAATTTTGAAATATTCAGCATATTTTTCAGTACTTTTATGCACAAAAATATTAGACAAAACTGCAATACAATGCGTAAAACAAAAACAAAAGAAAATAATAAATAAAATAATTTAAAAAAATCATTATAAATAATTATATGCTTAGTTATTTAAAAGTGAAAATATTTATCATGCATGAAAATTAACATGGAATATAATATTAAGATTATTTTTAAAGGTTTATAATGTCAACAATTACAATTAAAGTGAAAACGATTATGATTGTAATGACAGCTCCATAAATATCGCTTTTAAAGTTGAAACTGTAACTTCTTTTAAAGAGCAACCAGGAATTATTAACTATCTTCAAGAAGAGTAAGATGCGCTTATAAATGTGGGAGAATGATTTCACAGTTAGGCGCTGTCATGTAGTTTCAGTAAGCGTTAGTGAATTTTTATAACTGATAAAGATATCTGTCATTCTATTAATTGGAATGTGATCTAAATATATGCTTACTAAGTCTGTAAACTAAATGCAGAAAAATATTGCGAATACTATCTTGTTTACTGGAGGTCTGAAGGGCATGAGAAATTTGTTTGGTTAGAATAAGGTACATCTTTAGAGAATAAATAGCGTATATACACTACGTTACAAAAATTATCTGACAACCTCATTTTATGGAATAATTCGGAACACTAGGTGTCAGAACTATGTATAAATGGGAAATTGTTTAGAATCAATCAACTTCTCTACCGGTGATATCAAAGGTCATATTAGTGGCCAAATAATTCATTATAAAAGTCATGAAGGGTTACCCGAGTTCGATTTGATGGTGCAGAGCTTATCACGATTGGAAAGTAGATTCTTAAAAAGCTGTGCCATCACTGCTGTCAGGATAACTTTTTAAAAGCAGACACGAGAGGTTTCAAAACGCATAACACAGCAAAACACTGTTTGGACAAATGGCTGAGGAAAAGTGAAGGAATTCATTCATTTGCTTCATAAAATGATGACCAAAGAACAGAGCTAGATATAATGATGAAAGGGAAGGATGTTGCTGGGTCTGAAGATGGACGACTAGAAATGATCAAGACCTGGACGTGCTTTTATAATAGGTAAAGAGGAAAGCGAAAGAATGATGGAAGCCATAATTTCTATAATTGAGCTACAATAGAAGAGAAGAATACGACATAATTCAAGCAATTTTAATATAAAGAGGTAAGCAAAGCTTTTATGTTGTGGGTCATCCTAGATCAGAACGTGTCTTTGACTGAAACTCTATTTTTTAATTAAAAATAAAATAAACATTTAGTGAAATCATCATATACACTGCTTGGAAAGAAGTTCACGGACACCATATGGTAAGGAACAAACAGCCATGGCGCCCACTTTAATAAGATGTAGAACCTCCTATCCCTACGATAACTGCAGCAATCCTACGGGACTTACTTTCCACAAGCGTACGATAAGAATCAAAGGGAATTTTGGACCTTTCTTCCTGAAGGCATGTAATGAGGTCCTGGACTGTTGTGGGGCGGACGTCCCTTGTTCTCACCCGACGTTCTAGTTCATCCCACAGATATTCAGTAAGGTTGAGATCAGGGCTCCATGAAGGATTTGATCTCAAGTCAAGTGTGATGATATTCATGTACACAAACCACATAGTTACAGCAGTAGCCTTATGACACTGCTCATTGCCTTGATGAAAGAGTCAATGGTCAGTTCCGGAAGGATTGAATAGCCGAGAATGTTCAGATACTCCTCGGAGTTCAATGTTGGTGACACCACAAACAGAGATTCGAGGCCAAACCAGGAAAAACAGGACCATACCATCACACCGCCACACGCGTCCATTTGCTCTACAGAAGGTGCAGGGTGATTCGTCGCTCCATAACTCAGTTTTCCGAGCTTCCACGTCCCACTTTGCATCACAGAATACGGCGCTGCATATTGGTTCGGGTAATGTGGGGCTTGCATATCGCGGTCCTACAATGGAAACCCATGTTGTGAGCCTCGGTTCTGAATGTTTTTGTGCAAATAGTGGTGTTGTCCACTACCCGCAGTGGTAGTGGACAACACCACATCGAACTTACACAATCGACTCTTACGCTTCCCTCTAAATATGACGTTACTGACTGTTAACCCGGGATGGCCCAATTTGTCAACAATGGATAGGCTTGCAACATTGCATCCAATCACAACACCGCTTCAAACTCCATCAGTTCCCTTTTCGCAGCCATTTCATCCAGACACAGTTGCACTGAATTGGGCGCGTCGTATTCCTCCAATTTATACCCACCTATAAACATGTGGCTGTTACATGACAGATTGTACCTTTCTCATTGGGGGTGTTCGTTGACTTCTTTCCAAGCAGTGTATATTGCCTTCCTTTGTGCACTTTTGGCAATAACGATCTTTGAAATTCTAAGTGGAGATTACAGATAGTGATGAAAGAGTATAATATTAGGGAGAGGTAAATATAGTTAGATAGAGCTCCATTGAGTTTTAAAGTTAAATTTGGGATATGAAGGGATGGAGTTAAAAGCGTAAAAATAATAGGATACCATTAAAAGATTAGAATAAATCCGGTAATGAATGATGTGATATTATTAGTAAATACACTACAAAACTTGTAAAATTTAAAAATGCAATATAATATAATAAAAGATTAAAAACTAGAACACAAAAACTTTGAAGAATAAGAAAGGAATGCAAAAGCGTTGAAAATAAAAAAAAATAAAAATATATGATGATATGAACTAAAAAGAATATGAATCGATTTACGAGGTAAAGCATGACCGTTACACAGTGAAATTGCCATTTAAGGCAATTTCGATTCAAAACAATAGTTGGTGTAAAAGTGCTTTGCGCAACAAAACTCAGTAATATTAAATCAACCATATTCCAAACAGATTTACCAAACACTGCATTTCATTTACTAATATTATATATACAACAAAATTGGGATACTTTTCACTTTTTTGTATAGTGACTTATTTGATGACTAAGTTATTTCGAAGACATTGAATGTATAGAAGATATTTTTATAACAAAACCAAAGTTGTATGCATTGAGAGCGCTGTACTATTTTAAATTCAATAGATTTTGCGAGCACAAGCAATTCGACTGCTATCGTTCAGAAGAAATATATATATATATATAATCATTTTTAGTCTCAATGTACATCTCAAATACAGTTTTTAAAATCAACAACATTTCATAGGGAATCAATTATTCTTTACAGTAAATACAAAACAATCACTAAGATTTATCTGATTTTAAACTACTTCTTTATGAGGAATGCTTTATGAGTTTTTCAAAGAATATGAAGGAATGTAATCAAGCCAATCACACCCCAATCACTTCATCTGTCTCGCTTACATTACCAAAGAAGGAAGATAATTGTCAGATAAGAGCAACTGCACACACCCGAAAGTATTTAAACTAACTCGCTTTTCTTTATCACTTTCTTGCCTTTAAAGTTACTCTTTTAGAATTCACAAATGTCCCGACTAATTCTTAACATCCAACTGTAAATCTCTTTCTAACTACGATCATTTAGTTTACGTACTCAACCCAGACACAACATCCTTGTTTTCTCAACCGCTTTACAACCTCTAGAAAAGTAACAGCAGACTTACGAAAAATTGGCTATGCAGAAAGCCCGATAGCCTATAGATATTTCTCCTTTAATATACCCTTAAGGAATAGAGTCCCTCTCGAATTCGGCAACTGAGGCGAGGAATGGCTGCCACTCAAACGATAGTCATCCCATTACCCTGCACGTGCAAGTGGTAACTATTCCACCGGGGCAAATATTTCCGGTCGTTAGCTTTCTTTGGAAGGTAACTAAACTAGTCTCTTGCTTCGTGCTAATTTTTAATCGTTCGCCAAAGTTTCGATCATCTGTTACCATCCTGAGGTATGCTGAAGCAGTAGAAATACCAACGAAGTATGTAACTAAATGGTTATTATCCAAGATTACGTACACTAAGAATTAATGTGAAAGATTGCTCACGAATCGGTTATTTGTTGGAAGGGGGAAAATTATAATGGAATTTCTTTCTTCGTGGAGCAGTGAAAGAGTGATATAAAGAATCTTCGAAGCATGTGATCCCAACTTTAGGAGCACAACAGATAATCAAATAACAAAAAAAATTCTACCTTTTGTGTGTGTGTGTGTGTGCGCGCGCGCCAATAAATTTCTTAGGTTCATTTTAAAAGATATTTAATGCATTTTCCAATGGAGAGTTGGAATCGTATCACATGAAAAATATCGTGCTTGGCCTTTAGAGCATGTTTTCAACTTAAAAAAAAAATAAATGGTATTAATGTGTCACATATTTTGAACTTGGGAACGCTTCCAAAGCATTGATTGGATTAAAGTTTGATTTAATTAAAGAGCTCAAATTCCGTAACACGAGGATGATTTATATAAGGATTTTTCATTTGAGGATGATGGACTGGTGCAATAATATAAGTGCCTGAGTTTATATTTCAGAAACGTTTTCCCCCTGCAGAATAGAAAACCACCAGAGAACACACACAACAGACCATCATAGCACAACACACACAATAGACAATCAAACTACAGCGATAGTTTTTAAATTGTTCTATCAAGGCATCAATGAGGCTTTTGAAGTGCATGATAATTGGCTATGACACATATTTTCTTATATGCTTTTAGGAAGCAGATGACTCTTTTTTTTATCTCCTGATGTGAAACTACCGCCCTAGTTATCAAATGGTATTTTTGTCGAGCATAACTTTAAAAAAATCATTTGATATTCAGAGTCAAATTTAGAAAGGGCCAATATAAAAGCCAATTTAAATAATATTTCAGGCTGCCTTCTCAGAATGCAATGCGTCTGTGTTAAAATCTAAATGAATCATAAAGGGAAATTTTAGGATTTCATGACAGATTAATTAATCTTTGAGCAGAAAATAGTGAATTATTTTTGATTTAATGATAAATTTTGTCATTAAACCAATCAGCTGAAAATAGGATGTTACAAAAGTGGATAGACTGCCTCGCACGTTCGTTTTTTTACGCAAGTATTAAGATATTTATGGATTTCCGTGTAATTATATGAGTATATAATAATTATATGAAAAGACATACGTTCGCTTTGTATTCTGATGTATATCATTGAGGGGGAAAAAAAGAGTAATCTTGTTTGAATATAAATAGTTAGGATCGAAATATTTTTTATAAGAGAACAGCAGAATCCATCCATTCAATTCAAACAAATTTTCTCACTTAAATTAAAACTGACATAATTTATATATAAAACGGTAATTAATAGTATTAGGTGGGGTTATTGGTCTTAATTCAGGTTACTTAATTTAAACTAGTCGACTCGATAACTTGTAACAAAGTACGACGTGCTACAAAAGTGATTCACATCCTCCCTTTTTTTAATAAAAATGAAATGAAAACGATTTACTGGTTATATAAATAAAAGGGAAAAAATTACGGGAATAGCACGCTATCTGTTTTCCAGTTATTAGGGACATGCTTATCATAAAAATTTCCGCGCGGTTAGCCTAGTGGTTGTGCGCTTCGCAACCATATGCCTGGGGAATGTCCTAGGTTCGAATCCCGTCTACGACATGAGGAGCTTAAGGATCTTTCTCAGCCATAGCCAAGTTAGCCGGTCTTGGGCGTGGACAGCAGGTTTTTTCCGCCAGTTTATCTGGGATTTTTCATCCCGCAAACAGGCAAACCGGCCCCGTGAACACACGTTGCTACAGTCAAAAATACATACTTAATCCCACATTAGGAGGCCTCAACCAGTCTAAAGGGCGGGCGAGGAACGGGGAAGAACCCTACACGAATAAATAAAATCATAAAAATCTAATATAATAAAAGGCATAAATCTCGAAGCATTAACCATTAATAAAACCATTAAAATAGTTTATTGTGCTTCGTATTAATATTAGAGCAGATAAAATTTAATATCGGGGAATTTTATAAAGAAACTATTATTAGCATTACAATATCAACCATTTAGCAAAGACTGTCATCTACCACTAAAGGCGGCAACTTCATTTGTGTCCAATTTTTGAAACAGAATTCATTGGTTTTATTTATTAAAAATACATTGTATGCTCTAGATTGTTGCTCTTTTAGAATCAAATACTCTCCTGATATATATATATATATATATATATATAGGCAGTTGTTTATCTAAAGAAAGATATATATATATATATATATATATATATATATAGGCAGTTGTTTATCTAAAGAAAGATATATATATATATATATATATATATATATATATATATATGTGTGTGTGTGTGTGTGTGTGTGTGTGTATATCCTTTCTTTAGATAAACAACTGCCTATATATATAACGTGGTCAATATATATGAAAATATCTTCGTCCCCTCACACACCAACGCACGTGTTTTTATTAAATATATTTCGTTCCTCTGTACAATTCCCTATTATCGAAATATTCAGGATAATTAGCCTGCTGTATTAGAAACGCCTCCCTATTATGACAAACGTGTTCAATCTGGGCCACCTCGTGCAACTGCCGTGTATGAACTCATTTCAGAACAGGTACACCAGTTTTCTCCGTCATTGGCAAAGCAACAACACGCAACGTTGCATGCCTTTTTAACCCTGCCATGTGAATTTATGACCACAACGTCCACCTGTCAGAAGAGTAGTGTGTGTGGTCTGATTAACGAAATCCTCTCGTAAAATTGCCGGTTAGTCTTTCACACCTCTTGTACGGTATAACAACAGTATTTGGTCGCATTATGTTATACGATAGATAACAGTGATTACGGAGTGAGATGCAAATGACAAACTAATAAGTCTTCTTGTTGACTTCTGAAGTAACTTAGTAAAGTAGCACGTGGAAATAAAAAGGGCTTTAAGATAATCTGACGTTAGCATTTAACATTACAGCAGAATCATGTGGGACTAACCCGAACATTTAAGAAATTATTCAACGCCATTTAAATAGTCCTCTTAAGATTTATTTCAATTAGCCGAATGAATTCGTGAGTGCAAAATTGAAACAGATTAAACGATCAGCATCAAAAATAAGTATTGAATAAAATGGTATAGCGCACGCAAAAAAAGGCTTATTCTGGTGATTATTCATTTTTTTTTATTTAACTTTATTTTTATATGCTTATAGAAACTCAGAATCCCGCATTACACACGCATCGGGATATAATAGTGGCAACAATCAAATTTGACAACAATCAAATACCATAATCGTACAATTTATTAAGTTATGAAAGTAACAATGGAATATTTAATAATAAAGATTATTTATTGTTACACGGGAGATGTAACAATTAAAATAACAGCCATAATAAATATATATTTATAAAATATATGCTAAATTAAATTGCATTGTTCTATACGTTGGATCTTTATCTTACAATGTAAATCACTGTTACTGTAATAATGATTATAGTGATGTTATATCGATGTTTATAAATAAACAGTTGAATCAGTTTTATCAATATTATTTAGAGATTCATTATTAAGAATGATCTACAAGTGTGCTCAATATTTATTTATAATTGGTGTTCGTTTGAGTCTTAAACTGAGTAACTGTACATGCATTTCTATTCATTTATAAGGACCGAACCCATGAAAACTACCTTATTTATTCACCCTATTGATAGCAACATAAGGGGATCTTTCGGTCTTCAGTGATCATGTTTATCGAAAACCCAGTAAGTAGGTCACGCTATGTGTATACGTAAGGAAATTCCGTTTCGTCCGTTTCAAGTTTATTTTCTCAAACCTAATAAGGCTATTGAGATGAAAGGTCAAACTTCTTATGCGGAATGATCAAACACTTGTATTAATTCCATGTTGTATTCAAGTACTAATAAGTGACAAATCTACATATAACAACGTTCACCATACACATCGCTCCACCGGACCTTCTGTTGAATACCATATTCACTGAATGCTATCTGTAACGTACTCTGCTCACTGTAAAAATCATCATCATGACGCTCCACACATTCATCTACTAAAAATACATCAATTGAAAAAGCAACAGTAATAAAGCACTGAGTGTTGCAACTTGAAGTGAAAAATAAAATAATAACACTAGTCATAGAAAGACTTCTTGGAGTTATTTCAGAAAGAGAAATTTGATTAAAAAGAATTTATATTTATTTTAAAATTACAAAGATCTATCTTTATTATTATTATTTTTTTTTAATATGATTTATTTTTTTCCATTTCAGGCCATTCTCGATGATTCATGAGCAGCTGGATAATTAGAGAAAAATAATAATATTTATGAAGCTATTTTTATCTTTTCATTGTTAAAGAATATCTGTGAGCAATTGTTTTTGTTTCCTTTACGTAATAATTGTTAATCCTAATTGTTTAGGTGCTTAAGAATTAGTTATTTTTTAAGCGCTTAAACAATGCAAAAATAAACAATGAGGATTAACAATGTTTGGCATAATTTTATTTCTCAACATAATTAATCTAAATTTAAGCACTTCATTGTAAACCGCTTAACCTAATTGTTTAAGTTATGTTTCAAGGCTACTTTTTGCAAGCTTCCTGCATATATTGCCTACGTATTTTTATCGATTTGTGTGGCGAACTTTTAAGTTCTGTGAGTTAAATTTACATTGGAGTATTTAAGCACTATTTTAATGATAACGAGATCAACAAACCTTCGATCTAAAGCACATTTATAATGCAGGGGGAAAAAAGTTGCACCATTAACGCTACACACAAACTCAAATGCAAAAGCGTTTCGCTCGTGAGCAAAACTTTTGCAAATTAACTAAATCCTTAACAAATTCCTCGTCCAATGAGTGTGTTCAAGTTTATTGAGCGTTTCAAAACACGTGACTTCTGTGACAACCGTAGTCGCGTGAGAAATCGACCAGCTCAGCGACACTTTACTTAACGCCATGCTTGCTTTGACGGGACACGCTTTCGTCGATGTTCCTCCCGTGTCAGGTGTCAAATTTGACGAGTGGCAGACGAGACCTGTGGCGGCCTCTAGATTCCGTAAGGTCACGCAACGGAACAAAGTTCAGGGGCTGCCTTTACCTACGTGGCGACATCATCCATCCTTTCTGAAGACCACCAAGAATGCACGCGTCGTTGTTGACTCCTGTCATTGTCTTAAGTGATGGTTGTTTGCCTTCGCCCTTAACGTGTCACTTCAGCCGTCTGGTCGCTTTCTTTCCAAGCAAATTGCGGAAGATATCGGGTCTCGTGAAATAAACAGTCGATGTTATTCCAGGTAAACACAAGTCGGCTTTTAACGCTAGAAAAAAGAAAACAAAAACTAAGACGCCTCATCACTTACGGTACTGCTGGCATTGTTCGACAGATGGTCTCCAAAGTGTCGGCTATTGAGAGCTAAAGATGCATGGTTTCGGATAACGTGCGGAGGGAATCCATACTTCATTAAGTTCCTTGCTTTACTCCAAGCGACCAGTGGAAGGAGATGATACACCGACTTTCCTTTATCATTCTCTCATTTCAGTTTGTCTTTATTCTTTAACTTTCTAGATGTAGCACTTCGCCTGCCTTTTTTTTTTTTTTTTTTACTATGATAGGGCCATACATAACGCTATCATATTATAAAAGCATCATATAACGAATGTAAAGAGCCAATAGCTTCATTTTGACATAAGATATATCCACAATTTTAATAAGTTATTTATACCAGATCGAAGCATCTTGACTATGCTTTAGTATTTGATTATGCACCTACCGAGGATTCACTTTATGATGGATTTAACTTTCTAACATAGAATTATTATGACATTGAAAAGAGGGTTTGTGCCTGGCCTCCGATGAGAACCCACTGATCGAAACAGCTGTCAAATCAATGAAACTTAATTTAAACACCAGTAAAGGGTGAACATACTGGAATATCTACAGAGCTCGTGTCTTTTAAATAATGCAAACGAAGGCATCTCCACTGCCGAAGGTTACATTCTCATAATCTCTCCGGTAAATTTCGAAACTATTAAGTTTCTTTGTTTATTTGGTTAGAAAATATGAATGGATCCATAATGTTCTCCATTTTATATTACACAATATTCTATAATATCCAATTATTATTATTATTATTATTATTATTATTATTATTAGTGGCACTAAGAGTCCAAGGACTTCGAGGGAGGACACCTACTCTATGAATCGGTCACCACTACTCAATCCAACTACTGTAAATACACTAATGTCCACTACCACCATTAGTGTTTCTACAGACAAATACAAATATGTATACCAACAGCAGGATTCGAACCCGCAGCCTTTTGGCTGAAGAGCGGACGCTAACCACTCGGCCAACCAGGCACGCAAAAGTGTTCCTCCAGTCGGCGACGACTAGACTCGAACTTATAAGTCTTTCTTCGTGCGGTCAAGCGCCATAGACTGCAACCTTCATCATCTACATCAACGCCACCTACCGCCGACCACCACCACTACTGGTATTTTCACAGACAATCACAAACATCCATGCCCAATGTGGGATTCGAACCCGCAGTCTTTCGGCTGGAGAGCGGATACGCTAACCACTCGGCCAACCAGGCTGGTTTCCGCAATAAATTTACAATATATGAGAAAATATGTGTTTTGTTGAATCAAGAGAATCATAGTAGTTACATCTTGACTATAAAACATTAAATGTATATTTAATATGTTGAAAAAATAAATAATAAAAAAATAGAACCGATTCTTCACGCTATGAGAAGGCTTTTTTTTTGTTTCTAATTCATACTACTAATTTATGCTTGGATTCGTCCCAATTTTATCAGTGAACAGCAAAAGTATCGTTCGTAATGCTACGCGACATTTGTTTATAACATCCTCGAGCAATGTTTGTTTCTCTTCAAATCCACGGTTAACTCTTCAACATGCAGTTTTAACATTCTGCAGGTCTTTATTTGGTTCCCATACGTTTTACGTTTTTAAATTCTCATTATTAACAACAACATCTGCTGTTGGCATTTACTATTGCTCTCTGCTCACGTGCATCGCATTAGGTGCATAAACTTAATTAGATTTTCACTTTTATATTAGCAAAAATTCCAAACGGTAAATTGCTTCCATGCAGAATGTTAGAACTCGTTGGACAATATATATATATACAATATAGATAAAGTACATTTTATGAATGATTTTACACAGAGAAACGTTTAGACGTTTCTTGAAATTATTATGATATACAAGTTCGTTATCAATGCCTTCATCTAAGTGAAAAGCACATTCCAGTTACGCTATCAGGAATGGTCGATTCTATTAATCTGATGAAATATTTTCAACCAATTCCTGCAAGATTTATTCTTAAAATAACTACAAGTAATAATTTCTAGCGAAATGGATTTTGGTTTGCTTCGATGATGGCATTTACATATTTAGCAGTTTAGAATAATTGTTTTGGTGAATTGCATGAAAGCATACACGAATATTTTCTAAGAGAATGTAACCCTCCATGAATAATTATTACGCTTATAAACAAGTGAAATCCACACAATCCTCTCGTTATGTATGCAAGACAAAACAGGATGTGGTTGTTAAACGTGTAACTCGCTATAATCACGAATGCGCAGAGAACTGTGTCGGTAATTTAAAGGTCAACGCTTTTGTTGGATCACTATTAGTGTAGTAATACGATCCCTTCTAGGCTATAATATCTCCATTAGCACGTTGCTGCCTAAGGTTTGCTTTCATGTTGCTAGATTCAGTTGCTGCCACTGTCCAATATATGGTTTATCGGGAAGATTCATTGGTCTAAATCAGGCCTTCGGGGGGGGGGGGTATGTTCGCTGTAGTTTCTATACCGTATGGAATGCTGAGGGTGGGTTCTTTTATATATATGTTTGATGTAATTTCCCGATAATGTTCCTATGAACTTTTAGAGGAACACTATCTGGTTAACTTCAAACAAATAAATCTATTCGAGTTAGTTTAGATTCCACTATTAAATGAGGATTTTAGTAAGGTGCATTAACTCTGACTGTTCGTTTGTATTATATATCAACAAGAGATCAGAGATATTTCCGGACAAAAAGATACAACAGGCGCCACCTGTTGCATCTTTTTGTCGTCGAAAGCGGCAACCTTCATTAGTGTTGTGTCAACTATTTATGACATTTGTTTCATTAGAAGCCAAGTTATAGTGCCAAGAGTGACAGTGTGTTTTGACGAACGGTCGGAAAATGAGTTTCAAACAGAGAGCTGCGATTGACTTTTGTGTTAAACTTGTAAAGGTTTTACCGAAACGCATCAAATGCTTCAAAAAGCATACGGTGATGAATGTTTATCCCGTACTCAAGTTTACGAGTGGTTTAAGCGACTTCAGAGTGATCAAGAGACGCTTGAGGACGACGAAAAGCTGGGCCGTCCAAAAACTGGACTGAGCGAAGTTAACATCCAAAAATTGCGTGATTTCATCAAAGAAAACCCGAAATCGTCCGTGAGATTGATTGAAGATAAATTAGGGATTCCAGAACCAACTGTGCACAACATTTTGACCGAGAGTTTGGGCATTCGTAAATTGAATTCGCGATTTGTTCCCCACTAGTTGACCAACGACCAAAAAATGTACCGAATTGAACACTGCAAGGACCTCATTAAAACTGCTCGTAAGGTTTTAATGAGATTCTTGCTTCCTTGAAACGATCGTTACTGGTGACGAAACGTGGCATTTTGAGTATGAGCCCGAAACAGAGTGCTGAGTGGAGACCACCAGAAGAGGGGCATCCGAAAAAAAGTCGCTTGGAGAAGTCAAAAGTAAAGACAGTGCTAATTTGTTTCTACGATTCCAAGGGCATTATCCACAAATAATTCGTTCCCCCTGGCCAAACGGTCAGTTTTATCTCGAAGTTTTGAAGCCATTGATAGCAAGAATTCGTCGCGTACGGCATGAATATCGGGAGGACCGACCGTTCGCCAAAACACACTGTCACTCTTGGCACTATAACTTGGCTTCTAATGAAACAAATGTCATAAACAGTTGAAACAACACTAACGAAGGTTGCCACTTTCGACAACATAAAGATACAACAGGTGGCGCCACTAGTTTCTTCTATTTTCGCAAAGTTCGGTTTCTTTTTGGACAGAAGGTGTATATACAGACAGGGTGTTCGTGAATGTTTAGAATAAAATAACACAAGAATAGAATCTGATGAAATCAAAGAACTGGGTAGTTCTTTGATTCCATCAGATTTATATGAGTTTATATCAGGTTATATGAGTCTGCTTATTGATTCCATCAATAAGCAGACTCATATAACCCATGCAATTAGGATTTTAAATTCTTCCAACATTAAATGCTGTTAAAGTGCAACGTAATATTAAAATACAGAAACTATTTCAAACACCAATGACTGTTCTAATAGAAAACATATTTTGAGGACTGGCTCTTCACTGACAACTGTTGATGAAATTCACATAACTCGAAATAAATGAAACATGATATAGAAATGTGACAGTGGTCATAAAGAGAAAGCGCGTGTCCATAAGGGTTATTAAAATGCACGTTGTTCTCGTTAACGCTTCTGTAAGAATGAAGTATCACATTTAATTTGCAAAGGAATGCATGAGAATTAGTTTAACAATCTCGGAAATAGCTTGATTCGTCATGTACACAATGGATAGATATAAGCGGTATGTAAACATTGGTTTAGCACAGTGTGGAAAGTGATTTTATTTGTTCTGTATTTGGTAACAGCGAGCTATTTGTTTAAACTACAAAATGATACTCAGTGAGGCTTTATAAGTAATTTATTTCTTAAAGAAAAGGCTTAGTTTAGGTAATTTACAAACAAGAAATTTAATTAAAGTTTTGGGAAATATCGTAAAGATATTAAATAAGATCCTGGTGTTAATATTGCTCATCCTACTTCGTTGTGTGTGTGTGTGTGTGTGTGTGTGTGTGTGTGTGTGTGTGTGTGTGTGTGTGTGTGTGTGTGTGTGTGTGTGTGTGTGTGTGTGTGTGTGTAACTGCACAAATCTCTCTCTCTCTCTCACACACACACACACACATACACACTCTTAACAAAATGATAATTTAATAATAAAATCAGAACTTTCACCTTAATAAATCATAAAATACTATACAAATTATGCATAATCTTAATAAATAATTACAGTTACATTATAACTTAGTGGCTGGTGTAGCTGTATTTATTAAAAATTATTTTAATTTTACTGATTTAATCATAGATCGGTATTCAACTAATATTATTCAGCGTTTACACTAATGTTATCGATCTTGATGACTGTTGATAAATCTATCAGACGGCATTGTTATTTAAGGATAGGCCAAGAGTAAATACCGCTCTAGTACACGATAATGCAAGGATGAGTTGGAATCGGATGTGCATAATTGTGTCGCCCTCCATGTATTGTTTAATAGCATTAAATTAAACTTACTGCCGCCCCTTAAGAGCTGTTCAACAGGTGCTATATAGTCTGATTGGTGTCCCTCTTGATGCTGTTGATAAATGATAATTGCATTTTGAATGTTTGTAATGTGAATTGTCAAAGTTCGGAGGACTAAAGTTTGAAATGTTCCTCAATATTATGTTGTCGGAGTGGTGGAATCAAGCAAGATGTTTGGTATTAGTAATAGCTGGAATTATGGTCAAAGCAACTAATTCCATGACGACAATATATTACGTCTGATAACTGTGTGCGTTCTACGACTGGTTAGTGGATGTAAAACTGTCACCTTCACATGAAAGTAGCTAGCTAGGCGAGGCGACCTTGAAAGAATGAGATATATGAAACATCATTAGTTCAATACGTAGTAATCTGATAAAAATATTATTTCTATATTTTTTAACAGACAGATATATGCAAGATTAGTTTATTCGAAAGAAATACTTCTTAGTCCGTATTTTAATTCTGCAGTTGAATGAATTCTACTACGTTCAAAAGGTAAAATGAATTTAGACTGAATAAAATAAATAAAGTGATTGTCTTCATAATTCTAATTGTTAATCACGCTCTGAACAATAAGGTAATTACATTGTTTCATAAAACAAAGATAATTCAAACGAACAATAATAATACCCTCTTTTCTTTTGAAATTCTATACGATGTTTTCTGATTATTTAAATTTCAAATGTAATGATGTAAAATAATTTGATGATTTCGGTAAACTAGTTTAAAATAAATACAGCATCGAAAGAAACTAAATAAATAGTTTCAGGTTACAAAAATTCTACATATTCATTCCTGTCAATGCTAGGAGAATAAATTTCATGTACAGTGCTCAGTCAATTTATTTTGCAAATGAAATGGCACAGTCAAAATTGAAAAGATCAATAGCATTCCAGTGGAAATAAAATACAAATGCAAGGTTTATCGAATTTCACAATTTTCAGATATAATAAACGCAAACATGGTTGAACACGTGGATGGAATTTTATGTTTTGAAATGGGCTAAGGGATAAAGTTAAAGGTGAAACTTTTCGGGATGCATCGTTCCTTAATTTGAGTCACCACAAAGAAGTCCGCATGTCATTCACATTACAACCAATTAAATTCATTATTTTTTTTTCATTGGTTTGTCTCTCAAACATGTAATCAGAAGAAAAAATAAAAGTGTATGTGGCATTTATTAGGCTCAGTGAACTGGGATAGTAATTTATTACAAAGATAAAAACGAGATTTGTTTTTATTTAACTTCACAAAATATAATTTGAGTAAATCGAAATTTAAAAATACATCTATTTGCAATTAAATATGTATTACATTATTACAGATAAAATGATTCTTAGAACATGAATAATGATAAAAAGGAAGGATCAGATTTCCTAAAGGAAGAAATATAAACTTTAGGATTGCTTTTAGCAATATTAAGTACACTGGTTAAAGGTAACCAGTTGGTCTTTTCGTGATAGGAATATTCAAGAGAGTGATGTGTAGTTTTCTGCATAAGCTACAAGTGGTGGTGTTCAGACACAGTAATTGATGGGTGGTTATCTTTATCTCTGACATTTAAGGCAGAAACGGTAGATGACGGCTTTGACGTAGATGAAGCAGAATTTAGATATTTTTATCTCCTCTTATCTGTGTGGAGCAGATACCAGTTGTCTTCTTGATGTGTTTTGGATGCAGACAGTGTCCAAGGCAATAAGTGATAATTCCCTTTTTTTCTCAGATATGGGTGTTTCAAGGTATGTTTATTTATACATTTGCAAGAAATTGGTCTCTGACTTCAGACTTTCTACCGAAAGATGTTGAAATACATTGATTATTTTATTACACTGATATACGACAGGGTTGTCAAAATAAATAGTCTTCACTTCAATATTTGTTCTCTTATTTATACCCAAGCAGAACGGAGTCACAAAATACCCACAATTCCTATATTAAAATGAGAACACAACCCAGAACACAGGAATGTATTGTTGCTCGCTATACATTCACAGATTTTGAATATAATTGATCCAACGGGACGCAAGTTTCCAGAAACAAATAAATTCAGCTAATCAGCAACACAAGGAAAAGCCTTATTCACATATTTGTTGTTCGTGGTGATCTGTTTGGAGTTTTCTAAATCATACATCCGTAGTATCTGATACAACGTTGTACAAATCAATGTTCTCAAAGAGGGCTTTTGGTTCCATTTGGTTAGTATATGATCCAGAATCCATTGATTCTGGATCATATACTAACCATGCAGCATCCTAGCTAGGCCACTAGTCCGAGTTCGAATTTTAGACGCTAATTTGTAATTAGCGTCTTGCTTTTGAAAGTAAGTGCTGGGAATTTTTCAGCATTCCGTTTATGTTAGCAGGGCACGATCCATATCCATTTACATCATTAAATGTTACACAGTCATGTGGATGGATGATATGATCGTTCTTCATCCCTCATCTTGTTCAATCATTGTAATGCAAGACACAAAAATCGTAAACTTTTCAATAAAGCAAAAAGACTAACAATGTGTTTTAATTCCCGGATGAATTTCTGCATACACTCTGACCTGTTGTGCATGCAACAGTCAAATTTGTTGAAGGACTGAAACGGGTTGTAAAACATTCCTAGCTAATGTAGGATAACGTTTACACACTTTCGGGGATTCACAAAAACTGGTAAGTGATGAACAAGTAATGAGGGTCAGTGTATGACCGCTAACCCATCCGACAATTGGTCAATCAAAAAAAAATATATATTAATTCACACAGGCGAATAAGGCTTTTATACAGTCATATTAATACGGATAGAGATTAGGATTAATGTATGGAACGTTTTAATAAAGATTCTAGAACCGAGAAAGAAATTGAAATCCATCCAATGAGGTGAGATTATCACCTTGATAAACTGATAGATTAGATATTGCATGCTTTAAACCTGCTCTGCAAAATACCGAAAAATGATGGTAGTAGTCTTACAGTCCCCAATAACAACAAATTTCTTTATCACCTGTTAATCTTCTGATATCAACAACCAGTTTCAGTGGCCTATTTCCCAGAAAGTAACTTTCTTTTATAGAAATCCATATACATGTGTGTTTGTATACACACCTCCACCAACTGAAATAATGATATTCTTCAATTAGTATCCCTTAGGAATGGGGATACAGTCCCTTGATTAAGGTTACGAAATGCGGGAGGCAGGTCACTCCTCTGCTACATCTCCTAAGGGCAAGTATTTATATTTGTGGATCTGTACATGTTCAGGGGCCGATTTGACTGTTCTGAGGGAAGAAAATCTGGAGAAGAACCCTCCGACATCGTACCAGACCAGTTGATTCACTATTTGATTGAAAACACCTTGTTCTCCACGTCACAGACTAGATTCGAACCCGTGTCTTTCCAATCAAAGAGCTTGCCTATACCAAGTGAACTATGCAAGCTCGTACGCAATCTAAATCTTAGATAATCCGAAGCCTATCTCAAGAGACCAACCATGAAAATTTTCAACCAGCTTCAAGTGTCTCCTGTAAGCAGAGTGGTGCGTTCACGCCAAGCAATGAAATCCATGTCCAATGCACAGTTCATTCAAAAAGTGTTGATATGTCAATTGTTTTTGTTTTCCCTTTAACACATATTAAAAGTTGCTTTTTCATTCTTTTCTTTCTTTTGATCTTTTATGCACAGCACTTATTTTTATGATTATTTTTACTTTTTTTCTTTATCTATGTGAAGTTTGTTATTTCTAAGTGTTCGAAAAGTGAGAATATACAGCAGGTGCAGTGACATATCACGTTTTTTTATTATTATTATTTGTCACCTCCAGGGCGTCCACAGACTCATCGAGGGAGGGCATCTACTCTACAACTCCGCTTCCACCGCAACTACACCAACGCCATCTACCGTCGATCGCCACCACTAGTATTTCCACAGACAATCACAAACATCCTATGCCCACGGGCGGGATTCGAACCCGCAGCCTCTTGACTAGAGAGGCGGACACGCTAACCACTCGGCCAGCCAGGCTGGGCAAGTTTAATGAGAGTGTCAAACAGATATTTTGATAAACTTGAAAAATGTTTGATTAAATGCAACAAACTAAGAATATTTTTAACATAAAGTTCAAAGTCAGTCATAAATAGAATTTAAAACATCTTTCCAAGATTTATACTATCGTTCTATTACCCGCTTAATTCTAATAAGACTGTACTAATGTCTAATAACGTGGATTGGCAAAACTCATTCTGTTAAAGTATTAACTGGATATGATATTTCACAAATTCGGATATAAACATAGTTTAGGATACCATTTTTCGGTGGTATGCTTGCAACGCTATTGATGAAGACAGTAAATTAAAAGTCAAAATATTGGATGTAAGAAAGCACTGCTGGGCAGATTATTTCTGGTTATGTCATTGGTTGAAATAATTTCTGATATCTTAGTGTAGAATCACGAAACTAACCTCAGAGTTTCTCTACGTTAATGTTTGAATTAAACATCGACATACAGAAGCATACATATATTTTTTTTTTATTTAATCAAACAAAATCCCGTTCAACTTATGGCTAAAGTATATTCCTCGAAGATTAAGATTTATGCGAAATTCCAAAATTTTCTTCAGAAAGTTCAGAAAGGTTTAATTTATAAACGCGTTCTCAAAAATGTATTTCGAATTAAATAATGATATAATATTCATGACTTCATATTTCAAAACTGGAAGTGAAACATTAACCCATCATGGGATTTTTAACTACGGAAAATCAATGGAATCCTGTGAGAGATATATTCCAAACTTTTGACGGGATACGTGAATAGTTTATGCAGATTGAGAGTAATTTATTTGCTGTAGAAGCGCTTTCATTTATTTGTAATTCTATCTAGAAGCGAACGAACATTAATTAGTTTAATTAATTGAAATGGAATTAGTTTAATTGACCTGAAAAACATCTCTACACAGTTCTACATAGTTCATGTAATATTAGAAAACGCCGTTTCTATTTAACTTTGAAAATATTTAATGCCAGTTAAAAAAGTAACAGAAGTGGGTGCATTATTCTAATGGTGCATTATTCTTCAAGTAAGTTAAGTCATTGCCAGATGTGCGGACCAAATCAATGATAAACATGTTGCTGAACGGACAGCACAAATGTGTTAAATTTTGTTGAAAAATCGCGAATATCTTTGTATCGTAGACGGGTTCGAATCCCGTCTACAGGATTCGAACATCATTTCCTTTCCTTATAAAAGGCATTCACAACTATTATGTCTGTAGGTTAAAGGCGAAAAACTATGTAATGATCAGAATCGCTCGGTGTGGAGAAGCAGAAATTGATGACGATGGCGATCTTTTTTCCAAATCATTATCAATACACTAAAGAAATATTTTATTAGACAACATCGCAGTGACTAAGAGAAAGAAGCCAATGGGGTGTGTTTTTTCACTCATCTTGAAGAAACCGAGGAGATACGATGATATTGAAAAGCGTGCGCAGAATTTCTAAACAGACATGTTCGAAATTATATTTAGAAACGAATAATGAATAATAAAGCAAGGCAGGTGTGGCGCAGCGGTTTAGGTGCATGTTACACGTAAGCCACCAGTCTGAGGACGTTCAGTTTGGGAACTGAAATTAGTTATGCTCACGTGCAGACTGAATGTAGTTTTGTCGTGATTCAGTACCAAGGAAGTTGTCCCGTGAACCAATGAGATTCGCTCCCTTCCCTGCTGTTTGTTTTCCTAGTTTTTTTTTTTTTTTTGTCTATAGATACCAGGAACTTCTCAAACAAAAACGATAAATCTTAAACTATCCTTAAAGAGATGACGACAATGCGAGTTACTCTATTGAGATGAAGTGAATTGATAAAGCACTTATGAATTCACTTCATCACTTATTACAATATTATTAGTTATAATCCAAAGCACTTGTAGAAAGACAGGACAAAGCTAGGAAAGTAGAGAAAAAAAATTTCCATTGATTTTTACACGGATTCCACTTGTAAAATATTGTATATTAGTATCAATATTTTATTGATACTAATATACAATACTCCTACAGAGACTAGGTGTTTTATAAACCACTTCGGTTCTCGAATAAGCAAAGTGGTAGCCACAAACTGGGCTATGAAATGCATCTATCACTTAAAGGTATTCAACAAACATTCATACCTCAATAAGAGAAAAAAAATGCCAAAGTATGAAATTACCAAAATTTATATAAAACACGTTTCAATGTATCTTTCAAGATTCGTGTTTTCAAATAAACAATAAATGAACATAAGTATTTTCTGTTACCTACAGACTACACGATTCTTCCCGTTAAAAGTTTGATGAATCCACAACTATTGGATTCATCCAATAGTTGTGGATTCATCTTACATGACACCCCATATAAGGGAATTACAAACCTAAAAGGCCCATGTCTTTGTTCTTCTCTCGAAAATATCTATATTTTGATCTCCATTCTGACCTGTTTCATTATTTATCTTTCTAGATCGATTTTATGCAGATCAACCTATGACGCTGTCTTTCTGGAAGACTTCGATGTTGACAATTCAAATAGGCTTTCCGTTCTCTGATTCCACTGAATAACGTGTAAGAGATCGTGATGTATTTACTGATCGTAATGAAGCAACATTATCAGTGCATAACGGTAACGCCTGCACGTAACAGTTACCTATCTATCCACCAGAATAACAGATAATATTCACCATGATTCCAGCACCGTTATCCTTTTCGTGACCAAATGTTCTTCCATATATACAGTGGATATCACCTCTGCACATGGTAATTCAGACCCTAACTTTGTTCAAGTCCCATGGTATGGAAACACCCTTCACCAGCGACTCTCAGTTTAACAGTTTTTGGGATCACAGCTCTCCCAAATGGGAGGATCTCCATGACGTTTACTTTCCTTTCCATGGAAAGGAAATTATCACCTTCATTCCTTGCTGGAATGAAGGTGATAATTTCCCATTCCACTCAAATTCATGACCACTCTTTTAACCTTAGTTTTTCAAACGTTGTCAAGGATGGACAAGCACAAATTGATCATACTGGTTGAAGCAAACTTTTCAGTTTCAGAACTACAATTTAAGAAAAACTGAAAAAACAAAACACTTAAAAAAAAAACAAAATACTTTCACGTGCATTACTCTGATAACCTGGCCACCACTACCTATTCCGCTTAGTTACTAAGTAATAAAAAGGACGTGTGGCTCTTGGTCAACATCCAGTCACAGTCGTGCTTCAAACCTGCAGAACCAACCTCTCATCCTCTTTTAATCCATCTGCTTCAGCCACTTCAAGCAGTGGTCGTCACTGCTTCCCGAGAGAACTACAACATTCAACTTCGAACACATGTAAAGGATCCGTCTTTGTTCTTAACCGCTTGTAAGCACGCATACACACATGACACTGATATATTATAGATTTTGCAATCTCTGTATGTGGCTAATATTCCCGTCTAGTATGCCAGAAACATTTATAAGCACATATAAATCTTACTGGCCTACTAGACGGAATTTGGCGCCTCGTTAGTGCACTCATTTCCGAGTTGCTACTAAGGCGCCGTAACTCTTTTTTTAAGAGGGGCAAACGGGGCACTTTTCCCCTGAGATCTACTTGCGAAAAAAAAAAATTAAATAATTAAATAAAAATGTATTGATGTAATTATTTGTCTCCAAGCTTTGTCCCCTCCCCCGATGGAAAATGTTCTGCGGACGCCCATAATCCCACCTATGAAAGTGGCATCCAACAGCATATTTAAAACATCCAATAAACAGAGTAACGGATGTAACAGAGTAACATCTAGGCCATCTAATGTTACCACCAGGAAAAACAGGTAGCTAAGAGAAAAAAAAATAAATAGCATGATATGATAAGCAGCCGGCCTGCTACAACTTGTAGCAGGTCGTTTTTTGCGAGTCATACAAGCCTCACTACCTATTCAAAGAATCCAAACTCAATACTAATACAATAGTTCTGGCAAGCGATTAAAATATTAAAATATTAGTATTGTCAAATACCACAACGCTGTAATAATGTGTTTCTGTTATTTGAATATTACCTCTCCATGACTGCGTTTTAGTCTCTTCTGGGGGTGGAGTGAATGAGTATCCATCATTTATATTACGTAAATGTCTGAGCGAGCATTTTATTTGTTCTTCGTGTAACCCAACTAAAGGAATTTTCGTTATCGATTCTGGTCCATACATTTCATACAAAAGAATGATATAAATCGGATTGTCAGACAGATTACTTTGGAGACAACATAACTTATTGCTGTCAGAAAAATCTGAAGATGACGTACAAACGTACTCACATAATACACTCAAAATAAAGGATCAGCAACGTCTTGAGATGAAAAGGTTTTTCCTTTCTTGGACCGCTTAAATTTTACTTAAGAAAATTGAAACAACCTTAATCGATAGAGTTTGGTGAAAGTTTTTGATATATGATTAATTAGTCTGCATGGCACTGACAAAAAAAAAAAACATTTCAAAAATACATTTCACCATTACAGCTCGCCGTTATAAGTATAGACATAAATCGACTTTACGAACATTCCGTGCGGAAGGCAGTAGGCCAGTTTCTATTTCTTCCAATTGATCTTTAATGGACGCAGCGCACTCGAGGGCGGCAAAAAATACCATAAAGAAAATAAGTGAACCCAATATTTTCAGTCACGTTCAAGATAGACATCTCTACCCTTCTTTTTTTCTCTCTCTCTCTCGTATTCTATCTTGTGCTTCTCTTACCGTGCAAAAATATATACCTTACGTCAGTGGAGGCAATGAGGAATTGCCAGCAACCATATCCTGTTTCCGTCTGTAGTTTTGCTCGTGAAAGTCTCCGCCCGATCGTAGTATAGAGTTACTCTCTTCTTTTTTTATTTTATTTTTTCTCTTCTTGAAAACCACACCCTTAAAGTTGTGCTGAATTATGTCCCTGGTGTTTCATTAGGAAAGCCTGGAGTTGATGTAACACTGTTATTCCGCTGATAAATGTGAACGAATTGTGTACCGAAACCTTTTCACTAAGCGCAGACTTCATTTCTAATTAATTTATTTAGCTGTCAAGTCTCCTCACTTAGTCATGCACTTCGATGAGATTATTGCGCCTAAAGGTTGATATTTGAGAGGTGCGTGACTTCTCTTGCGATATGTTTTCTTATACTTACCTCCTTTTACATGCCTCGTAATCCCACATGAGATTGTTTTTCTCCTTTTATATTCGTAGACTGTGAAAAGCTTTTTTTTTTCTTTTCGAATAACGGTGATTTCTTTCTATTTCGTGTTAATCGGCGTTATGCATGACTGGTACAGTGACTCACTCTCTCTCTCTTTCTTCAATAGGAAGCAACACTCAAAGCTAATTATCACAATTTTCCATACGGATAACCAGAAAGAAAGAAACATGACGGATCGTTTTAATTATAACGTAAACTATCACAGTATACGCAAAATGTTACAGTAAAAGCAAAAAATATGTACTAGTTTCATTTAATGAGTTTCTTCAAATTAATTAGCTTTATTAGTTACCTTCAGAAAACACTTATATCGCGTTTCCTATATATTAGCATTAACTAAAGAAATTGGGTTAAGATTGAAGATTACTTTTTTTTATATAAGGTATGTGAGCCGTCGTAGCTCAGTTGGTTTAAACGATCCTTTGGTTGAAAAGACCCAGACTCGAATATGTCTACGATGAAAGGAATCTTTATCAGGCTGTTTGTGAGCAAATAGTACGTTAGGCGGTCTCATACGGAGGTAGAGGGGTTCCTCCCGAAAATTCCTGTTTTTTTGTCCCTGAAAACCGGCACCGAACACATCATGCATATCTATAGATGGAACAACCGAACAATGAAATTCATGGATAGTGGGATCTATGAAATCATGGAACTCATGGCCATAGAGAGCGGAGACGCTATCCACCAAACATGTAAAAACTTACAGAATATCCAGTAAACCAAACTGTTCACTGATTATTTTTTGTGTTTATTTCAAATAAAGGGATGAATATTTTTAACGATTTGAGTTACATTGCCTTGAAAAATGATGCCGAGTGATCTGTTTTTATTTATTTTTTTAACTAATGTGCTTTGGATTAATAAATATTACTATTCACTATAGACACAATATCTATAAATATTATAATAGTACTAATCGATGTAATTCTCAACTTTAAAATGCTATCCTTCGTTTATATTTCGCAAGGATGACTGATATCTTGAAAATGTGGGGCAGTCCAGGAAAGCGAATATCGCTATATTCGAGGTGTGACAAATAAAAATTCCGGATTTTGATCTTTCCTGTAAGCCAACGGTATTTGCATGCTATTCCATGCTGGCACCTTCGAAGTGCTTCGTTTTGTGACTTGCTGCAACGAGCTCAGCTTTTCTCTCTCTACTGATGAAAACAGAGTTCGTGTTTTGAAATTGACAAGTACAGAATGAGAAAAATTTTCCCGAATCGTGATCTCCCACCAAATCTGATTTACTTCAGTAAAACTTGGGATTTGGAAAAAGAATAAACTCTCTAGGAAATCCGACTAAGTTAAGGAAAGAGGATACGACCATGCATTTGTTCCACGTTAGAAATTTCTGCTTAGACAAAACAGAGAAATGGTCGAGTGTACGTGTCGAACATTTTTGCATAATTTAAAAAATATTGTCTATTAATTAGTAAAGTCAGGGAGAGTGGGTCGTCTGTTTTCAAATAAAGTTACAGTTGGTTTGATTTCTGTTTTGGAAAAACCCTATTTATACTTCCGTTTCATCTATTTTCATTTCAAAGAATATCAACTCGAAAAGACTCTAAATTTAATTTTCGAAAACAAAATCAAGAAAAAAAAGCAGTGTTTGAATGCTGTTTCTTGTTTTAAATCAAGTTTTAAACATCGCGAAGGTTTATGTGGCAATGTGAAGCACAACTTTATGCATATGTGCTATCTGCCTGTCGTTGAAAGAGGAAATCCTAAACGATCGATAGACACTCACACTTTACAAAGTATTCTCTCAATCTAACAGATCATATTCTTCTTACATCTAGCAGGAGGAATAGGCTAACAATAATAGTGACGTAACAATCGCGGGTGAAATTTTTGATGATCTATAAAATGCAACCACTAGTGATGTAAAATTGTCACCGACATTCATTGTCAAAATTATATTCCGATCAACTAATGAAAATTAAAACCAATTGATAAATGAGAAACATATGCTTTCTATTGCATCGGGCATAGAATGAAAAAGTTATGAAGCAAAATATTCGAGTGAATGACGTTGCGTAGTTATTAAAGTCCACCTTAACGCACATTAATCTATCTGTCAGATCGCACTTTCATGGAAGAGGTTTTTTCCTATCGTGTGGTCCAGTGAATATCCATAATATAAATTGGATAGCTGTACCCGGAGAAAGGATTAGTCTCTGCCTTGACACATTTTACTGTGACAGATGCTAAATATAGTTGTAAGTAAATGTTCATTGTCCGACAGGTGACATAAAATTGATTACTCGCCTTAGCTTTTGCCTAACGCCTCTCTACTTTGTCGTTTTCTATTTGAAGATGAATAATGACCATCATTGGTTGGTTTCTTTCTTTCATGACCAGGGTGGGATTTGGATTCCGTACGTGTCACTACTTTTCCCCACCTCTTTTCTCTTTATCACCCACGTAACATTATCAGAAGTATCGGAACACTTTTGTAAAGTAGATTATCGATTCTACTTGCCGAATATTTTATGGTTATTAAAAGTGTTTCGATTAATTCAATGCTTTTATTCGTACCAAAGTTAAATCTGATAAAAATGAAATTTATACAGCAGCACATTACATTTATAGTGCTGTATAATCAACTTAAAGAAACGAAGTGCAGCATTAATTTTGTCAATACATCGACTAACAGCGATATGCGAAGGCTTCAATCATTTTGTATACAGCAATGCCGAGCCAGGATTGTGATTATTTCGTTGTCTAAAACACTGACTATGAATGCATTAATATAATAATTGTTACTCAAATACTATTTTTATATTTATGTATTATAATATTTTTCTTAGGTTAGGTTGTATTTTGTCTTTGAGTAGTTTCTTTGAGTTTAAAAATGGAGCACAATAAATAGTCGCTCCTAAATCACTTCAGTCAGAGGTCATTTGATTTTGCTTTTCGATCGCGGGATATAGATCAGGATCGTACTGTACTCTCCAGAATAACTGTAAAAAATGAAAACATTCGAAAGAACGGTCGAGAATTTTTAATGCATCGTTTTTAAATTATATGATATGAAATTCTTCGATTTCATCTGTTTGTAATTTAGTGCAGTTCCATTCTTGCTCATCAATAATTCGCTTTAAACTTTAGAATGGAATGAAATCGGCTTAGGCATTGAAATAAGAAAATAATTAAATTTTATATTTATAATTTAAAGGTTATCAGGCAGTTTATTTGAAATTTTTCAATACGAAAATCTATTACATACGCATATGTAAATAGTAAGTTTCCAATCTCATATATCAGCAAAGTAATCCAGGAACCAACGTATCTTTAGATGCAATAATGGTACGAGAGTTACTTTATTCATAATGCCACAAAAGTACCGAATAAAGCAACAAGGTAGAGTTTTAGGTTTTTCTATTAATTTTGACTTTTTTTCCGAACTGTTTGATTCAGATTTTCATTTTTTTCACTCTAATAAAAAGAAAACTTTTTCAAAAATGATTTTATCTATGATAATAATTGCTTGGATTATATTTTACGAAAGAAATTCACCGGTATAGCTTTTACAGTCCTAACCCCACAAAACACAGAAAATTTTCACAAAAAAATCAACTCACGAGGTTCTTTTCAAACCAGAAATGAATGCAATGGTATAATACGGAAGCAATGACAGTTATCAAAATCACATTCGCTGTGGAATTTAGATGTGTGCTTTATTAATTTCGTATTTCTTTTCATGAGGAAGTAACTAACGGAAGCTTTTCATAGAGATGCAGTACTCTGAAACGATTTCAAAAGAAATATACTCCCTTATTCTGAAACAATTTATTTCCAAAGAAATATACTCCCTGATTCTGAAACAATTTATTTCCAAAGAAATATACTCCCTGATTCTGAAACAATTTATTTCCAAAGAAATATACTCCCTGATTCTGAAACAATTTATTTACAAAGAAATATACTCCCTGATTCTGAAACGATTTCCAAAAAATATACTCCCTGATTCTGAAACAATTTATTTCCAAAGAAATATACTCCCTGATTCTGAAACAATTTATTTACAAAGAAATATAGTCCATGATTCTGAAAAAATTTCGAAAGAAATATACTCCCTGATTCTGAAACGATTTCCAAAAAATATACTCCATGATTCTGAAAAAATTTTGAAAGAAATACTCCCTGATTCTGAAACGATTTCCAAAAAATATACTCCATGATTCTGAAACAATTTCGAAAAAAATATACTCCCTGATTCTGAAACAATTTATTTACAAAGAAATATACTCCATGATTCTGAAACAATTTATTTACAAAGAAATATACTCCATGATTCTGAAACAATTTCGAAAGAAATATACTCCCTGATTCTGAAACGATTTCCAAAAAATATACTCCCTGATTCTGAAACAATTTCGAAAGAAATATACTCCCTGATTCTGAAACAATTTATTTACAAAGAAATATACTCCATGATTCTGAAACAATTTATTTACAAAGAAATATACTCCATGATTCTGAAACAATTTTGAAAGAAATATACTCCCTGATTCTGAAACAATTTCGAAAGAAATATACTCCCTGATTCTGAAACGATTTCCAAAAAATATACTCCCTGATTCTGAAACAATTTCGAAAGAAATATACTCCCTGATTCTGAAACAATTTATTTACAAAGAAATATACTCCATGATTCTGAAACAATTTCGAAAGAAATATACTCCCTGATTCTGAAACGATTTCGAAAGAAATATACTCCCTGATTCTGAAACAATTTATTTACAAAGAAATATACTCCATGATTCTGAAACAATTTATTTACAAAGAAATATACTCCATGATTCTGAAACAATTTTGAAAGAAATATACTCCCTGATTCTGAAACAATTTCGAAAGAAATATACTCCCTGATTCTGAAACGATTTCCAAAAAATATACTCCCTGATTCTGAAACAATTTCGAAAGAAATATACTCCCTGATTCTGAAACAATTTATTTACAAAGAAATATACTCCATGATTCTGAAACAATTTCGAAAGAAATATACTCCCTGATTCTGAAACGATTTCCAAAAAATATACTCCCTGATTCTGAAACAATTTCGAAAGAAATATACTCCCTGATTCTGAAACAATTTATTTACAAAGAAATATACTCCATGATTCTGAAACAATTTATTTACAAAGAAATATAGTCCATGATTCTGAAACAATTTCGAAAGAAATATACTCCCTGATTCTAAAACGATTTCCAAAAAATATACTCCCTGATTCTGAAACAATTTATTTACAAAGAAATATACTCCCTGATTCTGAAACAATTTATTTACAAAGAAATATACTAAATGATTCTGAAACAATTTATTTGCAAAGAAATATAGTCCATGATTCTGAAACAATTTCGAAAGAAATATACTCCCTGATTCTGAAACAATTTATATTCAAATAAATATACTCCATGATTCTGACAATTTATTTACGAAGAAATATACTCCATGATTCTGACAATTTATTTACGAAGAAATATACTCCATGATTCTGAAACGATTTCCAAAAAATATACTCCCTGATTCTGAAACAATTTATTTCCAAAGAAATATACTCCCTGATTCTGAAACAATTTATTTACAGAGAAATATAGTCCATGACTCTGAAACAATTTCAAAAGAAATATACTCCCTGATTCTGAAACGATTTCCAAAAAATATACTCCCTGATTCTGAAACAATTTCGAAAGAAATATACTCCCTGATTCTGAAACAATTTATTTACAAAGAAATATACTCCATGATTCTGAAACAATTTATTTACAAAGAAATATACTCCATGATTCTGAAACAATTTATTTACAAAGAAATATACTCCATGATTCTGAAACAATTTCGAAAGAAATATACTCCCTGATTCTGAAACGATTTCCAAAAAATATACTCCCTGATTCTGAAACAATTTCGAAAGAAATATACTCCCTGATTCTGAAACAATTTATTTACAAAGAAATATACTCCCTGATTCTGAAACAATTTGTTTACAAAGAAATATAGTCCATGATTCTGAAACAATTTCAAAAGAAATATACTCCCTGATTCTGAAACGATTTCCAAAAAATATACTCCCTGATTGTGAAACAATTTCGAAAGAAATATACTCCCTGATTCTGAAAATTTATTTACAAAGAAATATACTCCATGATTCTGAAACAATTTCGAAAGAAATATACTCCGTGATTCTGAAACGATTTCCAAAAAATATACTCCCTGATTCTGAAACAATTTATTTACAAAGAAATATACTCCATGATTCTGAAACAATTTCGAAAGAAATATACTCCCTGATTCTGAAACAATTTATTTACAAAGAAATATACTCCATGATTCTGAAACAATTTATTTACAAAGAAATATACTCCATGATTCTGAAACAATTTTGAAAGAAATATACTCCCTGATTCTGAAACAATTTATTTACAAAGAAATATACTCCATGATTCTGAAACAATTTATTTACAAAGAAATATACTCCATGATGAATTTGAAACAATTTATTTACAAAGAAATATACTCCATGATTCTGAAACAATTTCGAAAGAAATATACTCCCTGATTCTGAAACGATTTCCAAAAAATATACTCCCTGATTCTGAAACAATTTCGAAAGAAATATACTCCCTGATTCTGAAACGATTTCCAAAAAATATACTCCCTGATTCTGAAACAATTTCGAAAGAAATATACTCCCTGATTCTGAAACAATTTATTTACAAAGAAATATACTCCATGATTCTGAAACAATTTCGAAAGAAATATACTCCCTGATTCTGAAACGATTTCCAAAAAATATACTCCCTGATTCTGAAACAATTTCGAAAGAAATATACTCCCTGATTCTGAAACAATTTATTTACAAAGAAATATACTCCATGATTCTGAAACAATTTATTTACAAAGAAATATAGTCCATGATTCTGAAACAATTTCGAAAGAAATATACTCCCTGATTCTAAAACGATTTCCAAAAAATATACTCCCTGATTCTGAAACAATTTATTTACAAAGAAATACACTCCATGATTCTGAAACAATTTTCGAAAGAAATATACTCCCTGATTCTGAAACGATTTCCAAAAAATATACTCCCTGATTCTGAAACAATTTATTTCCAAAGAAATATACTCCCTGATTCTGAAACAATTTATTTACAAAGAAATATACTCCCTGATTCTGAAACAATTTATTTACAAAGAAATATACTAAATGATTCTGAAACAATTTATTTGCAAAGAAATATAGTCCATGATTCTGAAACAATTTCGAAAGAAATATACTCCCTGATTCTGAAACAATTTATTTTCAAATAAATATACTCCATGATTCTGACAATTTATTTACGAAGAAATATACTCCATGATTCTGAAACGATTTCCAAAAAATATACTCCCTGATTCTGAAACAATTTATTTCCAAAGAAATATACTCCCTGATTCTGAAACAATTTATTTACAGAGAAATATAGTCCATGATTCTGAAACAATTTCAAAAGAAATATACTCCCTGATTCTGAAACGATTTCCAAAAAATATACTCCCTGATTCTGAAACAATTTCGAAAGAAATATACTCCCTGATTCTGAAACAATTTATTTACAAAGAAATATACTCCATGATTCTGAAACAATTTATTTACAAAGAAATATACTCCATGATTCTGAAACAATTTATTTACAAAGAAATATACTCCATGATTCTGAAACAATTTCGAAAGAAATATACTCCCTGATTCTGAAACGATTTCAAAAAAATATACTCCCTGATTCTGAAACAATTTCGAAAGAAATATACTCCCTGATTCTGAAACAATTTATTTACAAAGAAATATACTCCATGATTCTGAAACAATTTATTTCCAAAGAAATATACTCCCTGATTCTGAAACAATTTGTTTACAAAGAAATATAGTCCATGATTCTGAAACAATTTCAAAAGAAATATACTCCCTGATTCTGAAACGATTTCCAAAAAATATACTCCCTGATTGTGAAACAATTTCGAAAGAAATATACTCCCTGATTCTGAAACAATTTATTTACAAAGAAATATACTCCATGATTCTGAAACAATTTCGAAAGAAATATACTTCGTGATTCTGAAACGATTTCCAAAAAATATACTCCCTGATTCTGAAACGATTTCCAAAAAATATACTCCCTGATTCTGAAACAATTTATTTACAAAGAAATATACTCCATGATTCTGAAACAATTTCGAAAGAAATATACTCCCTGATTCTGAAACAATTTATTTACAAAGAAATATACTCCCTGATTCTGAAACAATTTGTTTACAAAGAAATATAGTCCATGATTCTGAAACAATTTCGAAAGAAATATACTCCCTGATTCTGAAACGATTTCCAAAAAATATACTCCCTGATTCTGAAACAATTTATTTACAAAGAAAGACACTCCATGATTCTGAAACAATTTCGAAAGAAATATACTCCCTGATTCTGAAACGATTTCCAAAAAATATACTCCCTGATTCTGAAACAATTTATTTCCAAAGAATTATACTCCCTGATTCTGAAACAATTTATTTCCAAAGAAATATACTCCCTGATTCTGAAACAATTTATTTCCAAAGAAATATACTCCCTGATTCTGAAACGATTTCCATAAAAAATATACTCCCTGATTCTGAAACAATTTCGAAAGAAATATACTCCCTGATTCTGAAACAATTTATTTCCAAAGAAATATACTCCCTGATTCTGAAACGATTTCCAAAGAAATATACTCCCTGATTCTGAAACAATTTGTTTACAAAGAAATATAGTCCATGATTCTGAAACAATTTCGAAAGAAATATACTCCCTGATTCTGAAACGATTTCCAAAAAATATACTCCCTGATTCTTAAACAATTTATTCCCAAAGAAATATACTCCGATCCTGAAACAATTTATTTCCAAAGAAATATACTCCCTGATTCTGAAACGATTTCCATAAAAAATATACTCCCTGATTCTGAAACAATTTCCATAAAAAATATACTCCCTGATTCTGAAACAATTTATTTCCAAAGAAATATACTCCCTGATTCTGAAACAATTTATTTCCAAAGAAATATACTCCCTGATTCTGAAACGATTTCCATAAAAAATATACTCCCTGATTCTGAAACAATTTCGAAAGAAATATACTCCCTGATTCTGAAACAATTTATTTCCAAAGAAATATACTCCCTGATTCTGAAACGATTTCAAAAGAAATATACTCCCTGATTCTGAAACGATTTCAAAAGAAATATACTCCCTGATTCTGAAACAATTTCGAAAGAAATATACTCCCTGATTCTGAAACGATTTCCAAAGAAATATACTCCCTGATTCTGAAACAATTTATTTCCAAAGAAATATACTCCCTGATTCTGAAACAATTTGTTTACAAAGAAATATAGTCCATGATTCTGAAACAATTTCGAAAGAAATATACTCCCTGATTCTGAAACGATTTCCAAAAAATATACTCCCTGATTCTTAAACAATTTATTTCCAAAGAAATATACTCCCTGATTCTGAAACAATTTATTTCCAAAGAAATATACTCCCTGATTCTGAAACGATTTCCATAAAAAATATACTCCCTGATTCTGAAACGATTTCCATAAAAAATATACTCCCTGATTCTGATACAATTTCGAAAGAAATATACTCCCTGATTCTGAAACGATTTCCATAAAAAATATACTCCCTGATTCTGAAACAATTTCGAAAGAAATATACTCCCTGATTCTGAAACGATTTCTAAAGAAATATAATCCCTGATTCTGAATGTGCAGACGTCTTATACACAGGATGGAAGAGTACCTGCTTTCCTGAACCTACAGGTGGATAATCATTGATTACAATATAAAATGAGCAAGCGAACTTATTCCTTCGCAATTCACTAAATCTGTAAAGAGGACACTTTGTAATGTTCTATGAATAGGTGGGTCTTTCCCCAAATAATAGAAACCGCACATTTGCAATTAACGTAATGCATTCAACTATTACTGTCTAGTTTTGATGGTCTATCAGTAGCTGCATTGTCAAATATGATAGAAGAATCAATTTCTCGTTGGTTGACTGGCTGTCCTTTGTGTTGTCTTATTATATCGTGGCCATTAGTTCGGGCTGTTATCTGTGTTCATAGGCACTGGTGAAAATGAAGAAATTTTGAATTGGCTTTTGCAATATGGTAATTAATTATTCATAGACATCACTGATTGTACACGTAATTTATCATAATACGAACTATCCGAACAAAACAAGAGGTTAGCTAAAGACAAAGCGAGCAACTGAAAATGGAAATTTGGTACACAGTCGACCATTAGTAGATGCGCTTTTCAATCCAATAAATGTTTCGTAAATATTAAATTTCGTAAATAAAGGTTTCATAAAACAGATCTTGGAATATGAAAATGATAATGGAATAAATTATCGAATATTATCTTATTCATAAAGAAATTATGTTAACTTCTATATGGATGTTAAACTCGTATTTGATTTTAAATATCCAAATCATCAAATCCATGCTATCGTATAAAGCAATGGGGGTCTTCGCATCAGAGAAAACTGTCCACAGACATTTGAACACCGCATAATAAGTGTGAAGAATAATAACTGACTATTAGTATTATCTTATTTTAAATATTTAAAAAAATCAGTAAAGAAATTAAATGTAGTATTTTTTAATTATATTGTCTCATTCTTCATATCTGACTTTAATTTCAGTGGAATGTTCTGGTAATCAAAATTATCTACTTAGATATAAAATAATGAACCAACGAAGTTTGCTAGGCATCGGTAAAAAAAGATCGTATTCACTTAATGGTGTTTCTAAGCAATACGAATTTGTTCTTGCTGGAAACTTCCATTTTCGATACACGTTTTCAGCCATAATTCCCTTTTATATTAGTTATTTCAATAAGCATTTTAATAACTGCTTTAGTAAGTCGTAGGAGACTTTCTGCTAATTTCTTCAGAAATAAGTAGCAAGTTGTTGTATTCCTTTAAAATATTTTGCTAATGAAGAAAGCCGTCTTGGTTGTATCCTCATTCTGTGTTCCATTTCGCCTCATATCGATGATTCCAACATGAACCATATGCTGTCTCACCATCATCCCAATGTTACCGTCTTCAGATTAACTATGTTTACAATCACTCCATTAGAACACGGAGAATTATTGTGTTACAAGGTATAGAAACCAGAACCATAAAACTTCTACAATGTGTAAAAGTTACAGTAGTGTAGAACTTCCACATAAACATCTAAGTGCTACAAGTCATGATTTCATTCAGTAGGGCACATCGTTACAGCTTTACTTCCAAAATTCATCCTTAAGGTAACAAGTGGTAAAAAACATTCTCCAAGACTAACATAGTAAAATACAAGTCCACCAGATGAAGTTAATTATTATTATTATTAGCACCTCCAGGGAGTCCAAACACTCATTGAGGGGAGGGCACCTACTCCACAAACTCTCCGTCTCCACCAACTACGTTCATCATATACACCAACGCCATCTACTGCAGACCACCACCACAAGTATTTTCACAGACAATCACAAACATCCATGCCCACGGCGGGATTTGAACCCGCAACCTTTTGGCTGGAAAGCGGATACTTTAGACCACTTGGCCAACCAGGCCGACTTAGCTGTGCCACTTGATGGCATGTATTCGTAGTAGTTAAAAGGATTACAGCTCTTCGTAAAACTGATGGCATGCAGCACGCGTCTTGGGGCACATTCATGGAACGGCTTTTGCGCATAGCTAAAGATTATCTGGTGATCTTATGTTCATATGATCTTAGTTGAACTTGGTTTAAGTATCACCTGTTGTCGCGCACCAGCACGATCTTTTCTACAAATAACCTCCAACTGTTATCATTCATTTTGAAACCCTCGTATTCGTGTCGTTCAGCATGTCAGAAGGATTTTACCATCAAAACCTCTGATCTCCTTTATAATTCAAAATTTCCATTTCGATCAATCGCATCCATTTACCTTGATTTGGATGGATGTCCCAAGATTTTTGTAACCGTATCTATACTTGTGAACAGTCTGTACTCATTATAAGAGTTCTTTGTTAAAGAAGGTGAAATCATGGCATTCCTTGATTTTTATAAGCGTGCCAACGAGAAAGCGATAACATTGGAAGGTCGTCGCTCTTCAGGGAAATTATTTCAATCCTAAAGCAATGTACTACATTCAGGTTAAAGCCTACATAAAGCCACTATTTATAAACAGTATTCGAATTCTAGCAATAGGAGGCCTATTCTTCGGTGATAATCATTGTTTACATAGAAATATTTCAAGAAAGAGCCTCAAACGCTTTCTTTATACAAACAAAACGATATGAAGATAAAACACCCTCCAGTTTATAATTTGAGTTTTTTTATATCCCCTGAATAACAAAGCTGAAGCTTAGAGAAACATTAACAACTCACTATTTCCTTTCTATACGTCCTAGTTTTTGACGCTCTTTAAAATATATTAATCATCACTAAGAGAATTTTACACTCGCCAAGTCCCTTTGTAACAGACATCAAAAGCCTCGGGATTATATCAAAACTAGAAACACACACTTCACTTTATCAAATATGTCAGAGACGAATTAACCAAAGGAAACTATTTCATGTTACCATATTACAGAAGAATGGCTATGATATGAAGATAAAAGAACTATTATCATACTTCTATTTCATATACAAACATGTCCCAAAACTGATAAGAACAACAAATCTACGATTTATGATTCGATCAGTAAGGCAGAAACATAACCAAACGAGATACCTGTGTTACCGGCTTTGTCCTGATTATACTTTACCACCATACTTTGAAGCAGGAATAACAAAATTAACAAAATTCATTGCATAATTTACAGAACACGCCATGGATATAATATGCGAGAAATTCGGTATGTCAGTACTAGTTAGATGCGTACTGTCTCTTGCAGACCAAAAGGATGACCAGTGAATAAAACACAAAGGTAAGCAGAAATGCCAAGAGATCGTAAACCAATATCGTAAAAACAAAGCGGATATTACTGCCATATTTTTAACAGAAGTCTGTCAGAAACATTTTCAAACTCTGGATGATGCTCACAGATAATAAACAACACTATCATGGCTAACCAACAACCCAAATTAGTGCTAAGTTGCTTGACCATTTTTCTCGATATCGCGCGTATATATGAGATCGTATTCAACGCATTCCTATACTAAACATCAGCAACTCATGTTTAGAACTTAAGCATTTAATTTTTATTTTAGTTTCAGTCATATGTGAACACAAAAATGAATGCAAATATATTTACTCCTGTTCTGTATAACACTGAACGGTATCAAGGAGGGCCATGTTTTAAAAGTGAGTCGCGACAACTGAATTAACTGAACTAGTATGTTCACAGGCCAGTCAGAAGGCAGTATATAATTCCTCTGGCAAAAAAAAGAAAAAGAAAAATGTGGACTTTTCAAATGAAGGTGAACTAGCCGGTCTTACAGCTGTGAGGTTTCCTATTTCATCAGACAAAGCAGGAAAATTGATCTTGAGAACAAACGGAGTTATGGGTGGGATGTTACGTGGTGCGTGGTTGAATATGTGGAGTAACTTCCCCTGATGGATCCCGAAGCTTGATGGAGGTGCCAATAGTAATAGGAAATGGGAATTTCAATTCAAAAATAAAAAGCTAACCACCAATCTAATACGGAGCAAATGGCTCAGTATGGTTGCTAAATAATCAAACTGAGAATCCATTTCGCCGGTCTGGGACAACAGTAAACAAAAAATAAGAAATTCCATCTAAAGAACGGAAGAGAATATTTGCACATGATTTAAGAGCTTTCGTATTCTTCTCTAACTGGAACCCTCTCTGTCGGTGTTCCGGAGATTCCTTCACCGAACGCAGATAATGAGGATTAAATGACCACTCTGAACTTTTCTCATTCTCAGATCCTTACTTTATGGGCCCATCTTCATACTCTTCTGTGTTGTAATTGCACACAAGAGCAGCCCTGCAGCGAAGTTACCGATGACTAATGACCGAGGCCTGATGGGAGATATGGAAATCCATCTGTCATGGCCGTAAATTACCATGACATAATTCACGATATCCGATTACGGATGATAACAGTGTCAAGCAGTCCACATGGCACCTTTCGTTCGTGACTAGTTACTATTACTGCGTGATCTCTTCCCCCCCCTCTTGAAAGTCGTTTCGCTTCCCCCCTCCCTCCCCATATGACAATTCCCTGTTCGGTCTACGTAAAATGGATAATTGAAATGAAAGGGAGAATTGCACCGATTTTGTTACGTTGCATGCGTTCCTTTCTGTCACTTGTCACCGCAAGCCAGTCACGAAACAGGGTCGTTTTCGTTCTGTATGATTCCATTGGGATGTCCAATTAAATGGGGATGAGGAGAACGCACAGTTATTACTGGAACGATTTAATGACATTTGCCCATTACTGTCTGGCTTTAGTTCTTGATCAGAGGCCGCATTGTCTAGTGTGATATGAGAATCAATTTCGCGTTGATTGCCTGTCATCAGCTCTCCAAGACGACCAGACATTCTATTAATAGGTGATTGTAGAAACGGCTCTTCCTTCAAACGACCGGTTTGTTCATTTTTAAATGAAAAAATAAATAAATAAATAAACAGATCTAAAGCGTATAACAACACTGATTATTGTAGAGTTCGTTGATCTTGTATTGCTTTTCTAATAATAAAAACAAAAAAGCATAGACAGTTTCCCAGATCGGATTCATCGATTCTGGCAATCCCGAGAGAAACGATTAACAATTCAAACATACATACAGAAGAAAGATTCACTCAAACAAACAACTATTAAAATGTTTCAAGCCACACCCGAACAATCTCGAAGTAGCAGGTAGTGTTGCTTTGTGCCACACCCGAAAATATTGTCTTTCTATTGATTAGGTTTTTATATAAACGAGATAAGAGGTTTTCTCGAATTTTAAAGGAAATATAAGTTCACATTTATTTTTTTATAACAGATAAAAAATAATACAATCCTAAATTCTATATATGCATTGAAAATAGAAGGCACACCTTAATTTTTTTTGGATACGAGAAGAATGAAAAAGATGAAAATATAGGAAAGTGTAAGGCTATACGATCAGTATATTTATGTTGTAGTAACTGTCCAAATGATTTTTATGTTTCTAAGATAAAAATTCCTGTTTCTAAAAGTTAGAGAGGTAAATAAAGAATGCTCGCAGCACTTGCGTGTGAGTGTATTCTAAAAATAATAAGCAAACGACGGAGGGAAAAAAAAGTTTAATAGAACAGAAAAGCATACGTAAACGCATGACCCTATTGTGGAGCAAAACACATAACAAACACAAAACGATAGTGTTGAGCAAAACACATAAACAGAAACAAAAATTAAAGTAATAAATACTAATATATCGAATTTAGATAATAGAATGGCAGCATATACAGATCCTGCTAAGTAAATAAAATGCCTAAATTTGCTATTTTTGCCACTGCAAGAGATTTACTTAACACTGTTAAGTGTCATCTTCTCCGAGCCAACACAACCCACTACTTAGAGTCGGCTCAATTACGAGTATTCCACGTCTCCGTGGGTGGTTCTATTAGGAATGCAGCATCCCACTGTGTAAACGCTGTATATCAGAACACCCTATTAGGCATTCTGAGCAAACTCAATATGGTCCTGGAATAATTTGTTCCCACCTGCAGAGCGATGCCTTGTGGAGATGCAATAATTTCGTGAATAGCGCAAGGACAATTGCTTTATCTCCCCTATCCCCTCCTCTTCTGATTAAAGGGGAGTTTGATAATTTCCCCAGGCTCTGGTACTGAATGAATTACGTTATAACTAATCTGTTGCTGACATGATTATATTTGCTGATTCGTCAGTTTTCCTGGTGTCGATTGCATCAGCGTTACCAATCAAATGAAAGAAATCTGTTTTATATTCTATGCAGTATCTCTGATTAACTAGCAAATGTGTATTGTTTGAGATCATACAAATTTGCAATTATCTTAGGTGTCATCATTTGGTATTATGAGTAATAAAATTACGTATTTCAGATAAACATGATTATATTCAAAGGAGGAATGTTAGACTAACGTTCAGTATGGCATAATTAATTCAACTGATGAAATTCAGGTGATGTCATAATATTGTTCCTACTCATATGATTGAATTATATGTGGACGGCAAACTTCCTCCTTAATCTGCATAGCTACGGATGAGAGGGTAGGTAACATTGCCGATATCAGAATTGAATTCCAACCGATAAGACGTTTTACTAACATACAACTTTTCCCGAGTACAGTTTTAAATCGATACTTCAAAGCACCGTACGTATACGATGGTTCTTCAGATCCGAGTTTTGTAAGAACATTTCTTATTGTGAAATTATTTTCTATGTAACTCCCACCATGAAAAGTTGTATGACTATAGTACATTAGTATAGTGGAGGTTAAAGAGTTTTTTTGTATTTTTATTATTATATGAGCCAAACATCATGGTCACTCAGCCACTGTTTCTGAGAAACTAGACTGCAGGTTAGACGGAAAGAAGCTGGTGGTGGTATCTTGGGATTGTTCTCATACACATCATTGGGTCCTCTCACCTCTATTGAATGTATCTTGCCCACTAATTCTTACTGGGGATTGTTGGTGACCAGGTATTACCCTTCCTTCATTTTGACCAAGTGGCCAGGTGAATCGGATTATTCCAGTAAAAAGGGTTCCACTTCATAAAGTTTGCATTGCGCAAGCATTTCGTCAGCTCTCTGGCCGCCTATTTTTCCTGACATATATGTCATCTAACATTTGTGGGATCATGTTAAACACAGCATCCGCCGAGAGGTGCCATTACCTCATTCGGTCTGATGTCAGGAACATTGTTCTGTCTAACTGGTCAGAAAAACCTCAGGACATATTCCGTGGTCTAGTAGAATCAATACCAAAATGGGCGTTATCTCAGACAAAGTTGGTCCAACAAGTTGCTAGCTTAGTGGTCATAATGTTTTGGCTCATGAGTGTATTTGCTGTATTTTTATTTATTTTTAAGTAATTTCCTGCTGTGGAACATCTAACATGGAACTTCACGAAGTAGGATGGTCATCTGACACGATTTAAAATGTTGGCTTTACAAACATTTAATATATATATATATATATATATATATTTCGATAATAACATATATATATTTCGATTTTTATTTGGTATGGCGTACGATTTTCACCTTCTAACACTGCGGCAACTGAGTGCATCTTTGACGTGATAAACGAAAGGCTATGAGAATATGGCATACAACTATTACGGTTTCGTTCTTGTCATAATGACCGCTCTTTCACACGCTGATCCATACATCGTGTGTGTATGCGTGTGCGTTCTGAGGCAGATATTTTTGTGTTGATGGATTAAAACTCCGAATTTCTTCACGGAGAAGAAACAAAACCTACTTACTTATGCTAAAGCTTGACTAACTTTGGAAACAGAATCAAAAGGAGTAAAGAAAATTCCTGTGGTCGATGATTAGAATCGAATCTAGAAATCTTCCTTCTGTCGACAATGTATCACGGAAAGCATCATAGCTTACGATCAGCTATGTAGCCAGCTAATTTTTACATATTTATTCTACACACGAGAGATATAAGAACCTATAGCACATCAGTGCACCGTGCGAGGATCAGATGATGGTTCAGAAAGAAGAAGAAACTTATTGACATTTTTATTAAAGAACTGTAGGTTGAAATTGTTGCAAAACACATCATGAAGAAGGCTCTTCCAGAGGATAGAGACAGATGGATTAAATGAGGAAAAGGAGAAGAATGTTTGTCGAGCTTGCAGTTGTAAAGGGATAATGGACAGCAGTTGCTCTTGTTTTAATAGGCTTGATAGTCAGTGGAGGAATGATGTTGGACGATTCACTGGAGCAGAGATGGAAGTACATGTAGAAGAGACAGAGATCTGAAACCTTGCGCCTGCGAGATAGAGGTGGAAGTGAGCCTATGAGCCGAATTGCTCTCTTCTGGACAGCACCAAGAATTTTTAAGAAAGTTTTACTGTGCAACCCCAAATGTGTGTGTACAGTATTCTAAGAATGGGCGGATTTGAGATTCATATAGGGTTAGTAGCTGGATGAGTGAAAAATGGCTTCTTGAGTGGAAAAGAATGCCTAGTTTTTTAGAAGCTGAGGAAGCTATTGATGTGATGTGTTTTTGCCAAGTTGGAAGCAAATGTCAGTCTAAGGAGAGAGTTCATCCTGTCTGATGACGCGTGCATTACTAAGGATGAGGGAAGGTGAGCTGAGATCTCCCTGTCGCGAGAAAAAAAGGACTGCGTTTTGGTGGCGCTGAAGGTGACCAGGTTATCCTTGTCCCCACTGCAGGATGGTATGGAGATCAGATATTTAAGGAACTGGTTGCAAATGATCTTGATGTAAGGAATGTCTGGGAATTACATGGTTTGATAAATCATGTAATTCAAGCGTGGCAAAGCTGTGGATAGGATTTGTAGTGATTGGGAGCAGGTCATTTATGTATAAGAGAAAGATCGTAGGTGAGAGGACGGAGCCACGAGGTATATATCTGCATTGGTGGAAAAGCTCGAGGAGAGGGTGTCATTCACCATGACATATAATGAATGACCACAGAGAAAGCTGGCTATCCAGTTGTATAGGGTGGAAGGTAGACCGAAGGAAGGCAGTTTTCAAAACAGGCCTTGATGCCAAACACGATCGAAAGCCTTGGAAATGTCGAGGGCAACATCAAACGTTTCACCGAAACTTTCCATGACGCATGTCCAGGGTTAGTCATGTAAACTAATATGTCAGCCGTGGATCTGGATTGGCGGAATCCATACTGGTGGCCGCTAATTACTTGATGAGATTCTACGTAGTGAAGCTGACCATTGGTAACGTTCTCCATTATTTTGGACAGGATTGAGGTGATAGCAATTGGTAGGTAGTTAGACTTTTGCTTCCCTTTTTTGGAATGGGTTGGATATGTGTTAGTTATTTTCATGAGTTAGGATAGGTGCTAGCTGAGTATAAGTTTGAAGAGAAGATATAGGACAGGTGTTATCTCTGGAACACAACGTTTGAGTACATTAGGAGAGAGAGGCCATCGGGACCAGATGAGTTTGTAGTAATCGTGTTCATGAATATTCTTCTTCTTATGTCTTTCTGCCGAAAGGCCACCGGAGGCAAGGCATGTGGTGTTTAGTTGTTGGTATGGAAGGAGATGATTTGCATTCGTCATCTGTGCAGGAATTAGAGGAAAAGAGAGACGCTAGGAGGTCAGCTTCGTTTGGGTGCTGTAACAGTGGTGCCGTCTGCATGGGAAATAGGTAGAAGCGTGGATGAGCAGAAGTTGCGTCTGGTAAATTTTGGGAGGGATCAGAATGCCAGGATACCGTTTGGACAAGAGACCAGTTTTCTGCTAGTGGTTTTTATGAAGATTGATTTAAATTTCCTAATAGCTGATTTACATTTACTGCGTGCTCTGCTGAGTACGAAGTTTCGTTTCTTGATGCGAGCCACGTGCGATAAGTTGAGGTTTTAATTCGACTGCTGAACTAGGGATTAAAAAGTGGATTGTAATTTTGGATGGAAGGATTAATGCCTTCATGTCACTGAGAATGATTACTGTGACTCAGTGCAGGTGTCTGGTTCAGAAGAGCAGAAGCCATAGGCATGTAATGGGAAAGAAGAGTAGTAGCTCCTTCTGACGACACCCAACCTTGTGCCAGAGGACACGTGGTCGGGTGTCGTCAGAAGATGGGCGTTCTGTGAAACTGACAACTTGCATTATATTGTGGTCTGAGTTGCTGAAAGGAGAGGTGACTTCTAAAGTCTATCTGGAAGGAGAACTAGTTAAAAAACATCAAGGGAATTGGGAGAGGGGAGGGGGATTATCTGGAATTCGGATAGGTAAATGCAGGATTTACGTTAGATCAATGCTTATAGCAAACTCTTCCGCATTACGTGCAGCTTGATCTGTAGTGTTGGAGAAGTGGAGCAAGTTGGAGTTGTGGAATTGTCACCTAAGATGATGACTTCGCTGTTTGGGTAGCTGGATTGTAGATGAACCAGTTTCATGGAGAGGAAGGTGAAGAGTCCTTTGCGGTTTTCAGAGTTTGGAGAGCGGTAAATTCAGCAGATGAATGTTACTAAGTGGGGCAAGGAAACCTTTAGACAGAGGGGGTCAAAAGCAGGGAATTCTAAATTTGGCATTCTCTGACAGGAAATGTCAGAACGTAAAAAGGTACGGGTGCCACCTTCGTGGCGATATAAATCATGAGGAGGGTCATTTGGGCAGTGAAGGTGAAATATGGTTGATATAGCTGTAATTTGGGTTCATGTTAAGAGAACGAGGTGTGGTTTCGATGTCTGTATGTGGTGATGAACGACGTTTACGTTGGAATTTATGTCGCAGATGTTTGGCTTGAATTCAATGAATGAACCGGTTGTTGAGGGAGATTTATTATGATCTCGGTTTCGCCATCATTATTTGTCTGCTTTATTTTTCATTTTTGTTGATTTGTTTCTAGATGAAAGGAAAGAGTGGGCACATGCAATAAGAGGAGATACACTCGTGCATGACACCCATACAGAGCAACCAGGCTCCTTGCCATTGCCTCGACAGTGCCTTCCACATACCACTAATCGAATTCCCTTACTATTGACTTTATATATTGACTGTATACTATCTGGCAGCCGGCCTACATTACTACTGTTTTAACTGCTATACCCTCGAAATGGAGGAGTCGGAGTCTCTAAGTATGCTAGCCATGCCTTTTCAGGGAATCAGTCACAATGTAGGCAGAAGAGAAGAGGAGGATAAAGGCCGGAACCCCTGCTCTAGAGGCCAAAAATAGCATCCGACATTTCTGGCCTTCAAGTGGGGTGGTGGTGGTGGTGTTTCACATTGCGATGAATATAATCCATCGCGTACTGGTCTAGTTGATATTTCTTCCAACTAGGTAGATATCCTTTTGCAGCAGGATTTCTCGCTGCAAAAACGCCAGAGCACCTTTTGTGGAATCAGGCCACACCACGGGAAGGCGAGGTTGACCTAACAGGGAGAAACTATATTGTGCCTCTCTGCACATTACGTGTCCAAAGTGGGTCAAAGAAAGAAATTAACTATTTTTTTAAAATTTGCTTTGTTTGTTAGAAAACTGGATTACTCAATTCCAGCTTATATATTGACAGACATTTCCCAGCTAAGGAATCGCAGAAACATAAATATCCAACCCAGCTAAACAGAATACGAATGCGATAGATGGAAATTCAATAAATCATGATAATGTCTATCCGACTCTCTTATTCGAAAAGAAAGCCGAATCTCAATACCTGTTCAAATGTTTTATGAAAACTGCTGTAATGTCCAGATTTAAGAAAATGTGTACTTGAGAATTGCATTGCTTTGTCAGGATTTGCCAGTAAGCCAATTATTTAACTTAATCATGGTGGTGTTACAGTATAAATTTTTAATTAACAAATTAATCTTCACGAAATCTCAAGTGAAAATTCATTTAATCAAAGCTACAAGGTTAATCGATTTGATAATTAATAACTTCGTGATATAATCTTAAAAATCAGCATTCAAAACTTCTGATTTTTGAAAAAATAATCACCAGCGTTTGGATATGAAGTCATGAGAATGTGCCTGTCAGGTGAACGATCCGATATACCATGGTGGCGAAACACAAGAGAATATCGAGAGAAGCGAGTTTTGAAACACAAAGGAAATCAATGTGGATTACGAGAAATATGAACTCAAAATATGGAAAACGTGAGCTTCTTGTACATAGAACAGGAAAGTATAGATTCAGATGAGAAGGATGAGATGGGCCGATATGCAGCAGAAAGGCGAAATTACAGAAACGGGAAAACAAATGCGAACTTACGTAATCACAGCATAAATCTACTCCTCCAGGCATAAACAACATCCTGCCTTACTATATTCCCAAATATGTCATTTTTTCGTTGTTATTAGAGACGAAAACATGACCGAGCTAGGTTGGTATTAACTCATCCAGCATCCCGTATCTAAAAGAAAGATCCGTGTTATTTGGGATCGTATTGAATGACCAGTGAATGTTATATTTAAGTGGAAATGGAATATTGTGTGTTGGCATTACCAGAGCATACACATTATAGAGGATATCCTGATGATTTTTGAAGGTTTGGCTATTTATTTGCAGATTATGTTGTCATTTTGAAACAACGCATTGGACACAAACTAATATTTCAGCAATGCTCAAACGAGATGCTATATATATAAAGGAGGTGTGACTTGCGTCTTTTTTTAAGAGTTTTTACCAATGGTTTCCAAGATGATGAAATTTAAACATAGGTGAAAAAAAACAGGTATTTATTTAGATTAAAATAGAACAAAGCAGGTACTATAAGCAGTATAACAGAAAGGGAAGGGCACAAAATACTTCCGAAATACGTTCTCAACCGAATGCACAGCGATTAATGAACATGACATTAGTGCTAAATAAATTCCATGAGCCACCAGTTGTACCCTCCTATAAATATCCGAGTGCATTGAAATTCTGACTCCTTCTCTAGGGTGCTTACTATCATGTAACATTCAGAGGCAGTAAACTCATTCCTACAGGGGGACAAACCCACTATCTGTCTCTTCCGTTTGCCATACTACTGAGAGCCACTTGGCTAGACTCGTAGCTTAGTACAACGGTCTCAATATTACGATAATGGTCTCTTTAATCTCTTTTCGGCTACCTAAGTTAATGTAGTTTCTGTCCTGCAAGGTATATTACACATTCACTTCACGTGCGTGTACACACACACACACACACACGCAGCGACTATTGCATTGTTTAAATCCACCTTTTGAAGGTATAGTTAGTGATTCATCAGGGAAATAGCAACATTGCTTTAACGATATCGACTTGTTTTCAAATAGTTGCTGACCTTTTCACGTGTTTGTGAGAATTTCGACGCTTGGGCATTGAATTTATAAGCAAAGGAACATTTAAGAAACATTGCCCTCAAGTTGTAACATTTGATTAATTACCAACATTAAATGATGTGGATGATCCAAATGCGATGGTAATGTTTATTTAAGTAGTCGTTGGAATACTATCTTTTAGATGCTCACATTTGGGTGTACACAAGTGCGATTCGGTTTGTAATAGTCTGGTTAAGTCTGAATGCATTACACTGATATCGACGAATAAATAGATCCACCATAATTTGTTTTCTCTATAAAATTAAACGCGCAAGTCCATTGAATAGAAAATCATAGAAGCAAGTAGGAGAAGTCAAGGGATTCGAGTTATTAAAAATTAAAATCCACCATCGTAGTACAAGGATTTCCATTTCGTCATTATATATGGAAATTTGACAGCAGGTATCATCTCGATGCATTTTTCCACATTGATACAATACTTAACACTCACGATAATTCAGTCTCTGCTACGTTGTGAAACTTCAAGATATTGCATGTAAAAAGCATCTACTAGTTTTTGTTAAGGTATTGCGAATATACATAATTTCTTTCCATATATCGGAAGCAATATTTCATATGTTTTTTATCTGAGCATAATTAGTTGAAGTACTCAAGTTTAACAGATGTGATTGATGATCGACGTGAGTCTTAATTGTTTTTTTCAAGCGCTACAAAATTTAACTTAGAACAAATAAGATGAAAAATAGTATAAGCATTCATTGTACGCGTACGTTATTCTCAAAATGGTTAATGTACATCGAAGGATTGCAATTATACCATGACAGTGTACATACAAGTAACAGCTACATTTTGTTTAATAACTTAAGTCATAAAAATAGTAAACGCATCAAGTGCATTAAACTTGATACGTATAGAAATTAAATTACCTATAAAAATGTTTGAGAAATTCTACTAATTCTCCGATTTCATAATCGCACGAACTTGCATAACTTTGGAAAAAACTAACAGTAAAATTTTACAAAGTGTTCTATTGGATTGATACTTGGACTCTGTGTAGATCAATTCTTTATACATGTTTTACTGACATCATGTTGTAACACCTGTAATATAATATTAATAAGTGAAGACAGGATGCCACAATATAGGAAGAACAGCATTAACTCTTGGGTTCACCACTCTATAACTGAAAGTCTCCACAGCAGGAGAAACAGCTGCAGGCCATTACAACTCTGCCACCAAACTTAACAGTTTGGATAATGCACAAGTATACGATGTTTTGCAGATTTCAAAAGCTTGATTCGTTATTCCATATCACGGATTTTCTACACTTTATAGATCGGTCAATTTGGCTTATCATCATCGTAGTCTGATCGAGTTGACTTATTTGAATCTCTGTTATTTTGATACTACAAGAACTGCAGATTTCTTGGAGTGTAGATGATCGATATATCAACACTCTCACTATTGGACCGAGAATACTTATTTGGTGGGTTGGCGTTTTATGTTTTAGATATTTTTAAATTTGTTGGTAGAGACCGCACGCACATATATTCAGCGGAAGAAGTTGATTATGAGAAATGTAATCCATTCAATGTCAAACAAATACCGGCAACAGATACAGATAAATGTTCCATAACATTTATTTATTTATCTATTTTTGTGGCTCTTATATATATATATATATATATATATATATATATATATATATATAGAGAGAGAGAGAGAGAGAGAGAGAGAGAAATGCAGTCTATTCTAGGCATGTTTCTTTCTAATTTGCCTTGGATAGTAATACAGGTCCAATGCGCGCGATGATTGCAATATGAATATGAATGTGTTTCATTCTAAAATAGGATGAACAAATATTTATTTTAACACAGTGTATGTTGTTGTATGTTGTTTATATGGAATTAGTTATTGTTACTTGTAGAATGACACTTCAGAAATAAAGTTACATTTAAGTTTCGAAGATTATTTCGCGTTACAGTATATACTAGAGCTAGCGTTTGCAGTCCCAAAACACAAAACCCGTCCCTAATCAATGCAGATTCCAATCAGATAGCTGCAGGCTCAAACCAAGAAATTATTAAGAGTTAAAGATTAGGGTTTTTCCCATACTCAACTTAACACAGCCTAGACCTGACGAAAACACGATCTATCAATACGCATTCTGAACCATTGTAACTTTTTTACTTTGATTATTTCTGTCAATAATCTAAGTTTCTGCACCATAAAGAAATGTTAGGGAGCGCTTTTGAGATATGCTCTTAAGTTCTATGGAGAGAGAGATCTGTGTTTTTCCAAATAAATGACTCTTTGTTCATTTTACACCACTCGGAATTTAGTCTGTTTAATAATCTCTTTCTTGCATTTGATTAAGGTGTTTGAATAATTAAATATTTCATCTGTTTTTGTTTATTTCTTTCTGCTTCCAAAGTAGGTTCTTCTCTGTTCCTATCTATTACTGTTCTTTGGGATTTACTATAATTTATCTGCAAAGCATAGTTTTTGCTGCTTTTGTATCAATCATGTATTTTAATTTGCCTTATTACCTCTTAATAATACTACATCATCTAACTATTTTATATTATGTACGTTTTTTTTTTTCGTTTACGGGTATTTTGATATTTTCTGTGATGGAATCTTTTAACTACTTCTACAGAACTGTGAGAATTGGTCTTCTCAATTTCCCATCGTTAGAAATTTCTCCAAAAACTTTTGTTTTCAGCGGGTTGTCTATAACCTTAGTTCCCCTGTTATCCAGTTAAGGAGACCTGTGTAAAAGTAAACGAAGAGTACTAAGTTCCGCTCAGTTATGTGTAACAACCGTAAGGTAGGGAGAAATGAGTTCCAGTTCATAAAACATCATTCAATTTTCTGACTACATGAAAACACCGGCGAGCCCTATTTTTGTACTGCCGGGAACTAATTTGATAACAGTGACAGTTTGCTGCAATACACTAGCCGCTAATGATGATGGAGTGATCTAGAAAGAAATATTCTTTCCCTCAGTGGGTTACAAAAAATAGCCCCTGTTCTTTTAAATTTGATAACTTGTTGACAACCAGGGGGAAAAAATCTGTCAAGACACGGCTATCAAAACTGAGCTAATCTGACATTTTTTTCGGCTTTGTTTTCAGTGTTTTAAAAGCGAGAGTGGCGAGGAAAAGCGTGGGAAACTATCACCAGGAATACTGCACAAGCACAAGGTTATTACTAGCTACTATTAAGAAAATCCATCTTGAATGTCTAAGGCATATGAGTACAAAGAAAACAGTTTCAGAGGAAAATAAATGGTATGCTTCTATCTTTGTTTCACCAAGACCGTCAAATATGATTTAATATTCCATAATTCTTTCTCTGCTTTAGGTAGAAAATGCATTTATTAGATACGGGAGAAAATTTCAAAGAGAAAATATGGGAGAGAAGTTCAGAATTCAACTTGGTTTTATACTAAAAAGGACTTTTGTTGCATAAAAGTCACAAACACGATAGTTACGCATTATGACATCTGCCCATTAAATGTACTTCGCTAGCTAATGTTAAAGACAGCTCTGGAAGTGCCACAGTATTTGTAACGACACAAATGAATACTCCGATATAAAAAGCTACATTTGTTATTATTAAGTACTTGTGTATTCGTGATCTTTGAAAAATGTTTAGTTTGAGAGTCGCTAACACATACAAATAAATCAATATACCAGTAAGCTGTAGCGAACTACAGAAACACGTAAATACTTTAACTCAGAAAACATGCTAAATATATTTAATGTAGAAAGAAAAAACTAATCATTCTCTAGAATAATATTTCTACTAACGAAAGTAATAAACGTTTGGGTTTATTTAAAATATATCTTCTAATGTACATTCTAAAATCATTAAGCAATACACGGTATAATTATATATATTGATAAAAATAATTCTATAACGTTTAAGAAAATGATTTACAAAATAATTATGAAAAATATTCTATATTAACTTTATTGGGAAAAAATCGCATTTATAAATACATCCCCTAAGTAGTCAATAAATAAAAACAGCACTGCCTTCCAATACCCAAGCGTAGCATAAATAATTCTAAAGGAAACAAACCACAAGAGATTGTAATTCTTTTCGTGGAAAACTTTACCAGAAACAATCTAATAAACCTGATTTGTGATAGGTAAGGGAAAAGAATTTCGATGTTAAGTGATTACACTTCAAGGAAGAGACTAATGCGAAAAAAATATTTTAGAGTAAAGAAATACACATTGTAGAGAGAATGAAAGTCTTAGTCAAAGCAAATACCAAAAGAAATCCTTATCATCGGCCCAAACACGGAAACAATGATTTTCAACATAGTCCCAAATTCGAAAAAATTGATCCTCAGCATCGTCACAAACACGAAAAAAAATTGATCCTCAGCATCGTCACAAACACGAAAAAAAATTGATCCTCAGCATCGTCACAAACACGAAAAAAAATTGATCCTCAGCATCGTCACAAACACGAAAAGAATTATCTTCATGATTGCGACAAACAACGAAAAAAACATTTCCATCTCCGTGTATAATCCAGCGTATTTGGCGGGATGGTTGGTGAGTAGTTGTCAGCGTATCCTCCTCTCTAATTAACAAACTGCGGTTTCGAATTCCATCGTGGAGGAAATATGAAAAGAGGAAAGCAATATGATAGCTGTGAGATCTGAAGTGGCTTGAGTACAGTTTCATGTTTTGTCTCTTGAGGTGTCTGAATTATATATAAAAATGATATCCTTACTCCACATACTATCGTACTACAGATTTACCTTTTGTGGGGCTAAAAAAATCACAAACGAGCAACATAGAATAGAAAAAAGGGCGACACGTCTTTTCGAACTTAACTCCACTTATCGGTTGACAATGAAAGATATGGAAGTGTTTTTCCACCGAATCTTTCTGATAGTCGGCACAACACAAAGCACATTATGTACATAATACATAAACTTAGAATTAGCATTGATCTTTCGGACTTGTCGTAAAGCCAGTGAATGCAATAGTTTTCGGAGAAGTCGTCTCTTTCTCTGTGTAGTCTCTTGATTCCAAGAGAGAGAGAGAGAAAGATCTAAAGGCTAAATTAAGTAGATATGGCTTGTGGGGCTAATTGTGACAGTCGGGTTGTCGGGAGAATCACGTCGTCTGCTGCTCCTCGGGGAGTGCAGCACACCGTACGCATTAATCTTGATTCTCCGTAGACTTTTCTCACGAGATTTGCCAATGTTATATTGGTAGGCTTGGTTTGTAGTGGGAGACAGATGCCGCCGTATATACAGAGCAATAGTTAATCATTCGAGAGCAGATATCGGAGATTCGGAATGGCACACTGGACAGAAAGAGGCGGAAACCTGCTCATAATTCTTGAGATAAATGACTAGCCGTCACGTGCTGGTGCATCTATAAGCAAAGGTGATGGATGAAGAAATCGGAATATTTCTGTTTACCGGATTATGGATTTACCAAGTCGTACGTGTTTCGCTCTCGGTTATGTCAGATTAGACGAAGAAGACGGTCTTCATCTGAAGAATTAAGAACACAACGTCTCCTGGTTTGATTTAGATCAAAAGCAAAAACTTAAAATAAAAAAGTAGATAATTCTTTAAAAAACATCAACAGTTAAGGGAATGGATTCGTTTGCTGCAATGATAATTATCGGAATGTTTTTAAAACACTCAGAAATGGAGATTTGTATTTACGAGAAAAATACTCATTTGACAGGATTGCCTGTTGCGTGCATTTTAATGAAGATTTAATTTCACTGCTTATATTGTAAAACATTTTACAAAAAAGCTTCTTTAAAAGTATATGGAGAAGTCACAGAATCGTCATAATTCCCAATATAAGATTAAAGATACAATAATTGATTTCAAATTGAAACTCTTTGTATAATCTACAATACAAGTATAAACGCCTCTATTATAGGCTCTGATTTAATTTCAAGTAGAAAGTTTCAATGCATCAATCTTTAACAGAGTAAGTAGAAATTAAGTTAATTAATATCCATTTTAAAAGTATGATCATGACGTAGTAGAAATTTAAAAAAACGTATCCATAGATTTCGGCCCACTTGGATCATGATGTCCTCTTTCTCCATGACAATGCCCAACCTCAACAACTGCTTGCGTATAAGGTATGCAACTGATCTTTTCCATCACGAGCCCATATCTGTACCCTCTGATACCACTTGTTTACCCCTCGAGGAATGCGCTGAAAGGAAGTTACTTCGCAAACGAGGATCTGAAATAAGCCGTTTCAGCTTCTCGTGTGATGTTATGATAGGTTAAAATGTTTTTCTCTAGCTCAGTCAAGAGGACATCGCGAGTGAGAGCGTCCTTTGGTTTTAAAGAAGAGTTCGAATTCTTCCAAGAGCTTTCTCAGATGAAAGTAGGCTCACCTTCAACTGAAAGTTAACATATCTGCATGCAGAGATATCGGATTTATTTCATCCGGTATTCTGTTCTTCTGTGAGAAAGCAAAACAACTCTGTGGACTGCAGAAGTACGTCCATCCTGGAAGATGAATCAAAGAAATGTCAAGCCAATTAAATACTTGTAAACCAGGAGCCTCAATGAATTGCTTTTCAGAATGGAAGAGATGAATTATTAAAAATTTGTTATATACTTATTTATTAATTCTATACTTTTCAAACCATTTTGGAACCCGACCGCCTAAGGATTATCTCCTTAGGCAGTCACGTGAGCTCACGTTCCAAAATCGTTCATTACATCTTCAGAATTGTGATCTATTCAATTTACAAATGGATCTTATCTTAATAATTTGAGGTAAGTTTGTAAGAAAATGTTTGTAAAAACAACGCTGACTACAACGTCATCAACACCATACAAAAGTATTTATCTGCATAACAGTCTTCTAAATAATTTTTTTATTCAAAAAAGCTGTAAATATATTTGAACTTGATAGTAAACGAACTTAGCGATTGTGCCAAAGTACTAGTTCGATATAATATCAAGTCTTCTACACGAAAGGAACAAAGGATCAATTAATTTTTCTAAGTCATCATCATCATCATCTACACTGATAGAAAGAGTGAAGCAAACATTCAAAATGCCACGGTGGGATTTTAATCTAAACGTATTCAATAGTAGAGGAAGCTTTTAGTGAGTTGCTAATATTCCGATTCATTTAGAAGTATTTGAGAAAAAGTCATCGTTTCACCAATATTCGATTCCGTATATACACTTAGCCTAGGATAGTCCATTGAACTAATTATGTTATATTTGAATTACGGTGTCTACACAATAAAACAGTGCGGATGCCATAGACAATATTCTACATATTTCTAGAATTGTCATAATAATTAAACGTTCTAAGAACATGAACTATTCAAAATGTTAAACAATTGGAATAAGTTAGGCAAATGATCTACATTTAGGATAAATAACAGTCATTATTGCTCTACTGGAATAGAGAAATTGCATAGAATTAGAATCCAAATTGCTGGAATAGAGATTTCTACTATTTAAGATCTTTACCTATCACAGAAATTATGGAGATGCCTTGCAGTAAAGATTTAATCACAGTACTGTGTCTTCTAATAACAGCCTGCCTTTCCTAGATGGACGTTCGTATTAATCCATGCTTTCTCGATCATGTGTGAATGATATTAACTCTAAACAGATAGCAATATATCTGACATTATCAATTTTGGACGTGGAGTTTGATTAATGTGATTTTAAGGTGGAATATACCGTGTCAGGATGTCGTGCTATATACTGGAACAGATGGCACCGATTGGGATTAATTAAGGTGTAATATGTTCCAAAGGAATAGGTATTTGTACATAAATTTAGAGTAAGCAAAATGCAGATTTTAAGTACGTGATGTATCAGAGTTTGAAAATAGTGGGACTAAGTAACAATTGATGAAATACATCAATTCTTTTCATGAATACATCGTGTAACATTCCTTCAGCTCGTCTTAACGATATATTAAGCTTGTTCTCACTGAACGAAAATGTGAAAACAGTCTTATCTCTTTATAAAAATGTAGACGTATGTTGTCGTATAAAAAAGTGTATAATAGTAGAAAAAAAGTGTATAATAATAGAAAGGTGACGAAAATAAAAGCAACGAATTTTAGACTACTATGGGGAAATATTTTAATTTAATAATTTATATATTAAAGTTATTTTATATTAAATTATAATCCATAAAAATGTGTAGCTTATAACGTAATATGGAACAAAATTTTCGATTTGGTTTTACAATGTAATAAGTAACAAAATTTTCGAGTTTAAAATGTAATAAGTAGCAAAGTTTTGCAGCGTATAATTTAATATGCTAAAAAATGTTGTGACTTAGTACATTAAGTGTAAGGGTTATAAATCATTACTTGAAATTATGCTTGAATATTAGATTGCATAATGCGAAAATAAATTATGTTACTTGATATTTATTGTGTTGCAAATCATGCTACTTGATATTTATTGTGTAAATCATGCTATGGAAAAGTAAAATATTTTCGTTTATTAGAGAATATCGCCATTCTTTCACGTTATTATGGATGCAAAGTCAATCAGAGCATTTCTTGTAGTCTGAAAGATATCGTCAAGAAATTATTTTATTTTTTAATTTAGTTATCTTCTTTCCTAAGTAAATTAAATAATTACCCCGTTTCAGTTATTGAATAATATGCTCGCTTGTATCGGCGTTTGAAGCATGTGATTTAAATTTTTTCCTCTTTCGGAGAAAAAAATTTACTGTGCTTCTGACAAGTCAAAGTTGAATAGTAAAAGAAATAATGCTACATTTCGTGTTACCGCTGACTATAAATTCCTATGTACACAGCTCTAGATGTTGTTTGAAATGACAGCTTTCACTAAAGAATAGGAACTCTTTAGTTTGGCGCTCTGTCCCACATGTCACTATTATGAGAGAATGCTCATCCTCAGAGCAATGCGTCCTGTAGATGAGAAGAGTAAGGCTGCAGTTGCCAGTGGGCCTTGCGACACTAAAGCACAGGGATTAGAGAGGTGGCAAAAAGAACAAGTAGCATGACGCACGGAAACTCTGAACGATTTTGATTCCACACAATAGCAAAAAAAGAGTGTACACAGCGGATAAAAACTAGTTGACATGTCAGCTACCGAGCAGAATGTTACTCATGTATCCTCTTTTTATCCGATAAATTATAACTGACTTTTTTTTTTATGGAGACAATAAAAAAATTGAAGAGCATTTGAAATTATTTAATAAAAATTTAATGTTCTTAATAGAATTTAATTATATACGAACTAAGTGTCCGGAGAGAACTCAAATGATTTCAAAAAATTTGCTAATTTTTAGCAAATTTTTAGCAAAACTTTTGAAATCAACCAAAACGTAATCTGTAAAGAAGGGCTTTTTTGGTTGACATTGTTGTAGCTGTCTCAAATGTAAATTCTCCACTGACATTCAGGCATATTATAACATAAAAAATAACTATCATATTTTTATTCCAAATGATGTCAGTAAAACAGCAGCTTCAACAGCAACTGAACTCCCATTGTTTTCAGTGCTTGTGTCATTTTTGAGTATGTTTACACATGAGATAAGATTAACCACCTTGTTGTCACCAAATTATATTTATAAACACAACTATTGATGAACATAATATATTTATAAATTTGTTTATTAAATGATTATAAGCAGATTTATGCTCATATAAGCTAAGAAGTTTAATTATTTGACCGAAACAGATGATTTAAGACTACTTAGTGAAAGAAGTTAGCAATTAATAAATTAAGAACTATTAGTGAAGCATCTGTACGCGTCACGTGTACTATTTGAACAAATAAGTCCCACTGTGAAAACAGTATAGTATAAACATCTGATTATAGTTTGACAAAACTGATCATATACCCTTGTAATATCGTCTAGGGAACTTATCCCGTTTGTACTGAGAGGACACAAAGAGTGTCATTAAAGAATGTATTCATAATTAACCCATCATACTCATCATGCGGAGATGCAATGTTTAGCTTTAGTATATTGTTCGAACAAACCTCTGTAATTCATCCACAGAGGACTGGATTTCATACGGAACTGAGAATATTGTTAACTATATTAATGCATCCTAGCAACAGTGGACACGGCGTATATAGTTTCAAGAAACCAGAGTGAGTTAAATGGTTTCTATAAAACATAAAAATTTGAAAAATGCCACAATATTAATCCTGATTCATTTCTCGCAGTTTTTCCCCCATAAAGCTCGACTAAATATAATACAAACTGCCTTAAAGAAAATTAGTTATAATAGGTTGAATGTTGTGAATCGAAATGTAATGCTCTTCATCTTTTTTATCTCTAGTCGCTCAAAAGAATATTCATTGTGTGTGTGTGTGTGAAAGAGAGAGAATTTCTATTTCTAGCAGGCTGTACCTTTGAGATTCAGTCACTCCTCACTTTCCGTTACCGATATTTCCAATATTCTTCACGCACTTCCGAAATATAAAATGTAACTGCGTATCACATGATCTCTGATGATACAAGACATGATGGGATCTTTTTGTTTTCTGAATGAGATCTATATCACTTATCTTACGGCTACTGTATGTTGACAAAAAAATCGGATTAATAAAATTAAGTGCATCAGGTAAAGATAACGTTCATAATGAAAGCTAAAAGAGAAATAAAGATGAAGAAGAATTTTTTAAAATCATCTTTATGATAATACTACATCCAAAAGTTTGAAAAACGTACATCGTATTTAGTATAATGTTAACAGCTTTGGGGATTAAATATAATACTTTTTCACGCATTTCAGGAATCTTATGAGCAGGACTGTCTATGACATGAGTTGGATAATCAACTATCAGCTATCTATCTATCACTACCACGAATATTTAATATTAAGACGATTAATTGTACGTTTAACATTTCAACTAGTTGGTTTTCGGCTTCAATCATATATTTTCAATTTACTAGGGCTAGTTGGGAGTAAAACTTGCAAGATTTGTATAAAATTCAAATGCAAAAATTAGGAAAAATTAAATATAATTCGATAAGATATGGGTTAATAATTTTATCACGAAAGAAAGCTACGAAATACTATGAAGATACTTCGTAATAATAATAATAGGACGACACAAATAAAAGCAATCATCAAAATGATGCGAGTTGCAAAATAGTGATTATGTAATTAAACATTTGGTTCTTGAAAGAATAAAATGAATTTAGATATTAATTTTATTTTAATTTCATACTGTTGTGTTTCGTCTGTCAATTCGAAAACATATCTAGTGTCCAAAGCAATTAATCATGAACTTACCTAGCTTTATACATTTCCATTTTTCTATTTAAAAATTCCGAAATCTATCTATCTATATTTTATTTTCCTTCGAATTTTGTTTTGACACACACGCGCTATAGTGTTGCATTTGATGGGCGGTTGCCAGATTTTCTAGTTGATGAAGTGAGATATCTAGTTTGTGACGTCATTAGTCAAACAAAAGAAAACCGTACTACAAGGTTCACCGAGGAGATATCAGAAGACAGAAAGACCGATTCATTTATCAAACAAAACGAAGCATAAATGACAAGATACAAGAACAACCTTAGATTATCGGGCTTCGTCAACCAGAAAACAGGCGTTCGTACAACACGCATGAAAATCTAAGTACAAGCTAGTCTGCGAGGAAGAAAATTACTTACAGATGAAAAAAGTGGTTCAAGGAACTTTATCTTCTTTAATCCTTCTCCATAAGTTAATGACCAGAGCCTTCTTTAATTTGGTATAGCAGCTAATATGGTTTAATATCTTTTCATTCGGCCTAACTGGAAATTTGTCTCCACGTTCATTTCTTTCCCAGAAGCAAATGAACACACAGTTTCATTTCCTACCATGTTAACCATATCGTGTTTAAATTAAGATAGATAAATATTACATAAAGCAACGTAATATTTTCAGCTGGGCACCGTCACCTGAGGATATCTTAACTTATAATTAAAATTTATTTAATTAAATATTAACATTTAATTCTAAATCCATTTTGCAATTTTAAAATGACTATGCGACTCTGAAAAAAACGTTAGGTAATAATCACTGTTACGTGAAAATAATGATTATTACCTAACAATTCTAAGGTAATAATCATTGTTATTACGTAACAATTTTAAGCTTCCACAATTAGGAAACGAATATTTTAATCTTTTTTTATTTTGGTTTGTTTGATCAATTAGTCGGAATCGCCAAAGGAAAACCTAGATTCGAATCGGGCCTAAGACATTTTCTAAAAGTAGAAATTTTAGAAAAATTTAGGAAATTTTCTAAAAGTATTTCAACTGAAGGCGTGTTTAGTTAGCCATATAATGGAGATGACGGGAGAGTTTCACGGCAAAACAGAACAAGCCAACAGGGAAACATATTTGCTACTGAGTTATTCCTGAATCAACCAGAACTATTTTTCTCAAGAAGTAATCTCTCCATTTAATCGAACTGGAATAAATTGAACTGTTTGTCCATAGTTTTCTTCCATTGAATAACGTGCTAATTAGTTGATTTTAGTTTCTTAAAATTAACAATTTTCTTTAAGAAAATGATTCAAAATGGACTTCAAATATTAATTTATTAAAAGAATCATAACGTATATTCATCTCTGTATCTAAAAAAAAAAATCCGATGTATGTTATTTAAAAGTCATCATCATTTATGTTATGCAATTTGAAAAGATGCTATTTCTTAGCATTTATGCTCGGCATGTAAATATTTAAAAATACTGATGAAATCCCATACCAACCTTATCTTAATTTACAGCGAACACTTCTACATCGTCATGCAAGTTTAAAGGGGATGCTAAGATTTAAGTGAAGTTTAAGGAACCGAGAAAATAAGCTAAAGTGTGCTTTGAAGGGCTGTCTATTACCTGCTTATTTTGATCTTCATACATAAAACATCAAACCAGGCAAGAGAAAGGAGGAACTATCTCAAAGAAACACACGATAACTGCATCTCTCGTTCTCTCTACTTGCCCTTTCTTTAGGAAAAAAAGCCTACTTTTTTTTCTCTGATTGCAAAGCACCAGTCTCTAAAGGAACAAATGGAAATCTAAATCACCTTGAACAAATCTCGTCACTTTAGAAAGACAATGATCTGGAACGTGCGGGAAAGGTACGTGTATCAGGTAACAATATGGGATGTTATCACACAACTTGTCCCGTTGCTAGGGAGACGAGAACAATAACTCTTCGATATAAGTACAAGGAAATCCAGGCAGATGTGAATTGGGGTGCTTGCTCTTTTAGCACTGTTTCTTCTGCGCAACTATTGTGGTGATGCTAAAGAGAACGAAGGAGTATTATACAGGCTCACTTGGCATTACCTTAATTTTTATTAGCACGAAGCGTTCGTACAATGGACATTTTTAAACTTGAGTTTTATATTAAGAACTTTCAGTTCGCTACGCTGAAAAAAAATTAACTAAATGCACTTGCATTTCTTTTAAAATGTTCAAATTGTGTGGGTTTAGACTGTACGTTAATTCCAACCTTTTCAATTATACCCATTTTATAAAAAGAAATTTAATTTAAAATATACAAATAAAATAAATGAAAATAGAACCTGTCTTGATCTCTTTAAACTATTCTAGCAGTTTTATCTATTAAATTTTAAAATATGATCATTGAAGACGTGAATTTACTGTGAAAAACTGTAATAAATAGTATAAATGAAATAATAATAAGGTAATAATTAATGTCCCTACAGAATAATTTTAAACTTCCGTAGACTATTCATAATGTGTGTCATAACATGATTTATACTGTTTTCAGCCTCGCAAATGTTTTTTTTTATTAACATTCCACTTAATTTCGCTTCTCATTTAAAACACTTGAATTCTTCCAATGAATGATATTACACTATAATGAGAATAATGCGAGTACATAAACAAATCCTATAAATATAAATAATTAAAAAATCTTTCATCATGTAGAATTTCCCTCCCTCGACCACAGAGGCGCCACGTAATTTCCAGAACTACACTGCTGTCATAGAATAATGGCTTCTGATTATCCGTGTCTTTGACATTCAGAATAAAGAATCCTTTAAACATTGTGAGAACCATTTTTACAGCTAAATTCAAATCATTGTACACTTAATGAAAGGCTGGGTTTTTAATCTTCAAAATTGTATTTTTTACTCATTTATTGAATAAAATTTATTCAATAAATCCACTGTCATAACACGAAATACATGTCAATATTTAGTGCTATGACAGTGCTGGATGTCTTAGGCCTACCGTATACTATCGCCAAGTGATTTGATCATCACATTCGACCATCAACAAATGGAAGTAGACTACCCTCCTTAGGTGTTTCGCCACTCCTCCCCCGGAAGAAGACACCGCCTCTACAGAAGCCGAGCATCCTGACAACTTCAACGTTGGGGCATCGTTATCCGTTGTTAAAGCTTGAGTGTCGTACACCGTCCGTACATTTCGGTGAAAACGTCAAAAGCCAAGCGCCTACAACTTCTGTCAAAGCCAAGAGGTCTAACGCGGTTTATTTTTTTATGTCTGGTTCTTTCTTTCTTTCTTTCTTCTCCCCTCCTCCCTGCAGGCTGTCTGGTCTATCACGGCCTTGAGATTTCAAAAACGCACAAGTCAGGAGCGACCCAATACTGACGGATGCTCAGAGCGAGATGTCCCAGAAGCATCAGGACGGAAGCGCTGATGGCACAAGTGCTGAGAAGGTTGAACATGAACGTGGGGGGAATTTTAGACTGTTGATTGTTTTATGGCAGATAAAAAACAAGATTGAAAAAATGTGTCATTCTATAGATGTCACAGTTCGGGTTTTTTGAAAAGCAATGGATTGGTCCTTATCATATAAATCCTATACTTTTTTTCTGGCTTCTGTTAGTGACTTTGGTAGAATTTTATGAACTTGGATAAACAGAACAAAATACTATAACTCATCTAAAATAATAATGCATCATAATTTAAAAAAATGAAATAATTTATCTCCTAGTTTACTTTTCGTTACCGCTAAAACATATGAAACTTGCGAGAACGTTTGGTTTTAACAATGTAGCGCGTGTAAACTCAACAATTTGGGTTTATGAAACAATAAAGCAATTACAAATAAACTCTGTAATAATATCATTCTTATTGTTTTTTCGGAGAAGTTTTTTTTTCAGCAGTTAATTTCTTAAATGAGAAAATGGCAGAAAAGACTTCATTAATGCAGTTAAACTAAAACCTTTCTTTGTTAACATAATAAATCAAATTATGTCTCGAGATAAACTGAAGAATGCTTTTATATGCGCTCAAAAGTGGTTAATCTCTTCTTTATCCTCAAACGGCAATGTGGCACCAAGAACAACTACAGAAGCATTTCTGGTTTAAAATACGTAGTAATGAAGTGAATAATTTATATTATCCGGGGTTTAATAACCCTAAATGAATATACATAAACACATGAAGTTGAGGACAAATCAGAATCAAAGAAAAAAAGCGAAAAATATTTTAAAAATATAAATAACATATATTTATATTTTTAAAACGGTATTTATTTTAAAATGGATCTTATTGGTATTTACTAGTTCATTCTTTTTAAAAATAGGGTTGTATTACAACATCGAAATTTATTATTCCATAAATACAAAACGTGTATCTGAAATAAAATAAATAATAATAAAAAATAGTTCATGCGATATGAATAGATAATTCGTTACATAGCCTTCGCACACGTGCTACTTTTAGTTGCATCTTATTTAGCTAAAAATAGAACTCACATTGACGTAAATTATAACCACATCTCTTTACTTGTAAACAGATATTCGAATGTGCGATATTTTCATCGGCATATTTTGGTAAAAAATCAAAGCAAATAAAAGAAAGTTTAATGTTGAATTAAGCTCAATAGTTTAAAAGATAAACAGCAACAGTATCGAACGAATTGTATTCATTTAAGACGTTAATTATTACTTAATAAGTAAACATCAAGATTAATTCAAATATCTTAAGATAGGACTTTCCACTTAGCTGAAATATATTCTCGTGCTAAAATCGTCTACAATCTTAAATGATTTCTCTAAGTTAATACTCAGGCGTTTCATGTATTCATTTCTTTCAAATATGTGTATAGGGTAATTATTTCTTGGCTATATTTTATCTATTTTTAAAAAGATAAATTTAATATACTATGGCAATATATTAAATTTCATGAGTACAGCAAAGCTACACGTATATTTCAGGATAATCATTTTATATTATAGTATAGTTTAGAAAAATACGGAAAGAAAAAAAAAGTGTCACATTAAACCTTTGTTCATTTATCTCATAATGTCTCAAGGGTATTCGAAAATTTTATATAACAGAAGTAACTTGCTTTAATATTGAGTTTTTGTGTTATCTGATATCAACGTATAGCTACATGGGTAACGATCTTGTTCTACAAAATATTGCTATTTTATGGCAAAATTATCGTTACGTGAACTGTAAATTAATAATATTAAACAATTAGTGATATTTGGAATAACCACTACATTTACTGCCAGTTATCTAACGATGTTCTTTTTTTGAGCGTTCAATGGTTACGTCATCATCATCTCATTGTTGTTGGGAAGTTTAGTCCAATACCGGTTTTCATTTTAACAATGAGAAAATAAAACACATCAACCATATAATAATATTACTCCAAGTTTAACACTGTTTCAAAAGTTGTTTTGAAATTTTCGAAGAGTTGTTCTACACGAAGAATGACATTTATCCAGAAGAATTCCCGCCCACTAATCAAATCATTATAAAAGTGAATTTTTTCACCTACGAAACACAATATTGAAAACAACTTTGCCAATAGTTGGAGGAAAAAAATATTCCTACCATTTTCGGTGACACACGTGGAGATAAAACATGCTAGGAGAAGTAAGCCCGAACGCTGAAAGAGTCGGCAATGTCCAACCATCGCTCGGAAACCTGCCGGAGTTTTAAAGCGCGTGAAGGATAATCACACTAGGGCGCTACGATCCCAAGCAGCGCGGTGTATGGTAGATCGATGTCACGGATACTGTTGGCTACATAGCACTGCCTCCAACTCTTATATTCTTCAACTGTGCTGCTTGGTGTGTGACTTACAATGGTGGCTTGAAATACTAGCTGCTTGGCTGCGTGCTGCATTGGCGCGCCGACGCAGTAGCGCCCTCTTCGTGACAAGATGAGAAAACCTCATTTAGTCAACTCTTTGCTGAAAGAGAATGCCTCGAACATAATGGTCCTTTTTTTCCGGTTTTTTTTTTTTATTTTATTTGAGAAACCAGTGGAGAAAAATAAAGTAAAAATAAAGCTTTAAAATTATTGACAGGCAATCCGCTTGATACTTCAGACATACAAATACTTAATGGCTGTAAAGTAAAGAAGTTTGAGACTTAAAAAGAAAAATGGTCACTGTTTATGAAAAAGAATAAGAAATGCTGAAAAGAAAATATTAATATTATTAAATTAGCATTTTAATTATGCTAAATACTGGTTAATTACGAAAATGAAACGTAGCTGTCATGTATTTTTGCAGAAAATTGAGATTTTAACTGTGCAGTTTTTATTAATGAATGTTATGCAAAACTTTAGAATGCGTCTTACCAAAGAAGGTCGTTACTACAAGTGGAAGCATTCTTCCTGAATATTATCATTTTATTTAACATATTGCATCTAACATTCATGAACTTTTCTTTTATAAAAGTACTAATGGTGGTGTCGATAAAACAAAATATCTAATGCTAATGAACTAGGAGCTAAAAGTAGTGTTGGTTTAATGAAGGTCAAAATGCGGGCTCTCTAGTTCATCAGAAGGACTAGTTTCGGTATCACTGAGTACTCACATTTATAAATGATTTAGTGTAGAAAAAATATGAGATGCTCTATTTGTTATATTAAGATTAATTAATATAACTTAAAAAATAAAATTGAATTTGACTGTTTGTGCAGTAGTTACCCTCTACACTTCCTTCATATTGTCTTCATGGTATTAGGGCACCCCCAGAAACCGTGCGATGAAAATCCCATATTTGATGAAAAATACCATGGGTGCGCATACACCCCAAGCACATACAGAAGCGCTTTATATAGTGCGGTATACAGCAGTTGTATCATATATTATCATTAACGTGGACAACAGGGTTCGATGAATCACCCTTCAAAACAAAAAAAAAAAAAATGTGACTCACTCCTTACGTTTTAACACTATTTTTTGTTATTTATTTATTTTATTTTTTTTTTTTTGCAGCTGGTCGTCTTATTTACGAATAAATACGAGAAAGCCTACGTTACAATTAATTAGTTATTTATTTTTGGTTGTACATATCATATTTCATTTTTATGCTTAACGTGTCCCACATTTTGTTGCTTGTGGCTCTCCTAAAACAGATGAATAGAGAGACAGAAAGTGGAATTTTCTGAACAAAATTAAAAGGTTGCATGAACAGAGCCATTGTTTCAATCGCAATCCATGTATATTGTATTGAACTCCTGTATTGTGGGTATGAAATTTTTGAAATTTGTCTCAGTACGTTATATAAGTCATGAATTATATGCTTAATTTCCAAACAAAAAAAGAAGAAGAAGAAGCAAACTGGACAGAATAACACATGTAACACATTTGGCATAATACATTGAGAAATTAGCCTTAGTAACTTCGGCTGTTATTCAAAACGAACGGTGGATGTTATTATTTTCCCGACAGGTGGGGACGCTAACAGAAGTATCCTTATGCAGATGCCACGATACGAAAATTAAAGCATTTGCATATCAATGCTTCAAAATTTTCAAACGAGAACCACGGAATCTTAACTCAGTTTTAAAATATTTTTAAGAACCAATAAAAAGGGAAGAAGAACCTTTAAATGTAAATAGTGAAACAGTGACTGGTTTATGCAGAACACTGATTTATCTTAGAATTTCAAAATATGCAAATTTATGGAAGTATTTGAATAATATGAAAATTAGTATAATGCATTTTAATTATTCAAGCTTTAATGAAGACCATGATTTAGTAAATAATTTTATAAATGTCTATAAACGTTCTTCGAATCCTAGGTTCGAAATAACGTCCTTTCCAGTCGAAGGTTAGCGTACATGCCAATAGAGTTGTGAAGGCTCATTCTACAGTTACAAAACAAACAAATATCCTCCAACTTACCAGAAAACAATGTAACATGATCAGCAAGACTGGACAAAGTATTCTGTATATAGGGAGCTAACCAAATTTACAGAAACAAAAATAAATTAATCTGAAAATGTTAAAAGGTAAAATTTCATATGTATATAAAATATTTCTTTTATCTTTGAATCTCCTAGAATTCAAGATGAATCTATCATCTATTAGAACAGTAGTCGTCACTTCCGTTGTCATGAGCTGCACTGCCAAGACCCAAATAGGCGAGTCTTCCATAACTCGGCGATAAAATATATGCTTGTCATTTTTGCCACAGTAAACTACATTTCTGACTTACAGTCCAAATGTATCATAAATGTAAGGATTAAACAGGCTTAACCTACCAAACAAAGTGAGGTTTTAGAGTTACATAAGCTTTATTTAAGAAAAGTGGCACTTCTTGAAAATAAGATTTATTTAAAGTGACATTTTCTTCAAAGTGACATAATTTAAGTGACATTTTAAAAATCAATATTTTCGGAAGGGTGGCATTTTGAAAGTAAAACATCTTAAATAACATTCTGAAAGTGATTTTTTTGAAAAATTACGTTTTAAGTGAATGTTTGAAAGACACTTTCTTAAACTGTAATTTATAAAAGGCACTTTCATAAAAGTGCCTTGAAAATGACACTTTTTTAAAATGTAATTTACAAATGTCACTTTCATAAAAGTGCCTTGAAAATGACACTTTTTTAAAATGTAATTTACAAATGTCACTTTTTTACAAGTGCCTTGAAAATGACACTTTCTTAAAATGTCATTTATAAAAGTCACTTTTTTTAGAAGTGCCTTGAAAATGACACAATTTCTTAAACTGTCATTTAAAAAGTCACTTTTATAAAAGTGCCTTGAAAATGACACACTTTCTTAAACTGTCATTTAAAAAGTCACTTTTATAAAAGTACCTTGAAAAAGACACTTTCTTAAACTGTCATTTAAAAAGTCACTTTTATAAAAGTACCTTGAAAATGACACTTTCTTAAACTGTCATTTAAAAAGTCACTTTTATAAAAGTACCTTGAAAATGACACTTTCTTAAATTGTCATAAAAATCGCTTTCAAGGCATTTGAAAAGTCATTTTCAAGTTCCTTGGAAATGACACTTTCCTAAGTGACTTTTTGAAAATGTCAGCATAAGGAAACTCTCCAATGTTTTGTTAACGAGTGGTTTAAAATGTATTTTTATTTTATTACGCAGAACCGTAAGTTATGAAAATAATTACGCTAAATTTTAGAAGTGAAGATATTTTAGAGTTGTTTTGTCAAATTACTTTAAATGTAGCATGTCTTTATTAATATGAAAAATAACCTGAGTGGGGGTTAAGTGTTTTTTTTTTTCCTTGGAGAAATTAAAACGTCTCTATTATAAAAGCGAATATAAAAAAAAGAAGAAGCATTTGCGTTTCCCTAATCTAAGAACAGTTTAGCGGGAATAAAATGAAAAGCATAAAAGAACTATTTAATTTCTAAAATACTTCGTTAAACGGTAAAGCTCTTACATTACTTAACACACACACACACACACACACACACACACACACACACACAGTTCTCCATTGCATCCTTCTCAGAATAAAAGAAAATAAGCCATATTATTATTTAAAAAAAAATGCTCTCACTCGTTCTTTTAACTTAATAAAAGTGCCCAAGCGAAGGAAGAAACAGTTTCCTTACATTTATAAAACTATCATTTTTAAGTTGAACTAATCTCATTATTTGGGTTGGTTATTTTTAGTATCGAAAGAGCGTACAGTAATTACTTGAAAACGTTCTACCAAATGTAATTACGATTAAATTGTTCCAAGTAGTCCGTCACGATTAAAGTACAACTTTATTGAAGTATTCCCGCGACTCAACACATGCTTTTTTTTATTTATATCCAAGAAGAATAAGAAGAAAAAGAAAAGTGTAAGTTTCCCTTTGTTAAATCCCACTTTTCTTTTCGATCCTCGTTCAGTCAGAAAGTAATCAAATAACTTTACACGCCGATAAGTTTCCATAAGGGAAAAGTCAGTACCGCAAATAAATTGAACTCTCCTGGATCATCAAACCGACAAAAAAGAAGAACAGAACTTTATGTTTGTGGAAGTTTCAACGCCTTTGACTAATCACCGTGTATCTTGAAGGATGCCGAACTATTTGTCTCCGGAATAGGTGAGCTCTGTTTACAACCATGAGCCAGTGTGGGTTCACTGGTATTAAGGTGAGACGTGACTAGAAGTCAAATTGGATTCAACCACGTGCATCTCTGGGAATCTTTATACGACTGTTTCTAAGAGATGTAGGAAGAAAAAATGTGATTGTAAGATTATTTGGATTAAAAGCTGCTGATAACATATGGCATGTTTTTATTTTGCTTTTAAAATATATTGCCTACTAAACTTACTTCGGGAATTAATGGTTAAAAATGAATTAACATGGAATTAAACTTAACAATATTTTAAAAATTCTTACGTGAAATCTAGCTATTACGCCTTTGTATGAAAATGATATTTCGCTCTACCATAGGGATATTCCATCGTGGTATTAATGGAAACAGATCAATGTTTTTACTTTTTACCCTCACGACGCAGACGAAGTCAGTAAAACGTTTAGATAGAGGAAGATGCGGTAAAATGTTTATTGCAAAATTAAAAATTAGCTACTCATGAGATGAAACACGAGATATGAATTTCCTGAACTTATGTACGCCAGTCAATATGGAGTCAACCAAAGATTGAGATGACCAATGCCAGTTAACTGGTTGTGGAGTCAGTCTGCTTGCTTGCGAGTAAGGAAGATGCGTTTTCTAAATGTGGCCTCATCATCAACTATGTGGATGATGATGAGGCCGATGAACTCTTTCCATCTGTCTGTCCCTGGGGAGTCGGGAAAATTCTGTCCAGTTTGGGGTTGTTTGTTGCGATTTGGTTTTCAGGTCCTCTTTTATTTTGTCTAGCCATCTAATTCTGGACCGGCGTTTTGATCTTTTACCTTCCATCGTTGTATTCAAGGCTTCAATTGGTAATCTTTTTGTTCCCATTCTAGTCTCCTTTTTTGGATTTTGTCTATTATTGTTATTTCTTGTTTTAGTCATTTCTTTGTCTATCCAGCAGAGATACTCCAAGTAGTCTTCTTAATTACCTATGTATATTAATTCACGGTTATTTTTAAGGTCATTCCACTAAGAAATGGCTATATTTTTTTCAAATGGAATTTTTCAATTTATGGAAAGTGGGGAAAGGACGAGAGGGCATCCTTGGAAGCTAAGAATGAAATGCCGCCAAGAAGGGTGCGAGGACTAGATTCTTCTCTCAGAGGGTGATACGTGATTGGAATGGATTGCCATTGGATGTTGCGAGTACAAGCAGATTGAATGAATCGAAGAATAAGTATGATAGCTGGTGTGTGTAGTATGTGGCCTCCCTCGATGAGTCTCTAACTCCCTGGAGGTCTCTCTTAATAATAATAATAATAATAATAATATACCTATAGCACATCAATTGACTAATGGACTTCTGCTAGAGACCGTACATGAGCCATCCTTCTCATTTTGACTTGTAAAATATACTGAATCGTGCATATCATTATCGCTATTACAATGACCTGCAGTAAATACAAGTCAATTGGGGTAAATATCCAATGCAAAAAATCATCATACCAGCTACAGAGTTTCATAAGAAAAACGTCAGGCTAAATCCACAAAAAAAATTGTTGATGTCCTTTTCTGCAATCCGCTCGTCTGACTGTGGTTTCTCACTGTTATTTTCACATCGTCTACAGACCACAGCGGGTGTGATGTACATGCTCATGACAGCGTGAATTCGCTTCTCAGGCAATTCATTTCTATATTTTGGTATAGTCGAGTTGCAGTTAATTGATTCTGTAAACGGACAGGAAGTTAAGGTAGCATGCATTATTTGTTTTATTCATAAAGAATTAATTTATCTAAAAAAATACATTTTCAATTTTAAGGTTTTAAAACATTGACATTAATAATAATCTTACATTTATTATTACAAGATGTCAATAGAGTACGAGATCATCACGGAAAACCACTCTACGCAACCTACTGCCTTGCAGTAAACAATCTGCTAAGTATAGTATTTTTTTCTGTTAGTATTTTATATGCTCTTATTCTAAGTTTAATATATTTCACAATAGAGCCTATGAATTGTAGACTTATTCACCAACTTTGTTTTTAATTGGTTTTCCTTAATTATTAAGTGATATATTTGGTGTCTCCATGAGTGTCATTTATTGCGTCTAACTACAATTTTATCGGTGAATGCAATTTTTTTCATGACAGCCCAGTAACGATAAACAGAATTCCTGAGGTATCAAGAACATCGTCATTTGTTTCCACTTCCAGCCAGTTTCTATGATTTTACATTTGAAAAAAAAAAAGCACAATTTTAAAAAAGGAATAAGGCTTTTATATTAATATTGAATAAAGAATTATACTTTGTTAATATTACGCTCCTATGCATTTTACATACACGACAGTTATAGGGAATACTCTCATCAAACGACAGCTAAAGTTAACCATCCATCCATCCATTATATTTTTAATTTACATTATGTTTCGAAGGCGAGTGAAAGTTATGGAAAATTACAGATCTTCTCCATGCGTTTTCTTGATTTTACACTTTAATACCTTTGCACTTTAATCAACTTCATATAAAATAATAACAGATGTTTACTATCCTCTCTTTTAATACGATTTATTTCCAGCTGAAGGGTTTCATTCGTTTTTTTTCTTCTTTATTATGCCAAACGCTATAAAATTCGCTAAAATTCTAGCCAGAAACATATTAATTTGTTCAATTTAGGTTGATGCATGATCACTGGGTTCAACTATTAACACTGTGCAACCTGATCTGATAATAGCAAGCAATACTTTATATGGATAGTAACCATACCATAATTGTAAATGATAATGAGACTTACACTTAGCAAATGACCACAAACTCATTAGCATATCAGTTTTTGTTTAGTTAACAAGCTGCTAAAAAGACCACTGTATCTTTGCATCCATTGTAATTTACAGAACAAGTAATTTATTTAGAACAACATGCAATTAATATAAGTTTATGTTACTCTTAAAATTGAGATAAATTCGCATAAGTTGGAAAATAACGCCGATAGTGAGGGATACTTGGAGAACGTAAATCTAAGATTGTGTGTCAGATGGGGTCACAAATATTTAAGAGATGACCCGTGAATGTGAATTGCTTTTGACTAAACTGAACATTTATTAAAATAATAAACTCTTAGTTTGAATTAAAACAAACCGATCGCGCGTATTCTGTGTGAAACTAACCAGATAACATAAAATATATTATTTTTGTGTCTCTAGACAAAGTTCTTTCATACACGGTTGTGGTTTAGGAACGTGCCCAATACCAAGAAGCAATCATTTGTTCTGACTTGACTCTCACAGGGGCATATGTGGGATGTCCTAAGGAGACAAGATGCAGCTCTTTCTCAATTTTTCCTCTCCATCTATTTTTATCCTAGAACTTACCCGAAGTCTTTGTTTCCTATTGACCAAATAAATTCACTTAGGCTACAATAGACTGAAAAACTGTCGGACTTGGGGGCATGAGCGCGCGCACGCACGCACGCACACACACACACACACACACACACACACACACACACACACACACACACACACACACACACACACACACATTGAGAACTGAGAACAGTCCAACTGTCTGAACCACTTTTAAAACCTTTTAAGTCTTTTAAAATATTCAGATTTAAAGCTACATTCTATACGTATGAAAATAAAGGATTTTCCGCATAAAGTTTATAATTCTTTATTTCCCTTGTATTTTTTGAAACAAATCGGAATAAACAATAAAAAAATACACGAAAAAGTTTGGTTTTAAATCATAAAAGTTCCGCCTATCACTAACACATATCAATCATTGATACCCGATTATGTTTGGCTCAAACATATATTTATTTGTAAAAAACGATAGACTAATACTTTTATAAATCATCAACTGATTGGGAACTTAAAACGCATATATTTGCGACGTACTTGTATAGGTAATGACAAATATCTTTAACTCAGCTTTCTATAGAAAAGGTAAGTCTGTGTTAGCATATATCTAAGCCAACACACACCTAATTCAAACGAAGTGGAAGCAGATGGTCAATGAAACTCTAGAAATACGATCTGTTTTTTTTTTTTTTCTTCGGAATGTCATCATTATCAGAGATGAAAGGATATACCTTATATTATTACAGACAACCCCCTATGCAACTGAACAATGTTCAATTAACGTCCCCTTTTCGTGGTAAATTATTATCAGGGTAGCCACAAAAATATCTGATAAGATGTTCCCCATAGAGCATGTAGGTACGAAACAATGTCTCTGTAGGTTGTTATCTCCCCAATTTATTTCCAAGATGCAATACTATGGAGAGATGCTTACTACTGGGAGTTTTATGTACTACCGGGAAGCTAATTGTAAAAGATGTATCTTTCGGATAAGTTTTTTATTATTATAATAATTAGCAGCATTGTTAAAACATTTGGAAATCGTGTTAGTATATTATGAATAACAATTTGCAAGAATAAGATTAACAATACTCACAGAGCAAGTATTATTGAAACAACAATGACAATATTACACTATTGTTATTGTATTTTCGCATTAAGTAGCGAGTAAAAATAAAGAAAAATAAATATTTCGGATGTAGTTGTAATTTGTGGACTTTTAAATGATTTATAACTTTTTTTTCCTACACAGCTTGATTGTTGGATTTTAGCATAAATAGGCATAATAATTTAAATATAAAGATAATTTATAATATATTGTTTATATTCTTGTAATTTATCTTGATTGTACAATACTATTATGTCTATTTTACGCTGGTTAAATATGGGATAGCATAAGACAGATAACGTGTTAACTTCCAGATGAATTTCTTAATTATTTTTCGCGACTTCCATGAAAAGAAAAAAATAACTCATGAAAAAAGAGAAAAACTTTTTTGTTGGTTGCAAAACTTGTCCGCAAAGCAAGGGGATGTCAAAATGAGAGGCTATTCTATCATAACCACAAAATTAGTCTAAGAAAGACTTTGATTTTCGGAGTTTCATAATTCGTCGCAATCAGATTACTTTACACTTTAAATGGCAAATTAATGAGCTCAGCTAACAGCTAAAAAACGAGTTTAAAATGTCAATTATATTAAAACACTAATTACTTGATCGAGTATCGCTATCATTAAATGTTTCCTTCGCCTTATCTTTCGGTAACACTGGAGGATAGTTCCTGAATTAAAAAAAAAAAAAAAAACCAAGCCATGTTTCAATCGATACTTACCTGATTCTTTATTTTTCACTCAAGGTTAATGAGATACGGTTAGCTTAACTCATTAGTTAAAAGCTATTTAGATAACAGTATTTTGAAATATTAGAATGAAAACAAGCAAACTCTGCTAGAATAGCCCATAAATTTATCCAAATACATATTAAGTTTTTAAAATGTCCCAAACAGTATAGCTTATATCCAATTTGGCGAATTTTGGGCTGTAGTTTATTTAAATTTTCAAAGCTAGTTTATTGCATCCTGAATGGTCTGTTACGAAACAATATGTTCAAAAACTGTGCATATTTTTACGTTTTGTATTGTTACAACATTAAATAGCGTGAACAATGTTATTACAATATTTTTAAGGTAACAATAGATACGTTGCAAATAATGAAGATTGTTTCCTATGCTCTCAGTACAGTATTACAGAAAATACTTAATAGTTTATGTTACTCGTATACTATAAATGTATTATTAAAATTTACTTTACAAAAAAAAAGTTTTATAAAATAAACAGGAAAATTATAGGGCATTACGTTTAGTTTAGTTTAGTTTATAGCGTTTGGTTTATAACGATAACAATAAATAAGACAATATTAAATTAAAATAAATCGCTATTAAAAGAAACTTGTTGGGAAACACTGTCAGAAAACTGCAAAAACAAGCCATCAAAAGAGCCGGAAAGTAGCATCCTCTACCTGCTGAATCCGACTATTTACTTAACGGCGCATGCTCGACCTCAAGAGTTCAGTATTCCTAACGAACAGATAATGGATAAGATTTCCATTTAAACAATGGGAAATAAGATTACCTGGAGATTAATATATATATATATTATGGAAAGTATTCTTAAGTAAAATGTAATTAATAAAAATATTCTTTCATTAAAACATTGGTGTTTAATTTCAGTAATCCTATTATCTTGCAAGGGCTTTTTAAAACTGACTTGTTTCTTTATGAAATTAGTTTAATCAATAAATAATTTTCCGTGTTGTGAAAATAAAAATAAGTAAACAATTAAGAATAAATTAGGAAAATCTTATCAGAAGAATAAACTTGATTTTACATATTTTTGATGTTTTATTTTGAACAGATATCGAGTTTCATTGTTGTACACCAACAACAAATTATTTTGTGAATCAGTAAAAAAAATTAGAATAAAACGAGTCAACAATGCATACTCTTAATCAGGATAGATTACTTCTTTTTTTCAGATAGTCGACGTAATCTACAAATAGCGCTGTTTTTGCAAATTACTGGCGAAAATTCGATTTACTGAATCATGACTACAAATTTCCAAAGATATAATTGCATGAAATATTCATTTTTAATAATGCTAGATTTCTCCTTCACATTACTTTATTAGTATTCTTAAATATGTTTTGTTTTATTCATAAGTAGCTACAATTGTGTGAACAGGGCTTGAGATTACGTTAAAGTGCAGCAGGGGAAACGGAAAATTAGTATACTTCGTCGAGTTATTTTTCAGACTATTTCTTAATCTGAGTTCAATGAAATTAGAATTCTTTGACACGAAACTTGAAACAAAATATTCATCCTGTTAGAAATGAACTTTTAAATTCATTGATGTATTCCAACATTTTAGAAAATAGTGCTGTCATTTATCTTTTAAACTCGCTCATTCCAAAAATGCAAATAAAATACGTCGTTTTCAACAATACTATAGAACGGTATTGTTGAAAACGAGTATTGTTCAACGGTTTATTTTCATTATTTTAATAAACGTGCGTTCATTAAAAGAATACTTCATTGGTACTAAAGTACTTCATTAGCAGACTAATGAAGTACTGCGAACTCGCCTTCATGTTTCTGGGAGTACTTCCTAATGATCTGTGCCTCGCAACATGGCGCATTGGTCTGCTGAAAGTAACGGTTACTGGATGGTTGAGCTGTTAAGCATTACGGGATGCATCTATTCGACAACAATGTTCGCCTTGGGCTGTGGAAACAACAAGACTTTTTGAAAGTTTATTAGGGATTATTAATAGTTTATTAGGCTCCCTGATATTTTAAGTTTTAAGTTTCGTAATATCTCTTTTCGTATACATCAGCCAGATTTGGTGCACACATGTCACCCTAATTGTTTTTAGCAAACAGGAGTCGAACTCAGTGATATTATCCGCTGCTAAATCTTATCGTTATCAGTCACCAAGGTATTCTGCATTCCGAGACAACTGAATACTTACAATATCCTATCCGTATGTATGAATAAGACACAAATCAGCTTGAACTTCAGTTGTTTTCTATGGAATAAAAATGATTTTTATGATATCTACAGCTTTCAAAAATGACTGTGGTAGTTCTAGATCGGGAAACGCAAATGATCTCTAACCTATGTTTTTTTTTATTTATTTTATTTTTAGACTTTAATAAGCTACCAGGTTTATAAGTGTTATAAACTTTTATATTAAAGAAAGCATGAAAATCCCAGGAGGTGTGTCACATGTTGACGTGGACAATGCCAACAGTTGTTCTTTGACAAATAGTAAAGTAGAATTTCTACGATAGCATTTTTAGGATGTCACGATATTAAATAGGCTTATCTGAATGTTTGTGTGTCGAAATTATACACAGAAAAAGCCGAATTTCATTACTAACTTGATATATCAAGATTCCTTTGAAGCAGGTGGGGTAGAAAAGTTTGCCAATTTCATTCCACTTTCTATCTCTCCACGGAATCAGTACGAATACATAATTGTTGCTTTGATCACTATCTCTTTCACGAGGTGGTTTACCGATAAAGCGAATTTGTTGTATAATAAATATGCAAACTTCTTTGAACGCCGATGTTGACATTATAAGGAAGAGAAAAGACAAAGAATCGTGCGTAGCATAATTATAGGAAGAAAGATATTCGTAAGGCTTCTTGAGGGATTTATTAAGACTAAGCAATTCTTTTCCGTTATCTTTTATTAATTTTATCTGAGAAGTTTCGTTGATAGAGCGATGATGTGAATAAATTTGCATTTAATACGCAATTGACTGCCCTTCAAACACACAACCGCTTACTTTTGATCCAATGTGCGGTATATGACCGTTTGCAGAATATTGTTTAGATTCATGTCAAATTCTATGGTCGAAGTGAATTATTTGCACGTTCGTTTCGTGAAATTCCTCCATATTTATTCAATTTTTATCTTAAACTTCATCCGAATATCAATATGAAATAGGCACTGGAATTCAGTAAACCACACCTTGCATATTTTAATACATTCATTAGAAATGAATGAGAGACATTAAAGAGAATTTTATTAAGATTTTTAATCCTACATTTACTATGTATGTAAATACATTTAAAATTTGTAAACAGTAATGGCGAAACATATCGATCTATCAAGATGTTAGTCTTGAGAAACTGAATTTTTCTTTATTCATAATAGAAGACTATCATGAGGAATTAAACTCGGAACAGTATGCATATCTTCCGTTAATAATCTTAAGTTTCATAAGATTCCGTGAGCGAAACCATCGCTATGAAAGATTGATAACAGTCAGAGATAACCTCTCACCATCCAACTAATGATGGGGTTCCTCAAGGTTAAGTTCTGTCCTCTCACTAACCCTCTTCCTACTATATATCAATGACTACTTCAATTGACCTCCAACCCAATACACAGTTTTGCAGATCACAGCACACTACGCTCCTCCCTTTTCATTTGACAAACCTTACTCTACGCAACTCATTTCAACCTACAGAGCATCAACCACCATCCTCAATGCCGATCTCCAAGCCATCCTACAATGGGGTTCGGATAACCTCATCAATTTCAATATTAATAAAACCCAGTTGTGTCTTATTTCTCACAAAAAAAGAACTATCTTTCCCCAATATTATTTTTGACAACACCCAAATTTCCAGGCAATCTGAGATTTCCCTGACATCAATCCTCTCCTGGCATAAACACATCACAACCATTGCATCCTCAGCTTCCAAAAAACTAGGATTTTACTTTCGCTCCAAACGGTACTTCACCTCTAAATAGCTGTAGAACACTATACAAGTCACATATCCGCCCAGCTCTCGAATACTGCTCTTACATCAGGAGTGGGGCTCCTAAAAGCTCCCTCAAAAATGCTTGGGTCAATATAGAGGAGAGCAATTAGGTTGATAAATGACCCATCTCTTACCAACTCACTCTCCTCACTTTCACAAAGAGGTTTGGTTTATGCAATATGTGTATTCTATAAATATTTTCATGGCAAATGTTCATCTGAAATAGCATCAATAATTCCCCCACTTGGTAATAAGCCCATTGGAACACGTACGTCTGTTGCCCAACATCCTTTCACAGTACACCTTGAAACCCACACAACAAGTTTCTTTTCCTCCTCCTTCATCCCTGCTACTGTGTACTGTGGAACAGTCTTTCCCTGATGTGTTTCCCAAGGAATATAGCATACAGGCTTTTAAATCAAACGTAAACACCCAATCCACTACTCACATACGGTACTAACCTACTATAGGTTGATCAACCACCCTCTTGTTTACGGGCTCAACATAAAAAAAAAAGTCAACCAGATGCTTTTTTTAATTCTATTATATAAAAACCAAAGAGAGTCGAGCACTGTTCTTTGATAATTGTAGCATACAGGGTGACCAACTTCTTTTGCAAAAAAATATTTAAAAATTACAGAGAAATAATTATTATTTGCATATACTACACATAGAGTCCCGCATATCGGTCAATAGGATTAGCTCTATGAAGACAGCAAGAACGATTTAAAAAAGAAAAATCAGCACTTTGCCTTCGTTAACTAACAGGAACAATGATTGACAGCAACTGAAGGCAGATGAAGTTGTGACTCAAATTTAAGAAATGTGCCAGGAAGTATATAAAAGTGCGTGTTCACGAAGGAACTCTATCGTTTTCTCTTTGCCAAATACATTAGAGCTTATCAGCTTCTGCCATGTTTCCTGCACGTATTCGACGTACCAGAGTCGCTCGGGGAATATTGATGAAAACCCGGTTACCACCTCTGATTAATGGGGGGAGGGTAGTTTTTACTAAAAGGCCATTTCATCTTTTTGTTAATTTGGAAGAAAGATGATGGCGGAACTCGACGAAAGATACTTAAATGAATTCCTAAGGGACATGTTTAGCTTTGAGCTGTTCCATCTTGTAGCGTACAGATAAAGGAATCTTGTTCCAATTTTCCGGAGCACGTGCTCAATTAAAATCCCTTCGGAGGGCTTTATTTCTTTGCATTCCTTGCATGAAAAACCAATAAAATTTTCGAAGTGTGTGCTCTTCGAAAAGAACCGGTGCGAGGTAAAAAGTTCTACGATGGAATTGATGAGGCGTTAAAACAAATGGTAAGAAGCGTTAGAGAGAGAGAGAGAGAGAGAGAGAGAGAGAGAGAGAGAGAGAGAGAGAGAGCATATGAACAATTTAGAAAAATAGTTTGCGAATTAAAGCACACCTCGCCCTCTAGAGGAAAACAGAAATGAAACTTAAGTTTTTTTGTGGTGAATAAGATAAGGTAACTTAGTTTCGTTTTTTTTTTTTTTTTTTTTTTTTCAGATAGTCATAATACAGACTGAGAACTACAATATCATGGCATCATCACAGCGGTTCAGTTTCTGCCAAACCTCAGGCACCTGTTGTGATAACAAAGCATTTGAGAAATAGGTTAAGGGCAACATCTGGAGTTTCACAAACAAGGTCGATTAAGAGTTCATTCGACAGTCTGAAGATATTTTTCTTTTTCTGAATGCCATCTTTAGCAATTGTGCATTTTACCTACAACGCTGTTCGATTTTTTTATATTTCCAATCCTTCCTTAGTACGTTTATCTTACTTAAGGAGAGTTTCGCTATCTTTACACCCCATATTTATAATATTACAAGTATTCATTTCGGAATTCCGCGCGGTTAGCCTAGTGGCTATGCTTGGGGAAGGAGTGTCCTAGGTTCGATTCCCGTCGACGACTAAAGGATCTTCCTCAGCCAGACCCAGAGGTGGTGATACCAAGATTGAGCAATGGAGAGTCATATTTATCTATACGAGTTGCCAAAAGGTGTCTCACCTTATTATTAAATTACTCTGGATTTAGAGAAAGATGATGGAAGTTTTTTTTGCACTTGGTTAGACTATAATAAATTTAGTTTAATCCTTTATCCAAGTGTAAGCAAACAAAGTTTGCGAATGAAAATATCTTCAGGACTGAGGTAAGGTGGTACAACACTAGGCAACTCGCAGCAAAGGTGGACCAAGCTCTCATCACTCCTTGTCTCAGTATCTCCCATAATGCAAAGCACATGTCCTTGCGGACATGCATAACTCTGGCTCACGCTGACGGGACCTCAATGGGTGGGGGTCCTTCCCTTGATGCATAGCGTTATGCAAGTCTGCAAGGAGATGTGCTTTGCATTATGGGAGATACTAAGACAAAGAGAAATGAGAGCTTGGCCCACTTTTGCCACGAGTTGCCAGTCCTGAAGATACTTCAGGCGCAAACTTTTGTTTGGTTACACTTGGATAAACAAACTAAATTTATTATAGTCTAACTAAGTGGAAAAAAACTTCCAACATAACTGTATATTATTAACATTCAGTCGTGTGTATGCAGGTTTAATGTACGATGAAATGATCGAATAACTAGAATGGGAGTCGGAATCAAAAGAAGTGTTTGGTGCAAAAATGGGCAAAAAAGGTCCGAAGAGAAAGATCACAATATAAATGGATTTGATGTATTTAAGAGAGCATAAGAAGATCAAAATATGAGGGATGATGAAATCAGAAATATTACAAATCATAGGAACTGGAAGAAAGGATTGATAGGAAACTGCTTTTGATTATTCATCGGATTGGAGTATCAAAAGGTCTGATACATCCCTTACGGTTATATAATCCAGTGGCAGTAATTGATATCCTATCTGAACGCTGTTAGATAATTTTTCAGAAACTCCTTTTCGCAATATTTATAACTCCGCTGGCCGAAACAAATACAGATGTTTGGATTTTGTCCATTCGTCCAACTAAATGCGTGTGTTGGTTTCCTCTTCTTCTGATGCTTAACGTTTCCCCCAAAAGGTGTCGTATAAGATCGACGTCGGCTAGTTTTAGTCATTGCAGTTCCTGTTTAATCAAACTATTATCGCACATACATGGTAACATGACGTAGTGCTATTATCTGATACTGAAATGGGTTGTTTTCGTATAACAATCATCATTCCAGAATGGCACTTTTCGTGAACTGATACAATGGATTATAGTTGAAACAAAGTGCATCATCTCCAATTTACATTGTGGCTGTCATCGCACTTAACAAATGGGACAATACACTACTAATCATTCTGCTGGCGGCTATCACACACACAGTTCTGGTGATTTGAAAGGCTCTATTGCAATTTCATGCCATATGCCACAGCTTTGTCTAATGCCAAACAGAGCATATACTGCGCTAAACACCTCCAGTCGTTGGGAATGATTTTTGTCTTGCGCGCTGTAGTCCTTTTATGGAAAACTCCTTTTCTTTACCGTAAACTTTGGTTTGTTATGCCTTAATAGAAGCAAAACGAGCAGATGAACACGCGCTATTTACAAACCAACACACTGGGCTTCACAGCATTCGTTGCTTTGGTTGTACATACCAAATATCAACAATCAATTCTATGGAAGCCGATGCTATTGATTTCAGAACGGGACATTCTGGTACCAAGCCGTATAGAAGGGGGGACACCGTGAACTCCTAATGGAGAAAATCCATTTAAACCAGGCGGGAGTGATTTCCCGCTTTTGTATCCAGTATTCTTCATTCATGTTTTCATCGATTTGTACGATTAAAAAAAAAAACTCAAGATCATCTGTCGCACTCTATTTATAGTTTTACATTTGTTCATTTATCTGGGAGAAAAGTTGTGAATTTATTTCGAACAGGCAATAAAAAATATTGGAATCAAAATGATAAAACGTAATTCGTGTTTTAACACTCGTGGAGCGTGGTGTTAAACAATTGCACACACTTCGTGATATTGATTACTTAATCAACATATGCATGCACTTGTGTTTCATAATCAGACTCAATATAGATGTTTAATAAACGATATATTTTCGTCAGGTCGAATTAATATCGAGGAATATTTGGCCCAAGACCGTACGAAGACTCCTATGACTAAGAAAAGTCAGAGAGGTCTTGTCTGAAATGCGTAATTTAACTAAATCCCTCAAATAATTAATTAAGCGAAGTATAAAGTTACCTATGATATTGAAACTTTTATTGTTTAAGCAGAAAATAATAAATTATTTGATTTGTTTGGCGTCAATTAATTTTTTTTCATTTTTCAAATTATTTTAAATTTTCCTTTAATTCCTTTATATGGAGAGAGAGAGAGAGAGAAAATTAATAAGATAACTTAACCTTTCAGCTCTTTTATTTCTCCGAGAGTAGGTCACACATTCTACCCGTAGCGTATTCGAAATCATTTAGTAGCCCGTCTCCATCTTCGTCATTATCGGAAGATTAATACGAACTACAGCATACGTAAAAAGATAAGTCATATGAGGATATGGCAGACAATTGTCACCATCTTCTCTTCCCAATCCTCACGCATTATTGTGTGGAATGGTATGTACTTTACAGGCGATTTTTCTGAGTTGCTAGAAAAAAATACTTGCGCTAAAGATGGACTAGATCTAGGATCGGCCTAAAAACAGTTCGGCTAGTCGATAACAAGATTAGAATCCTTATCGTCTTTCGATCTAGTAATATGAACATTCCCATGAGCCTACGCACAAATCTTATTAAGCTAACAAATTATCTGCTAACTCAGAGTTTTTAGTAGGAGAATTCACTCAGATCAGTTTTATGTCACCTTTACACCCACAATCAGAGAAATCAGTAAGATCAAGTTTCCTCACCATTTCTTCATATGTAATACAGACTCAAATAACACTTTTTTTTAACGATTCTTTTTCTGAGAACGTAATCTCAATGAAAGTGATGATGACATCACTTATCATGCAACTGTATTACTTTCTAGGAAGTTTCATAATATATTTCTTTTTATTCTGTTAGGCTATTTTAGATACTTCGACGCTAATGTTCTTTTCTTTGAAATACAAAAATAAGCAGCGCTAATGATATCAACTGACCATGCTTACGAAACTACAAAACATTATGTAAGGGGAAAAAAATGATCTAAGCGCCGTAATTTGTCTCCAAAAATACAAGACAGCATATCCAATGACGCCATATAAAATACATGTGGGTATACGCATGCACACCCACACACACGCACGAATCTTTGCACTCGAGCAGAAATACATCTCGTTTTCCGCAACGAAAAAAAATAAAATAAAACGCCTGTCAGAACCTATTTTATCTTCAACAGTATTTATTTAATAATTTCGACTATGGTCCTCTTCAAGTGTGCAAGAAGCACAACCATGAAACGTGAGATATCACTCTTGATCTGAGTTCTTTTTTATGTATTGCAATACCGAGGCAACTCATAATAAAAGTTTGTATTTTCATAAACACTCAGTCACTTTCAAATACAAACACTGCTTGCGCCTATTGTTTTTAAGACTAGATATCTATTATCCCTCTTGTAATAATAGATCAGTAAAAGTTTCACAAACACCGTTAAGATAAAGGTATTAGCTATGATAAAGATTTGTAAGACCGATAAAATATTCAGTTGTTGTACATCAACAGGCAAAATATCAATTTATAAATTTTGTTTACCAATAACACTTTCTTTTAAAAATAATCCTATATTTCCAAGACGTCGGAAAGGAAATTTTAGCTTCATCAAGATGATTAAGAATAGTTTTCCGAATCTTCTTTGTACGTTCTCTAACAACTGATAAAAATTTGTCATCCATGGCAGAAGCTACTCCACTTAGGAGAAGAATCATTATTCTTCCTGTTCATTCATTTCAAACATAGCCCCTCGCAATGGAAAACCCAAATAATTGATGACAGCTGCTAAAATTCACAAAAACAAAGTATAAATGACGTTAATTTGAAAAAAAAAAAAAAAAAAATCAATCACTTAAAGAATGCTATATTGTATCACTAGTGTTTGGAGAAGCAAAGGAAATACCTACAAAGATGTCTCTAAAAACTTTGTGAAGTCCTATAGAGACATGAAAATTCGAAATTAGTCGGCATATATTGAGATCTAGTTACGCCAAGCACGTTAAAATTACCTACAATTTATCTTTTTTTTATTAAGTCTGCAATAGAACTTCTCCATATACAAGTTTGGAAAACAAACACAATAAATAAACCATCATGTAATTATTATTTTTTTTTTTAAGTTTTATCGCATTTTAGCACATACTAGTAATGAATGTATCTCTCAGATACACGCGACCTACGCTGCAATTTTTTCGACCGCGACCTCCGCAGGGTTAAGGGAGAATTGGCTAATGTCAATATACAGTGGAATTAGTTTATTTGTTCACAATTACTTAAAACATACCGAATTAAATTAACAAGAGAAAAAAGTGCAGTTTGCTGGAATAGATCCTTCGATGAAGTTTGCTTGCTACTAGCATAAAATACGATTATAAAAATACACTTTTGACATAGTGTATGAAATGTGTAAAAAGGGAATACATTCTTTGTCAACTTTCGCATTCTGGGACTCCATAACTGACCTATGCATTTAAATTTAGCAGAAAACGAACCGGAGATATTAAGTGCCATTAATATCTGACCCTTCTTAATGAAAATGCTGATAAATAAATGACATCTAATTTTAGACTTACATATAGCATTTCGTACCATAAGTCATGCAAAGGCCGCTTTTCTAATGCAGAACTCCCCGCACAGCTGTTTCTCAAGCAGTTTTTTATAACGTACTTAAAGAAAAAAAAAACGATTACCATATGGGAGGAGGTTCTTATGAAAAGCAAGTATACGCTCAACCTCCTCTCTGACGTTACAGATCCCTTTAAACCTTGCACTACGAGCTGATATCAGTTTATCTTATGCCTGATAATATCTTAATATTACAGAAATATGTTTCCTTAACATTAAGTAGAAAGTACCAAATATGGTCATGTCTCCTGTTATCACAATGACGAAGTATAAACTTGACGAAGGATGTTTATTTTTTTGTCTTTCTTAGTGGCTTTCTTAGAAATTAGCAACTCTATAGTGTTTCGTGGCAAACATCGCGAACTGAAAAATTACTTTGCTGGATCGAGCTGTCACGTGGGTGACCTTGGATTTCCAACAATTAATGTTGATTTTAAGTGAAGTATCGCAGGCAACGCTATCAAGAACATCTGGTGATGAGTGCACCAGTCGCATCTCTCAAGACGCCAAATGTGGAACTTAATGGATAGCTTCGTGTAAAAACATTATTAAAAAAAAAAAAGTCCGATCTTCAAGTAACGTAAGTCATGGGCTGTGACAAGGTCTCATTCGAAACGCATTACACGCTACACTTAATGAGATCCAGATGAAATATTCAAGTAACATACAAGTGAATATAAAATGTAGTTAAATGCGCTTAACTTCCTCGCTCCAGAAAGATATAAAACACACGTGAGATACTGATTATCGTGGGATGAACTACATAAGGAGTAATTTCTTTTTGATTTCTTTGAATATCACGTCTTATATTCATATTGTTCCCTCTCTTTCCACTTTCTCCAGATATTTAAAATGTTTCTTGTAAGATAAAGAACCATACTCTCTTGGAAGATCACTGAAACAGGGAAACTGAACATAAGTATGAATACTACTAATGTATTTTCACTTTGTAAATAAATAGGAATTACTTTATTCATTTAAAAATGGCCCCACAAAACTATACATGTAGGAATGTTACGAGTGAAAGGGCAGATTACACCACTATCCTTCTGTGTTAGTGCGAGGCGTTAAAGTATTGATGTATCCATTATTAATAATGTCTAAAATGTCACCAAGTCTAAAGTAAATATTATAATCGGCCTTCCACTATGGAGATTCAAATCTCGCCAAGAGACTACAAATGCACAATATATACCTCAATAATGTACGCAATACTATAAATATGCTCAATGTTATTTTTATGAGTGGGTAAAAAACCGGTGTGCCCGGAGGAATATTAATCCCACAAGCAAAATTTTAACTGACTAACTTTTTTCTGAAAAAAATCAGTAAACTATTTATTAATATCACTGATTATACGTTTACATTAGTTAAAATGTGTAATTATGTAAGATTACATTTGTCTTTTAATTCGGCTCGCCGCTGCCGAGTTTTGCATTACACACCAAATTAAAGATCCGAATTCCCGTCTAATTTTATTTTATTTTTCTTGACAAGGACTACGCCTCTTTACGTAATACCACTAATGAAAAATTCTAATTTATATGCGACTCTACGACAGCAATTTGGACTTAAAACGAACTACTCAATCATTTATTTATTTTTCTCGTTGCATGCATATGGAAATGCATATTTAGTGCGTGACATTAAAAATTCCAAAAATCTAAACTAGGTCGTCGTAAATTTGTTTTTATTAATAAGTTATAAAATATTACAGTTACTGATGCGCTGATAACGCTGAAACGCTTCGCAATAGTATACACTGAGCCAGTTTTATTTATTATAAGTGTGAAGATAGGCGATCAAAGATAAGGGTATTTAGATTTTCCTAATATTTTATTCATTTGTTGAACAATGAAACAAAAGGTCCTAAACTTTCAAATGTTTTATTTTATTTTTATTTGCACTGGCGTATGATTATTAGACAATTATAAATATCTACAACATTAAATACAATTAAATAATTGTTACGTAATAGATTTTTTTATAATTTTCAAACAATGTTCCACTTGTTTCTCGCGATAAAGGTCACGCGTAGAAAGCGCATGAAGTTATTAACAATGCTGTGCATTTTGAAATAACTAGGATTTGCTCGCTTTTTTTTTAATGTGATTATTGTTATCTGCGCATTTGGATGCTCAGAGGAGAACAAATTTTCAGAGGGAGTTGCATCAACCTTTCATAGAAGCTCGAGGCGTTGGGGACAAAGCACAGAAGATAGAAATATTCACGCTGTTTTGCTCTTAAACTGGTTTTAAAGTCCCTAAGTATGAGTATTGACTTTTAGACCCCTCCATTTTTTCCTTTCGTCATGAGGTATTTTCTTCCTAACTCCGAATTTCTTTTGATAGCCATCTCACTCGTAACGTTCCTACATGTATACTTGTGTGGGGCCATTTTTAAATGACGAAAGAAAGTGATCTGCAGAACCAAATAGCGTAGAAAATTCTATCCAAGTCATTGTACGCTAAATATGTTTATTCTACCCTGTTATTTCATCGCCATTCTTCTGCGGACTTGCACATTAAGGTCTACGTATATGCGTTAAAACTTATAATATGGGCTGCAGTAGTTCTCGTGTAGCAACAGTTAAGTTTTCGCTGTATTATAAGAACAGTAAACGAAAAATGGTGGTATTTTTATGCAGATATGTTTATTATTCTGTAAACAATGTATTAGTGTTTAAATGCATAATCCACTTCGCTGCCATGAAATGAAATAATCGAAATAAAAAACATAATTATAGTAAATGATATTTTTATATGTACTTCAAATTCTATTTATATATTAATGCTTGCAAATAAAGGATTATTTAGAAGTTTCGTGGTGGCAGTAAGAATTTTAAGGTTAGATATTATCTGTATTATAACCATAATAAACTGCTAAAAGCAGTATATTATCTTTAGACAAACAGTATCGATTAGGCTTACCGCAACTATAAAATATAAGCTTTAGTCAAACAATGTTATTTTATAAATATTCTTTGATTACAACTTCTACATTCTTTTCACTGATACGGTATACAACAAGGAAATGTTATTTTATATAACTGTATCAGTGTAAAATATATTTATTTTTAGATTTTTCATTTTTATGCGACTCGCTCCTAAGAAAGAATGCAAATCTGTAGTTCATTAGTAACAGTGAGTGGATTGTTTTTTTATTACTTTTTATTTTTTAATGCATATCCGGAAATCCCTCTAGAGATCAAACACGAAACCTTTTTCAAGTCAGTCATAAATAATGACATTTATTTTTGCAAAAAAATGCCTGCTTGTATTAATTAGTGCCAATCCAACGCTATTTCTTTCAAATAATGGTTTTATTATGTTTACGCTAGAATTAAAATGCTAATTCACTACGTTACTCTTCTGTAGTGTTTAATTTCAAATTATTTAAATGTAGCAGAAAAACGTCTTTGGAAACTTGATTTATCCAATGATTGAATCTCATTATCCTATGGATTTCGTTTAATTTTAAAATAAATTTGTATTGTGTTATGTTAACTGACCGATGATTTTTCAGTTGTGTGAGCGTTTACCCTCAACCCAATGATTGATGCTACCTTACCAACCACTGGGTTGAGGGTAAACGCACGTCGAAACGGACGCCTTTCATCTGTATCAACCTACATTTAAAGTTTCGAGGCTCTTTTAAGCAAACTTCTAGAACAGAATGGTATCTTTTTTAAATGGAGAATATAATTTTGTTTTTGGGAATTAATCCATCGGAATTTATGAAAGCACAATATTCCATGTAGATAGGTTTTATATCAGCGTTTTCCTATTGTTCGTCACGTCAGCATTTGCGACTGAAGACAATTAAAATTAACGGTGCTCCTCAACGATGTTTGGAGACCGCAACCCACGTTAGCGTGTATCTATGGTAGCTGGCTTTTGTGCATTTACAAGGTCAATAGGATATCATACGGGGAGGAAGAGTGGGGGGAGGGGTACTAATTTTTCCGTCAAGAACGGAGGAAACACTTTCACGCCTTCGATCTTTCTCATTACCCTGATCCCGGACACCTTCCCCAACCTTTCAGGGATAATCATTATGATCAGCAGGGGTAACGGAACCGTTTTAGTAACATTAATTAACCAATGAAAACCCGGAATTGCATAGCGAATATATATGTAAAAGATATCGGAGACTTACTAAAATAATCACACTAAAAAAGTAAATCATTTTTAGAATGTCCAATATTTGCATATTCAATTTTCTTGACAATGACAAATGCCGTTTTTACTGATAATTAAAAATAATTAAGATGAAAATATAAAAAAAAAAGAGATCAGAAAGAAAGATAACTTACCTCTGATGACGTCACATAATGGTTGACTTCCGTGTATATAACATATAATTCTTCCATAAGACATAGTTGAGATATTTTAAACTAACGTCGGTCCTTATCTTTTGTATTATTCTCAATTTATTTTGATTGCAATCTTATAAGTCAGAAGTAAATATTTTACAAAACGTCTTACGTTCGATAACAAGTGTTCTGTCTCCGATTTCTATGTAGAAGCAAGGAAGTATAAACACTTTGGCGAAGTCGATACATGCATTACGAAGATATTTTGCCAGAGAAAGTCTTAGGGGAAAGATGACATATTAAACCTGACATCAGTGAAGCGAATGAAATCAGACTGCAGTTAGAATTGGAAACCAAACCAGTAGACTTAATATCTCTAAACTAAACACCGTGAACAACGAAGACACCAAGAAACTTTGGTAAAATTGTCATATGAATGCGTTTAAATTACACTCTCGATACAAGCATGTCTCAGCGCTTACATCTATTGCTTCAATGTTTATCTGATGAAAATTTGAAATCAATTTGAACGTGGACAGGCGTATTATGGCAACCCATCTGTTACGTCACAATCAAACTTATTAGAACTGTGACGCAGTTTCTATAACATGGCATGAATAGCAGTTTGTAAATGTAATTTGCAAACAGACTGTGAAACAGCTGCCACCGTAACAAAAGGTTCTCCAATAAATAGGGGAATCTAACCCTATGTCAATTGCAGCCTTGTTCTGATGTAATAATTTCTGAATGTAGCTGCTGATAGACGACGGCACAGGGAGGGGATACATCGACATCAATTAAATTTGGCTTTCAAGATACGGAAAGATATATTAACTGACAAGGACGAATGCTCTATTTAAGTTAGATCCTATTGCCAGTTTTGGGGATGAAAAAAGAAAGATGCCAGTACTGTTTCCTTCTTCAAAACTGTATTTATTGCGTTAAAAGTTAATTTTTTTTCTGTCTCTTGTGCGTAACTTCCCACCGCTGAAAGAATATAAATCTACAATTTAATTCATTCATCTTTTTTAATTCATAAGAATATTTTTGTACAATGATTTCAAGCAACACAGCGCATCTGACGACTATAATGAGCACTTCCCTAATAAAGATGAAACAAACGGACTACTTGTATACATAAACGAAACCTTTTGTTGCTATGGAAACCCTGAAACCAACAAAAGTATTTTATGCAGAGAAAGAATAGGTACCGAAAGATTTTTTATGACGTAACAATGTCATACTTCAATGCTCAAAAGCTATTCTCTAGTTTTGAAGTTCCAGTCAGGTCTAGAAAACATGTGACTATTTGTCAGGTATGAATCAACATAAAAAACTTATCATAAAGGAATCGCAATGAAATATAGAAAATAAAACATGATTAGTTCTTGAGTGCATATACTACCGTCTGTCCTAATGTCTTTTTAACTGCCGAAGTAACGAAGGCTATAAAGTGAGTGCATTTATGTGTGTTAATCGTATATAATCTCCTGGTCGGTTTGCTTCTTTTACGAGAATGACTGCTCTGTTGGTGCAAATAGTGGTATCGTAGCATGGGGATTGTTCTCGTGGGCATCACTAGGTCCTCTAATCCTCAGTGAACACGCCTTGATCGCTACTTCTTGCATACGGATTTTTTTTTTTTTTTTTGGTCCAGGTATTGCCTTACATGGTGATAACGCAGCCCAACAGATCTGCACTCTCCCACCAACAACGGCTTGTTCATAAGGCTCGCATTGTACAATCATAATTAGAAGAGCATATCCTAGTATTCTATGCTTCACTGATCGCTTAATTTTCGTGACTTGGATCTCACCGAACATCTGTGGGATCATGCGGAACGCAACATCCTCCGATTGACGCCAGTGCCTCGCTCGCTGAGTGAGGCACTGGCGTCAATTTCTGTATCGGATTCGAACAAAGGAGGTCCAAAACGCTACACGGTAGTTATTCATAATGTTTTGGCCCATGAGTGCATGTCTGAAGGTTAATATGCCAAAATACAAAAGAACGGAAGCTTTTTTTTGTGTGAAATAAATATTTATGATATCCATTCTCAAGGTATGAAGAATATCCTTTTGACTAGTGTGATATTTTTCTGCATTCTCTGCATTCTGCATTCTTTCACATTCGAATTGGATCCTCGTTATAACCATTATATTTATGATATTATAATATTCTTGAGAAGATAAGAAAAAACGTTTGTCTTTGAATGCTGATACATTTATCTGATATTTTATTCAATAATGATAGAGATTGAAAACAATATGACCACTGCTTCGATTCAAGGAAGTCAACTCTCCATTTACGTAACAAATAACTTTTTAACAATTAATTTTTTTTTAACAAAGAATCGTAAGCACATTGTTGAGCTATAAAATTGTGTTAGAAATGTAATTGTAAAGAACTTAAATTTTTGGACAGTGAAAAATATTTTTAATTGACTTTTCATAAAAAGAGCCAATTAGAATATTAAACTGCAACAGATAATGTAAAATAAATACGATCCATGATTTATTGCAGGTGAAATCTTCATTAGTCAATTGGAATGCGCTGATTATGAAATGATAATCCTAAATAAAAACTGAAGTTTACTCCATCTGCGATTTTAATTAATTTAGTAATTTATCATAATAATATTTGTTTCGGAGTTCACTCTTTTCTAAGCCTTTCGCGTACCAGTGTTCTTCTCGCCATCAATTACTCAAGTACTTGCTGCAACTAATGTATCTCGATAAAGATTCCAATAAAGAAAAACACGTGATAAATGACTTAGCAACATTGTACACTTTCATTAACGCCTAGGCTTATGGTCGATCTTATTAAACTTTGCCAATGATCTCTTCTGAGCTAAGGGATGATAGAAGAAATGCTGGTATGTTATTAAAAGAAAAGTTTATATATATCTTGAGATAAACAGAAAAAAACGATTCTGGCATTATACTTCAGTGTACTTAACATGAAGATATAACATTTGAATTATTAAATTCACTGTGGCTCGAAAAAAAAATTATTAATTTCACTGATGATCAGCGATGTATTTGATTCCGCTCAGCACTAAATGCTTAATTTAATGTGATAATCTCGGATTTTTAAAATTATTCGAAATATTAAGTTTTTTTTTTAAAAAAAAATTACTTTATTTTTACTGCATGTTTATTTTTTCACATTCCTCAAAAAAAAAAAAAATTAAATTAAATTAAAATTAAAAAGAAAGATTTAGAAATTTGTTACATATTTCTTTTCTTATAATAACGCTGGTTGTAATTTCTATTAAGAAATTAAAATATTGAATATAAACTAATTATTAGAAATGTTTACATATATAGATTCTATGGATAGTAAATAAGTTTTATTCACGTCTCCTGCTTGTTGGAGGCCTGAAGTTCTAGAAAATGTTCATTTTTTCCAAGTAATGTGGAAATTGAGGATTGATGAAAGAAATGAAATAGTTTTGAAATTTTTAACACCACAGGAACGTTGATTAATAACCCTGGACATCATATGAACAATATGTACAGTATTAATTATATTCTAGTCAACAAACATGGAAAATGTTATTCCAAAATTTAAGAAAATACATACGGGTTTCCGATTAAGAAACTTTTTCAGTGAATGAACAAAGATTTAATTCAAGACAACCACCAATATGACATCTGATACTAGATACGTCAAAATCAATAGATGAATGTAAAAATTTGTTTAAAAATTATAAAATGGGAAAGTTAATCCTTGAAAATACAGAAAAGTTTTCGGAGAAAGCCACAATTGTCAAGCTAAATGCCATAAAATAAATTACAGAACAACGAAAAAACTAGTAATAATTGACTTCTGAAATTATAGACCTGTGGCATTAAAAGCACTTAACAGAAAACATTTATTACTCAAAACAGACCGGAACTGTTAAAAAAAAAAACCGCATAAGTCTATATACTATATGTATTTTTTTTTCAAAAGTAAAATTATGAACAAAAGATTTATAAAAATGCGATTCCAAAAACACTAAAATATGAAATAGATGCCTCAATCACACAAATAAAATACAAATCCCCAGGTAGATATGAAATACTGATAGTTTTTGAAGCGTGGAAGTGAAACAGTAAAACATTATTTAGTGCAATTATTCAACTAAGTCGTCATATGTTCTGTAGAAATTCCAGATGGCTGGAAGTTGGGAAGAATAATTCAAAATTAAAAAAAAGCTTTTATTAAAACTAAGAATTATTTAAAAGGGTATACATTAATAAGACCTTTACAAATCAGAATTAAATCAACTTATGAACACAATTTTGGGGGGGGGTAGGGGAGAGAGAGACAGAGGTACATAATGGATGATATTTGGAATTATGAACAAAGCAATTAAGGTCATTGTGTTATGTCTGTGGATTACACGCGTGCCATTCTGACCTGCTTGTCTGTTTTCTGATATAAAAAAAAACCCAACCCTGCCACGGTCTAAATCACCTTCAACTGAAACGTCCTTATAAAGATCCTCGTCAGGATTCGAATCGTAGTCTTTCCATCCAAAGGACATCGCCGTAACAGACGGAGCTATCGAAGCTCCACAACAGGTACAATCCACACTCGGTTATGTGAATTGATGTGAGGAAAAAATACGGAGATCCTTAATTCTATCTTACAGACTAAGCAAGTATTTAATTTTTAAAAAAATACTCTATTTGAAATTTTAAAACAAAAACACAAGCAAGAAGCACGCACTGGAAACTTCTGAAATATCACTCGAGAAACTGGTTGAAGATTCGATCCCAAAATATCTGTAAAAATCATTGCAGATACGTTTTAATGGAAGGAAGTAGAACAAAATAAACAGGACGTCTTTAAAAATTAGTTACTTCGATACCGTAATTAAAGGTAAATTGAATTATGAAGGCGCAATTAACACAGAAGAAATTAATGGTGGTCTACTATAACTAAACTGTGAAATTTGTGGAAGAATACATTTCTCTCTCTCTCTCTCTCTGTCTGTCTCTAAAGAAACATCTAATTATACAGCTCAATGGCACATCTCAGAGTTTTTTACTGTACAAAAACTTGAATTATAAAAAAGAAAAACAACTGAAAGGCTTTGAAAACAAGTTTGGGGAAATAAATAAAACAGTATAGACTGAAATGAATATAACCCAGAAGAACAGAGAAGAATTACACGCCCGTATTTCCAATAGTTCAAGGAAAACAGTTATGGTGATGAAGGAGTTCCTGAAATTCTATCAAACGGAAGAATAAAAGACAAAACGGAAGCATAAAAGAAAAAAACGGAAGAATAAAATACAGAAGAATTTTCGGAGAAAGCCACAATTGTCAAGCTAAATGCCATAAAACAAATTATAGAACAACGAAAAAACGAGTAATAATTGACTTCTGAAATTACAGACCTGGTCTTCCAGGTGAAATATATCACCAGGAAGACTAAGTTCGAAATGGACAGAAAACATCGAGAGCATAAATGGTCTCAAAGCATCATTTAATTCAAAAATTAATTGTGCTTTCTTTTGATAACCAGAATTTTGTACTGTCTCATCGTCAAGTATACGAACATTTTGAATAATAATTTTATTGTAATTATCATATTAGCAAAAGAAAGCAAAATACTACGAAAGAAAAAAAAGTTGGTAAAAGAATATAACATGGAAATCTGTCGATTGAAGCCTTTGAAATTATAAAATGATTGATAATAGCCGCTGGCATAACCACCGATACTGATACATATTTGTACTGTTTTATATGGAATAAAGATTAATCATTGATGTCCCTACTAAAGATCATCACTCGCTTAAAATTGAAATGCATTTCTATAACAATTCATTCCATGATCGCAATAAAATTCCATCCATCCATCCATCCATTTTCGTCCAACCTTGGATGGGTTCAATATCCTGATTACGGTTTTAGGCAATTTGATACAGCCAGCTCGCCATTCTCTGTTGTATCACTCTAATTGTAAGGTGTTTTTTTTTGTGTGTCTGTATCTGTATGTGTGTGTGTGTTCACGGTACTAGTTTGCGGGATGATAAAGCCTGCTACTTCCTATGAGCCTGACCAACTTACTTTAAGTTGAAAAGCCCTGATAAATGTTCTTCCCAATGATATAGGAGATTCGAACCCAGGTAATTACAATCAAAAGGCTTTATCTATAATGACTTAGCAACAGAGGTCTTGCAATAAACTGAGATGGAGATATTTACCTATAACTTACAGAATCGTAGGCCAAGATATTGCCATTGTGATAACTCGCTGATGTGTTGTTGCTATCAAAAAGATAGAACGATGAAGTGTTGTTTTGTATGCGTTCCTCGATACTTAACCACGTTATCTTGAAAAGTTCGAAATTCGATAATTTTCATTGATTTAAGTGCTATATTGGAAAAATGCAGAACTAATTCAAAATCTTAAATGACTAAACTTCCGGTAAACCAATCAAATGATAGTCTTATAATTTTTATTCTCAGGTATGAGCACAAGAACTATTATATTCATTTGCACCGATTTTCAATCAGTGAAATGGCATTGATAAGTGCGCAGATGTTTCGCACTTTAATAATAAGCAATCCATCTATACCTCGATATACGTTATAAGCGCTTTATGAGGACCTTAGTTATAATTCCGACTAATTCACCCCTAAATGAAAACGCCATCAATCCCAAGGAAACATGAATGTTCTAGATGGGATTTGACCTCAAATGTTTCTAGTTAATGGACCCACCTTCCTTCTTCCAACTGCAGTACGGATGATCTCCTGAAGTAACTTGAACTGTGTTTTTTACCACCTTTTTTTCCATTAGAGCCCAATGATTATATTCTTTCCTGTAAAGTTTCGGTCACTAGTGAGATCATTATATGAATTTAATTTTACTTTATACTTATTAAACGGTATTCATAAATATTAAATAAACGAGTAAGAAATTTTTTGTTTAATTACAGCAGTTTCGTAGTACGTAGTTTTCTAATCTATAATGAATAGGATAAGATTTAGATCTGCTTTTCGATTTAATATATCTCTATAAACTGATGAACACGAGAGATCTTTTTAACGGCAAGGGAATTATAGAAATCTTACTTTCCATAAAGTTTTCTTAAGATTTTGAATTTATTTATAGAATCAAAAGGCATTTTTTGATTATTTTCCCGTCAATGATAATTTTAGCAATTAACTAGCTGTACCTGGGATGGTCAGAGGTAGGTGTAAGAAAGTTACTGCCATTTTAGAAAACTTTAAGTACAGCAGATAAACCTTTGAAGTCTTTTTTATAACTATATTTATATTTTATTATTTTTTTAAAGATATCTAATTTGTTTCATGAATTCCCCCCCCCTTCACGAAACCCAAGACTTGCATTTATACAGTAGGTGGTACAATTTTTAGATAATCTGGACGCAGTGCTCTAGAGAGCAATTATGGGACTTTAAGTCCCTTCAGGCTTCCAGTCAGATGGTGTCATACTGGGAGAGGAGAAAACCCTCGGACTTTTGGACAGTGGGTGTGATATTAATATCTAGCCAGTCAAGCATTCTTACCATCAAAATAGAGGAAAATCCATATAAAAGCAATACAAACAATTATAATAGTACTATAACATATTATAATACTGTAATTTAATACTACATACTATACACCCTCTGTCCAAAAAGAAACCGAACTTTTCGAAAATAGAAGAAACGAGTAGCGCCACCTGTTGTATCTTTTTTTGTTGTCGAAAGCGGCAACCTTCATTAGTGTTCTTTCAACTGTTTATGACATTTGTTTTATTAGAAGCCGAGTTATAGTGCCAAGAGTGACAGTGTGTTTTGACGAACGGTCGGAAAATGAGTTTCAAACAGAGAGCTGCGATTGACTTTTGTGTTAAACTTGGCAAAAGTTTTACCGAAACGCATGAAATGCTTCAAAAAGCATGCTGTGATGAATGCGTATCCCGTACTCAAGTATACGAGTGGTTTAAGCGATTTCAAAGTGATCATGGGCCATCCAAAAACAGGACTGAGCGAAGTTAACATCCATAAAGTGCGTGATTTTATCAAAGAAAACCCGAAATCGTCCGTGAGATTGATTGAAGATGAATTGGGGACTGTGCACGACATTGTGACCGAGAATCTGGGCCTTCATAAATTGAATTCGTGATTTGTTCCCAACAAGTTGACCGATGACCAAAAAAATGTATCGAATGAACACTGCAAGGACCTCATTAAAACCGCTCGTAAGGACTCAAACTTCCTAGAAACGATCGTTTTTTGCGACGAAACGTACTGGGTATGAGCCTGAAACAAACCGCCAGAGTGCTGAGTGGAGACTACCAGAAGATGGGGGATCCGAAAAAAAGTCGCTTGGAGAAGTCAAAAGTAAAGACAATGCTGATTTATTTCTACGATTCCAAGGGCGTTATCCACAAAGGATTCGTTCCGCTTAGCCAAACGGTCAATGGGAGTTTTATCTCGAAGTTTTGAAGCGATTGATAGCGAGAAATCGTCGCGTACGGCATGAATATCGTGACGACCGACCGTTCGCCAAAACACACTGTCACTCTTGGCACTATAACTCGGCTTCTAATGAAACAAATGTCATAAACAGTTGTGACTTCAACACTAATGAAGGTTGTCGATTTCGACAACAAAAAGATAAAACAGGTGGCGCCACTAGTTTCTTCTATTTTCGAAAAGTTCGGTTTCTTTTTGGACAGAGGGTGTACATATTATTAGGGAACTGATGGATGACCTACGTAGTATAAAAGCGGCTCTAGCAGAGCGTTCTTGAGCGTCATCCCTATTCAACAGGAATGAATACAAAGAACCATTACGAAATCTAGTAAAATATATAACGCTTAATTCATACACTAATTTCATCGTCCAGTATGATATAATCACTTCAATTATTGAAGATCTAAAGTGGCTTGGAAGGTTTAATCTTCGGTCTCTGTAAACTGGATTGTCCTACCTTTATTCAACCCAGAATATTAATCTACTATTGATTTACAATGTTATACATGGGATGCAATGAAAAATATAATTTATTATTGTTACCGTGGATCGTAGATGATGCATCATATTCGAATCTTCTAATGAAAAAGTTACAAAAGTTCATATCATTGGAATAGAGAAAATATCAAAGCGAAAATGTTATTGAGATGTTTATTATTCTGAAGAGAAATGTATTTATTATTCGTTTTTCAAGCAAGAAAATTTTGTCCTAATTAAAGTTTCCAATCTGTATATGCTAAATTGCTATTTGTAAGGAAATGGTCGCATTTTCCAAGAATCACTTTCTCTTCCCGAACAGCTTAGCTGAGGCGAATTGTGACTGATTTGTATGAAGTTTGTTTGCACACAAAAATGCATTAGGAAAATGCACAATATCTTCATAAACCGAATTGATTTATAATCGGTTTTTTTAAATAAATGTCATAAAGTTATGATTGTGTGTGTGTGTGTGTGTGTGTGTGTGTGTGTGTGTGTGTGTGTGTGTGTGTGTGTGTGTGTGTGTGTGTGTGTGTGTGTATTTACTGTTTTCGTATAATTAAAATTAATATTCATATATTAATATGGAAGATTTTAATTATCTTAAATTGTGAGTAATGTCATTTGCGTACAATATTAAAATTAAATCTTTAAGAAACTGAAATTATCTTGCACTACATCGGTGAATATTCATGACTACACACCGCCGAGAGGTTATTAAATGTTTCAAGTGTGGTGTCGGTCAAATAATGGATAATTAAGCTGCTAAATATCAAATACTGTATTGTGAATAATATTGTGAATATCAACGAGTGACATATTCAAACTTCAATCATAATCAACTTCACCGTACACAGAAAACAATACTAATTTGAAGCGATGAAAATTCGTAGTGGTTGAATCATTTGTCCATAAATGCTGGTGCTTTCCTGTTTTAAAATTTAAAAAAAATGCAACAACCGCGTAATATTAATGTTGACATATGGATATTATTTATTGATAAATAAATAAATAATACTTATTATTTATGTATTATTTATTTTATTTATTATTTATTTCTAAAGTCATTTTCTTTACTGCTTAAGATTTTTAACCAAAAAAAAAAAAGAAGAAACTCTACAGTTGTAGGTTTTTTTTGAGCGTTAAGGGAGTATTGTGATATCAGGTACGAAATGGTTTATTCGGCACATCAACTCAATTGAGTATTTCGTAATTTTCACATTGAAATTTTCCTCTTAGTTTTTGTACACAAAAGAACATAAATATCTTTCTTTAATTTTAATAAACCGCATGCATTTCAAATATATTTAGCTATTGCTTTAATGAAAACATGAAATGGAAACATGAATTTTTTTTTGTATTCTACAAAAAAAAAAAAAAAAAAAAAAAAAAACCTTGATCAGGAGAGATTTCATTAAAAATAAAAATCTGAACTCAAATCTAGACTTCTAAATGCATTAGGTTATACAGAATATTAGCCAGCCAGTCAACCAACAAAAAACGTAAATCTTTTTCTGCATTCTCGGTAAAATAAGAGCGAACAAAATCTTTGTTGTTCTACAAGTCGCACACAAACCTTAGAATAAAATTCTGCTTTCTGTCAATAAATACCCCTATCTTTCCATTAGTCATCCATTACGTTCTTTCTTTTTTCTCAAGGGATTCGTGGGGATTAAGTGTAAAAGTCGTTTAATGGAAACAACCAAACGCTCATTGCTAGCAGAAGATGAATTGTAAATATCTTGCCGGCGTTGTTAGCTGAGGTCGGGCGTATCGCAAGGGATTCATATTTTCTACTATAATCCGCGCGGTACATTCTGGATGGTTCTAACCTTAGCGGTAACAACTAGGTCAGATGGGATATAATTCTTCTCTGGAGTCTACGGGACTTTGCGGAGCTAAAGTTCACACAACTACAACCGAAAGAATTTCAGCAACTTTTATTTAGTCCTACATCATACGAGAGAATTATCCATAATTAAACTCCAATGAAGGCCAAATTTACGAGACAAGAGCTTTTCCACTAAGATCGCATTAATTTCTTGAGGAAAGAAATATTACTGGGATGCAGCTAAATACTTTAAGTAGGTGCCTCCTTACAGTGAATAAAACATCTGCTGGCGATCCATTACTTTTATAAGGACACGAGCCGTATACTAAATGGCAATAGAAAAAAGCGTTTTTGCTCCAGTGTCCTCATAAGTGAGTAAAAAAGAGTAAGAAATTTTTGAGGATTTAAAAAAAAGTCTTGCTAGTAACTATTAATACTATTTTTTTACGATTACCCGAACTGAAAAGGACAATTTCATTGGACACCAAATATATATTGTGATGAAAAATATATTAGTTTATATTTTACATTGTTTATATATGTTTATATGTTTAGGAGGGCAGGAAGTTGATAGCGGGAATGAACATCTGATTCCCGGAAAAGTCCTTTTTAGGACTTCCAGGGTGACAAATGGCAATGCTATAGTCAATGAAGTTTTAACTGAGGCTCGGCTATTGCCGTTACCCAGCCATGACTAGAGCTTTTTAGCTCAATAACACTCTATCCATACAGATTTACTTCATTCAGATGACGGGATAAAGAGTCAAGGACTCAGTCCATCGCCCAGTTCTTTTAAGAACTTTAAGAACTTATATATGTTTAACAATTGTAAATATTATTTCATTGGAATAAGCAAAAGTTTACGCGATATGTGGACGTATTTATACTAGTATTACAATTACATAGAATATCAAACCAAGTTTTGTTTTTTATTTTTGTAATTTTAGAGACGATTTTAAAGAGCAGTGAACCTTCTAAATATATGCATAATAATATCGTTTTAAGTTACAACTTCTCATTATAGAAAACGTTTCCTAACTTCAAAACTATTTTAATAAATATTTTAAAACTAAGTATTGTTAAAGACTACATTGTGAAATCAGCAGACAATATTTCTAAGTATGCTACCGCTAATATATTATACATTTGGACAATATTCAGAAACATTCTATAAACAGAAGCTTCTAAAAAGCGCTAAAGTAATCGGAGTGAGAAACATCAGAGATAAACTTTGCGACGAGCATTTAGCGTTGTGCATAAATTGTACCGTATTTATGTTATTGAAAAGACGACTTCAAACACTCAAGATTCTTATATTTTCATATTTCCTTAGTACTTTGTTATGATTTCAGTCTGTATTGTTTAGAAACTGCTAAGTCTTCTTCAGTATCGTTGAAGGCCTGAAATATTGGCTTGAGAAAGTTCCATGGTCTCTAGAGAAGGGTTTTGGGACTATATAAAAATACAATATATATATATATATATAACCAAGGTTATTTAAATATATAAATATATATATTTTTTAAATAACCAAGCATATAACATTACTTGGTAACCCTAATATACAGTATCCCCAAGTTAAAAAATTAATTACATCTATATCTTCTCCAGAGATTCTTATTAAAAATACAAACACCTTGTAGCAACTTCTATAGGTAAAGTTGATATGGCTCTGTATTACTAAACCTTGGTATTTCAGTAGATCAGGTCCTTTTTAGGACTTTCAGGGTAACAAATGGCAATGCTGTAGCTAATGAAGTTTTAATTGATGCTCGGCTATTGCCGTTACCCAGCCATGACTAGAGCTTTTTAGCTGAACAACATTCCATCCACACAGATTGTCTTCATTCAGATGACGGGATAAAGAGTCAAGGACTCAGTCCATCGCCCAGTTCTTTTAAGAACTTTAAGAACCTTGGTGTTTCATACCAGATGACGATTCGTCCTATAATCACCTATGCCTCTCCGGCCTGGAGCCATACCTCTAATGCTAACATTATCAAAATACAGCGAGTGCAGAACAAGTGCTTGAGAATGATTCTGAACGCCCCGTGGTATGTTAGAAACAATCAACGCCACAGAGACACAAATATTCCCTATATTTTCTCTTTTCTACAATCCTTAGCAACCAAGTTTTTCCTAAAGACGTCCACACATCCCAACGATTTGGTTCAGCAAGCTGCAGTATACGATCCAACGGACATATTCAAATATAGAAGACCACAAGCTATATTAGCATCCCATAGCGATGCATAATCTCCATGCCCATTCAGGATGAGCAAACTGCTCATAAATTTTACCCTCACTCTAACCACAACAGATAGCGGGGAATATGAAAAGCATCTTGCTTCACCCCTAAAGATATGTCAATTATCATCTTGGTATTTAGGGTTTAGCTAATAACTGAGGAGACCTCAAAAAAGGTTGAAACCGATCTGGGTAGTGACCCCACCCATAACGTATTGCCGTATACATCTTTTAGTGAGATGTGCTTTACAGTATGGAAAATACTAAGAATAGTAATCAGATCTTTACCCACCTTTACAATGAGTTGCCCTGGTGTTGTACCATCTTTAGACTTGAAAATTGTTTCAGGCGCAAACTTAATTGTTTGCATACTTGGGATTAGGAGTTAAAATAACCAAGTTTATAAACTAACTTGGTTATCCTAATATACAATATCCCCAAGGTAAAAAATTGATTATATATATATATATATATATATATAATTTTTTAAAAAAAAAACTGCAAGTAATGTAGTCTTTTTTTATTACTATTTCTTATGTTAATCAACCTCCACTCATGAATAGTTGTAATTCATATCGTACATTAGGACAATGACTGGCATAAAGATTAAGTAATCTGGAACGTCTTCTTTAGATAGTAATATGTGGAACTTTGCCGTCACTCCAGGCCTGTAATAAGCAGGATTGTGATAAATGTAGCTGCAGATTTTGGATATCTTTCTTTTATTTTCTCCCAGAATATTCCAGACTTTCATGATACCATATTTCATGACCTTAAATAATCTTCCACCTTTAGGAGAATACTTGAGGCTGATAAGGATAACCCAAGGCAAACTCTCAGTTGTGCACATTAATTGAAAGCTATGCATACCGAGTTCACGAACTAACTTTTAACTGGAGTCACTGCAGGTAGGGTATTCTGGGAGTCTTCATAGCCTACAAGACCACTCAAGTTCGAAAACTGTTCTCATGCACATTTTCGAAACACTAGACAAGGGGAATTAAGTGGAATATGTTACACAAATCAGTTATCTTAATAAAATAAGGTTGTTCATATTTTCCATAAGTTATCAAAAGTCATAGTGAACATGCCAGAAATTAAAGATTAAAGAATCCATAGGGCATCTTCAATGTAGTCAAGTAAAAATTTTTCTTGGGAAGATGAAGGTTTCAATATCTTTTCCAAGGAACATTCATAACGACTTTTTTAGTGTGCATGTGTCAACAGGTATTGAAGGGCAGTGTATTGTCATCCCCAAAACGCCTATTTTTTGTTTTTTTACCTTGTGCAGTTTTTGCAAACCTGCGTCACCTTTTGAGGACACTAGGGTTAATACTTTTAATGGGGGTTGGAATAGGAAAAGCCATTGATGCAATACAGGAATCTTAAATTTCTCGGATGTTGTCGATATTGAATCAGGTTCATTTTTGCAATTTTAAATCCATAAAAAAAGAACCAATAAAAGAATATAAAGAACTAACACAATACAAACAGCAAAAAGTCCTTAACATATACTAAGAATGAACTGTTATTTAATAACTATTTTTGGAAATAGTTATTAAAAAAAAGAGTAAAAATGCAAATAAAATCAAAAAGTAGATATTTTTACTAACGAAATATATCGAAGCGAACAATTAATTATTACGATAAAATATATAACATAAATTATCTCTGCTCTAGAAGTTTAAATTAACGACACCTTAATAAACGCATGCCTAAATTTCGAACTGGAAACAACAAACAAATTAACAACAAGAGGAACTTGATCTTATGTTACCGGTTCAGAATATTCTGAAATTATTGAAAGATCCAATTGCAAAATAGCGCTTTTGAGTTTGAATTACATCAAAAAAGAATGTCTGAAGCAATTAAAAAAAAAACTATAACAACGCATGAAGTGAAGGAAGTCGAAACCAGAATAACTGAAGGAAAAAATAAAGAATTTCATCGCTCTTCAAATTTATAGAGTAAATATACTCACTGAATAACAAGAAAATTAAAGCTTTAAGTGTAAACAACACAATTCTTTTCAATGATTGGCAATTCTCCAGAACGTATCGGATGTCTGATGGTTTGTTTGAAGGGAGTCATCCACCACGTTTGTTAACACGACAACCTGAACCGAGACAGTCCTTAAGGCAGTGAGGATAGACTTCGTGTTCTGTGTGCGTCTTCATTAACTATGACTCGTGTAATTAGGGTTATAAATTAGAATAACCAGGCAGAACATAAATTACTAGTGGCTTTGCCATTATAAATGAGCTCCCTGATACTTCTCCACTAACCCCGATAGGTACATGTGTGTGTGTGCGCGCGCGCGCGGTTGACGATCAGTTAAAACTGTATTTAGAGGAAGATGTTCGAGGAGGATGATAAACAAAGGCCTTAGAACTCTTTCATGATTTTCTAATGAATTATCCACACCGCATTTTATTTAAATAAAATTCTTACATCACATAACAAGTTATTATATAATTGTTCAACATTTACTTGGTGTTTAAAAAGTATACGGAAAAAGAGACTCGTTTTCATTCTTCGCAAATCAAGTAAGAAAGCAAAATGACAGATAAATGACACTGTAGTTCTTTGTAAAGCTCCTAGAGGTCGCTATGCTCTTGTAAAAGCAAATTTCCAGAATGCTGAATTAAAGGAATGAGAAATGCAGTATAAAGTTCATCACAATAAATTAAATAAAGTTTTCAACTAAAGCACGTGCTAGGTCTACCTTTTCTATACGCTTCCTCCATGTTGAACTATATTAAAGAATGTTTCCGAAGTAAAGTATTTTTGGTATTTTGATAATGATGTTTAAATTAAAAAGAAATAAATATGATTAAAAATAACTATCAAACTGCAATAAGTTAAAAACTAATGGAGAAAAATGACATTTCGGATAATTACACTAATGAACTTATTTCAGTTGGAAATGTTCGATCTCGTGTATCAATGTCTTTATAAGAGCTTCTCAAGTAGTGACTTAGCCAATCTTATTCGATGTGGAATGATTTTCTACCCGGAATCCTGGGATTTTTAATCTTGCAAAACAGGAAAAACTGGCCGGAGAACAAAATTAATCCTAAAATATTCTTAAAATCCTTAACATTCCAACTAAACAAGCAAAGAAAACTGAATAAACCGTAGAAAGCTATACTGCTCATGCAGAGCAAAGAAAGCTTTTACAAACATGCGTCCCTTATGTGGAATTCAAACCATAGCCTTTTAATTAACAAACAAAACCACTTACCACCTATACGCTTAAAATTGAAAGAAAATAATATAGCTATAGCATAACATTATGAAAGATTCAGGTTATAAATTTTGTTAGAAGATAATGGAAGTCGATCTCCAAATATTAATTAATATTTAGAGATCATCTGTTTACGAATAAGAAAAAAATTAACTAAAGAAGAACTGAAACAGGATAGTGGATCGATGACGTTTGGAATAAGCGCTTTAGTTTAGTTGCAAAATTAAATTTTAACAAAAATGTAACTATGATTTATTTCATAATTAACTTGTTGAAATCTGTCTTAAATTAATAGCATATAAATAGTTTCCTATTATCTGCAATAAAATACGCCAACATGAGATAAATGTTATATACCATACCATTCATAAATGGAATATGTATCCACGTTGAAGCTATTTGAAATAGATTCAACTTGGATATATCATCAACAGTAGAGTACTCCGAAAATGAAAATACTTATGATACTTGACAGGTTGTTCATAAGGCGAGCATATGGTTACTGAAATAAAAGCAAGTTTCAATCTATATAAAGAGCTTTCGTGGAAAATCTCAGAATTTGTTTCCTTTATCTGTTAATTCATTTACCCATCTCCCCCCCCCCCATAAACACTTGTATTTTCTCTTTCAACGAAGGAACGTTCTTTATTGCCTTTTTTTCTTCGAAATCAAAAGAGATAAAATTTCAAGGAGAAAAGGAAGATACAAAAGGTTGATTTTGTTTTTACCTCGGCAACAATTTTCTTGAAGCAACAAATCACGTCAGGAATTTGTCTAAGACGTATCGACCCAAGCACCCGCGATATTTTCTTAGTTATGATTAAGTTAGGAGTCGTTTGTCACTTGACTCACATCAACTCGCTGGACAAATTTCTGTACGTCCAATATATCTTCGTACTAGCATTTTTTTTTTGTTTCATTTCCCATCTTACGTCGTTATCAGGATGCTTATATTGGAAAGATTCTATTTTTAGTACGTGATTAACAGAAGAGTTGCAATGTGCCAACGCTTTTATTATAAGAGAAGTCCAAGTCTTTACGTAAGGGACAGAATTAACAGGAATCATTTCCTATTGTTTCACTTCACTCACCAATTATCTAGCCACAGTTTGTGAAGTATCTGACACAACTAAGGGGAAGGCCCGTGATGCTGTTAGCGATGTCTTGAACAATGTTGTCATGATTAGGTTATCTTCGCTCCGATTTGCTCAATTTATTTCGCCTCGTAGAAAGAGAGACGGCGGAGGTGGGAAAGTGAATAAGCCGCACACGGGCGAGAATATCGGTCACCTTTATAGAATCAGCAAGAGCTCTTTGTTCTACAGGAGATGAGAAAGCTAACGAGAGATCCCCAAGGAATGACGCTTGAACTTGGAAGTGAGGAACAGTTTTCGGTGGGTTGCACTCGTAGAAGGAAGCAGTAACACTTTCATCTTGACACCAACTACGGATACTCTAAATCTACTTTTAAATTTCTAAAAAAGAAGACCTAAAAAGGAACAAAAAAGAGTGAATTTAACGTGTTACAAACAGATGGAGAGAAACTAATCACTGATGGATGATGCCGAAAATAACTAGAGTTCATTTCCTGTCTTTGCGATTGTGAAAATGTGAATTTATGTATTACTTTCATTATCTCAAATTTATTTCAATCTTTTTTTTTTTTGCTGGAAGTCATCACTGGAAGCAGAGTTATCTTAGAACTTTATAATACCAATACATAGCCATTTTTATATCTTACTGCATTTTAATGCAATTTTTTTACACTTAAATATAGATCTGATTCAGCCACAGTATGTCTATAAGGAGAATTAAACTATGAAGTCTGGCATGTAAGGTATCATTCTGATAGAAAATTAAATTATATATGTGATAATTCATTTTTATTAGCGATATGATGGCTCGTGGGCCTTTATTTGCACTGACATATCATTGAACAGTGCGGTGGTGAGGTGGAGGATCGGTCTCCATAGCTCAGTTGGTTTCGACGGAGCCCTTTGGATGGAAAAGACGTGAGTTCGAATCCCGTCTATGCTGAGAACCTTTATCGGTTTTGTCACAGAATGGAATTGAACGAGGAAGGAAGGCGACGGGAAACTACCTAGTTCTATTATAATTCCCTAGCATCGCTAACCCACTAACCATTGGATTGAGGGAAAAGGCAGACATGGGAGGAGGGATTGTAATAACTATAATATCTGAATTTTGAAAGTTACAAGAATTCTTATTTGGCTGAAAGCACTCCACAATAATGTGAAATTTTTTTTGTCCTTTAAGTAAAGCTGGAGATTTTGGATACGATAGAAGATTTCCAGTGCTATTCGACGTTATTCAGACAGGTTGGGAATTTCAGTAAACATAACGAGTTTAACATTAAAAGACCTCATTTAATGACTATTACTTAATAAACAAATGGCAATAAAAAGAGTGATGAAAGATTAATATTGATAATACACTTAATATTTCGAGAGTACCTTGAAAATCACGCCAAGACTCATTCTAGTGTGCATTAAGATACTTGTATGGTGTTCTTAATATAAATTGATAGTTATTACTGTGTGATTTTAACAAACCAGAAAAGCTAAAATTACTTGTGATCTCCCCTTCAACAGTCTGAATATTACATTTCATAAAAAAAAAAAAAAAATCTACTGAACTATTCTCGGGGGATGAACAGACATGATAACAGGTGTTTCAAAAATCTTTACAAGGATTCTCACAGATTCTAAGGCCATTCTAGAAGGAAGATCAAGAATGTTTTCTTGAGCAGAAGGTCCTAAACTATGTGCATGTTCTGTTCCGAAATTAATGCACGAGATGGAATAATCTAATCAATTATAGATAATAATACGACAAGAACTGAATGGCAATCCTAAAAAAGTTGGAAATGTCACCGAAAGCAGTATGTAAAGTGCCCAAAGTGACAGAAAACATGGTAAAATGGGTTTTCCCTCTTTCATCATCATCATCATCAGCAACTAAGAACATTTCCTTTCTTTATGCACATCATTTTCAAGAAATGGGAGGGAAGGATGCAGGGAAGGATGGGACAACCTCTAACATAAGTCATTCTGAAACACGTGATCATTTGATTAATTTTGATAAATTCTGCAATAACGAACACAAAACATGTATTTACGCATGAAAAGGAAATCAAACCAAATTATTCGGAATGTAAACTTCAAAACAGAGTAATTATACAGTCCTTATCTTAAAAACGAGGGTCGTTTTTCTTTTCTCCTATTGATATGTTTAATCGTCGATGCTGATATCAAAAGAGCAATCCTCATTTGCATGAATGTTTATAAGTGAATGTGAAATAAGGTAAACATCGCATTCGTGTTTTTAATTATACGTTCTTATGTTGACAATACAATGGGGACCAAAACTAACTGAAAACCTGACAATGAACGCAATGAATTCTCGATCTTGCCCGCTGGGAAATTAAAAGGCTGTTATGCGCTATCACAGTTTGCTCATTTCTTTATTATTTTCTCGATGGGAGGCAATCGGAGCAGGTTATTAAATTCTATAAGCTGATTATCGTTCATTTAATTTTCCTAAACGTTCTATTTGTACAGAGGAAAATAACTCCAATAGCTACTGAATATTCGCAAGTATTTTTAAACATAATTACGGTCATAAAGCCCAAATCTCTCATGAAAGAGGAAGAAAATTGCCTGTGCGACTCTTTTCTTCTTTACGAAATATATTTCGACTAATTGGAAAAATCAAACGAAGATACAAAAATTATAAAAATTAAATTTAGCCGACAGACAACAAATTGGAGTTCACTGAAAGAAAAACTATAAATCCACATTAAACACACCGAAAGTGGATTCTAACTAAACTCCGACAAATATTCAGAGTTTGAGATGGTCTCTTAAAGACCAGATGAATTAATCTTTACAGTAAGCTACTTACATGGACCTCTAATATTAAAAATAAATATTTAGCTTATTTCTTAGAGAAATCTCAAAGATATGTAAATCATGAAATCTGTATTATTATTATTACTAAAATTCCTTACTACCAGAGACTTCCAGGGAGTCAAGAACTCATCGAGAGATGCCATATATCACTCACACGAATTACCTTCTCGTTCATTCACACTATCTGCAAAGGAAGGGCATTCCAGTAACTTACTGCTCTATGTGAGAAAAATGTGGCTCTGATCCGTTTCTTGACTGCATTCATTGTCAACTTTCATAGATACCGTCTCGTACTCTCCGACCCTACATAAAATGAAAAATCCTATCTACCTGATGTCCTTATATGACCCTTTCAAAAGTTTGTTGTACAACATATCACCTTGTAGAGTGCTTAGATCTGTAGTCTACAAATTCTCAATCCCTCCTCATAATCTATATTTCTGATATCAACTTCAACACTCGCCTGCCTTTGCAACCTCTCCACTGGCTGTGCATTACCTCAGAAACCAGAAATGCGTAAAATAGTCCAGATGAGTTCGTATCAAATCCTTGTAAAGAGCCAAAACGACTTCCTTATTCTTGCATGCTTGTTTATTCGTTTTAAATTTTTCTCTGAGTTGTATTTGAAATTTTTGTTGAATGACCCTCTGAATTTCCATTTCTTCTGTACTAAAACCTCAAGATCCTTAGCTTATTCAAATTATTGAATGCCAATCTTAAAACAAGGTGGAATCCTGAAAGTACAGGATATCAGTTGAATTTATGATATCATTCCTATCTTGGTGCTATGAGCCAATAACTGTATCGCTTCTGTTAAATCTTTGCTAAGATTATTAACGTAAAGATTGAATAACAATGGACAGAGAATTGATCCCTGTTGTATATCTCTTGTCACCTTAAATCTTACACATTCAAATCCCCCCCCCCCATATATCAAGTGAAATCTGTCAGTCAGCCATCCTCTTAACCAAACTAATCATTTTTATAATAAAATTCCATATTCTCCAATTTATGCAACAATTTTCCATACAGTATTCTGTCAAGAGCCTCAGCAAAATCCAAACGTATCATGATGTATCCACTCTCCTTGTCGAACAACTCTCCGGTAACATTACTTAATGTAAGGAAGTAACTCAAATATGAACTTCCCTTAGTACATTTATGATGTTCGTTGCAAAGTATACAATACTATTCATATAAAACTGGGTAATGATGGCAGGCATATCCAGAATACGACCGCATATTTTGCCTTCATCAACTACATGACGACGCACTGTTCATGTGCCATGGGATATGTGCATAAACAACACGTCATTAGTGAGACTAATCACGTGTTGGTTTGCTATCTTTTAGTTGTAGTAATATTCTTAAATGCGTAGTGAAAATGTTTGACTAATTTCTCGTAAAAACTTAGGCTACGAACCTCACTTCTTATATCAAATTCCACTGCTGATGAACGATCCATTTCGAAGTGCTATAAATCTGCATTCCACTTCATCCCATAGATGTTCTAAGTTCTAGTATTATGCTGGGGACTGCAAAGTTCGGACAATCTTTTCTCAAAAGCAGTGCTCGTGTCATGATAGTTATTTCTTTAACTAGTGAACCTAATTTATGCAACATGGAACATCTCGCACCCTCAGAGCACCACTTCCAAACTTCACGGGTGGAACAACATATTTAGAGAAACCATTCTCTAGACATCTCCACACACTCCTATCACGGGAGAAAAACGTGTTAAACAACTCTTCACTCCACATGGATGCTCTTTGCATCTTAAGGTGCAGTTTGTATGCTGTGATCCACACCTCTCTCTCTCTCCATGTATTCGCTCTTTACAAATGCTTAAACGATTGAGATTGTTCGTGAAAATTCAGAATAAACTTTCTAGATCTGCGGAAAAACTTATGAAATTAGTTATGGCTGCGAGCTTTTTTTAAAGACATGCCTTATACTCAAGGAACTGGATAAGTTGGTACCGAGCAGATTTTTTACAAACATCCATGCTCACGGTGGGGTTCAAATCCGCAACCTATTAGTTGAAGAGCGGGTATATTATCCACTCGGCCAGCCAGGCCGAAAAGTTTCAAACACAAAATCTATAAGAGCTGATAGTAAGATGGCCTAACTTTTCAGTGTCAGCTTTTATTCATACTTGAGTGTATTTACGACGCAGTGGCACCTGTGAACTTAAATTTCTTCTGTATATTGCCAGCTGAAATTGGGGAGTTTCGATTACAGAAGAATGGCTTGAATAGACATTTTATCTAAGGACTTCCGATATTCTGATTCTCTTTTACTGGCCACAAACTTTGCATCGTGAGTAGTGGACTCCATCATTCTACAATTGGAAGCGCCGGTGTTTTACAAGGATATTGTAAATAAATTGCTGCTATATAGTTTTCTTTCAATGCTCAACCCAAAATGACTGGCCAACTTATTTAGGTACACTACTTTCCCTTATGGACCATCACATTTCCTTTCAAGCGCTACACATCTAGTAAGTAGATACGGAATGGTAACTGATGAATAAAAGTTTCTCATTCAGTGGCCGGTATGTACACATATCGGCCACTGTTATCATTCATATATTCTAGAAAATAAGTCACAGAAATGATGATCAACATTTCTTCGGATACTAAAAGCGTTTTCAGCTAGGTAAATGACCTAGAAGTTCATTTTTATTTATCTTTATTCATAGAAGATGATCGTTTTAATGTAATATTTTAGATTATCACTTCGATATTTAAAATGCCACTTAGAGTAGAATTCTCTAAATGTTAATTAACCTAATCGAACAGTTACTGACGTCACTGCATGTACTTCAACAAGTCCACGTTTTTAAAACAATTACACACGTTGATTTTACTTCTGTATCAACAGACAGCTGCACGTTCTTCCATTGTTTCGGCCCCTTGCCATCTTGCGAACACAACACTGTAATAAATATAAATCGCCTTTACATCACTGATACTTGGATGGCGTTTGAGAAGATTTGTAGAGTCTACGATGTTCTGCAAAAGAAAACAAAAAAAAAAAAATGACACGCTATGTCTTCTATTTCAGACGTCATAGATTGCAGGCACTAGAAGGAGAAACACGACTATCGTTTTATAAGTTGTTGGCATTGCTGTCGAGTACAGGTCTCCAAACATGTCAAAGCGCATATTAGATTAAAAGGAAAAAACAAAAACGATGTTCGGATCATTGCAAGAGAAGTGATGCCTGTAATGTGATGATAGCACGCTTTTTTTTTCCTTTTTCGAACGAATCTAGAGATTCAAACGGTTGCTACAGATATTATTACACTGAAATTCTTTGCGTCATTCATACTGTGGCTGTACTGTTCTGTACTGCCACATATGAATGTGTTTCTAAATTCTGGTGCTAAGTATTATCCATGTGTAAAATACGTGAAATGCTTCTCACACAAGGATTATAAATTCATTCATTCCGATGTCATATTTATTTTTTTCATGACAAACCTAAAAAATCCTCATAAGATATCACCGATCTGGAAATTCATATTGTCTCCTGCGCTATTAGCCGTAATTCCCAACTACCCAACCCTATATTACATATCTGTTATTCTGAAAGGAATTTAATGTCTTAATATAACTAAGTTAATCTCATTTTCTATCAATCCTTTTACTTAAATACGTAAATAAACGCAAAAGATTAGAGTGAAATCATAGGGTAATCTCGATACCCCATTAAGACAGTAGCCATAAATTCATGTGCATCCAATTGCATTTTAATATTCATGATACGATGACCCAAGTCTGCATCGCAATACTGTTCCAAAACAGAGTCGCATAGAACGTAAAAGATAAAACACTTTCGAAATTTAATCACAGAAAAGGAAAGAACAAATGGTTTTTGCTTTGCTGCTATTTATAACATATTTATAAATATATCCAGAATGAAATTCAATGGCTGAATCCTACATCACCCTCATCTATTCATGCCTGCCATTGAAGTGCTTCAACAATGCTTTATCTATACTGCGCATGTAATATTATTGCATATTTATAACTAGGCTCGCCCAAGTGTAGCCAGAGAAATATGACATGCAGGATGAAAAACAAGAAGTAGTAAAATATTCCCCACGTAGAGATGACATCAAGTGCCAGCAGTTCTTATGTCGATTTGCAAAGACTATGTTATTTTCCTAATTACTAATATTACGGACAGCCAAGGGAGTTTCTTATTCCTGAAGGGACGTTCTTTATTGTCAACTTGGTTCCTTTCGTTCTCCGTAAATGCTTTTACTCAAGTTTTTCTTATTTATTTCTTTCGTTTTTTTTTTTTAAGGAACAAGATTTATATTCTATTTTATAGTCGGACTTTAATGGACACAGATTTTCTCCAAGGTGTCCGCATCGAAAGATTTCCCATTTATAGAAAATGCGTGGAAGCTCTCCCTCCGTTTGTGAATTCAATTATTTATATAAATGTACGTTCTTTATACAACGGCTATGGAAAATGACAAAAAGATCAATATTCTTTTTATCCATGAGTAGAAACAAGATGTAAATACTATAATATCCTATTTAATTTTTATGATAAATATAATTTAAAGGTGAACAACTGAAATTAAAACAATGCTGAACAATTGAAATTAAAACGATGCTGAACAATTGAAATCAACACAATGCTGACCAATTGAAATTAAAACAATGCTGAACAATGAAATTAAAATAATGCTGAACAATTGAATTTAAAACAATGCTAAACAATTGAATTTAAAACAATGCTAAACAATTGAATTTAAAACAATGCTAAACAATTGAAATTAAAACAATGATTTTTACAGGATATTACGTGACAGATATTCGGGAAAACATTCTATAACTAGATTTTCATATTGGACAATGCAAATTACAGGATCGTCGAACAAAGAAGACAAATAATAATTTATTACTCTGATTGCAACCGCATCCCTATTTGAAGTACTGCGGTAAAGGGGTACTCAATAAAAAAACCCTAAAGGCATTCAAATACGTCCTTAACTGTCCTTTTATAGATTAATATGATACAAGCGGTTTAAAGCTAGCATTATGGAAGAGAATAATTTAATTCCAGACTAACCACAAACTTTTCACTTTGTACTGTTCGAAATTTATGACAAACTTAATTGCCTGTTATTTGTAATTTTGGATTTGATGTGTGCAAGAACGCGTTCGTACTTAAATTTCATAATGGATATAACGAACCCAACTATGCTCCGACATGTAGCTCATGCTATTTAACTAGAGGTTAGACAAGGAGCTTACATCGAAGGATTAAAATTCTGTACCAAATTTGCATTATACAAATGGCAAACACATTGACAAAAGATTTTAAATCAACCTTTAAGATAATGAGTGTAAGTACTTCTCTTTCGCAATTTAAAGGCATGCATGTAATTAACTCAAATTCCTGTTGTAGAGGATTACGGTTGTAGCCTCTTTTTGAAATGAGCAAAAATAAGACAGAATTTAACATATTCATAATGGCATGCTTAGATACAATGGAAAGCTTAATTAAAGAGGATGGCGTAGTTTCAAATTTTAGAACCCATTTGATTGCCCGACATCTGCGCATATAATTAATATGGTACTTTCCTGATAAGTTTATTTTTAGCAAATTTCCTAACACATACAAAAATAAAGAAATGACATTAAATCAAACAGATGGTGTAAGTATTATGTTTTAAAACTTTAGGCATTTTTAATCTTTTTTCTAAGTTAGAATTTTGTAAATGTCAGTTTAATTATACAAAAAATTGTTTTTATTAATATTATGATTAAAATTTCTGATAATAGAAGTGCTTTAAAAAGAATTGTGGGAGACTTCAAAAAAGTATCATACTTAGAACAGCCTTTAGATTTCTAGCGAGAAATCGGCAAGTCGGTGTAAAGTTGATTTCGGATTTAGGATTCAATGCGAATAGTTAATAACCTGAATTCGTTAGTCACCAATTACAGAATTATTTTAAAAAAAAAGCAAGCACTAAATATGCAATTATTTAAATGTTTTTAAGGTTACGTTTCTAATATACTGTCCATATATGCGAAGATGTGCTTACATCAAGATAAGCCACATTATTAATTATTATTATTATTATCAATAGGCGACACATCCAGGGAGTCATCGTGGTAAGGCACTCGACTTCATAGAACCCACCGTCTGCACTACTTAATGTCTTTCAAGAAACTCCACTTTCTTGAAAGACATTGTACTCAAATTAAAACGTGAAAAGCGTGAAGGGTTTAAAAATGCGTAACTAACTTTTTTTTTGTTGTTTTTCTTTATACTTGTCGAATCCTTATTACGTCTCTACACGGCAGCATCCGGATACAAAAGACTAGATAACACTCCAAAGCATCCACCTTAAAAATACGATACCCGCTTCATTCACCGCACTTAAAACAAAAACAAAATAAAAGGGGGGGGGGGGGACAGGGAGTGAAGGGGGAGTCGAAAATGCTTTAAACGCACGTAAACCTCTTTTGTTCGTCCTCAGTAATCGGGTGAGGCATTATCGCTTCGTTCCTTGGGAAGATATCGTTAATTCTAGGGTTAGGTATCAAATTCAATTAATGAAAACCAAACAACTACGACAGGCGTGTATGCCAAAGGAGAGCGTGCTTTTATTTCCAGATAAGGGCCGTCGAAAATTACGCACGCAGATTTAAGGATGGGAAAAGGGGGCTCGTTGTATGGTTTAAGTTTGAGATTAGTAGCTAGCGATCAGTCATTGAACCAATCGGATTAAACTGGCTCTGCTGTACTGTGATCAAAACACGGATGTTATTGATCGTGTAAAAGCCTCACTTAGCAGGAAAACGCATGCGCTGTACGACTTATCTTTCGACAGTCCAAAATCTGATATCATTTTGGTATGTATATTAAAGCTAATAATAAAGGTGGAATACCTACAGCTCTTAGATGCAGATAATTAAATAATGAAACACCGATGTGCTAAGAGCATAAAATCATTACAGAATATCTTTCCTAATTCAAATAAAACATTTACGGTAATTCTATGAAAGCTTACATTTTTTGAAAAGCATTCAGAGCACTTTTACTGTATATTTTATAATACATAATCATATGAGATTAGCATTTTTACGAACACATTTCCTTAAATTCTTTCGCTACATCATAAAATTGTTTAAATTACGAAATACTTTGCTGATATTAATATTTCCTTCTTAGAATATATTTCCGATAAAAAAGAGTTTTAATCTATAGTTATTTAGAGAGCAGCGCAATAATTAACCTCTGGGAGCAGCAGAATAATTCACCTCTACTACTTTCTAAATAATCATTATTTAGAGAGCAGTTGAACTGAAGAATTCTCTCTACCAGAAGGAAATGACGTGGCTACGAGAACCCACGTCATTTCCATACAAGATTATACATTTAAGCGTAAGCCCATTTTATGCAAAAATTATGATTAATTCACCGATACTTAACAGATCTTGTGTCTTTACAATCTGTAAGCAGCGCAGATTATTATAACATAATATATTACATTAACATCAGAGAATATGAGTCAAGCATATTTAGAAAGAGAAAGAAATAAACCAGAGAAAAAAAGAACAACCTCGGAAAAGAAAACATCTCTGGAAAGTGTGCTCCTGAGATGAAATGCTTCCTCTCATCCACAAAAGCCTTTCATTTGAAGCTGCTGCTTTTAAATAGAAAGCGAAACTAGATAGAAACTAGAATCCGAATAAAACTAACAAAGGCTCAAAATAGGAGAGATTCCAAATTGCATTGAATTTTATTCAGCCTTTAGACGAACGAAATGAACGAATCTGATAGTTGCTGAGAAGACACCTAATATTAGTGTCTGAAGTGAGTGCGTGGGTGGGGGAGTTATAAGGTGATACATGTAAAGGCAGTGATCTGTTATAGTGTGAGAATGATCAAATGATATGCCTAATCAATCAAGAAAAATTTCTTCTAGTTAAGTTATAATTAAAGCACTTAATTGATGTTTTGGCTTCGGGTAATGTAATATTAAACGAAGCATTAGATGAGATTCAGGTTGCCTTTTCGAAACACTAATGACACTTTTAATTGATGGGCCATCGAACTGAATGACGTGCTTACAGGTCACCTGATGAAAGTGTTGATAGCCAACTAGCCTTCTATCCGGTCTGATGGCCACAACATAAATGTCCAATGAGTGCAGCGATGAAGGAATCGATAATTTGTTTCTTTCAAATATTCGATATAAATAAGTCTTCTGACTGATTTTTCTTTATAGGTAAGTATAAATTTCTTTATAGGAAATATAGGGAAGGTGTAATTTTTCTTTATAGGGAAGGAAATATCAAAAGCAAGTTTCACTTGAAAACCTTTATAAAAAGTGTCGAGTCCTTTGCCAGATTCGAACACTGCAAAAACTGTTTTGTACCTTAACTTGTAACTAATTTCTGGTTTATTACAAATATCTCTGAGTGCTAATAACAGTGTGAAAGTCAATCACAATCAAAGAGTTTGAATTTAGCTGTCATCTCGTAGTTCCAGGTGACTGTCTGTTCTTCTACGGAACAGATAAATCAGTCCAAGAACACAATATAGCGAACTGTTACGGTGGAAATCAAACTATTATCATGTGGTACCCCAGTGTCAACAGGCGTACCTATAGGGTCTTTCTCCATTATGGGTACACAACAACTAGGAATGACAATGAGTACGATACATTCTCTTAAGGTGTTGAGATATGCATTTATTTGCCTTCATCCGTAAAGCTAAAACCTCTCGAGTATTGGACTAATATCGTAGAGTAATGCAAGCGTAAAAATTATAATATTACTAAAATGTCCGATAATTTTTAGTACAAATCCCAAATATCATAGTTTATCCAAAATGCCACAAGGTTGTTCCATACAAAGGGAACAACGCATGCTTAACAAGAGCTTTTGTGTTGCTTGAGAAATACACTTTAAATGAATATATTAATACATACAACTTTCATATCCCTTGGAAACAAGGTTAATTTGTAATTTAAATTCATAGTAAACCAGAGCTTTGGATAAATTCTGTAGAGAGATAAATATAAGACGTAAAAAGTAGCAGTCTGGGAATTTACTGAGTGCTATTAAGGAGTGTGAACTTGTAGACCTTTACTTTGTGGCTCAGGGGAGATCGGAAGGGGTTACATTTCCAGAAAATGATTTGGGAAACAACAGGGTCAATATATTACTTACTGTCATATGTCAAATAATTTTGGAAATAATCAGAAAGGTCGCGTTACTTTTATTTTATTATCACAGCAGTTGAACCTACAACTGTTTCTGACTTATGTATGATACACGTTTGATTACTAACTGGCATGTAATTGCATATATCTTTAAATCGATTTATCTACTCTTGGTCCGATTTTAAGCTAAAACTAAGAGATTAACATATTTTAGTAATTGAAAAATCAAGTTAAATACCAAATCCCGTGATATCGTTATTTACATGTGAAGAATATCGGTATTGAATGAGATGAGAAGAATTAAAAAAAAAAAAAAACTTAAATGATGCAATATCATAATAGTCCCAGAATTGCATAGATTGGAGAAATGGGTTTGGATTATAAAATATTAGCGTGGATAAGAGGATGGTTGAAAAAGATATAGTTGTTTATGGGGGGTTGTGAGTCTTCAAGATTTAAGGTGACCAGTGGTGTACCAAAAGGGTCAGTCTTTGGGCTATTGTTATTCAATCTTTATATTAATGATACTGGGAAGGGTTTGACAGGCGACATACAGCTCTGTTTATGATGAAAATATAAGCAAGATAATCATGCGGATAATATGCAGTATTTGATACAATATGCAGAATGCAATTAAAGATGATATCAGAAATGTGGAATACAATTATGAAGACACATTGAGAATTCATGGATTGTAGACACTAGCAAACATGAGAAACGTGGGTGATATGAACGAGACTTACAAACTTCTGAAAGATCATACAGTAGATGGGAGTTTTCATTTTAGGGATGGTGAGCAGAGGACGACAGGATACCCATAGAAGTTGAGAATGAAATGAAGTGAAGAAGGGAATGATGAGTTCAATTTTTCTCTATAAGGTAGTATTGTGGAATAGATTGGTTTGGAGGTGATAGATGAATTCAGTGTGAATGAATTCACGAAAGGTATGACAGATGGTGCCAGTGATTATGTGGCCTCCCGTGATAAGAACCTGGCTCACTAGAGATCTTTCTCTTAATATTTTTGTGGGAAGGACAGTGTACGCTTTTTAAATATTTAAATTGGTTATACCCTGTGTTTTATAACTCCGAACAGGATATTTTACATATCCTGATATAAAATTTGATAGTCAAGTGTCATTATAGAATATAACCGCACTCAAATAATTTCACCTCATTGGTATTAAGCCATAGTAACATCACAAAGCAGTGAAGATTTATACACACATTTTGGAAGAAGCTAATTAAATTAAACTCAAGAATCGACATTAAATCCCAACTATCATTTAGAATGACCAACCAAGCAATTAATGTCATGGGATTACAGTATTTGGCACATTTGTTTATTGGGAACGGGTAATAAATGATTAGCAGAAAGAAATTCATTTTCTCATCTCAATAGTTTAATGCAAATTTCTTCTTTCTTAATATTTCCCTCTTTTACGTTTACGGTGTCTAGGGTTTCTATTTCTTATAATCACAACCGTTATACGAGGATAAGGTGGTTATCCCTATGCCTCCCGGTATATCCTATGTCTGTAGAAGTGTTATGTTCTCAAGGTTGAATACGTTGAAAAATAAATTGAATGCGCTTGAATATTCCTGTTACAATAAACGTTCCAAATAAACACTGGTAACTATGGCAACACATCTGAAAGTCCAACTGATTTTCCGTTTAAAAGTCTAGAGATCTATTTTTCATCGCAGGAGTTAAAATGAGACGGCAAAACAGTTTCCTGTTAATATTTACGTCCATTACTATAGATAGCACAACCCTACTTTTCTCCTATCGAAAAACATTTCGCTCTAAAGTGTATACTGTTAGCCATACAAAACCATCTCAGCAATCAAAGTGAAGGACGCACCGTTGATAAGTTGTCATTGTTTATTTTAGACAAACAACGTTCATGCTGAAACCACAATGAGAATAATATTCTAGAATGACGTGTAATCACACATTTATGTATGCACAACTCTCCACTGCCGGGAAACATTATTATTAATGGGTCCGCGACAAGGGTAGGTTAATTACTACGAACTGTAGCATTCATCTCCACTAGCTCCACTGTTTCCTGATTCAAACAACTGGACGATGGATATGGTGATAAAGATAATTGTTGAATGTGTAGTGATTTATGTACCAAGGATGGCAATGACGGGCAGGAGATATATACGATCGCAAATAGGAAGTGTAGTAGCTTTGTGCATAGGCGGAAATACGTTCACGGAAATAATATTAATAGCTTTTGTTAAAGAAAGAAAGAAGTATACCACATTAAAGACATGATCTATGCAGCGTCGTGTGTAAACCATGTTTTTAAGACTTCTGATGTGAAATTCGGGTGTGATATATGACTTGAATAAAGTAATGTTTTTTACTTGCTATTTATAAAATAGACAAACAAAGAGGTGTGTCTAAATTTCACAGAATAATTTAATATCTGGAAAAATATGATGTTACTATCACTTATCGTAACTGAGTAAATATATATGGAGTTTCTCTGCTAACTTTTTTTTTTTTTTTTTTGCTAGATGGGTGAAGCAAAAATGCTTTTCATCTTCCCCGTTATCTGTAGAAGAAAATGTGTGGATGGGGTAATATAGTGCTATAAGCTTTGATCATGGCAGGAGGGTAACAGCAATAGTCGAGCCTCAGTTAGAACTTCATTGGCTACAGCATTGCCATCCATTTCCCTACCTGGGTATCTATTTTAGTCACCTCGTACGACATGCATGGGCTACATTGGAGTTACTCTTATCCCAGCCACCACACTGGGTTGCTAACTATGTGTTTTATGTTCATATTACATTTATATTTTATAATTATTTCTAAGAAGTATTGTCTAGACCAAGGATTCTCAACCTATGATACGCGAGTCACTGCCTTATTGGTATATCTAATATCTTTAATTAAATATAGCGGTACGCCACTGGGAAAAATGAGAACCCCTGGTCTAGACCAATAAAAGGTCTATAAAATCTTCTATTTTTATTGACGACCAGGGAATATCTTAATATAATAAAATTTACAAACAATATTCTGCAACCTCGCAAATTGAAATAAATTCTAATCGCCGTGGACCGTTCAGATTTTCTGTTGAAGTAAAAATGTTGAGGATCTAATTTTTCACAGAACTGTAATTTTTAATAAAATATTGGAACTGACTCATTTACAAAATTAAATCATATCGAAATAATGATGTATTGCTCCTAACTATTCGCTAAAGCTGCAAGGCAAATAATATTAAAAAGTAAATTTGTTTAATTTGATTTCGAAGTCGGTAATCAAGTCACCAGCTTCACGTCTCAAACTCACCACCTTAATTCGATCAATGACAGAAATAAACGACAATCAGATGGCTCTCTTATGTCCGAAATTTGAAATGGCTTTCACGCCGTTTAGCGAACAAAAATTCAACTAAGATTGGCTAATGTTTTTTTTTTAATTTGTGGGGGGAAAATGCCTGGGTTTGAATCGATATTAGTGACGACTTTTTCAACTGAAAGTGAGTTAGCTGGACTTATATGGGAGCAGAAGGTAGTTTTCTTCAGGAAACTCGGTTTTGCATTCCTCAAAATATGCAAGAACTTAACAAGAACAAAAACAAAATCTTAATGCAAGTATAACAGATATTAAGCCTATCTCATCCAGAATAATAGGAATTAGACTAAAAGCCAAAGAAAAAGAACTACACATAAAGGTTATCCAGATTTACGCACCGGATGCAAGTCATAATGAAGAAGACAACGAACTATTCTACAACGATGTCCAAAAATAAATAGTTAATACTAATTCCAGAGACATCTTATTCATAATCGGAGATTTCAATGCTAAGAGAGAACTTTCAGAGAAGAGAATTGGAACCGAAAATAAAAGGGGGAAACTATGCTCAATTTCTGCAAAGAAAACAACATCTCAAATACAATATTTTACCATATACCTAGTTTTAAATATACCTGGACCTCACAAGATAGAGAAATACGAAATTGTATAGATTATATCCTAATTAGAAATAAATGGAAAACCTCAATCAAAAACGTAAGAACACTTAAAAGCCTAAAGCCGGATACAGACCATGAACTCCTCTCTGATGTGGATAAAATTCAAAGTCAACTATAAAAGAAATACAATTGATAAACTACACATTGAAAATTTTGAAAATAACCAAATAAGATTAGACTACATTAGGAAAATTGAAGAAATAAATTGGACTCAAACAGATGAAACAGAAAACCTTTGGAAAACAGAAAAAGAAAAATTAATTAATTCGGCAAGCGAAACTTTAGGAATTTATAAAAGACCCAATAATAAATAGATAACATCTGAAATTTTAGAAAAATGTGAAGAAAAAAGAAAAACTAAAAAAAAAAATAAACAGACATACCTCAGAAGAAAACAAGAAGAAATATAAATAACTTAAAAACGAAATTGATAAACTCTGCACACAGGCTAAAGAAAACTGGCTAAACAAAAAAGCAGAAAAATGCAATGAGGCATATAAACACCATAATTCAAAAACGTTACATAGCACAATTAAAGAAATTACAAAAACTGTTTCACCAATACCTCTAATAATGATCAAACATCAGGGCGAGGAAACAGGAAACCCAAATGCGATAAAGGCAATATGGATGGAACACTACCAAGAAACCGTTAAGAATGAAAGCAATAACTACCTAATAACAAATCCCCACACAAGACGCCTTAATGATCCTTCCATCGGAAGTGGAGAATGCTTTAACGCAAATGAAATCTGACAAAGCACCAGGGATAGACCAAATCCCATCAGAACTCTGGAAAGAAGGAAGACAAACAACTTTAAAATTCCTTAGCACACTTTTCAGCAAAATCATTAAATCAGGAGAAATACCCAGAAGATTGGAGAACAGGAATTATCATATCAATTTACAAGAAAGGTGATAAGAAAAATTGTAAAAATTACAGACCAATCACATTACTCAGGAATGCTTACAAAATATTTACAAGACTATTACAGAATAGAATAAAGAGCACACATGAGATCATTCGTAGTGAAGAACAGGAAGGCTTCAGAATCGCTCCACATTGGATCAGATCTTCATAATACAAAGACTAGCAGAATTATACTGGCAACATAAAAATATCTATTACTGCTTTATAGATTTTAAACATGCATTCCACTCAATAAACAGAGTAAGTTTATTAAGAATATTAAAATAGAAACAAATCGATAAAGGTACCATAGACTTCTTAGAAAAATAATAAAATCTCCAAACCTCTAAAAAATAAAATTATATAATGCAATTATAATACCTCTGTGCTATAAGCTTCAGAAACGTGGACACTCAAGAAGACAGAGAAAAAGAAAACTGGAGGCTTTCGAGATGAAATGTCTAAGAAAAATAAATAAAACAAAATGGACAGAAAATCAAACAAACGAAACTATAACACAAGACCTAAAATATACAGATTCGTTATTAGAAAATACCAAAAGAAGACAAGTTCAATGGTACGGACATGTCGAGAGAATGCCATCAAAAAGGCTACCCAACCTTGCTCTGTATGCAAGATTAAAAGGAAGAGCAAGAACTAAATGGATAACATCAATAAAGGTCAACTCCAGATTACAAAAATATAGACAGCTCACCAGTCACGCAAGAAACCTAGACTCCTGGAGATTGTTGTGTAAACACGGAAGACTCAATCCGTTCCAGATGGAAGAGGACAGTAAGTAAACCCTTATCTCCCAGCTATCGTAATGTCCTAAACGTTTAATCTCGGAAGCTTTAGCTTAATGCCAGAAATATCTGAAGTCAGTGCATAACTAATATTCTGTTCAAGGATTATTCTCAATAATCTGTCATTTTTTCTGTACAAAAAACTCTATATACCAGGTTTCATTAAAGTCCATCCAACCATTACGGAATTATGTCAATATGCCAGATCTTTTCAATAAAGATCAGTATGAAACCAAAACTGATTCAAATTTACACAAGCAAATTTATTAATAAATTGTCTTTTGCTTTCAAATACAGAACTTCGATAAAAACCACACAATAAAAGTACAGGAAAAAGTTTTTATTTTAGGTAACTCCCTCCCATGAAAGGTTGTAAGTCTATAGTAAGTACATTAGTGCCATGATTGGGTTAAGAATTTATTTTATTCTTTCCTTAATATTGCATTTTTTGTATTTCTGTTTTTACATAGTACGAAACTTAGAGACCAAATATAGTTAACTAGAGGGATTTCTTTTTCAATCCATTTTAGGTCTCCAATCCATGGAACAGGGTTTTCATATCTTGCTAGTGAATATAACGAATCTAATGACTGTTTATGCATTTTGCAAATATCGTACAAAAAAAAAAAAAAAGACAGATTTCAGTCCGGTCTCTCAAATTAAAATGTTTCCGGTCTAAAAGTTTGTTTTTATTAAAGTATTGAAAACAACTTGAGCAGTTCATCTCATAAAGAGATAAAATCAATTAGTAAATATATAATAAAAATTGACCAACAAAATTTCCTAAACACATACCGCAATTATAATCTGATGCTAATTTTTCCATTTACAATTATAGAAATTGCCACAGCAATTTTTCTCCTGTGTTTGAAAATCTCTCGGATATCTATTCGCCAACGATCATCTGATTGTATCCTTTTTTTCCTTAAGATGGGAAAATGAAAATATCAAACTTTTCGCCACAAAAACCTTAACGCCATCTATCGGTCATGGCCAAGATCTATCATCTAATAGCAAACTCATAACATCTGCTACTGATTATTGAAGATTACAGAAATGTAAGTTTCCGCTTACAATAACAGTTTATTTCCTTTTTTCTTTTTGACTGCAAGTAAACAGTGAAAGAAAATTGAATCGTGTAAATGATGTCCGGGATTAGAGATCGCTAAGTGGATCGTATTCCCCACCATTCTCTCTCTCAACTTTATAGAATGCAGGAGAATGTAAGTTCCATAGGAAGCTATGAGAAATTATATTTCACTTTGGATTTTTTTTTATCACCAACAAATAAATACTGAAGAATGTGGTATTTATTCTGCTCAGCTTTTATTTGAAAATAATGATCGCTTGGCTTTAAACAATTCTTATCGTATAGGCAGTCGACAGTCGAAATATCAAAATATATTTTCCTCTTCCATCTGTATTATCACGAAAACAACGTTATTATTAATAAAATAGAGAAAAAATGAGAGTTTACATTTATCCATAGGACATTAAAAACAGTTTTAGTTCCGAAACAGTACAGAAAACATTGAAAAATAATCTCTGTAAGTATTAGAAACATTTAAAACATCATTTAATTGAAATGAATGCGCATTTTTGGATAATCGACGTTTGCCAATAGGATTCGAGATGTTGAACAACTTAGAAACAAAGCCAAAAAAATACATCGTTAAAGAAGTATTGCGTGAGGACAGTGCAAAAAAACAGAATACGGTACTGTTTATGCAGTGACAGAGATACAAAGTAGGACACGAATTTCTTAACGTTCAACACAGCTGGCTGACGTTTTGCAAAGATTTTTTTTATGTTTTCACATTACTCAAAGTTCAGGGATAGTATCCAGATTGTTTAGCACATTTCTTTAAATGATGCGAACAATACTCCAGTCTTCTACAAATAGAAGATGTAGCGATCAACTACTACATTTCTTTGCCGTTCATATTGCCAAAATATATTTTCGCCCATTCGGTATATTATAATAAAAATCCATCGGTCGTTGGCGAAAGTAAGTGCTTCTGAGTAGCATAAACACAGAGATATAGGCTAAAGGAGGTTGTGTAAGATATACTTAAGGAAGAAAAACACTTACTAGACGGCTTTCCCAGTTATTTCTACCTTTAGGCAGATTCAAATTTGAATAAATGGAGAAAGTGCGGAAATGATATTTTTTCCCTCGTCTTCACTCTCCAACCCCCCCTCCCCCTTGTTTTTTTACCTTCCACCGTAACATGTCGTCATGTCACTTCTTTTATCATCAGGGATGTAATATTTGCATAATCACATTTTAAAGGAAAACAACCGAAGCACAAACTGTGATTTAAATGACGTGTAAATATGTATGGTATATTTTGCAGACGCTTACCAACACCGTTAAAGTGACAACAAACACCGCTGTGTGGCGCTGACATGAATTTAACATCTAAATTTGGAAACACGTACGCATAGTTTTGTGATTTTCATCCGGATTTGGTGCAATATATCAGATAACAATCGAAGTAGAAGCAATTGATTCTGAAAACAGCGTTCTTTATTTCCATAACGATTACATCGGCCATCTATGATTGGATGCCGGCATCTGTTCGATTTCAAGAAACGGATTAGGTAAAGTACTTTTATCGGTTACAAATGGCAAGCAACAGCTCCATATTCGATCTAAATCTCCCTCTCTGTTCAACAAAAGAGAGAAATGGAAATCGTAAAGTTATATTTTATAATTTATATTTCAAATTCTTAATGTCAGTAGGCAACGAATGATTTGACAATGGTTTGCATTAGCGCAGGCCCTTGTTTTGTATGATGTTCTTTTTTTTAATGCCTTAACTTATCTCTATATATTCTTGTGAAGTTATTAATGGGACTTGCAACTATATTAATATTTTACTTACAAGGATACTTACATTATATCAAACACATTATACCACAACTTTTACATATAGAAATTTAACATAACTGTGCGTAGGTGGTTCAAGAAAACATACAAAAACGAATCTAATAGCCTTAATTCTCTTGACATTTGATGAAAACACGCCCCACTCTTTAATCGTGATTTTTATTTAAAAAGTCACCAATAATTCCCAACCTTTTGAACAGAATAAATGACTGATCCTATATAAATATTATTTATATAAGATCAGTCATTTTAGAGATTAAGGTGCAACAATATAAACATCCTAATTCTAAGATAATTGAATATTTAATTCTCAAGTCCGAACAGAGTTACGATGTTTATATTGTTGTACATTAACGTCTAAAAATGACTCATTTTTAGAGGTTAATTGGTAATGCAGTCAAACTTATCGAAATACGAAAACTCATTTATAGTAATCATTTAAAAGTTTAATAAAATATTTAAATTATATAGGCATATCATAAGCTTCAAATATAATAGTAATTTGAAGCAGAATCACTATATAAGATTCTCTAATAACGCAAACTGACTACCACTGAATGATCAGAATCATGTCTGTGTAAACTGAAAGGCATTTGAGATAATCTCCTTAATAACAACAATAAAATAAGAATGAAGTGAATATTTTTTAACACTCAGTGAAACAAGAGGAACGAAATGACTTAAGGTGTATGAACAGGAAAAAGAGATTACTTCAGTTATAAATATATCGAGTTCTTGCAATAGTTGAAAAATGGAAAGGCTTTAGTTCTTGTAGTATTATATACTGCTCAAAACAATTAGGGGATATTTAGGTTTTCTTGTAAATTATAAAGTTATACAAATAATTTACAAATGTAACACATTTATTTTAAAATATTCTTAATATACACAGTGTAGAACACGAAACTGCGTATCGTGTTCTACACTGTGTATATTAAGAATCATGTTAAGACTTGTCAAAATGTGTCTTAGCCGTATTAGCAAGTGGGGGGGGGGGTATAAAAGCGTGGCTTTTTGCTCACTTCCACAGTGCATAATTATCACTTCAATTGTAAACTTGTGTGACCTACCACCCATTATTTTGTTAAAAATGGCAGAGCAACATGTTACCCGGAATCCATGGCTTGGAGACCCATTGGTCGATTAGAAGCTGGACAAAACGCAGCAAGTTGTCGTGTATCTAAAAACGTAACTTCGCGACTTTAGAATCGCTTTCTGGAGACGGAAACATGCTTAGAATGCTTTAGGTAGGCGCGTTTCTGCTCGCCTGGTGTCACCACGATCGCTTCAAGAGCTCGAAATTGCTCTCACAGAAGAGTGTGGAAATATCACACAACAACTGTTTGATCATCTTATCAACTCCATGCAATTAAGATGTACCGCTGTTTTGGCTGTTAATGCAGATCATGTGAGCTATTAAAAATTAACAAAAGCAGTTTTTTGACTATTTTTGTTAGAATTATTTCACGCTAAAATATATAATTTGTTAAATTTGTAATAAATATCGATTATTTAAACAATATCTCATCAATTACACCCTCTCCATAAGTAAGAAATATTTATTCATGTATAAAGTACCCAATAGTTATAATTATGTGCAGAAATTAATAATTATCCGACAGAAACTAAAATATCCCCCTCCAATTGTTTTGAGCAGTGTATATTGCACACATCAACATATGATAACTTGGGCTTAATTCTGAAGCCCTTAGACAACTAAGGTTAATAACAGAATAGAACAAGATGATCCTGGACGAACCTCAGGATCATCCCCACAGTGGTTTAAAAACTGTTACATTATCGAAGGTTAGCTTTTCAGCAAGAATAAACGTGTATTATCAAAAAGAATCTTGTAAAGATGTGAATTTATTCTCCAATGAAGATTAGACTTCAACTATCTCCCCACAAAATAATCATCGATTCATTGATAATTCGATATAAAGCTTGGTTAAAAGAGTAAGAATTTTTACTTGCATGTAAAAGCACATCCAGAGAATGTCGCTTTCAATTCTGAAAGGGCATTCAATTAATTTTGCCAAACTTCTCACCGGAACAAGTAATTTTAGTGTCATTAGATGTATTTTAGCTGTCGAAATTTTATCAAAGAACGGTGAAGTAACCCCATAGTCAATAAATACAACACAAAAAATGAGAAGAAATTTGATTTTCTCCATTAATGAAGATATTTTTTGCTGGAAGATAAAAAAATATACTGATAAAAGATAATATCAACCACGGAAATCAAGAAGAAGAATACTATAGTGGAACACGGAATGTACCCTGTTTGTCTTGCGTTTTGGAAATCCATGATAGTGTTATGGATCGCGCTATACAGTCTTCAGATCGGATGAGCAAGGATAGATAGTGGCTGAAGCTCAAGAGCATTAGCCTTCGCATATGTGAAGATTGATGATCGAGATGCAATGGTTTGAAGTTCACTTGAACTCGGAACTTCAGTAATTCCTAAAAGAATGTCATCAAAGGATAAGCAACATTTCTACATGAAAAACGTGCGGCATTATAAGCAGTTTTATGAAACCCACTCATTAATAAAAACGTAGAAAATGTGATCTGTACCCAAAGAAGAACCCACGTTATTGGTATATGTATGACTTCAGTATCTCTCTGAAATATAGTGATTGATCTCTCTGTGGTTATTTCATCAAAGCGTATGAAAATTGATGTATAAAAATGAAAATTGATTCCTCGGGCAGCGGAGCTCACAGCGGCTTGTGACCTCAAACTGTTGTAACTAAGTACTGAGGTGATATCTAGTCCTATAAAGTTTATTTCTGATGTGGTTGGCCGAATGGTGAATGCACTCGCTTCCAAGCAATCGGCTTCGGAATCAAGTCCTTCAGTGGGAATTAATCTTGGGATTGGTAGGAGATTAATTCATCATACTGCTTACTGGAGTGGCTTGGAAAAACAAATGTTTGGATTTTAGAGCAGGGTTTCCGGTTATGTAAAAAATGTAAGAAAAAATAAAATATATAAAATGTTTAGTCTAAGCACTGTATTAATGAACTAGATCTTTACAGCTTTGCAAACAGAGAGGTCCCCCTAAAACAAGCTTTTGAGTCGCTAACCGTAATCCATCAAAAAAAAAAAAAAAAAAAAAATCGGCTAACGCATTTTTATTCCCATAGAGGAAGTAGGCGAGGCCGTTTTAACCCTATCTAACTGCCTACTCAGTCTCCATTTTGGAGACTGAGTGGGCAGTTCAATCTGCACTGGTACCCAATCAGAGATAGATGGCCCAAGGATATCACTAATTAAGCGGAAAAATAACTGCAAACAGCTTCAAGAGTTGGAATTAAAACAGATGCAAGGATTTCAACTGCTTTGAACATGAGTGGAGAAGGATGCAAATTATGAGATTATTAACTCAAAAATTAGCAGTAGTGGAGAAGCAAAATAACTATAGTTATCATTATTGGTATGACGTAAGAAAACCTGAAATGAGCTAAACCGTATCAGACAGTGATCGCATTTTCAAGAATGAATAAAAGATGCGTCAAATGCATGATAGAATTTTTATGAGACAAATATTATTAGTTTTCCATAAGTTTTGGAAATATAACGCATGAAAAAAAAAGTTATTCAGTTCTCTAAAGGTATTTTATTCGAATAAGATTTACTGGAATTTAAGAAAAGCAAACAAACTTTGACAGGTAAATCACAGAAGTGCAATTCGTCAAGGACTCACTTGTTCGAGTTTGAACCGATCAATATCACGTAGCAATACTCAGGTTACTTACTAAAGTAAGCGCGATGAAAATAAACCATCGATATTTTTTGCAACGTACTTTCAAAGGCTTATACAAATGCAGCTGAAATGTGAATGAGCTCAAATGTGAGAGACCTTGACCTACATTTGGAGTTTTAAGTTGAAATCTTTAACATTTTCAGAAGGATCAAAATCACCCTTGCGGAAATTGAAAATAAAACAGTTAAGCATAGACACAGAACTAGTTAAAGAAGTGTTTACATATCTGAAATAGAAAAATTTTATTTTCTGTAGGATTCAAGAGAGCTGTATATGCCGAGAGATGTCGCTACGGACGATTTTCTGGTATCATACAGAATACCAAGAATGATATCGTTAGTGGTTGTCAAAAATTGAAGAACTACCTCCAAATTCCAAAGCTGGGAAACACAAGAAATTAATGATTAACAAAAAAATCTACACTTTACACATTCTAACAAAAGAGTAAAGAGATAAAAGACTGCTTCAGAGAATTTAATTACGTATTCATGTGTAATATTTACAGAATATTCTAAGGATATCTCTCAGTAAGTTGAAACTGACCCCCAACAAGAAGCTGTTGGATTTTCATTGGGTAGAAAACGCTTTTGAATTTCTTTCTGTACTGTTATTACTTGGCCAACACGGAATAATAAACATAAGAAAAGTTATTTTCCTTTCTTGAATGATCGAGATGTACACACTATTCCCAGAGAGATTTTTGTAATTTGAGAAAACAAGTACTGAGGCAATAAAACGGAGTGGTTGCATCCCATATGCTCATAAAAGAAAGCGAATAGATTCATACGTAGTAAGGCAAAAAAAGTTGAATATCTCAAGATAATTTTCGGAACTCGAGTAAGTTGTTACAGCACTACCAGCGGTCAAGTCTTGATCAGTCACATGAATTACAAGTAGAATGTTTGTTTCTTCAACTTTTGCTGTTTGTTTATTTTCAAAGTTGCTCCCATCTCCATCTGTCTCTCTCTGGCTTGTATTTTCTTTTATTTCTTTCCTGATGATGGCTTTTCGCCTTTATGGCTACACTCTCACTTACCCCTCTGTCTCATTCTTCAGTTACCGCTCTCCATTTAGTTGTTCATCTTCGTCCACTCCCTCCTTATATGTGCTCCTTTTCTTTTCATGATCCCACCCTTCCTTCTCACTTTCTCTCTCACGTGCACAATCTGCCAGGCTAGCTGAACGGAAGTGTTGTTTCTCGAATAGCTTCTTTTTCACACACACACACACACCCCGTGTATTGCGTTAGACGAAAAACAAGTCAGCTTTTGTATTTCGTTCATTGAGATTGAATAATGTTCCACTATGGTGTCGTTTCAACAGTGCTTCTAAGGTAAATATATACTTTGCTACACATTGTTAAAAGCTGTTGCCCAAACTCCAACAGTAACGTGACGATAAACTGCTTAATGCTAAATGGTATCATCGTAGGAATTTCCAATATGTAAGCTGTAAGGTACGAGAAATTAATACACGAATATTTGAAACGATTTTGAATAGTTCTTAAGACGACAGGTGACCCACTGTAAGTATTATATGCATCTGAAGCTGATTAGTTGTAATCTTTAAACTTCTAGATACAGAAACTGCGTTTTCCTTTGTAAAATTAAAGTTAGTGTCCTTTTTTCAATCCAGTATACTTTTAATTGTTCCATAGATTTTCTGAAATTTCTTAATTTTTTCTTCTTCATCTATATCTTTACCTTTCAGGTATGTTATTATGCAGCCAAAATCCAATATGATATCGAATTTTATTATCCGAAAATTCTCTCAATTTTATTTACTTTTGAGACGTCTTCAGATTGTATTGTTGACTAATTTTATTTCCTAAATTGATTTCTGAAGCTACTCCTGATTATTAGGAATATATAATCCGATTGTTTGAATAACATAACATTGTTGGCAACAGATCTCCTCACTGATTGGATACTTCGTTTTGTTGTTTTCCCATCATTTTATAATTTAGACAATATATGTATTTAATAGCGTTGGAGATGTTACTAGTGTAGGATAATTTTAACATTTTTTATTTAAGACAACCGCCCGCATGTGATTCATTCATTATCTCTAGGAAAACAGGTAACTGTTTAAATTTAGCTTAAAATGAACTAAGATCATTCATTATGTTGAAAGGACGTTTATTCGAGGATGGGTTTGCATAATATGTAGAAAAGAGGGGAAAACTCTTTTAATGTATTTCTTTCAAGTAAGGAGCATTAGCTTTCTAATATCTGTTTATTATTTTCTATCTCGCACTGATTTTCTCTTTTTCAGGGCAATATTTCTTGTTATGAAACAATTCTGAAAAAAGAATGTGTGATATGGAATATAAGAATAATAGAGTAAATAAAAATCGAAAATGGAACAAAGAAAATATTTTTAGGGAAAAAAATACTAAACATGTGAATTTTAAAAAATGGGTGAATTACTTGTAATAGGTATGTGTTAAGGCATCGGAAAAGAGATGAAAATTCTTTCGATCATTTGTAAGTAAATCAAAATCGAACTAGGAATTATTGCAGAAGTCATTTCCAGGTAATAGATTCAACTGTTCAATTCTTAATGCATATATTCCTGAGCTCCATGAAACAAAGATCGAGTCTTGTCTGAGGATTAGTAATCTGTTCATTCGATTGTTGGAACGAGCCTTCGTAGCTTAGCAAGTAACGATAGTAATTTGGTGGGAAGACCTGCGCTTGAATTCCGTCTTGGACATGGAAATTTTTTTTTTTTGGTTGGTTGTTGCTGGTCTTTTCATCTGAAGGCAAGTTATCTTGGTTTCATACAGATGTGTAGGTTTCACTATAGGAAACTTGAGAGTTTTCAACCCCTAAAACATGCCAACGTGTCAGAAGTAGACATGCAATTCATAATTATAAGGGATATCTGCAGCCATAGTTGAGTAGCCTGTAATTCTAAACAACTACAATTAATCAATTCTTGGAAGCACAAAACGCTATGAGATTGGTTTGGGGAAGGAAAATTTGGGATTAAATTTTGTCCATGATGGGAAGAGCTCTAATAAGACAATTTCAACTAAAGATGCGAGTACAATGGTCTTGTGCGAAAGTTGAAGGATTTTCATCAAGAAAAACTTAGTTCTTTGTTGGCGAAGATACACAAACAGTCAAAAGAAATGTAATCGGCAGGTAAAATTCATTCTTCTCGTGGATTGGTTGTTTCAGTATAACGCTAACCAACGGAGTAACATGTTTTAAAGTAGGCAAAGAAATTGAACCTAATCTTCAATAGGCTGAGTGAAAGTTCAGTACATTAAGTAAACTACATCACGTTTTCTTTATTTTTTCGGACTAAGAATTTAATTATCTGAGGGTAACTCAAAAATGTTTTCAAAAAATCTTATTCTCTATTAGAGTTGACTATTCGGTTGTAATCACAACTGAAGTAACAACTGATGTAATTATATTATGCTAGTTAATTGCACGTGTTCTCCGGCTCGTTTGAAGGATAACTAAACCACAGTTTTTAGTAAAAAAAAAAAAAAGGAGACTAGCTAACTTACCTTTAGCCGAAAAACTCTCATAACGACTAACGACTCTTTGTGCTTCAGAAGTGATCCAAACGAGGTTCATAGAACTAATGGACAAAGATGCGACTGCGCAGAAGAGCTCTTCATTGTGAATTCGACAAAATATGAAAGAAACATGGCATTGACTGAAATTGTAAAATGTTTTTTGACAGAGATACTTATTCATATTATAAACAGGTAGACACAAAATTAACCAATACATCATCATCGATGGTTCTAATAGGCACTTAAGCGCCCGCGATCTTCCAATTATCCTTGGATTTTGAAGGATAAGATGCTTAAGCTTTATGTCCATAATTATTCTTTTGCCTGTAAACTGCGTGTGTTCTGTTGGTGGTTTGCATGGTTGCGGTACTAAAGACCCGGCTTTCCAGGAAGGAAACCAGGCTGCCTCTGTATGAGACCGAATAACTCACCTTCAGTTGAAAAGTCGGGATTCGAACCCAGGTTGTCCAGTCAAAGGGTTTCTTCTATACTGACTGAGCTACAGAAGCTCTTGAACAATACAGTAATCATCTAAAACAAAAGCTAAGGAAGAATATAGCAAACATAATACACGACTGGAAACGATGAATAGCGCAAGACATTATTACTGCATAAAAGAAGCAAAACCGAGCAAAGCAATGGGCAGATATTCAATTAAATTTAGTAATTGTCCAGAACAAACCAAGAAAACTCAAAGGGAATAAAAAGCAAACTTTTGCCGTTATTTCTATTACACACACATACAGGCAAAGAGACAGAAAAACATATTAATTAAATAGCGACTCTTGGTTGAAATATGTAAGCTTAATGCCAAAGCTTTGCTGAACTTTCTCAGAATCACTGTAACAGCTGCGTCGGCTACAAGAGCTGCCGCACTGCCAAGCGGCTGCACTTGCTTGAATGAACAGGACTGCTCCCGCCGAAATCGAATATCGTGGGCAAACAACAGTGACTGCTGAGAGATAGAGCGGTCGATTGATAGATAGAGTGAGTGATAGACGATGTGTGGCAGTAAGGAAGGGGACAGTTCTCTTTCCTAGCTAATAGGGTCTTCTGCTTCATTGGCGGAAATGGTATTTAGTGAAAACACACGCACAAAGCCACATTCAGATGGATGGGAAAATAGGGGGTGGGGTGGAGTGGGGTATAAAGAAGAAAGATATTCACGCATCTACTCCCTTGTTCTGAGATAAGAGGCCTGGGGAAAAATCCATGTGACGCATCTTTAGGTGGTGAGTTTTGCAGATCGAATGACTTTTAATAGCAACATTTGAAAATCTTTCTCTCATTCTTTCTCTCTCTCTTAAAAGTGTCCATCATGCATTCCTAAGTAATGTTAAAACAGTTAGCGACAACTTAAGTGGGCATTGTTTCAGTCCACCGGAATCTTGGCAAACTGGAAAAATTTTAGCAATAATTTCTCCACGAATAAACTACAAGCGTTTAATGAACTTCGAACGTTGTGAATGCGTGCAAAGAATTTCGATGTTTAATCGATAAGTGCACTTTCCGAATAAATTTCTAGTCTCTTAACTGAGCATTATATTTTGGGGAATTTGCGATAATCCTCGCAGCAATTGTTCGGCGTATTAATGAAGTGCATCATCGCAAATGTTCTTAGGTTTGCTAAATTGGTAAATATTTTACTATTGTTTAGCATCTAAAATCAACTTTTGCAGATGAAATTGCTTTTTTTTTAATGATCAGCGCATTCCTGAACAGTTTCTAGTTTCATTGGATTAAAAGCAATTGAATTATCCCACTGTGATTTTGTCATCAATAGTTTGTCCTCTTTTTTATAATCTCTTTTATTATATTATTTAGAACTGCTAAGGATTATTCTTATACGTATAGAAATGCATTTACAAATGTCAATAAACTCCGGATTTTAAAGAGTACTTTCCCATATAAAATTTGCACTTTTTTAGAATAGAAGTTAAATCATTATAGGTGGCACTCCATTTCGTTCAGAATATCTCATTGGATTACTTTCAACTACTGTTATCGTCCTACTTGGACTGTGCAAGTAAAATAGATCCCATTTTTTCTTTTGTGTTAGGCTCAATGACACGGCCAGCTACTTACTGCTTATTAACCTACTTACTGGGTTTGTAAATTAAGTGTACTCCTCTTGGCCGGTTTATGGGATGAATAACTCAAGTTTTCAACACTGAATCCGAACCCAGCTTTTCCAATCAAAAGGACAGTTATGGAGGCAAATATAAAGTATTGTTGCTCATATTAATTTTAATATTACTAAAATTAATCAGAGTTCAGAGAACATTAAGGTTTGTCATCCTTAATGATTATCATTTGGGAAAACAAATTACAGTTCTCCAAACTCATCTTGTTGGCGCCGTTGGTGACGAACTCATCTTCTCTGCAGATGAGTTCGGCACCAACTGTTACTCTTTTTCTCACTCCATTTCAGATTATGTTCGTGGCTCGAGATCAGTACCTTTTCAAAGCAGATTATTACCAATTCTATAACAATCAAATAAAAATTTCATTTCATTCTTATCGCTAGAGTTAAAAAAAGGCAGATTTACAAACTAAATCGATAAATTATGAGCCTGAGTTGCTAAAGTATTCCATTGTGTTGTAACTCACTTGAAAGTGAAGCCCAGTTTGGTTCGAATTTATAATTTTCAGTTTAAAATCTCGTTGAAATGTTACTAAATTTAATGCAAGTTGAAGAGAATGCTTATTAACAATATTTCTTCTTTAACTGCATTAAGAGCTCAGGTTAACTTAACCAATTACATGCATGCCATTGCTCGTTATAAGATCACCAACTTGCTTACTAGAGAGCTAAGGTAATTTAAAAAAAAAAAGGGTTATGTTTAGTCTTTGGAACAGGGTTTCTTAATATTGCATAGAATTTCAAGTTCGTAGGTAGGATTAATAATTGCAATATTTGCGTTTACTTTCGAAGCAGTATAAAAATCGCATATACTTTAAGGGTTAGCTTACAGTACCAATTTAATTGTATAGAAATTCTCTCGAGAGCATAAATGCACGACTATCATGGGAACCTGTTGACATTTAGATAACGCAATACTCTGTGCAAAATATCCATAAATTGATTGAATGCAGAATCGTTTCATTTTGTGGGCAAATATGGTTAACGGATTTAGACATTTAATACTGTCTAAGATGAAAATCCAAACGGCTATTTTTCTGGCGAAGTTAATTAAATTAAGGGGATAAAAAGCCCTTATTATTCTATAGCCAGTATGCGAAACTCTAAGATCGAAAACTATCTAAGAGTTTCATGCCGAGGAACTATCGGCGAATCCAAGCGTAAGTGACCACTTGGTAGTACCACACCAAGGCAACTCAAAGCAAAGGTGGAGAAAGCTCCCTCACTACTATTGATATTGATCATACTGGCTATAAAATAATAAGGGATTTTTATCCCCTTAATTTATTTAATACTGTCATCAAGCACGTAGCATGGATAAACACATCTACGCATCCCGATTACCTAATCCTGAGTCAAACCCACGATAATAATGTGCTATAGATTTAGGACCTTTATGTGCTGACTAATTCGTCATGAAAGAACTACATACGTCGTGAATACTGCTTTCAACAGAAAGCAGGAAATTAAATAACTCTTGTCATTTTACAAAATGAAAACAGCAGCCAAATGAGGTGCTTAATTTGATGAAGTACAATCAGCACTTGCTTGATATAATCAAGAACGATTTCAATAAAATTATTTGAGCCAATCTGAAAAAATAATATTATTGAAAAGAACATAAAGTAGTTTCATTGGTATATTTCTTCGAAATATACTATTAAAACATTTTGAAGAAATTTCACTACAAACCAACCTCTTTCTCCATCCTCACAAAAGAGGATTTCGTTGGATAAATAAGGCGTCTGCTCCAGCTTACTTTACGGGAGATATGCAAGAATCCTATTATACACAGTGTCTTTAAAAGTTATTCAGATTTACGTTTATTAAACTTTTCATGTATAATATTCCAACTTTACGAACAGGATATCTGTAAAAAAGCAAACTCTCAATATTGTCTTTGCTAACATAAATCAATAAGTTATTTCCTGCCCATCTAATTTTTTTATATATTTTGTGAGAACTTAAATATTATACGTTGAAAGTCATACGGACACGTGAGCGAGTTTCACCAACTTCGAGACATCCTTGGTCCACCTTTGGAGACAATTGAGGATTCTACTCAATTCTTAGTTGATTACAACAAATATTGATACGCTAGCAAAAGTATTTCGGTCCATTTCTTACGGGTCAGTTCATGTAAACAAATATGTACACTTTGCTTGACTCTTTTAGAAAAACATCGCAGCAACATGGAATATAATCTCGAACCAGAGTTGTTTGGAGTGAATATTTGACTTCTAGACAGCAAGACACCATTGTAAATGTAAAGTAGAATTAGAGAATTAGTGCGTAATTATCTAGCAAGAATGTCTGCAGCTGAGTATTCCCTGAATGTCTGGCTGATGCAAATCCAAAAGAATGCACAACCTTGAGGCTATGTTTATGCACTCGGTTGCACTAAGTGTACTACAATTGCATGAAGTGAATAATGACTAGCATAGCAACCAATACATATTCCTCATGTATGCATAAAGTTTTGCATCTAACAATGTGTTTGATTCTGATTAACACAACAATGGGAAATGTCTGCAAATGTGTAAGCATTTCATATTCATATTATTATGGAAAACGATCATTTCGTCTGCTCTTTCCTTTTTGTTACATGAAACATTATTAAGTACATGTCGTCTGCTCCAGATAAGTCTGTGATGAAGAATATTTTAAAGAAGGAAAAGGTATTTTCTTTAAATTTAATAGAAACTAAAAACCACTAAAACTGCACGACCAAGTCTTCAGCTATCTCGTACGTGTAAGGTCGACCCAGTTTCTCTGAAGAAGAAAACAGTCAAGTATTCTGTAGCCCGGTGATAGAAAATAGCACACCATCAAAGAACAATGTACTAATATCTTTGGCGATTTAAATTTTTGAGTCAGAAAGGAGGAAAAGAAAGAAAGAAAGAAAAAAAAAAACCAGTTTCCATCTTTATGTTGTGCATTCTTTCTACAACCTCTTGGGCTACGGTGTCTGATAGACGTAATTTAGATAGTTTCCAAGTGCTGGTAACGAAAGAAATATGAAATCGGTTATAACGTTGCAGAAAGGCTCGCGCATCGACCGAAGCGCTCGGAGAATGATAACGTCAACGGGAAATGCAAGAAGGTAGCAATTACACCTGGTATATATTTTAACACGAGACTGCCTGACTCAGTAGAATACCCTAAGAGAAGATAATATTATTCTAAAAGAAAGTGCTATAGTCATGCATTAAAGTTTTGATGACATAGGAAACCTTCCCTTCGTTTGAAATGTACTTCACTTCTGAACTGTGCAATTCATTTTTAAGTATTGGATAGCGTCAATTCGTTCAGCTTATTCATTGAAATATAATGAATGAGGTAAACGTCTCATATGGAATTTAGTATTTTTATATATAAGACGTGTTTAGAAATTCATTAATTAATGAGTGAATAGTTATTTAGTAATAGTTATAAGATAAGTTAAATCTTTTTAAGAATCAATTCGAAATTTTAATTAATTTAATAACTATAACTGTAAAACTATTTATTTTTTTTTTTAATTTTAAGTATGATGCAGACGAATTTGGAACCAATACGAACATAGATTGTACGGAAATAAAACATTAAATAATTGAGAATATTTCTTATTATAAAAAAAGGCTCATATTATAATAGCTATCTCTTATTGTATATCTGTCGACAAAGTAGATAAAAATAGAAGTTGTAGGAGATTACACGAAATCAATCTAATGATATGAGGTGAGTACATCCTATATGATAATTGTGTTTGGGTTTTCCAGCCAACTGGATTTTTTTTTTTACTAAAGCAAAAGAGTTTCTGGAAAAGAAAAACAATTCTATATGACCTATCACCTCACTGATTTCATTTGAACACCCTTAGACATTTTTTCACACGCCCAATACTGAGTTCGAATCTCATCACCATCAGTGGTTATAATAAGTGTTCTTCCAAGAATCTTTGGATTTCGTAACCAAAATTCGAGGATAAGATGGTTTATACTATGCTTATAAGTATTATTTTGAGTGTTCTATTAGCCAGTTTGCCTGGTAGCAGGACGAAAAATCCGAGTAATACCTCACTTCCTAGTTTATTTATTTTATTACAAGTAATAAGATGAATAAAATGACATAAAAGGTCATATTGAGCAACCAATTTGTATTTCCCAATGGCGTTTGTTGATATATTTGACATAAAATATTATTTTGGAGTAAAATTTAAATAATGTTATTCAGTTCATTTATTAGAAGTCAAACAAGATAAAAGAAATTAACTAAATATATCTAAATCGCTTTTTAAACTGTGAGTATAAGTTGCAGCCTACCTTTCCAAATAGATCGCGTATCTTCTCCTTAAGCAGCTGAATAAATTTGAATTCCTCTGTGGTCATGGATATTTGTGAATGTCTTTAGGTGGGAGATGAATGTTCGTAATATGGCAAGCTGTATTATCATTTCGATGCACACCTGGGTGGTTTATATAAAACCTTATGGCGTATGTCACACAGAAATTGTTCATAATGTTAATATACAGTTCTATATTCGTACTTAAAAATTTGAGGTTTGAACCAAGAGAGATATCTTCATACCATATCACCACTGCAATTAACAGACAAAACGATATATATCTAAATAACATTCTCCTAGACTTCGATATCACATGTCTATCAGACTGAAAAAGCGATTTGCCATTTCATACTATATTTTTTAAAGATCAAATATCCGGTGATGGTATTCTTATTCTCAGTGTTGAACTGTAACATTAGTTTTAGGATGCGATACTCGTTTTAAATGCACCTTTCCTTTCATGGTAAATGAGAATATGGAAATTGATAAGTAATGATTGGAATAACGGCCTCGCCTACTCCCTATACGGGAATAAAAAGGCGTTAGCTGATTTTTTTTTTTTTTAATTTTTTTATATGATTGGAACAAATCTCTACAGTCGTGCAGACCCTGAACTGCTTGACTGGTTCTTGAGTTTCTGTTCACAACCACGTTTTCATCTTTTAATGACTTCCGATGCAGTTGATTTCGGACATTCTAATCGTGGTGCAATCAATTTGTACATTAGGCACATTTGCTTAATGTGGAAATGATGCATATTCAACTCAGAGATCTCAGAGCTGAATGTTTGTGCAAGGACATCAATCAGTTAAAAAAAAATACAGTTTTACGAGGATGTACATGAATGAATGAATAGATTTAAAGTATTAAAATCTCTCCAATGACTTAATGATAATGAAAACGAAACCGAATTAGCATTCACTTAAAGATCAAATGTCAGGTGATGGTATTCTTCCTTCATGTCGAACCTTATTGCATATTATGCCATAGAATTAACACTTCTTTGGGAATTTCAAAATGTGAAATAAATAATTATGTTTAAAATAAATGAACTGATCCCCCCCCCCCAACCCCGTCTTTTGCACTTCAACTATGCAACTCATCTTACAAATTCCATAGATATTCATTATTTTGTATTGGCTAAAATCGATTTTCTTTAGCTTATTGGCGTTTTCCTTTTACCCCCCCCCCTTTAAATATTTAACGGATATTATTACCGAACCATTTTATGGCAATATCCCTCCCCCACACACCGACATAAAAAGTTGGAGAAATTGGAACGTATGATTACCATAAGGCAAACCAAATAAGTCGAGATTCCTATTTTTGAGTTCAAACATCGTATTTTCAAACCCTTCTGCCTTATCTAAAAAGGTTGATGATTTCACACTAAAGGATAAAAATGATCCACTCGGAAACCCACTCTAAAGGATAATCGTAGTGTCAGCCTCCAAAGAGTCCTCTTTAAAATAACATCATTCTCATGCGCATGCAATTACGATAACGTATATAAAATTGAGAGTCTAGCCAAAATATGAAATATCCGAAAAAAAGCATTATTTGTCCAAAATAATGAGCTATTACGATACTATTACCAATAAGGTAGAAAATCTAAAACTGGCTGAAAATTTTCTTTTAGCACTGTAATAGATTTCCTATCTTTATTGATTCATTTACTTTATTCATTTACTAGAATTCAAAATTCGATTAACTCAGAGAACGTAGCTATTCTTCCTTTACATTTTCATGTCTGTTGCGCATCACTGTGAGTTATAAGCATATTATTCATGAGCAATTATTGAAGATCCCAAGTGCATTAAAGTATAAACGAAATCTTGCTTTATAAAAATAGATCCAATCAATATACAATGGTTTCTAGCTTCCCCAGTGGCACCCCATCTGTTATTCGTCCTGCTATTGCGATTCTATAATACAAAACAAGAGAATTCTAAGTTTTCGTTTTTATAATGCTCGGAAAACAGCGAGAGTCAACACGCTTAAAGCATTGTCAGAGGAAGATTAAAACGAATATTCATACAATTCACTACGATATTCAATAAAAGATGGCGTGCATGAAAAACACCTCCATTAATTTTGTTAGCCAGTGCACACTTACGCAATAGGATGCCGCAGAATTTAATTTCTAAGGTGAATTGAATTCCCAGGAAAAATAAATAAATAAATTGAAATCACGGAGATGTATTATTTTGAAATATGGAGCACTGATTAGAGGTTGCTGTATTTTCGAAAGACTTTTCTTTAGATGAAATAATTCTTTCCTTTCACACTTCTAAAGTCAGACACACATAAAAAAGATTATGAAAATAACGAGTAAGTTCCAGGGCTTCAATGACGTGACATGCAAAAGCCTGCATTGAAGCTTTTTTGTCTCTTCTGGCAGAAGAGAAAGAACGAAGGCAAAAGAGAATCACTCCTTCAATTTCATTTCCCAGTTTCTTTTTATAGCGGAATTCAAACTCTCCTCCAGAAGATGACAAAATTAACATCTTTGCCCAACACCGCGTTCTCACATGCGGCAATTTATTGATAATAACATAAACGAATTTAGACAGATCCTGGCGGTGCACGAGGAAATTGAATTACCTTGTCATTCTTTTGATTCGTAATCTCCGCTAGGCTCGTGTGTCAAATACAGTACGGCAGGTTTCTGTCGTACCTAAAGAATGGCGACTATAATACGGGGAATCGTTCAGGTGAACAGGGCGTTAAAGATCCCAAATAGAGTCTTTTCTAGTTTTGCAGGTTATTTCGAGTATAATTGTTCACCAGGCTTAACACAAGAAAGAATAGCTCTTTGGCTCGACTTCAAGAGTACAAAGACACGGGGCTGTTTTCCAAAATGATACCGTATTGAAGTTTCAGTGATAATATTCTTACTCTGCGTTTCCTGTTACACTTTCCGGATGGTATCACAAAAATAATGCCTTTTTTGGATAAAATTTCTTAGCTGGAAGGGAACGTTACAATAGATAAGAGAAAACAATATTACATAATAATGTCTTCGAAGCTTACTCAGTAATGATGTGCTCTGGTTGGTAGGAGCTGGATTGGCATTCGTCTAGAACGTAAAAACTCTTTATAAAGGACTTCTTAAAATGAAGATGGTTTAGCCGGGATGGTATGGAGGTTATAGGCGTTTTTTTTTTCATCCAAAACTCCGCATTTTTTTCCGTCAAACGCAAAACAAAGTCCATAAAATACACACAATTAAAAGCCCATTAATTCAGTGATATGGAAATATGAGTGACATACAGTAACAGATTTTATTTCGTATGGGTTCCCCCCTTCCCCTCCCGTCCCTTATCAAGGGTTGAGCCCTCCTAATAAGGGAATAAGTATGTATTTTATGACTGTAGATCCGTGTGTGTTCAAGGGACTATTTTGTCTGTTCTGGGGGTGGGGACGAAAAACCACCCGAGTTTCCTGGTGAAAAAACTCCCTACCATCATATGAGACCGCCTAACCCACCTTTAGTCGAAAGAGTCCACATAAAGGTTCCTCACGTCTTGCACGGGAATTGAACCCAGGTTTTTCTGACCAAAGAGCTTCGGTTATACCTACTGAGGCTCCAGTAAGAGATTATCAGTACAACATTGAATTTTAATAATAATAATAATTTAAAAAACATAACTTTTTTTTTTATTATTCTTGCGAAAACAGATACAATTCCTGAAATGATAAAATAGTATCGGGTGTTACAGTTTATGAGAGTAATTACAGTTTTGAGAAATGGAAAAAAGCGGTTTTTATGAGAAAATGGAATGAAATACTTTGCTGGCAACTAAGACCATGAGCGCAATCTTCTATGTTAATTACACGTAACAGGAGTTATTTAATAAAAAAGGAAAGGAAAGACAAAGTTAATGTTAGTGGGAAGTAAGAAATGGAGAGTTACTAATAAACATGTGACTTTAGCAGGTTATCCCGATCACTGTATGGTTTGCGATCATGTCTATTAACATCTGCGAGTAGTTCAGTCCTAACGAAACATTCTAGAATGGCACGTGAAGGCGTTTTTTTTATGTTTGATTTTTCAAACAAAAGGGTGTACCTCTGAACATCCATTCTGTTAGCGGGTCAATGGTTAAATTAGCTCCGAATCTTATTCAAGAGAATTGACGTTGTTTTATTGTGATTCAGAACTCATAAGCATGATGGTAGTATCACACATGGGGTATGTTGAGGTGTTTCATTTTGTCAGAGCAGCGACGAACAGGGTGAGTGTGTTATATTATGCATCATCTCTAAGAACAGAACCAAATAAGGAAAAGAAAGCACGTTTCTGATCACTGACAGGGAAATGTTTTGATGGAGTATATTGTCCTTCAGTGATTTTCATCATAATTCACACTCCTTGTATTGTGCTTGTTTAATGTTTGATGTCACGGATCAATCTAAATGTTATCTTTGTCTTCTTAAATCATTTGGGTTCTCTTATAAAATTGTCTTAATTCTATGCCAGAAATATTTATATTACGATTTTCAGATTTTTTTTCCCCGTGACTTGATCCCAAATCCCCCACCCCTCAATTTCTATTTTTTCATGAACTGCTTCTCAATATCAAATGGAAACCTCTGCTAAATCTACCCATGACAAGTTCACATTTGTCCACGTGTATAAATGTTTGATGAATTCTAAAATTTAAGGTAATCTGCTAAATGACCCTCTAGCCTATAAGTCAAGTTATTCCAGATCCTTTCTCGATTGCCATTTACAAATGAATGAAAATTTTCAATAGTTGGAACTTTTATCATTAAATATTGTATTTTCCTTAACTTCTGGGAAAAACTTCTCGAGTGTCCGATCTGGAGAAACTGATAGAGGGCAGAACAACATTTGTGAACGTTTTGATTAGAAGGTTTATTCCTAGGCATAGAATTAACTAGATAACTTTCCTAGTGGAGTAGTTTATGAACTTTCGCTGTATATCTTCCCACCAATGCAGCAGAATGTTAGTTCACCATGTGACTTTGGGTAAGAATCCATAAACACAGTTTTATGGGGGTGGGGGGAATCGCTAGCCATCATTCCATTTCTCAACTTCGAAAACCCATCAAATGTTCCCTCTATGAAAAACACAATTTAACATATTGAAGGTTTATGTTGGAGATTTTTCAGTTTCAAGGAAATTATGTCCACGCGTTTTTATTTCTGAAGATTGTCAATTTTGACGTCACAGAAAAAAAAAATCACACTTGACAATAGAATCTCTTACAATTCAAACTTAAGGGTTATGTCGAAATAGTAGGAATTGCAGCCGAAGCAATTAAGATTATGAGGCCAGAATATCTTCGTCAGGTCTACGAGATGAAAAAACTCAGAGTTACTAACAAGAAATCTTGTCGCCACCGTGTAAGATCGACTAACCCACCTTCAGTTGAAAAGTCCTTATGAACGTTTCTGAAGTCATCACTACATAATTTATTACATGATGGAAGTGGCTGCCAAGTGGTCTTATAGTATGCCCGAAACTTAAAATTTTCCAGTTCTTTATTTACAGCTTAAAATCAGCTGTAATTCATGTAAGTCATTCTGGGAATTCTTTTGGTCACACGATGTTAGCTGACCAATGACGGGAGACGATATCCCAGATTCAACTGAATTGAAAACGAGTTAATAATCTCTTTAAATTATTTAAATTTAAATTGCGAAACCTTCAAATACTACATGATATTTTACGTGATTTTAAGCAGATGTTCTTAATGAGTATTTCAAATATGTAACGACTTTTCCTACTTTTTTTTTAATTCTGCAGTTGTGTGTTGGTTTCTTTAATAAATTAAATGTTCCGCTTTAAAAAAATAATATTTAGTAATTTATCCAGTAAGCTTTTCATTATTCAAAATAAAGATAATTTCATTTGCTAATGAAGTCCGTGTCATGTTACACGGAGATTCGTCATTGAATAAGGGATTGGATTTATACACTTTTTTGAAATTATTTCTCACAACAATGAGTAGAGATTGGTAGTGACAACAATTAGAATTACAGCAGAAGCTACTACGGTTATGACGTCACTTAATAATGTGTTTGCCTGATATCAGAAAGCCAAGGATTCCGTGTTTAAAATGCTTAGAATTTATGTGCGCTGTTATATCGGAATATGGCGTGATTTGAATATGCTCATATACAACATGAATGTGCTATACATCTTAAACCTTTCCTGTGTATAACTGATAACATATTTATCGTAAAGGACAATATGTATCCTGAAAATCATATTCAGCCTACGATTCTTAATTTGGATCGGATCAGTGTTAATTTTTGGACTGATTCGGCCGACAATAGACTACTCAACCAGTACACTGATTCTGTCAGATAAAAAAAAAAAAAAAAATCGAATACCGTGTCTCAAAATATTACTTTTAGAATGTAATTCAAATAGATATCAGAAATAAAATGTCATAAATAAAATAGATAAAATCATTATCTTCTAAGAATCCCTAAAATAACGAGGGAACGCATACAAAAAAGTTCATATACACGGTGTTTCAAAAAGAATGTCCCGTGCAGCAGGTGGAGGGCACATTGAGCATTTGTAATTTTGGTGAGTGAAACTTTAGACCTTAGTTCATATTTGGTCATTTATTTTGTCACCGTACCATATTTTCATTATTAAATATAATTAATTCAAACACATACACTAAATCGTCTATAATTTCGACTATCTTAATTTCATAAGATTTAATTACGTCAGTATTAAAATTTTTAGTTGATTTTTTTTCGGAATATTAAGTTCGCTAATACTAACATACAATCTTTTGTCTTTGCTCTACACTCTCTTAATATAATAACAAGTAAATGTTGCTATCAAGAGAAAGCATGTCGCTTCCATTCACGTAATGGAACCCGAAGGCAATAACTATTCCGATTTCAATACAAATTTTTAAGAATAAAAAGAAAAGCAAAAAATTTAAAAAAATGCGCATTAGTTTAAAGAGATCAACCCGAGCCTTTGATATATCACGGTACCGCTAAATGCACGATTAACCATTAATGTATGACGCATTCTTAGAGTTGTTGCACCGGAAATTAAACATTCCTATTAGAATAGCTGTGTATTATTAGGTCACACAGGACATGTTGGATTGACATATATCCTGCTCTAACGTCCTCTAAATCCACTAGAATTAGCAACTTTAGGGTCACGTGTAGACTACCATTGCACATCCTTTATCTATTAGGTTCCTTTAGCCAAACAACGTTTGTTCTCTTTTTTTATTCTTCTTTACCCAAATGGATAACACACCAGTATTTGAGCGGCACGTTTTTTCACACAAATGAAAATGCTTCGAGCATGCCATGATTGAAAGTTTCTTTTCATTCTTTCCCTGAGCCTATTTCGTGCTTAAGGTTTCAGCTTATATTGCCATTTAAGTGCTCGGTTACCCATACTCGTGATTTGCAGAACCGTAGCGTGTAGCTAGTAAAAATGTCATTAACCAGTACTGCGCTAGCGTGGGTGTCACATGTCGGTTAGGAGCGTTCAATATTTGTGACGGAAGTTGCACCAAAGGTCTCCTCTGTTCAAGATCTTGAGGAGGAAAAATAATAAAAAGTAAGTACGCAGGGGGAGGGGGAGGAGCATTCGTTTTCCGGTAGAAGGGAATCAGCAAACTCTTACGTAATCTCCCTACTTGTTTGACGTGCTACAGTAATTTAGCTGCAAGTGAAATAGTAAAAAAAAGCCATAGTCGCATAAAAAAATGTAAAATTGTGGATTCATTTCACCGAGGCGAATATATCGAGGTCGGAAGTAATATATGCTTGCATATATGAGACATTACGTTGTTTAACCGACAAAGAACTTACTCATTCGGACATCTGATTGTATTTCTTGAATGTATAATTCATTCTTAAAATGTGTCACTTGGAAACGTGCCTAACCCACACAACCGCTTAATGAAATATGCCTTAACATTGGTTACTGGAGTGCAGCCAACAACAACAATGATGGAAGTATTACTATCAGCAACCCGATCTGGAAAGTAAAAGTTAAAAGCAAAAGAAATTGATACCAGCCTTGTATGCGTACAGTGTTGTTTTGTCTAATCGTAGAACTTAACTGCGAGAGGAAGTGACGTTGCTCAGGGAAAAAAAAAAAAAAAAAAAAAAAAAAAAAAAAAAAAAAAACGCATGCGCATAAATAGGCTTTTTATTTCATTGTTGAGTCACAATAGATTTTTTTTTTTCAAAATCAATAATGCCCAATCATTTAACTCGTGGTACTTTTAAATTGTGACGTATATACTAAGTCTTAGGGTGTGAGTTAAGAATATTTTAACAAATTATTTTACAAAACGCATAAACGCATTCAGAAAAATAAATTTTAATAGTATCCAATTTTGGATATTTTCTTACCAATATCTCCATTTTTTGTGCATTTGAAAGATACGTATCGTTCTTTTTTTTCTTACTGAACAACAGTATATATTTCGGAATAAAATAAAGAAAAAAATGTTCTGGACTCGTAGGAAAATTTTCCAATATCGACTGAACACAAAATTCGAAAACATTTCTAGAGAATCCCCGAGTGACAAGCTACGTGCATTTTTCATATGCTCTCCTTTTTTGAATCAAAAATGTATCATTCGATACGTTTTACTTTATATACAGTAAAGTAGAGAAATAGGGGGAAAAATGAAAAATTAGTTAATTAAATATATCATTATTCATCTCTTTAGTAAACTACCCATTTGTTCTTATGTAGCTAATTTTAGCGATCTAATATAAAGAGCTGCTTATATTTTCTACAAAGAAATTTCAATATCCATTTAATCGTTTATTAGTATTACATACTGAACAATATACAATATATATGGCCTAAACAGGCAACATCGATTTGCTTTAACCAAATGATTCATTTCATCATTATTCCCATGTTGTCATGGTAACCACGAAGCACGATTATTGGTTCAATAGAATAAACTACACGGTGAAACTTACGACTTATTTGAATCATTTTAATTGTTTCCAATGTTATTTGCGATTAATAGAAAAAATATACATAATGGGCCCTTATACGGCCGAATTCGGAGCAACGATCCAAGAATGACTCAACATAAAGGGTACATCACGTGATATTACGCCTACATTTATTTGAAAAGGGATAACACACTATTCATTCCTATTAAAACTGTCCACTTTCCATTTAAAAGTGTACACGATCAGAGCCGCCCCCGTTCTAGATTTTGTGAATTGCGTGTAACCAGCCGTGGCACGCTGAACAGTAATGGTACAATTACCAAAAAAAAAAAAAAAAAAACTGCATAGTGAAGCCAGGCATGTAGAAAAATAAACAGGTCTCGAAACGATTGCATGCACTCTCCTGAGCAGCAAGTCGACAGGACACAGAAAGCAATCCATCCCTTAGTCACTGACAGCATTAATTCTGCGGCTGTCAGTTGAGAATATGAGATACTAAAATATTCTTTACGTCCACCAATTCCAGTCACGAATATTTCACATACGAGGACATTTAATAAGAAGTGGCATTTATTATAAATGACTAACGTATTAACCAGTTAAGTAGCTTAATTAAAATTATTCCATCTTCTAAGGAACAAAGGGGAAAAACGTGAGTGATATCGTAGGCTTCAATGAGTTTTGTCTGGAAACGTGGCAAGGTAATGTTAATCTAACATGAAAAATTAAGATAATGACTGATTATATCGAAACTACACGCTAATCTAGCTGGCAGATATTTTAAACTTCATGAGCACCGATTCGCGTTTATTATATATATATACTAGGGGGCTCTACCCCCTGACGCCTACGGCGCCCAACCCCCCGTGTTCCGGACTGGTAGGCCGGTTCTCCTTGAATTCCGATGACTCGAATTTTGAAGACAAAAAACGTTACAGCCTACATCCGTTTCCAATTTCAGCTTATCATTTTATAGTATCGAGTAGATAAAGATAAGCCGAAATTTGAAAAGTTTTTATGTCATGTTTTTTGTCTCTTCATGGTTTCGAAACGTCCAACAATGTGTTTACCTTCATGAGATAAACACATTGTTGTCTCATGTCTCGAATCATCAGAATTGAAGGAGAACCGGCTTACCAGTCCATATATATGAAAAAGCTTTAATGACTGATACCGAGACACTAATACTTTTTCATAATATTCCAACCGAGTAAAAATGAATTCTGAAAAAAAAATAAATAAATAAAATAAAATAAAATAAAAAAAATAAAATAAAATATATGTATATATATATATATATATATATATATATTAAATAACGAAACCTGTGGTGCGATCATCATTAAAAGAAACACACGTATTAACCACAGTGAAAATTATTTAATTGTAAATATTTCATCCTAAGTATCTTAGGACGTCATCAGTACAGTAGTTTAAAACAATAATAGGAATAACATACAGTTAGGGCGTATGATTACAATAGAATCTCATTAAACGTGTGTAACGTGTTACAGAAGTAAAAAAAAAAAAAAAAAAAATATATATATATATATATATATATATATATATATATATATAAAATAATAATAATAATAATAATTATTATTATTATTATTATAAAAAAAATATTTAACACAATTTTGTATGACAATTTCCCATACTTTAGGAATAGTAAGAACGTCGTTGCGGTTTAAGTTTGGTCTGTGTATTAGGGATTCAGAAATACAATTTTGCCACTATTTACAAACCCATCAACCAAATCTATAACTTGTTACCTTCTCCTAAGGACAAACTCTCACCTTTAATGTTGGCTGGCGTTTATGAGATTTCACGCTCATGCAAATTGTCTTACTTTGGACAGACAGGTAGACCTGTTCAGAAACGCATCTCGGAACATCAAGACCACATTCGTCTTTTTAAACCGCAGAAATCTGGCCTCTCTCAACACGGAATTGAAAATCCAAACCATAGGATCCATTGGGAAAAGTCTAAACTTTTATATAGATCTTTATATAAACATGAACGTTTATACAAAGAAAGTTCTGAAGCCCTACTACACAGACCAAACTTAAACCGCAACGACGTTCTTACTATTCCTAAAGTATGGGAAATTTTCATAGAAAATTGTGTTAAATAATTTTTTTTTAAACTTCTGTAGCACGTTACGCACGTTTAATGAGATTCTATTGTAATCATGCGCCCTAACTGTATGTTATTCCTATTATTGTTTTAAACTACTGTACTGATGATGTCCTAAGATACGTAGGATGAAATATTTACAATTAAATAATTTTCTCTGTGGTTAATACGTGTTTCTTTTAATTTAAATAAATAAATTAAAAAAAAAAAAAATATATATATATATATATATATATACATATACACAGAGAGAGAGAGAGAGAGAGAATTGAAGATCAATTAAAATACCATTAGTTGAACTTCGTATTACTATCCGAACTTTTCCAGACGTGTGAGAATGGAATTTAAGTTGCTTTCTTTTAAATACACATAAATACCTTACAATTTGATTTTTGTGTTGACTCTACTAACATCCTTAAATGTCTGTAACCCTACATTATGAAAATTATTCCCATAATTGTTATGGGCAAATTAAAACTGATAATATTTTTCATATTTTCCAGCAGGTGGAGCATTACACTGGTTGTTATGACATCATGTAACAACAGTATAGTGTCCCAACGTGACGTCTCTCGTGTTTATACCTGCGATAGTCTAAAAAGAAGCCTTTTATTATTTTCTAGAATATACCGCATCAAGCTATATTATTGTCATACAGTCACAGTGTGAAGCTAGAAATGTTTATCAACACGAAAGATAAAATGGCGTTAAAAGCAGTTCAAACATGGATGAATAAATGGCAACGATGAGAAAAGATCTGTTCGGACTTCGTATGTTAATGAGATTTTGTTAAGGGATGCCAACGTCTTTTGCTACATTCAAAAATATGTAATAAAATAAAAATACATTGCTGTAGCATGTAATGTTTGTCATCCTACAAGATAGCTTATGTAAGCGATCAGGTACAAAAACACTTCGAACTCTTGGGGAGTTTTCTTATAAAGGGACCATATATATTTTTTCATATGCATAAAATAAAAATAAAGTTTTTTTACACCTTTTTTGATTAATTCTCTTATAAATGTATGCGATGTATTATATGATATCTTGGTTGTGTATTATAACATCACGCATAAATAACAGTAAACCCAATAATACATTAATGTATATATTAATGTGTTTTATAAAGAGAGATCCCTACTAACCTTGAAAAAAAAAAACTTTTTGGCATGAGAAAACCCTCTTGGTGAAAAGCACTAACAAGAAAGGGGCATGTAGGGCAAACTTCTTTCTATATATATATATACTAGAGGGCTCCGCCCTCTGGCGAAGCCCCCCCCCCCCCCCCCCCGTGTTCCGGACTGGTAGGCCAACAGTACTTGTTAACTAGTTAAAAACTAGTTAACAAGTACTATTATTTCATTCTTGTGTTGTCGCTTATGCTCTTTTCCAGGTTTTCCTGGAAATAATTGATATATTTGATCCTATTTTTAAGCAAAATCACGCCAATTTAAATCTAATCTGTTATTTAAAGTTTAGAATAGAATATATTTTGAAACCACAAAATTCTTTGTCATAATAACAATTGTGAATCACTGGTTAAGCCACCCTCCAGATGAATTTTCTCATGTAACCTAACAACATTCAAAGGAATTTTCATCTTAGCCTTAACACACCAGAATATTTTTCAAATATGGTAAATACAAGAAAACAATATAAGGTACTAATAGCAGGTGCTGAAAAATTCTTTGCAAATAGCGTCATCCATCATAAATACCAATTCATCTACCAAGCACTAGACTACAGCAAGTGTGAAGCTCCCAAACGAAAACATCCTAAAGGCAGGCAAGTCTCTTTGAAACTCAGTGCAAGAACCCAAATGGAAGAGACAAATGCTCAGTAATATTCCATGTTTGTTTTGGACTAATACAATAAACAAATATTTTGGATCAAACTTACCAAAAAGCACACTAAACAGATAAACTTTTTTTTTTATATCAAAAGTCCACAATGGATGAACCAAGGGATCCATATCACCCTTAACCCAACAATTTCTTTGCAGATCAGTTAGTAATTTTGTTTCTTAGTCAAGAAGGTAAACTAATTTCAACACCGGTTGAACACGAAGTTATTGATTAATAAGCCATAGTGTTGTGTAAATTTTAAAATATGCTATTTTAAGACCGGTGTGTTAAATTAGTATATTTAATTTAAAAGAAGAAAAGCATGAATAACAATCGATGTTGTCTCTTTTGCTCAAAAGATGGCGCCACAATAATCGCATCCTGGTCAAACGCCGTAATGTTTAAGTGGTTTGAATGGTAAGTTGACGAGCAGCCATTTTCACATGGTCTTCTCGATATACATAAGTTTTTTTTTGGATTCTTTCTTACACACACTCCTTCCTTGAAATCTCCCTAAGCATCTTGACGTTAATAATTCAAGAAATGAAAAACAAAATTGTAATTACTTCTGCCAGATGTGAAAACACACTTTTCTGCACCAAGTGGTTTTCTGTTGTTGGCAAATAAAGCTTTTATGAATAATTCAATAAGCGAATAAATTGAACGTCAGGAATTTGTACTCACTTTTCCATTATTTTCAGACTATGGTAATTTTCAAATAGCACATGCAATACGGAAGACAGAGCACTATGGAATATGGATGAGGACTAGCTTAGTAATGGAACACAATTATCATCATCTTGAAGTGATGCTCAGGAGCATCTGATTTCGAATATTTCCAGTGGGGAAAACATGACGTAGTTTTTCTCCTGGAAAAGAAACGAAAATGTTTAGAATGCAGTCAAATAAATAAGGTGAATTTCATACCGGTAGGGGAATGATTTATTCAAAACATAAATATATGCCATTTGAAATAAAATTTTAATCCATATATAGTTAACTGTCGCTGCAATATTATTTAAATGTTTATTAAAAATAATAAAGAAATGTTAATTTCTAATAGAAGCCTGATACTTAGAAATACTGTTTGGATATAATTTTTATTGTATTTATTTTTGTATTAAAAAATATATTTTTTATTGTAAGATGCCTCTTTGTTGTTCAAGAGTTCCTAGGTGGCACTCTAAGCAGCTCAACTAGCCATCTACCGTACATGATCTACCATCCAATCTACGCTATTAACAGCATCTTAATACACTACATAATCCCCTCACTACGCACTCTACAGTGCATTAATAGTATTTTCGATTGTAAATCGCATTTCTCTTGGTTGATTTGTCTGTAAGTGGGACGAAAAGCCAACAGGGCGTGAAGAAATCCTCCCTATGAGATCGGCTAAGCCACCTTCAAATTGAAAAAGACCATCTAAAGATTCCTCTCGTAAAGAATCGAACTCGGGTGTTTTATAATCGAAGGGATGAGCACATTGCTACATCTTTCTTCCAAATGCGCTACTTAGATTCTAAGACTGAGAATAACCGAATACTAGGACCGTTTTTAACAACACCTCCCCCAAGAAAGAAAAATCCACCAAATAGAGGTTTCTCCCCCCCCCGCCCTCTTTTCAAGTATCGAATATGATTCAAGTCTCTTTGATCTCTCGTGAGGGGACGAGTAGGAACGAAAGGCCCTTTGATATATGGACACTTCTGTCAGCCTCTTACAGATAAGGGCTCGTCCATAAATTACCTAATGCTCTTGGGAGAGGGGATTATAGTGCTATCATTTCCAGCAATAGAGTGGAGTCTTTTTAAATATACCGCATTATAGAACGGTTTTGTCGTTTTTCAAAATTTATTTTTTCAATACGGTCTCTACTGTTAATCCACAAACAAGATAGTGTCAAACACATGAAATAGAAATACAGGTGGATACAATAAGAAATATATAACAAACATTATTAGTAAGTATCGACGTGGCATAGCAACGGCTACAATGGTGTAACCGAAATATTCATTTAAAACCATAAAGCGAGAGCCTGTGTAGCTCAGTGGATGTGGTGTTTGCATACCACGGCGCTTGGCCGCACGGAGGAAGACTTGGTTTCGAGTCTAGTCGGCGACTAGAGGAAATTTTTCTAAGCCTTTTTTCGACTGGTTCCCGAGTTAGTCGATCTCTGGCACGGGCAAGCGGGTTTTTTCTCCCGGAAACTCGGGTTTTTCGTCCTGTAAACTCAAGAAAATCGACCGTAGAACCCACATTATTTCAGACATTAAATATATTGTGTTAGGGTTAGGGACCACGAGATGGCGGCACATTTGAGCCGTCTCTCTTCACTGTGTACCGCTTAATTAGTGATAGCCTTGGGCCATCTATCTCTGATTGGTACCAGTGGAGATTGAACTGCCCACTCAGTCTCCATAAGTTAGATAGGGCTAAATGGCCTCGCCTACTCCTGTATACGGGAATTAAAAAAGGCGTTATCTGATTTTTTTTTTTTGAGAACCATAAAGCTAATCCAGTGTGAACCTGTTACAGGTACAGTATATATTGTAAAAGAAAATTCGGTGACGCTACTTTAAATTTTCGGCAACAGATATTAATAGAAGTGAAGATTATTATTCATCTCATTTTAAATAAATAATAATTAACCAATGAATTAAATTCACGTGTTTATCTCTTCAAAAGAACTTAAGGTTTAGGTCCGATTTGCGTCACACGTAAACGATATGAAGTTGAAATCCATTCATAGCAGATTACGGAAATACAGAGCGGTCAATATAATTTTTAAAATAAGGATAATAAATGGTTCAAATGTATTTTAAATGGTGGAAAGCAGTTTTGTAAATTCGCCAAGTGATAATAAACAAAAATATAAAATATGGTGTTCGCTCTTGGTCAGTGTGAGACATTTTCACACGAATGATTTGTGTAGTCGTGACTTTTTTTTAAATAAAAATTGGAATTACAACTTGGAAGCGTTCTTTGTTCGAAGTCTTAAAATGTTGGAATCGAATTAATCGGAACCCATGTCGAAATTGTGAATAATGGAAATAAATTTAGACAAAACGAAACTCATACTATTCAACTTAAGTAAAAAATTCAAATCATATGCATATGTTTAAAATACAATAAAAGTCTGGTGGAAAACAGCGACCTACGCGCGTGCTAAGTAAGAAAATCTACAAATAGAAGAATAACCAGAAAGAGTTGACTTACAACTACAGGAAGAACTAGAAAGACAGTCTACAACAATAACTTTAATAATGCAAAAAAACATTCTAATAAAATAAACAACTTTGTTATCTATATGTTATAATGGCAGTTATGTAAAATGGTGAACCACAGTTAACTAATATTACATTTGTTTTTGTCCGTTCGCATGCAAGTTATTCGTTGACTTCATTATAAATTTGCAATTGTTAAGAAATGAGTCTGTATAGTTCAACTTTCGTTTCAGTTGAACCATGAAAAATTTCATAATTCAAGAAAGCCCTGGATGTGCAGAATTAAATAAAATTTGGCATTTAGAATGCATGCGAACATTTATTTATACTCATTCAAATTCCACTTGGCCATTTTATTGGCAAAATGATCCGTAAAAATGTAGTAATAATTCTTATTTGGGTTGAAGTCTGGATCAGTATTAAAATTTGTCAAGACATCTCAATTTGGATATCAATAGGGTCATTGATATCCAATGGCTCTATTAATAGAAAATACCAATATCCGGAAATGACATTATTAATAGGGTCATTTCCGGAGACTTCACTCGGTGTGCTGATCTTCAACCTAAGCTGCTTCGATCATCATCAGTGTAAACATCATTTCAATAAGGAATGCGCGTGTGAAGATTCTGAAGAAAGTTAGTTTACTGTATAACAGTTCAGTAGCAGTTCCCCCTACATTGGCGGGTCCGGGGGGCATCTAAACTTATATATTCACCACTAAATATTCAGTTATAAATGAATATGCAAAAGAATTATAACTAAATATCTCATAGCAAAGTTGTACATGTTGTCGATTGTACATTTAATATACTACGCATGCGTAGCAGGCCAATCGAAAGACAGACTTAGGTCGGAAATTGCGCAATAATCAGTATTTGTATGCTACCTCGTGTTTCATGCGAAATATGAATCTTATGTGTGAAATAGCAGGTGATAGCTTCTTTCTCTATTCGATTACAGTCCTGACATGAGCCCTACAGACTTCAGTCTGTTCGTTAAGTTAAAAAAAGCCACTATGGGAAACACATCACTATCGTTTAAAGAGGTTTGTGCCGACGTTTCCCGAAAGTGTACTGACTTTTCGAAACGTTGGACAGCAGTTATAAGGAAGTGTGTAGAATAATGAAGGCCTGTAAGTTCGTTTTTTTAAGAAATGTTTTGTGTAACAGACGCACAGTGGAATTTCTGAAATGACTTCTCAATGTTCACTTTAAGTTTCGTAGTTATGTTTACTGCGTATTCGAATAACTGCATTTCGACAACACCCCCCCCCCTCAACAATAAAGATCACCGCTCGCAATCTAGTAATAGTAAAAGTAACCTTTACCCTCCTTAAATAACTTGCTTCCTGTCTTCACTCCGTACATTTTTCTTACACGTAGCATTTCTACGTATTTAAGTACGATGAAAATTCTTGGTTTTAATTCGCACTCTGCCCAGGCTTCTGGTGACGTCATTCGAGGAGAAAAGCTCCTATTCAATGTAACAGTTTTTATTTTTTAGTACGTCTGAATACAAATAAACATACAATTTTAAGAAAATTTTGCAATACGTATCCTTCCCAATACTTCTAGCAAGAGTAATATCGCATTTTCTACTTTCAATTTCTCTTTCAAAAAAGTTTAAGACGTTTTATTTTTGTCTGGTACCTGAAGATTGATGGCCTACAAGAAACTTTATAACCTCAAGACTTTTGTAATTATTTGTTCATCCATCATTTTAAATTTGCTTTTGTCACTGTTGACAAAAAAACTCTTGTATACTTAAAAGTTTTGTATGTCGAGTACTGCACTATCTGAGTACAAAGATCACTATTGCAGGAGGAAGTCTTTGAAGAATGTTCATAGACTATCTCTAATGGCATCCAATGTCAGCACAGTACCTCCATTTGTGTATCCAAGTATCTGATGGAGTAGGTGTTTATATAAAGTAATTATCTGTAAACAGGGTTAATTTACACTTCCTTAATCATTTTGAGATGTTCTCTTATTCAAGAAAATTCCAGAGGTTCTAACACCATTTCATTATTAAATCTCACTAACAAATGTATATTAAACGTGATTCTGAAATTAAGATTTCCAAGAGTAAAAGCAATTGCGACTGTGATTCAGCAATGAGTTAGGCAGAGTGCTTTTATTTCTCAAAGTATATTCTACGATGAATGAGGTATGGTAAAAACCAGATCATTACTATGAGAACTGCTACCTACCATCCGTATACAGTCCTGTCTTTCAATGGAAGCTGGCTTAGACTTGCAGTACAAAACAGAGTGGGGGGAGGCTGTGCTGTCATTTTACTAAGCGAGTTTTGGTTTCTCATTATAAATATTAAATAATGTAATTTTGAATCTCTCTTGGATTCAGTCGATAACGAGGAATGAAGTGTATCGATTATAATCTCGTCGATGAAGAAATTGTTCTTTAAATTGTGAACTGAATCTGCCTTAGAGCTCTGATTTGGACTTTTTTTCTCCTTGCAATTTCTACTTAGGAATGCTAATATTTTGAACTGTTACAAATGGTCTTAAATACTGTTATTTATACAGTGGTTCCTTCCAAAATAAGACAGGCGTTTTACAAAAAAATATTACAAATTGTACGAAATAATCTTGTTCATCTTGTAAGAAATAATTTGTGTTATGTTGTGAGTTAACACAAAGTCTGGTACATCCTTTTAAGGTCCATATGGGGGGGGGGGGGAAGAGGATATTAACAGGATGTAATGGACATTCTTCCAAACATATGCGATTGCAGCATTGAGATTGAGGAACAAGAGATTATAAAACGAACAGATTGAATTGTAGATGAATGAGAAATTTTTCACAGGGATGATGTTGCTACTAAAACTTCACTTATGAAGAGCTGTTGACTATAATAAAATGAAATTTGTTACCAACGATTAACGTGAAGAAGTACACGTTTCTCTATTCTGAAATTTGATACAGAAAAGTTCCATAAAACGATGAAACATTAATGTGAAAATTAATATCAATAATTAATTATTATTTGCGAAAACTATCGACTGCGCGTGTTCATAGATTTATTTGTACTACGCTTATGACAGGATAAAGTCCTCTCAGATTATTTTGAGAGCAGGATAACACATTTAGGATGTTATATATCACAAATTATAATCTTCAAGGTTCTTAAATCTAATTTATTTCATTCATTTTTAATAACTAGACATCAAGTAAATTATAAATGTTGCTCATTTAAAATGAATGAAGTAATCAACCATGAGAGGCTTCCATCATTGATTTTTTCATAAAAACTTATACTTTCTTGAAGTTCTTGAAATATTTAAAATATTGAAAAAAGTTTTCGTCGCGTTATATCAAAATGTCACTTTTACGTTATGTTCAGAGTTTGAAGAAAATTATTCAGACTTATAAATATGTTAAACAGCGTGAGTCTGTAATATGAGCGGTTTTCAGACAAGTCTCTGAACATCTGGTTATCTAAAACACGAATCATTATAGAAAGTTTTCTAAGACACTTCTAAATGTAATACAACGATTCGCTCGAAAAATATTGTTCCGTGTGGAGTAATTTATTTTCCAATCGGATGACCAGGCTTGTGGATTTGTTCTGTCATTTATCTTCTTTCTTAGAGAGGTCTTAATTTTGCCGAAGACGTTAACTTGGAAAGTCTGTAAACTCTTGTATTTGATCATCTCCAAGAGACCGTTGATACCTGTCATCTCTAAGTGACGTACAACTTCAACTCTGCTACTCCTTCTACACGAAATGTTCGGCCGGGTGTGTGTGTGTGCGCGCGCCCGTGTATTCCTGAGGGCGTGCACGCGACCATGAGTTCTAGGGAAGTGAGGGAGCATGTTCTTGGAAGTGAAGAAACGCAATCGATCATTCAAGGAGGCAACTGTTGACCTGACAGGAGCTCAGACAACTCTACGATGTCGGTAGAATTGTAGACTGCCCGTCCTACGTACGGTAAATGATCTAATGGAGAAGTGCTGGTTTTAGATGGTCATGATAAGTGCGCGAGGAAGGCAATAATACACGATGTGTTTGTCCAGGTGTCAAGAGTTTATTTCATCTTTAACGAGATTCTTTTTTATTTTACTCTGTTTTTAAATTATTTACGAAATAGACCGCTAACAGATAAAATATTTCTGAGCAGTACATTAATAGAAGAATGAAATATTCTGATGTTAATGAACGGCGCAGAAATGAAGTATGTCGAAAAAATACTTCATTTTTTGAAAAAGCATTTAATCCAAGTTTAGTTTCGTTCTGGTTTATCGAAATCAACTTTAGTTGTTATGGGAACACGATCTTGGTTCATATTTAATAACACAAAATTAAATATCTTGATGTGTCTCTGCAAGGATAGAATACACAGTTCGATGTACAATATAAAAGCGAGTAGCAAATGTATGACAGGAGAGGATTTTAATGTAATCCTTGCTTGCTTTAATGTAATTAGTTAAAAGTGGAAAAATATTTTCCACTTTTAACGAAGCTTAAAAGTGGAAATATTTCGAGCTTTATAAGGAGATCTGTTTTGACATTATTTTAGTATTATTTTCTACGTTTTATCATGCTGAAACATGCAAACAAAATAAATAAAAGATGTAAGCCGTTGATTTTCGAAATAAACTCAATTATGTATTTTATAAAATATTAGCTAATTAACTTGTGTGGTTCTGTATTTATGAAAATTAAGCTTTCATTTCATTCTAATGTGAATTGTACTTACTTAAAGAAAAATGAGTCATTGAATTACTTTTTTTAAAAAAAAATGTCCAAAGTGGAAAGGGTAGTTTTAGCTATTAGAGGCACGAAATAGTGTACCATTTTGAAATACTAAGAAATCATTATCCGTTAGACGGGAATATTATTTCTGGCAATGACGATATATATATCATGGATGCGTAGGTTTGAACCCTGAAGTCATTATGTTATTACAGACAAAAGAACTTGTGCGGATATACTATTTTGAAATTTAGTAGGGAAAAAAAAACTCACAGGCATGCAACAATCTCTACAAAAGAGGCTGAATTTGTTCAGTTATTATAATCCCGATTAAATGAAACAAATCAAAGATATTTTCATTTTCCCATTCTTTAGATGTACATGTAATATTCAGTTGCTCCATTTTCTACACACGCTAATTCGTCAATAGCGTGCTAAAGATACAAACAATGATTAGCACTCAAAAGACGGTAATTTAACACATATTTAGTAAACTTAACATATATTTAGTACAGGAGTGGTGTAAAGATTCAGTAATACAGAAACGCACTACTCAATATATCGAGTCTACAACTTGGAGCTACTTCTGTATTATATTACGCAATGCGTGTCAAGTGTCGTAAGGATTTCCAAATCTGTCAAGCCACATGAAGATTTTTGAGTTTCACATTCTAGCAGCAAAACGTTTTTTGAATAAATGACATAACGAATTGGAAATATAACTGCTTCCGACTCAAAATAGCATTGAGTGCTTTTCTTTATCTAGGGATTTTCGCTACTTATTTAAAAACGAATATCGAATTTCTTAGATATTTTATGAAGCTTATAAATCCATAAGCAATGAAATCGTTTTAAATCTGAGATGATTTAATTTTAGTTTCAACTCGCAATAATCTCTATCATGCTTAGCTCTTTGTAGTTCTATTAATGATCCTGTTTATTAATAATGGCGTTGAGTTAACAATAATTGCATTATGCAGCTAATTTAAGCAAAGGCTCACGAGGACGTTTTTATTTCCAACATAAAATCCCAGATTTACGACGAAGTCTCGTGCTTCACTGTAGCTTTCATGATTCAGCTACATAAATAAGCATGGCGTGCGTGCTTGTCTCTGCTCGTGATGCGTGTTGCATTGTTATTAATCAATTAGCTCATTCCAAAATCTGTTATTGATTTTCATCAAGCCGATAACGGCATGACTTAAATCGTATTGTAAATACAGACTACTAATTTCGTAAAAAAAAAATCTTTATAAGTAATTCTACTTACATTTGATTTAGAAAAAGTTACAGAAATGGCAGATAGATTGTTTGATTGTTGAGAATTTGGGGAAAAGAAACAATATTTTTCACCAAAACTTTATGAAAAGTTCGAATTATATTTACGATGAAGTAGTGAAATAAACTCCGCAAAGAGTTATTTACTATCTTCGTAATCAATAATTTAATCTTTTATTTGTCGATATTTGCATCATTTATTATCAATTCAATATTTCATTAGCCAAAGATTTCGGTATTAATACCACAAAAAATTAGAACAACAACTGAAAGGGCATAGAAATTATACCTATTTACGAAAAGCCTTTTGCAGGTACCATCAAATACGATTATTTGTCTCATTTGTCATCACAAAACGAAGTTTTTTGTTTGGTCTCGCATCCTTTCAATTGAAAGCCTTCTTAATGGCTTTCTTTTGCCACAAAAGCAATCATTATCCATGCGAATGACGTCATTTTGAGGGTCCTGTACTAGAAAGTGAAAAATGAATACCGCTATAAGTTTCTAAGTTCGATTTATCGTTTCTTTTTTGGTTGATGTAGTATTTTTTCTTCCTTATTGAAACTTTTAGATATCACTTAATTCGCTATTTGCTAGAAGCAACATGGCTGGCTTTCTTCTTTCTAATCTTTTAGAGAATGCCGAGAATGGGGAAAAAAATTCGTAGATTAGCATTTTTTTTTTGGAGGAAGGCAATACAATTTAAAGTTATGAATTGAAATTTATGAAAATTCTTTGATGTTTCTTGATGCAATTCTTCTTTATTTGAAATGCATGTATAAGTAGTTTAAATTAATAAGTTTCCTATTGAGGTAAGGATGAGATAATATGATTTAAATTGATAATAAAGTCCATTCGTATTCAAGCAGCAAATACAGCATTAGTACGGGTAGAAGATGACTGTGTATACATTACGTTTTTAGAAACGTAATGTATACACAGCGCAGATGTTTTTATGCAATACTTTCTTTATCTTTCTGGTGGGCTATATAAATTAACTGTTAAGCAATACTTGTATTCTATCATTAATCAGGTAAAATGAAATTTCAACTGCTCATGTTACCCGTTCATATTCTTTTACACTGGAGCACTTCAAGGCAGCTCTTTTCGTTAGTTTTCATATGATTACAGGCACACTTATGTAATAAACGTTTTTTCCCCCTCTTCATGAGAAGATTTCAATCTGCCTAATGAACGAAATTGTTTAACAATATGCAAAATTCTACTGTTCATCACATGAAACTGGGCTAAAATTCTCCATAAAAAGAAATGTACAATTTGGTCTTTGATAACTATCAAATTATGCTGTTTGGTATTTGTTGACTTTAGCAATTGTTCTCGTGCAGTATAAGTGTGATCTCTTTATTGTATGGATAGATTTTCCACTTGTTTCAGTGCAGCATTGAAGGATGGGAAGATAGCGTCTCCGGTTTGGGATCTACACGCTGTGGGTTTGAATTCCAATGTGACATGGATGTTTGTAGAGATCCTCAAAGTGATAAATGATTGTAATCATCCAATATGAGTCATCATTCTGCTTATTGATTTGTCTAAGTGGTTTCAACAAGGTATGGTGCTATATACACCATACTAGGTGTGTATAGCAGAGTACTGTTAGAATCTAATGCTTAGTTCACGAATTGTGAACAACCAACAGAAAGTTTCTGTAATTATGGTAAATATTATTAATTACAGGTATTATGTAGGCTTGCACTAAAAGAACCATTATTGCTATGTTATGTTTCTGTTAAAGGATTCTTCTATGCATCTCAAGATTCATTAAGAAATGCAAAGATAAACGGTTTATTGAGGCTAGTCGATATAGCACCGCTTAGAAGTATTTTTGCTGAAGTGATGCTGAGTTTTGTATCTTTAATAATACTGATTTTTCAGTTTTAAATGAATTTTAAAACTTTTTTTTCATGAAACTCAGAAACAATGTACGTTACTGAAACATTGTAGATATCAGCAAGCACTTCCTAAGTTCCTTTTAAACTAGTGGGTCCCAAACTTTTATACCTTGCGCCTTTCCTTTAAAAAAAATTATACAATTCACTTTTTTAAGTACAGCAAGTGCAGCTAAACAGAAATGGCAAGAAAATTAGCTATAAGCATATATATTTTAATAGTATACAAATAAAATCAAGATAAATTGGCTTTTCAAAAAAAAAAAAAACTTTAATGCTATGTTTAAAATACAGTACATAGACTGCTTCTATGGTTCGCACTGTAGCATGGATGTTTGTGAGTCTTTTAGGTGCCTGCGAAAAATTGCTTAAGAGTGATTATATATTAACTCATATTTTGAACTGAACGGTTAATATCATTAACTGAACAAATAAGTGGGAAAAAGTTTAAAAAAATAATAATTGGATTTTCCTGCACTTCATCGAAACAGTTGCAAAGAGTGAGATTTAAAAATAAAATATGAGGAGCTCATAATATTCGACTTCTATGAAATTCGTATAAAAGCTCTCCTAGAATTCGTTTTCCTGCATATATCACAATTCCATTCTGGTTCGATGGATTTTGCTGAAATTTGATATGAGATCCTTAGCAAGTTTCGACAAGTTCTCAATTTCAGTTTCAATCGGACCTCGGTGGAAAAATTACGCAAAACTAAATTATGTCTACAGTACATAAAAGTGTGCATCAGGTTCCACTGCAGTGATAGTGAATGGCGTAACCGTAGGAATAAGCTACAGTGAATAAAAACTGAAAATCACAACAGCGCATGCGTATAGTGGAAATTCATAAATGTCTCTTTGGTCTCGGATCATTCTAATACAAGTTCTCTGAGTGATAGTGTAGAGAATATATAGAATGATTGCTCATAACCGGTTGTAGAAGTAGACAATTCAGATATATGCTTTTAAATTACTTAAATTAATAAATTAATTAATAAATTGCTATACGTGTAAAATATACAATATTTTTACAAAGTTCGGTTAAACAGCGAAGCCAAACTATATGCATGTTCTGTGTGCATACGCGTATTAATGAGCATAATTTCTCTTGTTTATATTTTCTTTAAATTGCTAATAGCTTATTTTCTCTATCCACAGCTAGTATTACCATATTGGAAATTTTATAATTTCTTAGCACTGGTTTTTCATCCCAAGGGGAAAAAAACTCCGATGGTGTACACATAAATTAATAGAAAATTAGCAATGACTCGTTAATAATATCGATTAGTAGATTAATACTAATTACTCGTTGATACATAATTAGGTTTGTAGAACATAGCGAGTGCTATTCTTATCGATTTACGTCTAATAAGTAATCAATAATGTTACACTTGATGGCATTTTTCTTAATTCTATAAACAACAGAATATAATTGCAGGAAAAACAGAAGGGAGAAGTTACACTGTGATTCTAAGACGCTTCCTACAGAGGTCATTAGTGGGCATGAAGTTCTGACGACCCAGTTTCGCACTTTACGAATGAGTTAATTGGGTATAATTTTTAGGAATCCGTTATCTCCCCCCCCCCGATCGTCTAGTATTTCCTTCCGAAATACACAACTCTTATTTTTTTTTAAAAAAAGTAGCATGCCTTAAAAAATGTACCACTTACTATTCTATAATGCGCATATAAAGTAATATGAATAGGAATTGGATATTTCAGAGAGTATATGACACCGCCAGGAGTCGTTTATTCTGTTTTGACGAAGCTATTTGGTTGGAAAGTGCTGGATTCGAATTCCATCCAAAGCAAAATATACAAAACCTGTGTATAAATTGTGATATTTTCGGCAGCGCGCGCGCGCGCACACACATACACAAACTCTCGAGTCACGCATACACTACAACAGACACACGGTTACAACTAGCACGCGATACTTCTCTTTTCTCCCTTTGCTTATCTCTCTCTCAGTGTACTTTTATCTTTTTTGCTGTAGGAAAAAAACTTGGTTCCGGCAGTAAAAACGTCAAGTCACTCCATAATTATACAACTCTGCTATTAAAGTACTAATCCGTAATCGATATATAGAATTTCTTTTTCGAATTACGTGTAAAATATTGCAAACTGCATAACATTTAGAAAGGCAATAAACGCTGGTCACTATCTGCCCTATTATACATCGCAGTAAATTCCATCAACTGCCTATGAAGTCATGTAATTAGGGCAGAAAAATTCGATGAATTATGTGAAAGCCTCTGATAATATGGCGCTTTCCATAAAAGAGCTAACCTTTTATACAGATGTTAGTCATCACTCCGGCAAAGAGTTCAATTTCGACTGTTTTTCCCCTCCAAAATCGTAATGAATCATCCAGCGCTGTCAGTGGTAATTTCCAGATCTTGTACGTTATGATCTTTGTACACCCTTTTGTACATCATGCCATTGTTTTGTTGCTACTTTCTAGCAATCCTTCCATGTCACATATTCTTTTCATTCCTGTACCTTTCTATCATTTCCACCTCTTTCTTATATTTCATTCATTTCTCGTTTCCTTATCACTCAGCAACACTTTGTCTTGCCTTTCGTTTTCTTCATCCTTCATTCCTTTCACCTACCCTAATTCGTGCTCTTCTCTGTTACACAAACCCAACAGACGCTTCTATAGATAGTCCCGACGAACACACATACGAAGAAGTGCACACACCGGAGGTCTTTACGAGGTTTGCCATTTTTCATCTTGCCATAAGAGCAAAAGCACCGTCTAGAATAAGGAGGAGAAAAAAAAAATGTGGAAAAAAAGGAAGAGGGTGGTGAGCATGTCCAAAAGGTTTTATTCCACTGTCTATCTGATAAAGCTGGGTGTTTTAAGTCGGCTGGCCGCAATAGTGTAGATATGACTTCCTTGATAGTCCTTTCAGAGCTTCTCGAGTCTCAGAATAAGCTTACGTAGCAATGTTAGGTACAATGGGGACTAAGAGGATAAGTTTGCTTGGCACTGCAGATGAAGAATAGCAGGCAGAGATGCGTTTGGAAACTAGTAACCATTTATCTTTTCGCCTTCCAAGCGACCTATCTTCGGTGGTTTTCAGAGAGACTTTTTCTGCCCTTTAACGCCATTTATTCAATTCACAGATACTTTAAGGGGTTCCACAAGGAAGTGATTCTCATCCGGTACTTTTTTATGGTGAATTTGTAATTTTTTTTATTCTTTTTTTTTAAAGCAACATGATCGTATTTCACTTTCATTTATCGTTTTATTTGTTGATGAGACATTTCCGATAAATATGAAAATAAAACGAAACCAAATAAAAATATCACATGTAAAGGGTCAAATATGTATAAACTAATACCGAAAATCAACAATAATTATAAGTTATTGTAATCGCGATGAATTCTTAAGTTATCCTATGTTTAATTCAACTGTTATGATGTAAGCAATCTTGAAACAAGTTAAAAAAATCCAGAAACTAAAGTGACGTGTAAAAACTCGCTTTAAATCAGGCCACGACCGGCCTGTTTTAAAGCATGTCTATAATAGTTAGCGTTATCAGAATAAAAACCAGCAATTTTGTTCAGTTAAGTAGGAGTAAAAATAATTCTTTGCGATTTAATAAATATATTTTTCTCTTTCTTTCATTGATGAAACGTGACGTTAGCCTTCATATGGAGTTACAGTAATAAGCGTAGTTTCATTTAAAGCTATTACTTTTTTTTATGGCGTTTGTAATTTTTTTAAATTTAATATAAAAAAAATCCAAAACGAGGAAGTTTTTTAGATAGAACTGTAGGCTTCATTTGATCGCAAAAAAAGCAAAACATGCAATGACACTAGATTTGCTACTGAACTATTCATTGGCAGAACATGACGTCACAATGTATAGGTCTACGAGGTGGACCTCGCACGCAGTGCTATGCAATTTGTATAACTGGGATTTAGTACGTTTATTTTTGCAGTGGCTTAGTTGCTAAATGATAAGACAACTGTAATTAAACTTTAATAGTTTAAAATTCTGTTAAGAACTTGGAAAATCTCCTCCAGAGGCATTTCCTATAGCACGTTTACGGGAGGAATGAATCACATGCGCGTGTTTCGCATTTCTGGAGGATGTGAATTTAAAAGATTGATTAGCACTCAATATGGTCAGTTACGACACGTGCGGTTGGAGCCACTGAAAGGTGATGCACGATTTCCATACGATCGCAACTTGGTCTTAGCCCGATGTTAATTTTAAACCCAAATCATTTCCATTGGGACGTGTCATTTCATCACGCAGGAGGACTTAAATATGCAACACGCTTGTGAACACGTGCCACGTCACACGTTTCAGAAAAAGAGTGATGGAATAACGTCTCTGGTGACATAATTGATTCAATAGATAGATAGGCTATCGCACCTTGCTGAATCATGCCACAAAGATGAAATATGGCTGTCCTTTGACATACAAAATAAAACTATGAATCGAAAGTAATTTTTCTACTGCTAAGAAAGAAATACTCGTAAATGCGAAGTTTAATAAGATACCCAAAAGATCACATATACACTCCAGACGTTCCATTAACGCCTATTATTTATTAACGTATGAATAGGGAAACTTATACACAAATATTCACGTAACAAACTCTTAGAGATAGTCTACTGGATGAAAATGAGCTAAGTTGCTGTTTTATGCCAAATAATATCCGATGGTTCATGAGCCTCGTCTTCAAAAAAGAAATCTGCTTATGCATTGCCAAAACTGTTTTCTAGTTCTTCTTCAGGCCCTGTAGAGAAAGCAGGAACAGTGAACGTAGGTGAAGGTCTAAGTTGGTGTCCCAACCATCTCAGTTGATGTTTTTGAATTGTTTCTATTAGGAGGCTTTGTTGGCTTTATTAAAGAATGAGTATTAGGAATTTGATCTTGTCATATATATCCTGGTATTGTTCGAAAGCATGTTGTACCAACGCTATTGATGATATTAACTGATTGTTGAGCAGTGATGTTCCATGTCTGGACACCATACGCAAATGTGGCTTGACTAGTGGTTTGGTGTTTTGAATTTTGATATTTATGGTGAAAATATACTCTTATACAATGAGATAAATATCATGCTGTTTACGTTAGTGTAAGCATAGCCATCAGTATTACATTGCTCGTGTTCGTAGAAAGTCAAGAATTGGTTTTTTAATAAAGAGATATTCTTGAGATGGCAATCCACTGTACGTAATGAAAATTTACTTTCTTTATGTAGAGTATTGAAGCTAGTGGGGAGAAAAACGCAAGCAATTATGCCATCGACCTTTGTTAAAACAAGCCTTCAACAAGAGACTACTTAATAAATCCCTTGTTGGTTTTAGATTAAGCATACAATAAGATTTGCAGTTTTATTTACTTCCTATAAGACTTACTTTTATATTTCTAAAAGAATTCGTGAATACTCTCATGGGATTCAAGTCCAAATATAAAATTCGTCTATTTTTCTTTAACACTCATGAGTATCTAAAATTTACCAATTCATATAACCCTTGTTACAATCATAACTCGAAGAATCTGCCTTTCTACTTAAATTCAATATTTAAGCATCTTAATTAGACTTGATTACATTTAAGCTTAATTAAACGGAAGAATAAGAACTCCTCAAGGGACACATTGCGAATTGGAAGATAGAAGTACGATCGGTAAAATTCTCTCTGAGACAATACAGTAAGCGATACAAGAATTAAGTGCTTCAAGAATAGAAGAAACAGCTACTTAATCTTAAGATTTCTTGCTACTTCTTTTCTCTTGAAATAGGGATTTACAATGGAGCGAAAAATGTGCGACTATGCTGGGACAAATTTCGGTGTGTTCAGCAAGTACCTATTGATAGTCAATTTTGACCTTAATAGGCTCTAATCGAATTGATTAGTTATGTGGAAACAATGCTGAGATATCATTGGATTGGTGGCTGCATTGTTGTAGTCTGTTGACAATCATAAATTATCTCAAGTATCGTCATCACTGACGATAAGTGATATTAGTCTGTTCCTTAAAAAGTATTTTCCTATTAATTCGGACATATGTAGTAATCATTATAAATAAGTAACCTATAAAATTCTGCATAACAAATATATAGAGGTATAACAATGAAATTATAATCTAATATCAAGATATAGATCTCCATTGTTGCGTCACCTGACTACTATTTATTGCATACGTTACTTTGCATTATGATGTCATACAGAAGTCCTGTCTAGTTTAGAGTGTGGAAAGAAAGAATAACGTTTCGACAGATGTTTGATTTTCGCTATACTTTAGTAGATTTTTAACATTAACAAGAAGTAGATTTATCGATTCAAAAGAAAACGCGAGGACTGCACACCACACTAAAAGAAAGAATATGCAACTTCCTTAAAAGGTTTGGAAAATACGGATCCGATATATACGAAAGAGCCTATTTTAAAAATAATAGATGATATATTAGGAGGTAGGTTTACCCCGTTCTGTATTCTTCTTATAATCTGACAGGTCCCTTGAATACCACAGACTCCAATGGACAGTTTTGCACGTAGGATTAGGACACTGACTTAGCAATTATATATTAATGGATACGTTAATTAATATCGGTATCATTAAGATCAAATTAGGGAATTATTAATGATACGATTAATTATAAAGTCACTCTTTACTGAATCTGGGAATATCAATGTGTTTAAATAGTTCCACCAATGTTGAATTCTTTTAACGTCAGCATTAAGCTAACTTTTGCATAAACCTTTTTTTTTTAACCGGAAAAGCTACAACGTCAATGAGCCGTGTTACATTTCAATCTCCACGGCAACAAGTGATGTTCTGAATTGTTATTCTTGGATGTAAAACTCATAAAACTGAAACGCTGTATTTCATCAACATTTTCTGTTGCTTATTTTTCTGTTAAAGGGCAGAATTTCATAACAACAGCTCTTTGGAGTGTGTGTGTGTACGAAACTAATTTTGATGAGAAGTTTTAAACCGCAAACATACTTGGAATTCTTGCCACTGGAATGTTCTTATTGCACCTAACGGTTCATGGCTTTTCTAATTATCTCTTGTTTTTTATCGGGTAATATGGGAGACGTTGAATGTACTTAATTTATGAGTGGGCGCCAAAGGTTTTCATGGTGCGTCAGCAACGAGTGATTACCTCATATTTTAGTGTCATCAAGTGTTTGCCCAACAATATCGGCGTGCGAGGTCTTGCGTCGCCATGGTGAATTGCAGTAGTGGTATTTGAAATTCAAGTACGTTCCAGTTGATCGTTTGCTGAATTGTTGAACACTTTAATTTGATGTTACCATAGATACGGTTATTGTTTGGTAAGAAATATGATTTTTTTTTTTCGCGAGCTTTCTTTGTTGGAAATGAATAGAATAACTATTTGCCCCGTGGTAAATTTATCTAGTTCCTTCCTCATAATTGCAATAGCTTGTGTTTGCTTTCACCGATCACTAGGTTATAGAAACACTTTTTCCTCTTCTGTGAGATTCGAAATATGAATATTCAATAACACATTTCATTTATAAAAAACTTAATTTATATGAACATCAACGCCTCCAGGGAGCAGGAAGACAAGACCTTTGCTGGTCGGTAGGAAAGATTTAGATTAGAATCCTGTCTATAGAGTGCGAAGAACCATATAAGAGCCTTTCAAATGAAATAGTCAGTCTTCTGAGGTTTGGGTTCTTTCTCCGGAAACCTTTTATTATTACAAGGGCAAATCAAAGAACACAAACGACAAACCGACATAATATTGACCTTAACTTCGTAGTTACTTAGGTGTAATTCAAAATCAAGTCGTTAAACAACATCAAATTCGGGTTTATTTGGTAAAAGGGGAAGTGCAGCAATCAGAACTAGTACTTGAAGTTAAAAATAGTTCTATTTATACGGATTTTATTATGCTAGACCGCACATAACATAATGATAATTAAATATGTGGCTTTGAATACTTTCGTTTTGTCTATTTTATTCGTTGATGCTTTTTACATTTGAAAACAATATTTTCCTTAATATTTAATTTTATAAAATGGACACTTTGTATTTATAAAATAAAATCCTGTATAACAGTGTTTGAAATAAGTAATATTTCCTAAACTACTACTTACCAATTTCTAATTAATATGTTTGATTCATTATCATTAATTTTATGCAACAATCGGATTCCTAATTAGTTTTTTTTGTAACAATCGAAATCCGAGTTATTTTTTGTTTGTTAGCAAATGCATTCCGAATTAGTTTATTTCTAACAATCACATGGCATATGATTGTTAGAAATAACAATATATTTTTAATAATTATAATAACAATTGTTAAATTATTATTATAATTATAAAATTTAAAATTTACAATAATTACTATAATTAAAAATTTAGTTGCCTAAAGTTATTGTTATTATAAAAATAACTTTAGGCAACAATCTGAATTGTTGCCTAAAGTTAATAATAGAACGACGGCTAAACATTAATTTCAGGCGACAGAATTTATGTGAATGGCAATGTGAATAGAAATGCTTATTGGAGGACTGAATGGCAGGAAAATACTCGAAAGATAATTTAAACAAATCTCTACCTATAATGTACTTTACTATAAGCAAAATAAATTAATGTAAAAAATTATTAAAGCTTAATTATCCATAAACTAGTGCAGCTTAGTGTAGAGCCGCACCTTATAGTAGAGCAGGATTTCCAGATTATCCAATCCAGGCACTAATACTGATCTACTTACTAACATTTTACGTGTCAGTTTATCGAACATTATTGTGAGAACCAAGATTCGAAGGCACTTATAATCATGTTTACCTGATAAATCTAATTAAATCGACACAGGGGCAATATACGCATGCTATCATGAACTAACATAAGATTTTATGCACTTCATAATCGCATTAATAAGATTCAAGCTATGTGAGATAGAGCCGATTGAAAAATACAGACAAAAAGTCAATCTTATAGGATTTATATTTTATTATGAATTTGTAAAAATGAATTAAAGTCTATTCGTTCACCATTCTTGTATTAGCTGGAGTTAATAACGGAAAGACTGATACCGGTATTATTACACGAGATGTTCGAGGATACCAATAAAAATACAAGTCGTGACAGCTGACAAAGGACAAATATGTTCTCTAGCAATCGGTTCTGTATGCTTAGTGATCTCTGGTTTCATTCTGGACACACTATAGCACCAAGCCTTGTCCACATCTGTCAATTAAGGCGCCGTTAGCTTGATGTCTATCGCTAACAAATTTTTCATTGGAGGTGAGATTAGCTTGGCGCTTAAACTTGCGACATAACACTGGAAGCAGAAATGTTACCATTGCTAAGTGATTAAATCATTCGTTAAATGGCGCCACTCCGACAGATTTGGAATCGAGATTGTTAATGGATAATTATTAACGTAAGCACTTAAAATGGCATCGATTCATATAATAATAAAATGCACTTGAGCAGAATTGCTCTTTCCAATTTCCACACATTACCGTGTCTTAAAGAAACGATGCTATTCAGCCACAATCACGCGCAACAAAGCAATCCTTTACATTTATTTACGTGATCAACAAGTCCTTATCTGCGGCATCATTTTTCAACCTCATCAAAAAAAAAGGAAGCAATCGTTTAAAACAACCAAGCGTATTTGTAATCTTGATTTAAACGAATTGCGTGAAAATGTTTAATTTATTCGCAATTTTCTGCGGTTTGTTATCGCTTAGATGTTTCTTATTTGTCAATCCTGGGTAATTGTTTCTATCCCTAACGTGTTTCATTGTTGATGCAAAAGCAGTTCTCGCGTGTAAGAGTGCGCGCGCGGAGAAGAGTGCAGCGCGCGTTGCTAAGGTGATATGAAAGAAGTAAGATTGGGAGGGGGTGGGGATAGTAACGATGACATCTAAATAGTGTTTCTAATGCAGAGCACGGCGACAGTTTAACCGGCTAATATAAATTACCGCGTGAATGACATACTGGCAACTGCACGTGAGCCTGCTCGCGGTTGCCTGTCCCTTTGTGTATTTCTCTGGCACGACACCATTAGAGTAAATGCAATTTGTCACGCTGCCGCCAGGCGCTAGGGCAATCCATCGCTCTGACCATCTTTCTTTACTGCGAAAGATTAATGAAACAAACGGCGCGTAATTAATTTTTGGGAGATAAAGGCACTTTGAAGTAATTTGATTTATTCTTCCACTCTTATCTTCTTGATTGCAATGAAATGGGATTACAAGCCGGACTGCCTACTGAGAAGGCTGCCGAAACATGCCACTACTTTAGTTCGTGCTATAAAGTGATATTGTTTTTAAAAGGTGTAACTATAGATGGCGATTGTAATTTCGGTGCCCTTTGTGTTCAGGTAGAATTACAGAAGACATTAATGATGTCTTCGCTGAGATTTCTTAAAAACGTCTGTTAGGACGAATAATTATCTTCCACATATGATCTTTGCCTTCTTGATTCGCAGCGAAATAATTAGCTTTATTCACGCTTCCGCTGTAAGTCTTTGCTAATAAGGTATGACTAGAGTATACGATCCTGTGCAAATTATTAGGAATCCTTTGATTTCAAACAGTTCAAAATTTTGAAATAAAAGATTTCAAACTGTTCAAATCGCTTAAGAGGAGTTAGATATAAAAGAGTTGTTTTTTGATACTAAATTCAGTAGCATAAATATGTCGCATAAAAATGATACGGAATTCTTAAAGATGTTTTTTTTTTTTTTTTTTGTAACTCCACCCATGAAGGTCACTTTTGTAACTCCACCTATAGCACATCAGCACCGTTGGTGGGTTAAACATTTTTTTCTATCTTTTTATTAGTTTATTTTCTAGAGACCAACGGGGAACTTTTTCAGGCTACTTCTGAAAAAGTAGCCTGTTCGACTAATGCTTCGTAAATAGGCGGAGAATTAGTCTAACACCGGGAGATAAAATCATTTTCCATCTAAAGACAATCAGCCATCCACGTCCAGAGCGGGATTTGAACCTGTAACTCGCTGGTCGGAGAGATGATATGCTTGGCACCTGGCCAACCATGCCGCCAATGAACACAGTCCTTTAGATTTTTTTAAAATTATTTCCTCCTCGTGGATCAGATAGGGAAGCCTTTAAAAATCAGGTTTCAACTCAAAACTGAAGTTGACGAAGATGAAATATTAGTAATAAGTTCAGATAGTCCGAATGAGAACTCCTGTCTACAGACAAGACTTTTTACTACCACTTAAGACATTCACACAAACGTCTATGCTACGGTGGGATTCGAAATTCCATCCTGTAGATTGAAAAGTGGAGAAACTATCCACTGATTCAACTGTACACGCTCTTTGTGAAGTCCTGTTTTACATACGATAATGCCAAAATAATACTGACTACGAAAATCATTCCCTAATTTGTTTTCATTTAAATCATAGTGATTAACACTATAAGACGAGTAAGATGATGTTTGTGATGTGAAATCCGACATGCAAAAAACTTTATACCCTACAGGAGACCAAGTAATATGCCTTTATATGATGGGAATCGGACCCACGTAATTTTCCACCTAAATGGCGTTGTCTCTACTTTGGTACTTTAGGTGAGGCTAATTATAAGATGCTTCAAGAAAATGTCATTTAAAACTAACTCAGATCCTAACATTTTCCCTGTGTTGAGAGATAATCTGCTCAAAATATCTAACAAGACTGCTAAAATCTGATCGTTATTTATTTATTGAAGCATTCGATTCTAAACAATGAATTAATATTATTGTTGTCAACTTTTCTAACAATTTAATCCGAAGTCATTCTTGTTTCATATATATTTAGCTCATTGTTACGTCTTCATATTGTATTATTATTAAAAAACGCTAGACTTTATTATGAAATAATGCAAGCATTTCACGTTTTTTGATCATTATTTTTGAACTATTCCTGGTTTAATAGTTTTATATTTGTCAAGAATATCATTAAAAAGAGTAATTATAGCTGATAATTAAGACAAATTTGAACTGAACTCTCGTCTTAACTCTTAATTAAAAGATCAGTAAGTGAAGTTTGGAAGATAAGACGAAGAAAGTTTCTATATCTGTCACCTTTCTTCAACATATATTTAAACATAACATATAGTTATTAAAAAGGATTTTCATTTTTGATTTTGAGTATTTGAACTGATTTCACATCCTCTGGTCATTAAATATAAAAAGGGAGCTGAAGTGTTTTGTCAGAGATGAGGGATGTAAGGTTAATAAGCCAATGTATTATTGCCTAAAAGTTGTTTGTGTGTTCTGCTTCTGAGATTGGTTGACTCACCTTCAGATGAAAAGTCTTACAAAGGTTCACATTTTAGAAGGGATTGGAATCTAAGTGTTTCCGAACAAAGGACAGAGAGAAATAAAACAGCGAGGAGATACTGCACACGTCTTCCGCATTTGTCAATCAATGATAGCTCATTGATTTCTGATTTGATAGAGCAAACGCATACTAATATAATACTAAGAAGTAACACAAACGTGCAAATTTAAGACCTCCTGTGAAGGCCTCCACTTTGAAATCCAAAAACACTAGCAGACAAGAAATAATTTTAAAAATTCTTTAATAAAGGACTAAAAAGCGTGTCAGTAAAGAAATATAAAATGAGTAATATAATAATGAAACTAAAAAGATGAAAGATCATACAGGCACTCCTGTTCGAACTGTTCTGCTTTAAACAAATCAAACTGCCTTGAATAATATATACTAAAATTACTGAAGAGTGAAACGCAATTAATTAATCCTAGCTTTTTATCAGTTTATTTTATAGTACAATTTAATTATATATTTCTGCTGTAAATATTTTTTTTTGCAGCCAACAGAAGGACAATAAATTAGGACTAACTGGGGAAATCCTTAAGTGTCTTTCAACTTGAATTATTTCTTTAAAAAGCCGACATGCCTACAGTATAATTAAATTAGGAGAGTCAACTAAGTAAATAAGAAATGCGTTATTTAAATGATAATAACTACTAAAAATGAAACAAGTTAAGTGGGAATATAAAACTGTTTAACAGTATTCTACGTGGTTGTTGTGTATGAGGGAGAAGTGTTAAAGTTCGTGCGTGTTTTTTTTTTTTAATTTTATTTTATTATTTTTTTTTTTTAAAGGCAGCATGGAATGTTTTACAAAAAGACTTATTCAAAAAGCTAATTTACCTTTACTGGAAAAGCAATTATAAATGTTCGTAGTGTAAAACAGACTTCAAAGTGGTGTTTTCAACAACAACAAAAAAGTTGTTGTTGTTGTTGTGCCATCTTTTCCTTCTATACTTGGAAGATTAAAATTCGCATAGAAAATTCGATTCTGACAAAAATTGAGATTTTTTTTCTTGAAATTTTAATTTCTAACTTGAATAACACAAAAATACTCTCAGAAATGACAATATTGTTATGAAAATAATGTCAACAAGACTAAATGGCAAATATTTTCTCTTCATTAAAAAAAACAAATGAAGCATACACCTTAAACAAATCATGCTTAGTTGTAGGAAAATAAAAAAATAGACTAATTGGCGTATTCAATTAAATGTTTTGCTAATTGGTTTTCTATTTATATGTTAGTTAAGAAACATAAGTGATGACGAGTAGTGAGAATAATAGAAGAACAGCGTATTTCTATCAAAAGAAACTGTGCGTGACAGCTCTTATACACCAGATTTTAGCATTTTGATCAAAACTAGTATTTTATGCAGAAGAAAAATACCCATAAAATACTCATAAATCAGCTGTCTTACATTCTCTGTAGAGAGCAGGCGAGGCCATTTTAGACCTATCTAACTTTGGGGATTCAGGATAGCCCGCCCAATAAACAGTAAAAGTAATAAATGGCATGCGGTGAAGAGAAGCAGACAAGTACCACCATTTAGTGTCCCTACTCCTAACGTAGTATATTACTAACTGTGTAGTGCGGGTTATAATCGATTTTCTTGAGTTTACTGAACGATAAACCATATTTCAGCAGAAAACAGTTGTTTGCCATTAGTTTTTTCAAAGCTTTTTATAGCTATCTTTTAAGTGTTTATTAGTTTTTAATTCTTAGACATTGCAGAATGCCTTAAAGAACAGCAATATACAGACATTTAAATTCAATCATGAATCATTTATTCCAGCAATTTAATTGGATTACAGCCAAGCGGATTATTCTCAGGCAAATTTATAAGGAATAAATCAACTTATATATCATTTGCTTCTATTGAAAAGTTTCCGTTCACATAACTGCTCAATTTCCCTAAAACTGATTCTAAACTCCAAATTTTGTGTTTTTTTCTCAATAAATACCGAAACTATTTTACAATCCTTCAAAACAATTCTGAAGTGTTATTGCAAATTCATACAGCGAAAAATTCTAACTTGTGTCAGCTGTTGTCCAAATAGGATGTCGTTTACTTTTGTTTTATTTCCTAGTCGTGCTATTGTCTGAAAATGTAACCCCCCCAAAAAAAACGATCCCTTTAGGCATCATATGAACCACAAGATAGCAGACTCATTCATCTAATAGGAAACGTGAATATCACCCACTCTGCAACTGTGTTGCACAAAAACTGAAGCAATAAAGCAGAAAAAGAATAGATTGTTACCCTCGTGTGCATGCTCGTTCTAGTGTATAGATTCCGACACTGGATGTCCTTCGTTTGGCTTCCTTAACGTCAACTTTGTCACTCTTTCATTCAAGTTCTAAAGCCAAGTCGAATTGCTCTTTTCCAAATGAGCAATCAATATGGCGACTCAGGAGACCAATGACGTGGTCCTAAATGTCTTTCCCTTAAATGAGTTTTGTCCGATATAGCCCCAAGGAAAGATTCAGATAAGGGGTAAATACAACTGTTCACTTTCTTTTAAACAGGACAGATAGCACTCAAGTTAAAAACTGGCATTCCCTTGTGTTTTTCTCGTGAACGTTTATTAGCACTTACTCACTAAGAGAAAACGGGACAAAATAGAAGATTTTATGGAGACTTGATAATTGGATAAATTCTCGTGGTGTGTTGTGATGGTGTCAGATATGCTCGCGCTGTAATAAAAAGTAAATGAGACTATTTGTAATAAATGAGGGTACCTTAAGATGGACGTCTCTCAGTTTGGGTTAATTAACAAAAAAAATTTAATGGGTGATCGGTAAAAGAAATGTTTGTATTTTTGGAAAATCTTACGATTAACATAAAGTACAGAAATATGAGTAATGCATAAATAAATCTGTTGTGCTGTTAGATGGAATGTCAGTGATTTACAACCATCCGCTTGAGTTACCAAGTAATCCCCACTCCTTTGAAGTATAATCAGTGGTGAGCTATGGAAATTTTAACAAAGGGCTCGCATCGTCGAGCAAAAAAAAACCGTATTTCACACAAAAACTTTTATTAATACAGCTTGTGTACAAATGCCAATCAAAAAGTATGAGGGGACAATGAACCTGTAAAGGCTATCATTTTTAAACTAATATTTCATGATCTAAACATGAAATATTTGCACACAATCATCTGTGTTAATTTATCTTACATAAGAAAAACATTTTTAAACTATCAAAATATAATAGTCCGCATTTTTTATAAACAAAATAAATTTCTTTTGTTTTTGATAGAAGTTTTTATGACAAACAGTCTATAAATAATAAATAAATATTATCTAAACACAATAATGTCAAAGTACGTTATAGTCCTCTTTTGTTTTTATACTTCAAGTGATAATCAACGGTACCAACTAAGGAGCTTTATTTTATAGTCCTATTTATTTATATGCGATTATGAAAAGTAAATTCTTATTTTTAAAATGGTAGTAACAGTAACTATAATATTTTATTTAATAAAATCACTTTGTTAGGTTACCGTATGAGTTTGTCGCTTAATATATTTCAAAAAATTATGGGTTTTTGTTTCTTTTTTTTTTTTTTGAAAAAATAAAAAAAGTAAACAAGAAGAGCAAGGGATTCTCAAATTTGAGAAAAATTTAACAAAGGGCTCGGCCAAGTGCCCGCGAGCCCCTTATACTCAGCACTGAGTATAATTATATTCACTGATTATTCAGTGTAAAACTGCAACTATTTCTCATTAGCGAGCAAATATTAGTGATATTTTCCTTTTTAAATTAATCATTGATATTAAGTCATATTACAAGACTTACAATATTTTAAATGAATTAGCAAAATTTGCCAACAAACACAATGCGTACTTTTGTATTTATTGCAATAATTTTACTTCATATTTTAATTGCATTTTCCCCCTCTTTCATATTTAGTACGTATATGGGAATAATAATAATAATAATAATAATAATAATAATAATAATAATAATTGTTATTATTATTAAAAGGAGGGCATCTACTCTACAACTCTGCTTCTACCACTCACAATCCACCAACTGGCCCCAACTACACCAACGCCATCTACCGCCGACCACCACAAATACTAGTATTTCCACAGACAATCACAAACATCCATGCCCACGATGGGATTCAAACTAGCAGCCTCTTGACTGGAGAGGGGACACGCTAACCAATCGGCCAGCCAGGCTGGCCAAATGTTAACCAATTTAGAAATTCTCCATGTAGTCTAAATGAAAAATGCATGATATTTTTGTTTAAAGAATGGCCACTTGACAGAAATCCAACTGAAATCACAAAGTATGCGCTAGCTAATTATTAGAACAGAAGTCACGTGTTTATGGATTTAATTAGTTTAACTCAAAATAAAACGTGATCTTAGAAATCGGATCTTGAGTTTGACAGTCTTTTTTTAATAATACCTGTAGTAAGACGGCTTGAACGAGACAAAAGTCTCAAGAAAGAATACGATAAAAATAACTATCTTTAGGTTTTTCAATTTTATTTTAAAATGAATAAAATTTATTATTATTATTCAAGACATTCATGGATACACTGTTTTTTTTTTTTTTTTTTTATTTCCAGTGTTTTACCTTACCATTTCCACAATTCACTTGGCTTCAAAAAACTGTCTTCTAGGAAGCGACAGAACTTATTTAAAGATGAGTTTTATGACTTAAATATTTCAATAAAATCAACCACTTTGCTTTTCCAAACAGACATTTGCCTTGATAATTAATTAGGGAAACAGTGATTCCAAACTCTCACCAGTATAGGATTAAATAAATTCTACTTTTTTTATATTTCAATATTAATTTCAATTAATATAGTTTAATTAGAATTACTATGGGTGACGTCTTTTTCTTCTGCTTTAGAAAGCCTGGATGTTTATCTGAAACGTGATAATATTGACAAACTCAAAAATTTACTTGTTACTCCGAAACTTAACCAAAATCTACCATTCTTTGTTTCAAGTTTTGGTTCAAGTTTCGTAGGGTTACTGGCGACATCTATACTCAGAAATGGATACTAAACACAGTCGCTCAGCATGAATAAATAGAACTAATGCCTTATTGCTTTACACTGTGAATAAATTATGGATAATTATTTGAATAAAACTTAAAGTCTATTCACCTAATAATAGAGTAATTTAAAATTAATTCTAAATTTCAATATTTCATGGTTTAAGTATTACGTAAAATATTTTTAAATCGTATTCGTTTAAAAAATATTGCACATACTATTTAAACGTGAAACTGACCGAAATTTATAATTTCGGTCACTTTCACGCAATTTTAAATTATTTTCAACGAACACATGAAAATTAAGAGTAGGATAGCTTTCGTAATTATTAAGTATTTTATGCTAAATTAATTTGGACAGACATCTAATGTTACCATGATGCTTTTCGTATAGGCAACAGTTATAATAATTCATACAATAATTTATAGCCTGCAAGATATCGCTTTCTATGAATGTGTTCGGTGTGTGCCTGGCTTGTCTGTTTTGAGGAGATTCCAGTTTATAGAAAGAGACTTCTGTAGGATGCACTCGTAACCAGCTAAACTAACATACAACTGAAAAGCCCTCCTAAATGGTCCTCTGGCATTAATACAGGATCGAATACCGGCCTCTGCGACGAAGAACGTCAGTGTTAGAGACTGCGCAAACAATTCATTTAAAGTAAAATATTTATGACAATGATTTTCAAGTCACGTAGCACATATTTAAATGAAACTATAACAGATTGTTCTCTTTAATCATTATTAATACTTAACTATAGTTGAATCGTTTGCGAGTTGTGCGTGCAGTTTTCATTGTTGCCTCACTTTATTATTTAGTCTGCGAACAAGCCCTTCTCAGTACTTTTAAATAACGCTAAGCTATTTCTTTTCCGTTTAATAAAAAGATTAATTTGAAATTGTAAGAAATCTTTCTGAAATTTTTCGTTAATTCCCCTTCATCCTTTTCCTTGTATATTCCTATACTTACAAAAACAATTTATGATGATCCTGACAAGCAAGGAGGGTTATTCTGCCACCAACAGAGATCACTCACAATTGAGTGATCTTCAATCCTGCAATTTCAAATTTAATCTTATGTTCTGCAGACGAAGCTGAAATTAATAATTTCGGTGAGTTGGTTAAGGATCGTTCTAATTTTATTCATGCATTTTTGTATTTTTTACCTAGTACAGAAGTCCTGCTATAGAGACAAAAACCCATAAAAGTTAGCAAAAAAACAAAAAAAAAACTAGGAATTAATTAAAACTTTTAAATATTCATACAAATTTAAATAAATGTCAATAAAGTAGTTTTTTAAATTTGATTTCCACTTTCTTCGCGTAATCCCAAAGGGGCGGGGGACGTCCCATAAGTTGAGAATCACTGCTCTAATCCTACAAATGAGAATAGATTTGGAATAAATTCTCGGGGGCACCCAACCGTTATTTGGAATAGTCAACAACTTTACGAGACTTCTCATCTACGGAACCTCGCTTCTCTGCAAAACCATCTTGTATATTTTGAAAATAGTTCAATTTGCATGAAATTATGGTCATGTTCAACAGATCTGCGTTGCCATGTCCAGATAAAACACTGCAACAACATACCGGTTCGTGAATAGCTGAGTTGTCAAGTACCTCTAGTAGAAACCCGGAGAATATTGCCTTCATCTAGGTTTTCTTTAATCGTAATATAAAAATGAGTCATCTCTACTACTCTTTAAGCAATTTAAGCAATATATCAAACGAAATAAATGTTCATAGCGAGTGATTTCTATTAAAACCGAACATACGGATAAAATATATCAAACATTTCTTCGTATTCGTGTTATTTCAAAAGTATCCAAATCCTTATCGATATGTAAATGCGTGAAGGGTGGTTTCGTGGTTAAATGAAGATTTTAAAAAAATCATTATGAAATACTAGCTTTCGATTTATTTTGAATCATATTACTTTAATTATTGATGTTTACAAAAATAGTAATGTAGGCTTGGTTCTAATATAAGACTAACCGCCATGGCAAACAAAGCTGCACAAATGGCTTCGAGTTCCCAGTGTCCCTTAAATGGGACAGGGGTGCAAAGAATCTCCGGGCTCAAAATGGTGTGTCCACTAAAACTAGGAACCTGGAATGTCAGAACCCCATGAAGCAGGTAAGCTAATAAATACTATCCAGGAAACGAAAAGACTTGAAATTGGGATTTTAGGAATGAGTTAAGTTAGGTGGCCAGAATCAGACAAAACTTGAGTTAATGACATGACAATGTACTAGAAGTAGTGAAAACAACCAACAAAACGGAGTTGGAATAATATTAAACAAAGATGCCAATAAGTCACTGCTGCATTCCCCCTACTCAGATAAGATGGTGTTATTAAAGCTGAAAGGTCAACCACTGGATGTTAATCTTATACAGGTCTATGCCCCTACTGCTGACAAGAATGATCCCGAGATCGAAGAATTCTATGATCATTTAAAATAACTAATGAAAAGGACTTGGAACAAGAAATGAGAAAAAAGATCGTCTTATTCAATTCTGCCAGGAAGAGAAGATAATCACAAACACATCCCGAATGCTATATACTTGGTGATCACCACAGGATAACAATGCAAATATTCTAAACCTATTCAGAAACCAAATGGATTACTTGCTAATTAATCAACGATTTCGAAGTTCCATAAAGAGTACAAAAATCGATCCTAATGCGGATATTGCTTCTGATCGTAATCTACTGGTGACAGAGTTAAAACTCAGACTGAAAACTATACTTAAGAAACAATAACAACAAAAATTTTGATCTAGGAAAGTTAAAAAACCATACATAAGAAAAAATTGAATCAAGAGATAGCACTTATCAAGAATGACGACGTCATGATGGTTGATGAATCATGGGACAAATTAAAATCTGTCTTCATAGAGAAATGTAAAAATGCCTTGTGTCCTGATAGAGCAGTAAAAAAAAAAAAGAAGAAAGATTGGATAACTGATGAAATTCTTTCTCTGATGGATCAATGCAGATCATATAAAAATCACAGTCCAACAAAATATAAATTTTCAGAAATTTATTAAAGGCAAGATCAAAGAAGCAAAAGAAATCTCGATGAATGAAAAATGTAAAGAAATAGAAATTCTACAGGAAAAGCATCACAGTTTTAATCTACACAAAAAGCTGAGAGAGAGACCTCGGGTATATTTAAGAAAGAAAAAAAAAACTACGTATCCTTCAAAACAAAAAGGGAGAAATAATATCCGAAAAGGATGACAAAATACAAGAATGGATGAAAAATGTAGAAGAACACTTTACTGATAACAGACAGAATCCAGAAAATACTTATGACCAGATGGAAGATCCATGCATTCTAAGATTAGAGGAAGAATGTGCGCTTAACTCAGTTAAAAATGGTAAAGCCTCAGGCCCTGATTGAATATCGGCAGAAATAGTAAAGCTATTAGAAGGTGACAATTTATTTATTTTATTTATTTATGTTTATGGCTATATGAAACTGGTAAGTGAAAAGTGCAATCACAATTTCCAGCAACAAATGATGAAAATCTTAACATATAAAAGTTCATTACATAAAAGGCACAATCAGATTTCTAAGTCTTAAAAAAATAAAGCAAAAGTAACTTGTCATAATCAAGCCAGGGACAATTGTCGTCTTACTCTAACAAGTATGACAGGGCTGCATGTTCTCACAACATAAATGTAGCTGTATCCGAGGTTTAATTAGAGAGCAGTTGTGGTGTGAGAAAATTTGATCCATTAGAGGGGCCCATTTCACATTACATCATCTTCTAACATGAGGGGGGAGTTCTGTTGATAGTCACTCTTATAGTCCATGACGAGGACTATGAGAGTGACTACGAGAATAACGTCTTCGGGGTGAGACGGGACCGTAATCTTCTGTTTCCTCTATAACCACCGCCACATCAACTACAGGTCAAGGTCCAGGCTGGAAAGCCAATTCAAGGCCTTACCGTCACTTTGTGGATGTCCTGTAGGCTACCACCGTGAAATTGGCTCCTTGGGCAGTCGTACACAATATAGGAATCGTCTGAGCCACGGGAGAACAGTCACAATAAGGGTGATCTGACAACCCCCCATTTATGTAGAAGGTAGCCACATCTGCCCTGACTAGTTCGAATACTGTTTATTGATGACCAAATCTTCCTAGGAAGATCAAAATCAGGCTGCGGGGCACAAGATCTTCTACCTGGAAGCCGTTTGTTGGTAGATTGTTGGACCAGTGTTCTCTCCATATGTCAGGTGTTGATGGCAGCGCAGCTGAAGAGAGTTCGTCCATGGACCAGAGAGGCTTTCTAGATTTGAGGCGTAGACTAAGTGGGTTTATGAGAGTCTGATGTAGGGGCAGGAGTGGGTTGCTCACTGCTTTATTAAATTCCTTAATCGAGGCTTGTCTTCTCAGTATGTGTGTGGTGGAGCAATGTTAGATAGAACAGGCAGCCAGGAGAGAGGGGTGCTTCTCACTGTCCCACTAATTGTGCGCATGGTAGAGTTTAGCTGGGTGTCTATAATGTTAGTGTGTGTGTACTTCTTTCCCAGACAGGGGCACAATATTCTGCTGCAGAAGTCCTAAGGTCGTTTGATAGTGCAAACGACCTTAGGACTTCTGCACCACAACCCCAGGTTGTTCCAGCAAGCCTTGAAATTATATTTCTGGTTTTAATTTTATTGGAGAGGTTGATGATGTGCTTTTTATAGGTTCGGTTAGGTTAGTCCAGGCTCACCCCAAGGTATTTTGGGTGAGGCTCGTGTTCAACCATTTTTCCACAGAAAGAAAGGTTGAGTTGTCGATTCGCCTCTGCATTGTCAGGTGAAATACTGAGGACACTGTTTTCTCTGGATTTGGCTTCAAGTACCACTGCTTAAAGTGCTCTTCCAGGGTGTTCAGGTCTGTGTTCAAGGTTGATTCTAGGTTGGTAAAGGAGGTGGATTGATGTAAGATCGCTAGGTCATCGGCATACATATACTCGCTTGATCTGGTATGAGGTAGATCATACACGTAGATGTTAAAAAGTATAGGGGGTAACACAGAGCCCTGAGGAAGACCGTTGTGAAGGAATCTGGGCCTGCTCTTTTTTCCGCCAATATGGACCCGGATCTTTCTGTTGGAGAGAATAGAATCAAAAAGTTGGAAAGTTTTTTACACTTTATAATATTTCCTAGTTTTAGGAGGAGGAACCTGATCCATACTGTGTCATAAGCTGATGTTAGGTCAAAGAAAGTAGCTCCGGATTTAAGGTTCTTCTGAAAGCCTGCTTCAATTTGAGTTGTCAGGGCCAGGACCTAGTCACAGCAACTTCTTCCTGGCCTGAAGCCATCTTGTTCAGTCGGCAGTGCTCTTTCGATGAGTGGAGAAATTATTTTAAGGAGAATTCTTTCAAAGAGCTTAAAGGTCGTGCAAACCAAAGAGATAGGTCGCAGGTTTTATCACATCATTTGGATCTTTCCCTGGTTTGGGCACAGCAATTATTTTGGCTTCCGCCACAGCTTTGGTAGTTTACCAGTCATGATGATGAAGGTGACAATATTACTATATTAGTAAAGCTATTTAATAAGATCTACAATACAGGCACAATCCCTAAAGATTGTTTCAGTAGACCTTCATCGTGTTACCTAAAAAAGCAAATGCGTAAACTTGTAATGACTATAGAATGATCAGCCTAATGAGTCATGTTCTCAAGATTTTTCTGAAAATAATTAAAAAAAATACAGAAAATGTGAAGACACCATCAATGATGCCCAATTCGGCTTTAGAAGCGGTTTGGGAACGGCAGGGGCTCTTTTCCATTCTCAAATCTTATTCAAAAAATGTAGTGACCAAAACAATGAAATATTCATTTGCTTCATCGACTTCGAGGAAGCATTTGACAAAGTCCAACATACTAAAATGATTGCTATTGAAAAGAATTGGATTAGGTGGTAAAGACATCAGTATCATTGAAAACTTATATTGAAACCCAAAGGCATCTGTTCAAGTTGGATGACATTATTACAGACTCCATTAACATCAAACACGGGGTAAGGCAAGGATGTGTGCTGTCACCTCTTCTTTTTAACATATACTCAGAAGCCATATTTCAAAATTCTTAAAAGGAAGAGATGAAGGGATTAATGTAACAGAATCTTCAAAATCTTCTTGAATTAGTGAACGAAGAGAGTAAAAAAATAGAATTAAGAATAAATATTATCAAAACTAAATTCATGGTCATAAGCAAGAAACCAATTCTTAATTCGACACTTTCTTTAAACGAGAAACAAATAAAAAGAGTGAAAACTTTTAAATATCTCGGATGCTGGTTAAATGAATGCAATCCAGAATTGAAATGGCAAAAAAAATTTCTCCTGATGAAATCAATACTGTGTAACAGCAATTTAAGTTAGAGCTTAGAGTACGCATTGTTAAATGCTATGTATCGTCTGTACTGCTGTGCGGTGCAGAAACGTGGACCATGAAGACAGCATCGATTAAAAAAAAACTTGAAGCCTTTGAAATATGGTTATACAGAAGAATGTTAAAAATCCATGGGTAGCAAAAAAAAAAAACGTCCAATGAGGAAGTACTGGTTGGATTGGTTTGTTCCAGGCAGGATTTAATATCCTGCCTGGAACACATGGGGAAATCATGTGTACATTTAGATATCATGAAAAGAAAGAAAACTGCATATCTTGATCACCTACTTCGTAATGAAAATTATAAGACTTCAATTGATTACAAAACAGGGTATAAATCGAAGAAAATGACAAGGAAGACGAAGAAAATCTTGGCTGGCAGACATCAGACAATGGACTGGCATGAGCTCTGAGGGACTGTTCAGAGTGGCTGAGGATCGCTCAAAATTTGCAAAGGTGGTCGCCTATAGGAGATAGTACCCAAAGAAGAAGAACCAAGAAGAATATAGCACAAGAATCAAGTTGTTGTTTTTTTTAATTCCAAGCAACACGGAATTCATATATGCAGTTCTAAATCCAACTTGATATTTGCCATGTTTCTAAACTGCTGGTAGGCATTGAATTCTTTAATTCTAATAAGTGTTCTTGTTGAGTAAAAAATAAACGAGTCCATCGCGCATACACAAGAAAACAAATAAGGATAAAGTTTAGAGACATCGATGGCTAAGCAAAGTGGTTATTTTTCTATGGGACGATGGCCATTCTAGCTAATTCTCCAATGCGCACCAATCATACGTTGAAACAACTACTGATTATTGGATCACAAATTGCATGATCTTTGATACTTTAGCAGTAAAAAAATCAAAGGTCATGCAATCATTACAAAGTAGACATTCACGACGAGTACAGGAATGTTTTTACTTATATAAAAGTAAATAATTATTTGAATCCGTGGCTAAAGAAATCTTCATCTGCTTCTTATATAACTTCATCAAAATTTGATACAAGGAAGCCATACTTATGAATTATCGCCATTAGAACAAAAGGATCCTTAATATCAATATATTTTGAGTCTAATATAACTACTAAAAGTAAAATAATACCTTAAAAAGTAATGAATTTCGCAATAAATGCATTACTTTTTATGGTATTATTTTACTGTTAGTAGTTCGAAGCGTTTTTCATAGGAGTTACCATCCATTCAAGATATCTGGTCAAACTTCTGTTGTAAATTTATATCATTTGTATTGCACAATGCTCCTATTTGAATAACTACTCTAACTACTGCTTTGCATAGGAGAATAATTACATCTACGTGTCTTGCAAATTAATGAAAGAATCTTAATCCCAATCCTTGTTCCTTTATTGCACTATTTTGGAAACTTCGTATCGCATTGCTCTACTATTCCTAGGTTCTTTACATCTCCCACTGTTTTGATCTCTTCCTTTCCTGCATAGTAGGTGAGTACCCTCAGAAATTTGTTAACCAGCTGAAGGGTCTGACACTTGAAGCTCTTAAATGTGAGTTCCATTTCTCAGAGCAACCAATCATTCGATTAAATCCTGCCTGAAGCAATAGAACTTGCTTCGTTATTTATTAACTTTCCCATTTGCTTATCTACAAATAACAGGGATCGATATTAAGAACGGATCCGATATTGGTTCCGGTAGCATTTCACTAGTTTTAGGAGTCCAATTGAAGGTATAACTATTCGACATAACTCTGCTTTCTCTCATGTTTCGTTCTTCTACTCACTTCAGTGTATACTCATGATGCTGGGCTTCGCTAACATCGAAATAAGACAATCCGATATAGTACGATAGTAACAGTATCGGATGTCATACTAAAATCCAAATATATGCTGATTCAACTTCTGACTTTCAAACCTTTAATAAAGTTATCTCAATTTGATAAACAGGACTAAGCATGTCGTGATTCACTTATTACTTTATTGATGAACTAATTTTAGAATTCTACTGTGTACGTTCCCCCCCCGAAACATTTTAAATTGATCTTAATTCAAAGTAATGCCGTATTTTTTTTTTTTTTTTTTAAAATTACTGAAATGTAATCATTAAATTTCAATAAAGAGAGAGAAATTCAATTTAGTGTAATATTTTCGCAATAGATGGCACCAGAGTACTACTACTGAAGACAAATATCTGACAGTGGATTGGAGTGAAATAATGACTAAGGAAATAAGACGGACGGGAAAGAAGAAAATATTAAGTTAAAAAAAAGTACAATTATAGCTGAACTTCTTAATTAAGAGGACGTGTTTAATATACCAAGAGACTAATCATGTAAGAGCAAGAAAGCAGAGACTGCAATAAAAGTATTTTAACTTAAATGGCCCGATTTTTTTTTTTGATTTTTTTCTTCTTGTCTTTCCTACCCTGTTGACACTGTCAGAGCAATCGAATAATAGCGCAGCCACTGTTTATTTAAGGGAAGTAGACACCTGCAAATAGATTAAACATCATAAAACGTCTTGTGTGTATACGAGGTTTTTCTATCCTCTGTGGGCGGTGAACAGAACAGTCGTTTAAAGTGGGTTGACGTGACAAGAAAGCGTAAAATCTCTGATTAAGGAGTTCTTCACGAAGCTGTCTTGATTTAAAACCCTTAATCCATCTTTATTTATAGAATCCGCACGGCGATCGTGTAATTTATTATCGGTATGAAATTTATTGGAAACGTGTGATGTTAGGGTTAGTAAAGTAAATGCGTTGTCTTACGTTAAAACAAAAAAAAAAAAAAAAAAATTTTTTCCCGGAAGTTTTCTTCAGATTTTTAATCTGTATTCAGTTTTTATTTTTCTTCATTTAGAATTTTAATTTTTCTCTTTATAATTTTTCCTTCGTTTACAATTTTACTTCTTGTCTTTATAATTTTTTCCTTCATTCAGAATTTTACTTCTTTTCTTTAGCATTTTTCCCTTCGTTTAGAATTTTACTTCTTTTCTTTATAATTTTTCCTTCATTTACAATTTTCTTCTTTTCTTTAGCATTTTTCCTTCGTTTGGAATTTTACTTCTTTTCTTTATCATTTTTCCTTCATTCGGAATTTGATTCTTAATTATTTTTACTTCATTATTAGAATTTTACTTATTTTTTTCTTCAGTATCAGAATTTTTCTTCATTTTTAGAAAAATTGAATAGATAAAAGGAAGCATCTTAGAACTGCAATTATTTGCTCTTCAAAAATTAAGAAATACTACCAGACTAATGAAACCGTTTCTTAAAGTAGAAGTCGAAAAATTTTCCGAAAAAAAAATCTCCGTTATGCCATTCAGTGCTGAAAATATAATTATTGGATCTCTTAACGTCTATGGAAGCTTTCATATTAGTCTAAATGATTTCGAATGTTTTTAGATAGGTAGTCTTTGATTTTAATCGTTCGGTGCGAGACGGCACGCTGTTTACTGGATCCTGAAGCGATTTATGAAAAACTCCATATTTCGTTGGAGCAAAGTTCCCTTACTCGTAGCAATAAATAATCTGAAACAGCTTATAATGTAAAATTCCTTTGGACACATTATAATGCGAGATCAAATATGTTTTTAGGAAAGGCAAATTTCATATATTAAAGAGGGTATTAAAATCCGCCACAATTATGAACTTGAATTTCTCAATGCGAACTCAATTTTGCTTTGCGTGAGTAGAAACCAATTACATTTATTTTTCTCAAAAAAAAAAAAAAAAAAAAAAAAAAAACGGGTAATCTGCACAACAAAACAATCTCAAGTATCGAAACACTGAACAGCTAACAACTGATATGATATAATGAACAGTAGGAGGTTTACAGGGAGATTAAATGTACAAATACATTTAATCTCCCTGTAATAAATTCAAAATTCAGTAAATCTGATCTGAATTTTTAACGCACAAATCGAAAAGTAAATTAGTGGCTCGTGTTTCTAAAAAAAAGTGGATCGTGTAACAATCGGTTATTGTTAGGATGGTTGCTACGTCATATACATTGTTGTTATCAGTTGTTAAAACTAAACAAAACATCATACTTTATGATTTATAATGAAATAGGGATACAATTTTAACGGTGAATATATTTTATTAGTAAACACAACCAGGGATTCAAAGAGAAGAAAAACACACAAAAATTAATCGTTAACAATAAAATACTTGCCTTGTGTAGCAGATTTTGTAATTATCAACTACGCATCTCCAAAGGGGGAAAACTGGTGATTATTTTTACTTTTTAATAAGCTTCGCGAATTTTTTTTTAATCTATAATATCGGTTGATATTTGAAAATAATTTCATGTTTTAACGCGTATGGACATCATTTGTTGCAAGACGTGTGCACTTAAGAATAAATAGCAAACTTATGATCCGATATTAGTTAACTAACTGTGCACTCATGTGTACAAACGTGCTAATGTCTTAATGTTCTACATTAATGGTGATTACCTTTCCGACAAAATCATAAAAATATCATTTTGCAACTACTTGTGATCAATCATCATAATTAGATTTTCATATTAAATACAGTAGATAAAAGTGTAGCGAGATAATATTGCAGTGAACTGCAGTCCGCGCACATGCTGTAGTAGCAAACTGACAAATTCGTGCCTTTCCCTTTTCGACCCCTTACAGATAAAGTCCGAAAATACTTAATATGTTAATTATTATTATTATTACGTGACCCCTCCAGGGAGTCCAAAGACTCATCGAGAGAGGATACCTACTCTACAGCTCTATCTCCACCACTGAGTTCACCAACGCCGTCTACCGCCCACCACCACCACTAGATTTCCACAGACAATCACAAATATCCATGCTCACGTCGGGATTCGAACCCGCAGCCTTTTGGCTGGAGAGCGGATACGCTAACCACTCTGCCAACTAGGCCGACTTATTATATATCATTCCTAGATGGTAAATAATATGGCCATCGCTACTGAGGGCCACATCAAGGGCCCTGATTTACGAGGAGGTGGTTTGACTTGAAAAAGGTTACATTCTTTTCTAGAAAAGGATTTCCTGGTGACAGCGTTAGCCAACGGTGTTATCTTTAGGATTTTATAACTCTCGTAGGTGTGAATCACATGATACACATTTCGTTAGATCTTAGCGTCATCAGGCAGTTCCCAATAATGTTCGAAGTCCTCGAGCCAATTGGTAAAGTTCTGACATCTAATCGATCTTTTGATGGCGATTTATCCCGTCTGTTTATAGGTTCTGAGCGTGAAGTAAGTGCTTGATTTTACTTTCCCCTTACTGAAACGCTCCATTAAAGACATTAGCGTGAAAAAAAAAGTATCGCTTAGTTACAATGTAATAGGAAAATAAAGAACCATATTATATTATTCATCTTATGCTTTCATCGGAAGGTTAAGAATTTTCATATTCTTGGCATTTCAGATTATCATAAAAGATCATACAGGAACATATTTTGTTAACTCCTTTACGTGTTAGCACACTTCACTGATAGTGTTTCAGAATACATACGTGATAATGTCAGCTTCCTCTCAGGAGTTTGCAGAACCTTGTACTTCATGGATCAATGTTTTTCGAGAATTCCAGTGTCCGATAAGACAGCAGATCCTTTTGTTTTCTCTTATTTATTGCGATTTTCTTAAAAATATCCAGTAACATGACCACTAAAGTCCAGAATCAATTAGCTCTTGAGTTTAGTGACTGAAATCAGAAATCTATTCTTGTGGTGAAATAACCCGTTCTATCTTTCTTTTGTTTTTCTCTGTTCAACTAATATTTCATTTCCATTCGGCATCCTTTATAATCCGTTTCCTAAAATTCTTTCATCTTTCTTTTCACAACCTCCATATCACTTCCGGACTTGCTGTAAATTGGCCTGGTCTGGTCGACCGAGAGGTTTACGTATCCATTCTCCAACCGTGTTCGAATCCTACCAAGTGCATGGATGTTCTTCTTTTTCCTCTTTTACCTTGCGATGTCGAGGATTATCTATTCATTTAGCCGTAACCAAGGATTAGCTGGTTATCCCATGCATCCCGGTGTATCCTATGTATGTAGAAGTGTTATGTTCCCAAGGTCGGTTTGCTTGCTTGCGGGAGGAAAAACCCCTATAAACTGGGGAGAAAACCCTCCAGTCCACGCCCAAGACCGGCTAACTTGGCTATGTCTGAGAAAGATACTAAGCTCCTCACGTTAGCGAATCGAACCCAGGACACTTTTCCGAGGCGGGAAAAGAGTGTCCTCTCTCGGAAACTGCTTCTTATTCCCCTCCTGAAGAAAAATCTCTCCACATAACAATGGTATAAGTCCTCGCGTTATACCATCGTTACGTGGAGAGATAACAATGGTATAACGCCAGGACTTATTCTCATTTTTGCACCGACTAATACGTCCCGTTGTTTTTAGTCAGAACCAATACAATCCTAAACATTAACAATGGAACTGCACCAATGTTTTCAAATTGTGAAAGGCTTAAAAAGGTATTTAAATTAGTTTCAAGTCCCAACAGATCTTAACTTATAAATTCAACAGACAAGACATTTAATGTTTTCAATGAGAAAATAGCAATACATGGCTCGTTTGGAACAGTTCAAAATGAAACAATATGTTTACCCTATCTGTCTCTCAGACGACGAAAGAAGTACTTATTGATACGATGAGTTAAGTATGTCGAATGAATTTTCTCTTGAATTCAAACAACATTCTTCTACTGATCAATCGATAGCGCTATTCTAGACAATAACTGACCACCAAGAGGTCATCCATATCCTTTAAGTGCAATTGATGCCACAATTGAATCTTACTGAATTGAATCTACAATTGTATAAGCACACACTAGTCAGAGAATAAACATTTGAACAGAGAAAGTTTGGGGAACCATTTTCTGATTCAGATGTTCATTTCCATATTCTCTAGTCATACGCAATACTCCGAATAAGTTCACTGATCCTCCTTAACTAAGTAATTAGCAACTAGAGTATATATTCAATCAACTGCACTTCCTCGTTGCACCACAATGCTCGACTAATGTGCAGTCCGTGATCTTTCACAATCCTCAACCGAATAGCACAAGCACTGATGTTGGACTTCCCATCTAATACTCTGCTGCAGTTGAAGCTCGCTTGATAATGTGGTAGTCAAGATGGTTCGATGTTCAGTTGCAAAATGAAAGGATTATCTCAAAGACAATATTTGAACACTGGCGATGGCAGCGCAAATAGAAATGGAATAGAATCAATAGAGCTATATCATATGTGATTATCATTATAAAATTTAAAAATAAATCTATTAAAGCAGTATAAAATTTATATTATTTTACTCAGTTACAAATTAAAGATTAAGGATCTGGATGAACAGCAATACAACAAATTTACTCATCATATTTCATGTATACTTCAGTGATGATAAAAAATAGTTTGGGAGTTCAGTAACTGACTACAAGGGTGAACATTTGAAAAAAGTTAATGGAGTATATACAAAAGTAGGACAGTTGTTGTATAGTCTGTACAAGTTTTCTTTATTCCACTGAAATTTATTATTATTTTGAAACGTAATTATCAATGTTACGAAGAATAGCTAGCAAACATTGCTTCGGTAGAGCAGGATGAACAAATGCAAAGATTAAAACAAAATATATTAATTTGTTAAAGAGAACATAATACTGTACACTGTTTCAATCAAATGTAATTGTCAAAGTTTAGTGGAAATTTGCGACGAACGAGTTTAAGATGCTTTAGGTGGCTCTAAAAATGTGTCCATAATGACATAGCGTTCTATAAAACACGAAAAAGTCTAACATTTAGCATTCGTATTTAATTGTTAATTCATTGAGCCTACAAACACTCCTAAAATCAGACCTTTCGTCTTTTTGGAATGTAGTTCCATCAGACTACAGTAATTCATCTCTACTTAAATGGATGCCACTGGAAGAGTCGCCTTAGCAAACCTGACGTACGTCTCATTTTCTTCTCACATTTAAATAAGATTATACTCAAGTCAGCATACGCAATGAATAAATATTTTAAACAGCTTTGTCATGTTTACTTCATAGTCCACTTACAACTACAAAAAAAAAGGCCGCGTTGCTACAAAACACGTTAGCATGCCCGAAAATGACGACAAAATACGTAATAAATTTTTAGTCTCCACACAGCAGTTTCTTTCTTCCGTGACGCATCGTTGGCAGACACGAAGTGGATTGATGATTATGTCCATAAAGTGATGGCCTGGTACCTTTAATACCAAAAGCATTTGTTAAATAAGTGTCTGACGTGCAATTGAACATTTCCAAGCAAAACTTAATAACCAGCTGAAGTTATGATTGATTGATTACCGAGTGGAAATTACGTGGTTTCGACGTTCGAAGATGCATTTGCCTAACTCCACTTTAAACAGTATGGGGATTTGTGTATCGAGGAATCTAAAATATTCAGTAAGATTCTAGGAACTTTTTTTTTTCTTCTTTTTACCATGTTACCGACGCTCGCATTCCTTGTAGAACGAACGATCTCCTCCCTCTGTTTGAACGCTCCGTAGTAGCGGCAGAACACTGCTGTTTCGTCCTCTGTAAGATGTTAAAAATAAAACTTAGGAAGTGGAGGTAGGTTTCAGCTTGAATCTGCAACTCAGATTATTCGTGATTTCTTTTCCTCACGCGTCATCAATCATACGGCAGAGGATTCTGGGATACCATAGATGCACTAGGATAGGCTTTAGGCCTTTCGCGAATTCCCGTCAAGCGGCTACATCATATTCCATCTAATACCCGGAGTTCTGATAGTTTTTGTTTCCGCATTCCCCCCTCCCCCTGTCCCCCCTCCCTCGTTGACTTTTCCTACGAATGTTGCTTCTCTCTTTAGTAAGGAGAAATTAGATATGATCTTATCGAGGACTTTAAGGATATTTAGCTCTTTAAGATTAGTTTTAACCTCCATATTATAGGTTGCTGTCAGGTACATGATAAATATGCACCGTGAGTGTTGTAAGGGCAAACTTTTCCATCACTTTGTTGCATTAAGAACTTAAACTTCTTAATGGACTCCGGAGACCGGTAAAAGGATAGCGGAGAGACTGCTGATTGCATACCTTGAAGGTCAAATAAGTGGCGCGTCTTGCGGGCTTTACTTTAGGAAGTTAGTTTATTTTGTGGAGCTAGTTATCAGTCAATTGCAAATTTTACGTAATCTTTATAATACCTTGATAATTTTTTTTCCCAAGAGCGATAGCTTTTCCGAATTGTAGCGAGCATCGATATATGACTGCATTTTTATTTTTGGAACTTACAAACTTCTATAGAATATCTTAAATGAGTATCAACTAATCTCCAATGTAATGCTAAAATGACGTCATAATGATAGTTGAACTTTTATTATTGTAATTGCTAAGAATTGCGTAACTATCGCATTCATGTTGCAGCAGAGCAATCAAGGACATGCGTATTATGCATTTTAGTTGTGGGTATTTTTGAATCACTTTGTTCATTTAGCTGGACTAAAAAAAAAAAAAAAAAAGAGTTTGAAGAAGGAAGAACTTTGTCATCTCTAAATAATAAGAAATGGAAGGGCTAAAATATCACAAACATTCCGTTTTATTATTATTTTTTTATCTGATGCAATCTATACATATGAAGTGACAGTGTATGAATTTTTATTTTACCTACTCTTAATAAATACAGATTAATTTTTGCATATGAAAATAATTTAACTTCTGAATATATACAAGTACATGTTCAGATCCTTATCTAAGTGGTAAAAACCGCTAATTAAAATATGATGTCCGAATCATGTAAATGAAAATATTGGCGAAACTACGTGGGTTTTACTTAGAATCATTAGGATTGTAGCAAATCCATGATAAAATGTTAATAATCCAGCATTTAAAATAAAAGGTTGAGTATGTATGTGTGGGTGGAGGGGGAATGGTGGAATCTGTGATAGTTGAAGAGGGAACAGAGGAGGAGTATGAAAATCCGAAGACTGTAGCCATGGCAAGTCCTTAAATCTAGGCAATCAGCATGTGCTTAGTGCATTTATTCTGTATTTAGTGTAGTTGTTTTAATAAAGAACACTAAAAAATCACCAAACTGCACAGAACAATCTTTGAATAACGTCGAAAGTGTATGGTCATTTTTTTTTCTTTTAAAGCCGGGGGAATTTATTCTCTGAAAAAATAATGCCCGATTCAACATAGGGGTATACTATTTCAACATGTTCTGAAATTCAGTCTAAACAGAGGAAGCCAATTTTTAAATTTATCGATATGCACTTATTTTCTCTAAATATCAGCGAGACAAAAAAAAAAAACTTAAATTGCAGCTAAAATATTAACTGCATATGTTCATAATAATATTATTGGCAATACGTACTTGTAAGTTGTTTTCATTGGGAACATAATCTGAGAAACTTATATATGCTTGTATACACTCGGCCTATTTAAAATTGTGTGTGGTAAAAGTCCGGAGTAATAAGAATGCGTGATTAGTGCCTCGTATTACATGATATCTTCTCATTTCACTGACAAATAATAAGATCTGTGCAATTATCCTACAGTATTATTTTATGTATATTCAACAATTTTCGCACTATTTATTAGAATACGCATACTGGGGAGCATTGAACCAAAACGACCTGCTTATCCTTTTCAGTAAGGTTTGTTTAGGTTATTTATACGGTATTTAACATACAATGTAATCGGATTTTAACTTAAAAGTGCATTAGCTGCCATAGCTCGATTAAAGTCAGTAATCCCGGGATTGAAACTTTTTGAGGATATAGAAATTTAAGTAGTTTTTAAGAAGTTTTGTGAAGTCTTTAAGCCGTGGTGTGTTATGCCTTTATTTTTGAAGACATATTTTCCTACTAAGTAAATCATAACCAATATTTCAGTTAGTTTCGTGTACATCAAAAATTATAATTCACCAAGAAAACGCAAATAAAGCATTTTATTATTTTGTAACAATTGAAGCCATTTTTCATTGTTATACAACGAAACAAACAGAACTCGATTCTTGGGAAGATTTAAGGATTTTCTTTGAACAACTTTATTTAATAAGAACGATCACTGAAAATTAGAATCCAATTATCTGCTTGCCCGCTTCATATTATGCGTAAACGACTTGAAATGGAAAAGTTCGTAAAAATTTCGAAATAGATTCTCCATAAGCTACAGTCGTAAAAGTAAGCCTGTTCGAGTAACCCCGAAACTTCTAAACTGAAGGCTTCATAATACTTTAGTACGAAAGGGGGGACATCTATCCTTCAAGCAATAAAAACACTCCGTTGCAAAGACAGCGAACACCAGCAATAAATGTTTATCTTGGTACCGCCATAACCTGCCCTGTCCACTCACGTAGTGTCTAGAAATGGTCGCGTACCAAGGTTTGCTTTTTTCTTGAACTGTTGTTATTCTCCTGTCTAGCATTTACATTTCCTACAACGCAGATTTTATTAAATGTCAGTCTCTTTAAGCATTAATTGAGTGAACATTAAGAAAAGATCAAATATTGAAAGGTAATGAGCATATAGATAAGTGAATAATATTGCAGAATGAAAGCCGTATCCCCATCTAAAATTTACCATATATTTTCTATGAAATTAACAATGGAATATACTAATCGAATGCATTGATTGTTAGTAACTGTTACGTCATTTTTGTTTTGTATTGTTAACGCGAAACTGCGCAGATATGACATTCCAAGGAACATTTCTGCATTGAGTTTTATTTTTTTGTTGTTTTAGCAAATTTCTCTTTATAATTAGTTTTCCTTCTATCTATTCAAGTTACATTCGTGTTAAGAAGTGTGACGTTTTACTTATTAAAGTGAAATGACGAAAAGTAATTAACTGCTTGACAGCTGTCGTTTAAAAATAATACAATGGCGTTTGATTCGGTAGTAACACCGAGGAGGTTAAAGGAGTTCACGAAAAAAAAATCGCTATACGTCCATCTAAGACTGGCTAACAGCATAAGTTAACTATGCTTAGATAATATTCGTAACATCCTTAATGGATTCAAATTCAGGACCTAATTTAGAGCAAAAAAGAATAAAAATAAAGATATAAAGGGACACGTTGATGGCTTGAGTGGTGGAGACCGAGTTGTAGAGCAGATGCCCTCCCTCGATGAGTCTTTCGCCTCCCTGGTGGTGTCAAATAATAATAATTCTCTTTAGTCTTCTTCGCCACACGTCAAGCAAGCACTTCGATACACATTTTTAAATAAAAATACTATTACATAATAGTATCTCGAAAATAACAATTGTTTGTTATTTAACAAATAATTAATAATAAATATTTAACAAATAAAATAAGAAAATAATTACGATAAAGAGCCAAGAGGCTATTTTTTTCCAGCGCCATACATTAAGGTGTCGAAACCGGTCTGGGTAGTGACCTCTCCTCATAATGTAAAACAGTAATACATCTCCTAGGAGCTGCATTTTAGATTATGAGAAAATATTAAGGATAGTGAGGGAGCTTGCTCCACCTTTTCTCCGAGTTGCCCTAGTGTTGTACTACCAGGTGTTCACTTACGCTTGGACTCGCCGATAGTTCTTCGGCATGAAACTCTTAGATTTTGATCTCCGAGTTTTGTATCCGGCTTTAAAATAATGAGGGATTTATTATCCCCTTAACTTAAGAAAATAATTGTTTGCTAATCCTTATTCACTAGGAATTGCACAGTTGTTGCAAAGTGCTTTGCAGTAAAATTGGGAAGGGGGTGGATTTAGCAGTGCTAAGATCCGTTTGAAGTAGTGATGGTCAGTTGATGAGCTAAATAGATCTTTCAACGAATAGTTTTCGTGTCTAATGCAACCGGAAAAAGTGTTTGCATCTTCTCCTTTTATCTTTATTGTTTATAATGAAATTTATATTTGGGTCATGTAAGTAATTCTGCAGACGATCGTACTCTATTCAGTGATTGTTGCGTTTTCAATCATCTTTCTTCTGAAAGCCGTTATTAAAATTTATCCACAAATGGCCAAATTGAAATAATTTGCATTCTTTTATTTTATTTTATTTTATTTTAGCTAGATTTTATTATCTGCAAATAACAAAATTTATTTTTTTATCATTGTTGATGATTTGTATTGTTGCAAATTACTATCTAACAATGCATCATCAAATGCATTGTTGGCTAGTAATTGTTTGCTAATATTTATTCACTAGGAATTGCAAAAAGGAAAATGCTTTGCAACAAAATTGGGAAGGAGCTCTTTTTTTTTATTAAAAACTGCACATACGTATAAATATATTCTTAAATATCATCATGCATTGCAAAACAGCGGGTTATTGCTAGTAATAAAATCGAAATAATGCAGTTCTTTAACACACCACAAACGTGATCATTTGCCAATAGGCTAAACCTCGAACAGCATTCGAATAATAGAATATTTAGATTAAATGCGGTTAGAGAAGATCGATAATTGTCAAGGAATAATGGACCAATGTAATAATGTAGGCAACATGAATTTCCGGAGTGATTTCCGTGGCGAAGTGATCTATTTCTCCCGTGTGACCTGACACGATTTAACTCTTTACATTCAGATGCACGTTGTCGAACATGACATTGCTGGCCCGTTCAATACATCATGCAATGATTATTGTTAGGGGCCACTTGCTTGCCTTCAAGCGAAATGGATTGACCGCATCCATTAAGCAATGAGGTCACACGTATCGCGAAATATATAAATGACGACTAAGACACGTCTGACAACGCAAATCAGGTGGATATCAATCAGAAAATGAGACGGCAGGAATAGCTAAGTTTTGTGCCGTTTAAGTACGTTACGGGAAAACAATCGAATTTCATATCTTCAACCCATATGTTGTCCTTTTTTGTTGTTAAAAAAAGCGGGGATAAGTGCCTCCTTGCTGCCCCTAAGTAATATTTTAGAAGTGAAAAATCACAGTTCCCAACTGTGATTTTCCACTGACCCAATTAATGGCCCTACTTGATCCCATAGCGTAGCCTTAATTTCTTTGGCCGTAATCGCAAACAAATTGACCTCGAAATTAAAATTGACAAATAAGTCAAGCATATAAATATTAAACCTTCACTGATTTGCCGTAATATTTGTTGAACGATAAATATGACTCGGATAGTTTGCCGGCCTGGTTAGTGTATCCGCTCTCCAGCCAAAAGTTTGCGGGTTCGAATCCCGCCGTGGGCATGGATGTTTGTGATTGTCTGTGGTGGTGGGCGGTAGATGACGTTGGTGTAGTTGCGGTTCGTTGTAGTTGGTAGATTGAGTGGTGGAGACAGAGTTGTCACCCTCCCTCGATGAATCTTTGGACACCCTATCTATCTATCCCCTTCTGAAATACTGCCGGGGGGAAGCAGCTATAACCCTGCTGCCCACGCTCAAGACTGGCTAACTTGGCTATGACTGAGGAAGATCCTTAAACTCCTCACGTCGTCGACGGGAATCGAACTCCTTCCCTAGGCATACGGTTGCGGAGCGCATAGCCACTAGGCTAACCCCGCGGACTTGGACTCCCTGGAGTCATATAATAATAGTATTTACAGTATAGTTAGGTTTGGCTAGTCAGATGATAAATGCTAGTACATTTAATGGCTGTAAGGAGAACAGAAGTGAAGACAGTGGGAAAAACGAAAACTTTTAAATCTCTAATACAGCACGCGAAACTGAGAATTATGATTTATAGGTAGGTTGAATTCATAATCAGATAATAATGAGAAAGTTTTTTTAAATTTTACTCAAAACAGGTTTTTTAAATAACTTGTATGTAATTAATAAAATATAAATCCCCCCCCCCCCACGTAGAGAATACTGTGACAACCCACCTTTATACAGTGGTATGATGTGTTATTTTACTTCTTGTTCATTTTTTAAGAATTTATCCGAAAAGCAACAACACATTGAGGCATCATTAACTCAGGTAACAAGTTTAGCTTTTATGACGTAAACTTTTATCTTGTAGAGATAACATTTTAATTAACCTATCAAACAATACTTGTGCTCACCATAAGGCTTTATCTTTTTACACTCGATATCTTCACGCAGTCATAACCCACTGCTGTCGCTAGTATCTCACTTCCTTGCAACTTGAAGAATAACTTATGCACTTCAAAAGCATTAGACTCGGAAGCTGATTTAAAAAAAATAAATAAATAAAAGAGAAGTAACAAAAACACGCCCCGTCTTCTATATTCCACGGACTCTACGTAATGCTGCTCGCTTCCTATTTCTTTTTAAATACCACAAATATTTGCCGAAATACATTGCCTCCTTCCTTCTTCCCCTCACAAAGATTCTCCCCAATTTCACACGCTCATTTACTCTACACTTTTAGGTGTACTACTTCTGATAACAAAGAATTGAGAAATTGCGTCAATAGTTTAAAAGATTAACATGTTTTGCTTTGTATATTGTGAATTTTGACTACCGTAAATATTTGTTTTAAAATGTAACCTACATCGTACATTTAAGTTAACCTTTGAACTTCGCTACCGTAACTTTAATTTAAATCACGTGGAATGATTTTGAAGTTCATTATTTTAGTTTCAAAATATTACGAGTATTAATATTTAGTAGTATAAAAAAAAGAAGTTTCTTTTCTTTATTATAAATTTTGCTATAAGATTTATTAATGTTAGAAACGAAATAGTCCAGTTATTTTTATTTTTTTCCTCGTTTATCTTTTGTTAAACGACACATCTTTAGGTATTTCAAAACTTCTTTTGACGTTCCATAGTACAAATATTAGGTTGTCTATTTGGTTTGTCTTTAGAAGTATATTCAACATCCGTAGCTCTGTCGGTATAGACAAAGTCCTTTGGTCGATTCCCGTCAGTAACCTTTATGTGTCTCTTTCGACGAAAGGTGAGTTAGCCGATCTCATACGGACACTCACGTTTTTCTTCCCCTACAACAAGCAAAACGTTCCCGTGAACACGCGCATCTACAGGCATAGGGCTAACCACCTTATCCTCGAGTTACGGTTGCGAAGTCCAAGAATACTTGGAAAGATCGTAGGAGCTTAAGTGCCTGTTAGGACCACTGAAAATAGAGTTATATTCTTTCTTATGACTCTTTGATATTAATATATAAAGAAAGATACTTCAGGCAACCTTCGAAGAAAACACCACACTAGTTCGGATAAAAAGATCTTCATTTGGAGTATTGCAAGTGCCCTGTTAACTTTCGGCATCTGAAGATTATTGTAGTCAGTGGTGATTTACAGCTTTTTTAGACCGTTTGCTGTATAGGTTTATCCTTTTTTTCGTTGCTTAATAAACAACACAGGAAACTGTACAAAAAACCCTCCTTAAAATAGTAAATACACACAAAAAAAGCCTGAAAAAAAAAAGCTCAAAAATATCATTGGATACTATTCATCATTTTTACACTACGAAAATCCCTTTGGCCGGATATTTAAATTGTTAAGTTCCAGTTGGGAAATTTCCTTATTTCTTTTTCTACTAACGAGCACCGTAGCTACATGACTAAGTGCCAAGAAGAAAGAGTTAAAAAAAAAAAAAAAAAGATGAAGAGAAACAAAATTATAGTTTCTCTTGTCGAGCATTCTGAAAGAAGAATTCTAGAGGAACAGACATCTGCTGAAGAATATAGGCAGACATGTGGAAAGAAATGATACAAAGAAACAAGACAGACTAATGACCTTGTCGTGCCTAATTACCTTTCAGCACGTTATCACGTACCGGGGAGGGTAAGGAACGGATGGACCTGTGATAGTATCGTGCCTCCCGAGTCAGCGGTTGTGTGCACCATCCGTGAAGAAGGAAGAAAGAAGGAAATATTAGAGGAGCAACAAAAATGGCAGCTAGAGCGCATGTGTGAATGGTTGGAGTGCGGAGAAAAAGCATTGTTGTTTGTATTAACATTGCACGTGAGCTAACGTTTGTTGAATAGGTAGCATAAACTGTTACTGTAATATCCCACAGAGGCGCTGAGCATCACATTATATACGTAATTAACAATAGAATATCTCCCAGGTAACCAAAAGCTCGCAAAATATTAAATTGCAGAAACAAAAGAAAGCTAATTGTTTTAAGCGAATATTTAAATTCCAAACTAAAAAAATGACGCACGCTAGTAAATATTTAAAATGTTTACCCATTATGATGGGAAATGTTTTCAGTGTAATTTATTTTTAAACTTTTTTTTTTTGCTATTGTTTTTTATTATCATGACAAACAATGGGTTAAAAGGATACATTCAAAGTAAAAGTAGCGGAAACGTCAGTTAACGGAAAAATAAGAAAAAAAAATAAGAAAAAGCTTAATGGAAAATAATAAAACAAATGTTATTGTTAAATATCTTTGCCATGAATTTAATAAATCTGATCTACCATGAGAGGGTAAGAAAAGGAAGAAGTCTGTTGACACATCTTAATAATTAAGGATTAATAAATAAAAAAAAACAGCTGGAAATTGGTAATAAACTATAATAGATTAGAAGTTATGTGCTTAAGGAGAAACTCTACAGTAAGTCGATATCGACAAAACAGCATAGTACGTACTCATTAAAATGAGAATTCGTCTAACACTATATATCTGCATCATGGTTGCGTGAAATAGCATTACATTAGCCAAAAACGAAACTGATTTTTGCTCAAATGCATCCGAGAAAGTGCAAGGAATACGAAGCTCGTCATCAATAAAATAATATCGATTGAAGACACTCGCATGTTTATTTTTGAACCAAATATCGGAAGAACAATCTTTACCTTTACTAGAACAAGGAGGAGACACTGAAAGCGAGCAGAACTACGTTTGTATTCGATAGAATTCGATACCAACTGATGGAAAAAGCAACTTGAAATAAAGAAATAAAATGTATACAAGAAAAAAAAGTCGTAAAAGTAGAAAGAGAATAGGGATGTGAAAAACTGAAGTCATGGACAAACAGTCGCAAAAGGATTTGTGGGGGGATTACCTGAACGGATGAGTTTTCTTTGAAACAGTTCTCTTGTAATAAATATCCCAAGGACGAAATTTTATGACTTTTGGTGTATAACTCGATTCAATAACTGAAAAATAAAAAGAAATCTAGTTTATCATTAAAAAGGATACTGACAATATTTCTCCTCTAATGACATTATACAAGTCTTGTTCTTCTGCATCTGACTAGTCTGTATAATGTGCGTCTTATGTATAACGAAATCTTTATCCAAATCGGTAAGATTTATAAGATTATTTCTATAAATATTTAAATAAAGATTATTTTAATTGCGGACTTTGTGACATTTTTCCTTTTCTCAAGTCACAGATCTTCAAATACTATATTCCCCCGTTTTCCAATTTCGAGTTATTTTTATTTTTTTCAAGTGATGAATTAGATGAAGGCATGATTTACAATATCCGGCAAACCTCCTTTCAAAGATGTTTTTTGTGTTATTTTACACCTTTAACCCCTTAACATACCAATTAAAAATCAGAAAGCGGTCGTTTTCCTGCCAATTTGTTGGGCGACGGTGATTTGCTGGATCAAATTCATCATTATTTGAAAAATGATGAATTTGTGCAAACGCAAACGAAATAGCCGATACACGCCGTTGGTAACTTTTCTCGGCTGTAAGGAAATAGGCACAAGATTGTCTAGCGTCTATATTCGGTTGTATTTATATGTGAAACCAAAATTCAAAATCAATTTTGCTGCAATAACACAAAAGACGTGTTACAGACGTCTTTTTATGTTAAAGGGTTAAGACGCATGTCATGTTTGTAATCTTAAAAAAATCATGATTTTGAGAAAATTCTTTGTTGCATTTTCTCAAAAACATGGTGATATACGACGTGTGCGTAGTCAGTCAAAAAAATAATAAAATTTTCGGAAGAAGACTTTCATTTTGATTTTTTAAAATAGATTAATATATTCAATGAGTTTTTATTATAATCACTGAAAAAAATGGACATGAAATGGATTATTTCTTTCTGGAAGGATACACCTAACTATATCAGACTACACCTAAAATTAGAGTTTTTCAATAGCGCAAATGTTTAATAGCATAAGATACTTCTTCCTATACGTATTAAGCCTAGTGGCCTGTTACGATTCGAAACCGAATATCAAACGGAATAGATCGGTCAATCCTATTCCAGGTGTATCTGTAGATGCGTACGTTCGCGTGGCCGGTTTGCCTGTTCTGGGGGACGGAAAAACCCGAGTTTCAGGGTGAAAAAAACCCTACGAGACCGGCTAACTCACCTCACTGAAGGGAATCGAACCCAGGTCTTTCCGACCAAAGGGCATCGTCTACACTGATTGAGCTACGAAGGCTCGGCACAAGATACAAATTGTACAAGTAATATATGAAAATTGTTGTATAAAACTGTGTAGAAAAAGTATTGCATAAAACTAATATTGTACCAAACTAAACATTATTCTACCAAATTGTACAAATATTGTACAAGAGTGTACGAAGATTATAGTACAAGTTTCAATAGGCTTAATATAAAAGGGTCATCTGAAATTGTAGAAAATCGTAAAAAAATAATGAAAGAGGATAATCCATCTTTACTTGAGGAAATTGCTAGTGACTTTTGAATAAACTTCGTAAAATTATTATATTTTTTTGTACGTATTATTGTACAAAAAAATAATTTTGTACAATAATACGTATAGATATATGTCGAGATATTTATCTGTATGCTAGTTTCTTGTACTAGTGAAGTATTTCGGATATATTTTTCTATGTTCATAACCACCAGCGATGTTGAGATTTGTAATGCAAGATGTGTGTGTGCGCGTAGACGATTCATTACGAGTGTGAAGAGCAAAAGAACATACCGCTCTTGCTAGCAGAGTGATTATTTGCTGCGATAAAGTAACATCTGGCAAGTGCGTTGTGAATCTCAGAGGATAAGGCCAAGGAAGAAAAAAAAAATCCGGAAGTGGACACCAAGAAATAAAATTTCTGAAGTAAAGGACGAAAATAAGTTTTGCGCAACACAATTCCAGGGAGACTTCGGAAAAAAATATTATTAAAGAGAATGTTGAGTGTATCGTCGCAAAATAAATATTTATTTTTCTTTTCATATTGAGTTCAATCAACATCTGACAGAATCAAAAATCGCTTGTAAGAAGTACGCTCTTACTTAATTCGTGTCTCATCTGTCTTCAAAGCTGAATATGTTTACTTGCTTTGAAGAACGTCGTTCTTAATGTACTCCTAGCAGGTTAAGTAACAAGAAAAATTAAGATGATGAGGCGTTTGAGACAAAAGTACAGTGTATACGTGTTTGGATAAAATATCAAAATTATGGTAAAAATTAAAAAAAAAATTAAACATGAAAGAATATTGTTTATTATCGATAAAATTATACAGTTTAGTATAAATTCAAAATTACTATAACAAATGTTATGTCTTTAATTATAATGTTTAAATATTTAAAGAGACGGAGTAAACACGATAAGTACTACGAACACTCTACTACTGACGCAAACAACAGTGGAACTGCGTCACAGACAGTGCCGCATTACGCTAATAGCTCGTATTTCACTATGACGTGCATATGCTTGCGCGTGAAGCAATATGACACTGTGGTAAACACAGTGCTGCTAGCGCCCTCCTAAGTGCTACAAGGTGGATTTTTATTATTTTTTATACAAAATAAGAGAATTGTATACGATTGTTGATGATAAAATTAAATATTATAAGCAAATATAAAAAAAATTAATAAATATATTTATGTATCGAGAAAAATTGAGGGTGCTGCAGCTTCGTAGTGCCTATGCACGAGCTGCTCCTGGGCATAAGATAAAGTTTTTTCAACCTTAAAAGTTCATAAACTACTTGAAAGAAACAAACAGAGACAGGTGAATTTACAGGATGTTCAAACAGGTGAGTACAGCACAGCTGCGCTTATAAGACACAGAATTAAAGCACAGCAACATTAACGGGATATTATATTCAGTTAAAAGCACCTGTTTGACGTCAATTACAACATGAATGTATGGCGTATAATTCAGTCCTGTCACTTGCAATAACTCAATGAGATCAAACAATCGAAAAGTTATGTTAATACCAAGCTTAATTTCTTCCATATGAAATGTTTAACAATGAACTAAAACGATTATACGAAATTATATAAAATTGTACAAAACTGTAAAAATTATTCTACAAATTTGTAAAAATACTGCACAAAGTGGTACAAACATAGTACAAATCGTACTAGTTTTAACGTAAAAAGAGTGTATAAAATCGTACAAAATTACTGGAAGCTCGAAATTTTTGAGTAAACGGAACACAGAATTATTGGATAAACTTATTTTTACGAAGTTTATCCAATTAGAAAAATTATATTTTTATGATGTAATTGTTTTATACTCGACGGTAAAAGAATAATTGAAAAAAACTCAATATTTGAGTATTCAGATTAAAAAAAGTCATCTATTATTCTACCTTCTACCTCAATATGAAAATTCTTTAGTAAAACACTGTTTCAATACGATTTTCACAAAATGATCAATGCACTCGCTCTTGGTGTTCAATTGTCAAATATTTGGTTAATTAAAAAAACTCAGCAGAATAGCCAAATAAAAAAAAATCAATCCAAAACTGAACAGTGTCATCAAGCTAACGGATCGCACAATGCAAGTTCCTGATGTCATCATAATTACCAGCAGTGACGTCATCGCTACGGTTCTGTGCACTCAAAGCCAACAGTAATCTTTTATATGATCGATCTTAATGGAAAATGCCTGGTATGCACGTCCGGGATGTCCTTGCTGCCCGGAATGCATATAGGGTAATTTGTCTCTTACTGGTTGTCTACCTTCATTAAATATCTCGCAGTTGAATTCTTTGCAGTTAGGAATAAATCCAAGTGATAACAAATATTATTCTGATAACGCCTTGAGGCAATGAAAGAAGCGTAAATTATGACTTCCTAACGTCCTACTTTTGATTCAGTTAATATGCGCATTTTTTTTTTAATAATCATATGCGGAGTGCTATAAAAACACGTGAATTGCAAAGTAAAAGGCCACTGTTTGGGAAATGCTAATATTCATTTGAAAATTATGCATTGCGAAAGAAAGTATTAATATTCGGGTGATCAATATTAGTTTGTAAAATGTAGTAAAATGATTATTTTCTATCCAAACTCTCTGATCCATAAGTTAAAATTGGTTTGAACACTGTCTTGTATACAGCTAATTTAGTTGACTCATTTCTTTCTTTTTTGTTCCATATACTTTTTTTTCAGTTTATTTCCTATTACAGACCGGTAGTGGTGATCCCATCGATAGTTTGTCTTTTTTACGAGTACAAAAGTTATTACTGAAATACTAACTCAGTACGATATTAAAAGCTTCACTATTAGGGGAAAGTTTTTGTGAGTTTCGGCAACTCGCATTCAGTTACTAGTAACTCCCATAACTGGATTAGAAATTAATGACATAATTATATTAAAAACGAAGATAGGAACTTCTTGTTTATCACCAAGACGTACTCAAAGAGGTCTATATCCTTCGTGCCGAGATCGCAACATAACTGTAGAGCAAGATGGCGGCTTCTCAACTTTTCTAAATTTTATTGTAGACACACCATCCTAGCGAGTATTAACGACATGTTCCAATAGCTAAAATTCATCACCCAGTAGGGCGATGAATTTTGCTGACGAGTTCTTTCGTTTGTGAAAGTTCTGAATTTATTTGTTTTGGTATCGTCAACTATCACTTCTGTTTCAAATGGGTATGAAATATCCTGCAATGACACTGCACTGATTTTAACAGGACATCCAATAGGAAAAGATACCCTTTGAAACTAAAAATTAAGGTTTAATTTGTAGTCGTCGTTGTGAAATTGTGGCATTCCAATTCTAGCACTATGTAGCACGTTTCCTAATTCGTTTTGCATTTAGTAAACACATATCTTCTCATTCACACATTCATAAGCAAACTTAAGTTATAATAGTTTATGCAATGTAACAATAACGATCTAACACAACACAATATATGGTAAACAATGCTAATTTAACGAGTAAGTCATCTGTTAAGTGATTGATGAGGAATGTATTAGCAACCTTATCAATCGTATTGAGTAAATAAATACTTGTGAATAGTAAGGCAAGTTATAAAATCAATACTGATGAAAAGCAAAGGCAATTACAAAATCATTTCATTCGCTCTAATGATGCAATTTAATTATACTTTATTAGTCTTTTAAATCCTTGAATTACTAGTACTTTTCTATAATATTTTGCATATTAATGATCCCGATTCTTACTAGAACTTTATTCGGTAAAAACGTTTTGCAATTGGCTATATGTAAGCCATACACATTACAAAGATTAGGTATATACTGCAATCCCTCGATTAGTGCGCCTAATGCGTTCTTTAAAACAGGCGCATTAATCGAAATCGCACTAATCAAATAGCATAACCTATGGGAAAATGCATAATTCGTTCCTCAGGTTTCTTTTATAAAAGAATTAGGGTATGTTTCAGGGCGTAGTTAAAGGAAAACCATGAAGCTGAAAGACAAAAAAACATATTCAGAATATAAATTTATTATTCTGCTTCTTAATAAAGAATTGAGCTAACGTAGTTTAACGGGCATTCTGTTTTTTTTTTCATACAACTGATGGTATATGGCCCTATTGCCTCTTCTGCAAATTTTACTGGTTCTCTCTTCACCAGGGTCAGTATCTAAGCTTTGCTGCTTAAAAACTTCGATTGTGTGAAAACTATTTTCAGATTTTTTCTGTGAAACCTCTTTGGGCTTGTCAGTGATTCAAGTTTCTTCATATTCTTCAGGATCTTCCCGCTGCGCATCTAAATTTAGCAGGTTGGAGTCACTCAACTTCTCAGAATGAGATTTAATTAACTAAGATTCATTTGAAAAGCCTCCAAAATCATTTGCATAATGTGGAAGAACGTGCTTCCAAACGGCTCGCATATTGCTAGCAGTAATTTCATTCGACTTTGCGACTTTATAACCAGGCTCAGATTTCTCTGATTTGGCTAGAAAAATCTTGGAATTGGCATTCCCTTCCAAAAAAAAAAAAAAAAAGAGGCCAGTTTCATCGACATTAAATATTTCTTGATCACAATAGTCTCCTTCTTACACAATTTTCTTCAAAATCTCTGGATATCTCCTTATCTGTACTTGTAGCTTCTCCTGTGATTAGAACATTATGTAGGCTCTTTTTGAAAAGCTCAAATCCTCCAGCACTAGCGTGGAATTATTTTTCTTTTCCATTATTGATAGCTCTTTCTTTCAAGGTTGCAAAGAGGTTTAATGCTTTTGATTTAATAAGTCCAGTGTTTAGCGGGATCCGTTTTTGGTTACAAATCTTCGATCCATGTAAAAAGACGTCTTTCTAATTCAGTCATTATAAGACTTTGATTTTCAGTGCATGCATGGTGAACTTCAAGCAGCCTTACCTTTCTCTTTGTATTCAGCACTTGATTCACCCATTTTTGTGTTCTTGTCCTATCTTTGCTCTGGACTCGCCTTGTTCATTTTTTATTTGTTTTTCTTCCAAACAGATTACTTTTCGAATCATTTTCACCCTTCTATTTTTTGCTCACTAATTCTTTTACTAATGATTAAAGGTTAGGAAAATAATTTAAAATAAAAAAAAGTAAGGAAAAGAATTGCACGTGATATGATCAGCAAAATGCTATGTAAAGCAGACGACATAAATTTCGGCGGTAAATTTGGAACATAGTGTACGTGGAAATAGTGTAGTATGCCATTAAAAAATAACTTTGTAAAATGTTTCAAATCGGTAACTGAATTATTTCATCCTGGTGAGTGATTTTTTAAAATAGTTAGCCATAAAAATCTATAGATCGAAAATTTTTAAAATCGGTAAAATTTCTTTTTAAGATGAATATAGCGCACTAATCGAAGTTGGGTATCGGGAAAAAAAATGACGCACTAATCGAAAAAGCAGTAATCTGGGGATTGCTGTATTTATCGAATTTTTGTAAAGTGTATGACGTCATGTCCGGCACTGGTATCCTGTCTCCGTATCCATTATCTTCCTAACCTCGTAACCAGTACATTTCACTGCTAAAAAAAAAAAAAAACAGAAATATTTCATTATTTTTTGACATTTAAGTTTGGCATTAGTGAATAAAATTACGCTTATAATTGCAACGAAGTGTACTGAATAACTTCAAAGTAGAATATTTTTACTGTATGAATTTGCGATAGTCTTCGTTTCAAGACTCGCTAAGAAATAAAGAATTACATGCAATACTTCTGCCCACCTTTATCTTCAGATAATCGAGAGCACAATATTGCTTTTCAAATAAGGAGAATGACCCCAGTTATATCCCCCTTATACCTAAAACTTCTTATAGCTACGATCAGTGATGCAGTCAGCTCCCAAAAAAACATTTCTCGAACAAGAAATGTTTAGGCGCCGTCCTTCCCCACCAAGCAATTACAATAGATATTGCTGAGGTCTGGCTCTTACCCGAGCTCATTTAAAGTGCGCTGGCTATTTCGTGGTTAATAGAGAATCTTGTACTGGACATGAAGAATGCGGCCACGGAAGAAAACAAAACTTTCAAAACTACTCTGGGACTTCAGGATCTTAGGAAACTGTTATGTTCGCTATAAGACGAATGAATTGGAGCAGAATAGGATTAAATGGATAAAACCAATTTATTTATACACCAGAGAAATTAAACTGTCTTGATTTATTTTAAACCAATGTTAATTACATGTGGAATATCTGAAAATGAAAAATTAAATGGTTTATAAACTTATAGTAAAATAGACTGGTGGCTAAATATATTTAAATTATTGATACAGATTTAAAGACTAATAAAGATGTTCATATTTTCTTACATACACGTGAAGCGCCAAGAATTCGACTAAATCAGGGAAGAGTAACTTTACTTAGACAATTCATATTGCTTTATTGGTCTTCAGATCTGATGAATCATCAAAAAAGATGGTGCATTTTTATCGTAATTTTCGATTATCGTGGAGTTGAGTACTCTGTTGAAGAGCTAGAGAAGCTCAGCAAGGGATATACCAATTTCAGACGACATCCTTTAGTTGAAAAGAACTGGTTCGAATCCCATTTAGTACGCGAAGAACCCTTATCAGGACGTTCAACTGAAAGCGAGTTAGCCAGCTTGATATACGGGTGGAAGAGGTTTCCTTCCAAAAACATGCAAACCAGTCTCGTTACATATCTGCAGACATCACCCTTAGCGGAATAAAGTAGAGGAATGGCAAGATGTCTGCATTAAATTGCATAAAACCATTAGACTCAACCGGCGTCTTGGATGGCTGAGAATTCTATGGATGAATATCCTTTGCTTTAGAACGAAACATTAATATCCATTCCTATTATCAAGCATGACCTATATTGCTTTATAAGACAAACACAATATCCCTATAGTCCACTGTACGTCTTTTTTGTATACTTGTTAATGGCGTGTTGAGAAGGACTTAATCACTTTGAATTATTATCGTAGGAGACGATAGTGGAATGCCCGTTATCAATATTGGGTCATTAATGTTGATAACGGTCATCACCAAAAAATATTGTGGGCAACGTGATCATACTGTAGAAATACTCCGGGTTTTTTTTAAAAGAAAAAGACCCATGGAATATTCATTGATGCAGCAATCGAGGGGGGGGGGGGGTCAGTAGCATGACTGAGGATGGTATCTTTTTTTTTTTTTCGATCAGAGATAAGTGTAACGGCCACCTAAGAATGCCTTGCGACCAAGCGTATCACCATGCAAGCTATGAAGATTGATTATTGGCAATGGTGTACTGATCCGTATTTGTTTCTCCTGCTATGGACTCGGACCTTTACATGTAATACGTACAAGTATGAATGCGGAGTTTTTGAATAATTCAATGATTCCTATTTTGTGGCAGGTGGTTTATAGAACAGATGAACATGTATCATGCTATACTGCAAGTGTGCTATTATGCGCATGGTTTAAGAGAGAAGATGTGGGAAAACAAACGACATCTTTGCACTGGTCTCGATCTGAATCCAAGAGAACGCATTAGGAAGAACTGAAAACCGTTTGATGTGGGCTAGATAATGAGCATAAAAAAATCGTATAGACAGGCGGTCATTTTGAGAAAATATTATTTATTAGCATAAAATCTTGGAATGAATACGCAGAATGGTACTACTAAAGAGAGGTGGATACCAACTACTTAGACTTGTGTAGTTAGGTTTCCCTGAAATATGTTTCGGTTAAATACTCAATTCAACAGAATGTATATGCTGTTGAGTTTCATCAGTTAACTTCTGGTGAAGTATGACTGCTTTATGATTAGTCCCGCCAACAAAAAGAAGCCTTCACCGTGTCATCCAGAAAAATGTTTTGGGAGGAGAAAAGTCTATCCGTCAGTTGGGTGGGAGTCTTTTAGGACAACGTTATAACAGTTTTATTGAAAAGTAATTTAATAATAGAATCAGTGCTGAATAAAGAGAGAGTGTCTAGCTTTCTATTACCAAGCTATGGGTCTAATGGGAGGAGGTCTAGTGTTTGAATCTTATTCTGAACAATTAGCATCTTTAGAATGTTCTTCACCTTCAAGTATGCTTTTTTGTAAATAATGTTGTTCTGACCATTATTAACTGTGCATAACAAACATGGAACTATACAAAGTTTTATAAAATAAAACTTTGTATGTCAGATCTCCGACTGCTCTCTGACAAAGTCTAAAAGATCTCATGAATAAATGCAGACGGTTCGCTATTAGATAACAGCTAGATGAATTTCTTAACCTACTTCATAGATCTCGTAATATTTCGATAATATCTTTAATAAAGAGGAAGTGCTTATATATGTTCATCTTATTTCAAATATCTTTTATCAGGAATATATCTATAGCGCGGTTAAGGAATCGTAACAGAATAGTCAGTTGACTGCAGATCGATGTAAGACATTAAACAAAAAAAAATGACGTGTCATTTCTAAGCCATGTTTTAACATAATAATGGATATTTTCCATAGTTCGCTGTTTGTTCTAACTTAATTTAAATAGTTGTTTAATATAAACTAATTTTAACTTAGTAAGATTCATGAGATCGTAAATTTTATTTATATATTTATTTTAACCTTTTTGTTACAATTATAATCATTTATTTAAAAATAATAAGACATTTAATTAGTTTATTTAAGGTTCGGTATTCATATACGGATCAAACGAAGAAATCAGTGTGTGAATATTCAGTGACCGATCGATAAACGTGATGGTCGTCTAAACATCGGTGCAACGAAATTCACGAAGACATTCGCAAAACATGTCCAAGGCGGTATTCGAACAATGAATGTGGATATGCTATCGACTACGTGGGACAATGTCTTTAAAAAGTGGCAGATTCACTAAACAGAACCTAAAAGGCTTCAATTTGGCAATACTAATAATATTTAATGAGGATATCAGACGTCCATCATACACTTATAACCAAATAAAAGAAATAGTTTCGAATTTCATAAGATATTTTATGAGAATAAATATTTAGTATAAGGAATATTCTTTTATTTAATTATAAAATAATGAGGAATTTATAATATTTACATGAAATGTGATAGCCATTTCAAATAGAGACCATTCAAAAACTCGAAATTTTAGAATTATATGCATACACATACTGAGTGCAAATTTATGAAGAATATAACTATCTAACATGGAAGATTGGAACGAAAAAACATTACGAAATAAAAATATTGAATTAACATTTGGCTTGGTAAATGAGAACCGTTTTTCGCTACAAAATTATGAAAAGAAGTTCAATACAGGACTAATGAGGGTATCTAAATCTTTAGCTGTCCGAATCACGTCTCATCTTTTCGATAATGTTTCATTTTTCCCCCCAAAGAAGGTAATGAAAATGCGATAAAAATATCAAAGGCGACAGCTGAATGTTTTCTTTCTGCCAAACACTGAGTTATTTGTAAGGTGGTGTAATTTAAGCCTGATTTTTATGGCCGCTGATGTGTAAAGATAGGTGATTTGACCAGGTGTTTGGACCCAGCCCTATAATTTGGACACTTTGCTGAGAACGTCCACTTTAATATTTCAATAGATAGTCTGATACTTTATTGGTTAGAAGGACACCAAAAGTGTAATACTTAAAAACGAAGATCTTGGATGGTTGCCTAGTGAACAGACATTAATATTTCTATTTAGGGACATATTTCTTTCTCTTTATAACTTTAGTGTTTGAGCACGTTCTGAATTTTTTAGAAAATGAATTATTAAAACTAAGTTAAGTTTTGCAAACTGAAGTACTGATTAAATCATCAAAGTAATGTTCTCAAAAAAAAGTCTTCTTATATTGCTATGAAACTAAAAGGGCTTCAATATAATTATGAAAGTCCTATGAAGAAGTGATCGACCAACAATATGGAATTTTTATAATGAAATCTTAGGGACTTGTCCAAATTCTCTATCAATACGAATCCTTCCATTTTATTTGTAGTTCTTTACGGAAATATGTGCTATAAATATTTCTGAGGGAACAGGGACCATTCTGGATGCGGATGAATGCAATTTTGTATATAAATGTCATATTGTTCTTCATTTTTCAATTAGTTTCCCTCACACTGCTGTGATAATTAGGTTTCAATTTTTTATATGAATATTTTGAGCGTTTTATGTTTGGTTTTAGTAATTCACATAATTATTGATGGAAGAGAATTAGTGAAATGTAATTTTATGATTCATTTGGAGAAAAAAAGCGCGGATGTACTTCTCTAATCTTTTGATAAATATTTAAATAAGATATCTGCATTTTGTGAAATACATTTTAAATTTTAACATTTTAAAATTTTATTTATGGTCGAATACGGGGATACGAAACACACACACACACACACACACACACACACACACACACACACACACACACACACACACACACACACACACACACAATAAAAAAATAAACAAAACTACTGGGAATAAACAATTTTAACAGGTGTTTTATCTGTTATATTAATTCGGAAATATCCATTAAAAATGTTTGAAACATAAAGAAGAGAATAATCTGCACTAAAATCAAACTGTTCACTTTCTTTTAAAGTTCAAGAAATATCAAGATAATTAAAGATTCTAAAGTGGTTTAAAAATATCACCTCTTTGAAAAGACAAAACAGGAATTCGCTTGAAGCGCACAAATTAACGTGAGCTGGATTACATGCACTCAATACAGGTAAGTGGCATTTTTTTTAGATAAAAAAAGTTCTCTACTAATACCGCAGGATTATCTAAATGCAAAACCATAAAAGCATACGTATGATAAGCGGTATAGCTGTGGTTGGATGGTTTAACGGGAAGAAAGAAATGGACCGTTGCGCATCAATATGCATTGCTTTTTTTTTCACATGTAAAGTACTTTGTGACAGATTCTTGCTCTGTTTTTCCCTGCTTTCTTAAAATCCTTGTTTTCAGTCGTTTTTGTATTATCTTCGCATTCTTCTATTATCTTAGAGTAAGATAATCAAAAGCCTGTTGTATTTAATTGCGAAATAAATTAAATTGTACGAACAAGTGTATGTTTTCTTTTTAAAGAAATCTATGCAGTAGGCTTAGTTAACGTAGAAAACATTCTTAAACAACAGTGAATATTTCGGTGCGGTGTGTGCGCGCGCACTCAAGTAATAAAATGAATACAAAAACCTTCTTAGGACTATTCATTTAGATTATATAAGTAATTAACTTGTCTGGATTTCTTAATTAGTTTATTGCATATAAAATATTCTAAAGCTCAATGTAATAAGGAGTCAATAAGAATCTCAAGACTGTTTCGGCATATAATGCATAAACTGGAATCGCTAGCATAAAAAAAAAATACATTCACAATATATTGGCCTCTCAGAACTCACGGCCGTTATTCTAAGTAACCATAATATGTAGAAATATCTCATATCCCAAGAAAGAATTATTTCTTGTAAGCCATATTACATTAATAACGTACAGTAGGTGAGCTGAGGATTTTTTCTACTTGTTTTTAATTAAGTTTAAGTATTTGTATAATTGCCCAATCAGGCATTAATCAAATTCCAAACATCCTGGATTTTAACTCGCAGTATTTGAAGTGGCGATACGCTGACCAATCAACTAACCTGGAGGGGTATATTTGTATCTTTCCAAAACTTACACAAGTTAAATAAAATAACGAGCAGGATGTAGACGATACTGCTCTTATTATTTATTTACTCTTATTAATTTTATTCGTTTTTTTCTTGATAACAGCGATCTCACAATGTTAGTTTCCTAATTTACATTCCCTTGTTTGTACATCCTGTGAGTTCTTTTAATGAGCCAAATTGAAGTTCTGGCATTATTTAATATTTTATTTTACTTTTTTCTCTTCTTGAAAATTCCCATTTATAATTCCACTATTTGATGTATCTTCGTCTTTCAACAGTTCTCTTATTTTTGTTTGGAATTATGTAAATGTTCGTAATTTGGAGTCACAAGACCAGACCTCAAAGATCAATGCAAATGTAATAGCGGCCAAATCTTTTGCTGACACAGTACATTCAGAGTGCATTTCCATGCTCACTAGTGTCTCTGCTAATGGAAAGGCCACATATTAGATTTTGTGGCATGCGATTTTCATTCCACAGAAGATTTAGTGCACTCCTCTTGCCGTTTCTTCTGGTCATACTCCGATAAAAAGAAAGTAACATTTACAGTAATTCTTTATGAGAAGAAAAAGCCTGAAAAAAAAAAAAATCCTTTCTCCCTCGAACTCACTTCTTTAATGATGACAACAGTGACTTCTTTAATTTGATAATTGGACTTCCGATTTGATTGATTTTTTTGTTCATCTTTAAGGGCAAATGTAAACAAATAGGGTCACATCCATTGCTTTCAAACATACTTAGTTTCGCCATAAAAAAATTCACTGTAGAAAAAAAAAATAGGACCACACTGATGTGCGATTAATTACGTAATAAATTTCTTCATTTTTTTAATATGGGAAACTATCATACTCGTTTTCTTCTGATAAATGCGTGTCTTTTTTTCTTCCACTGAAAATTGACTGATGAAAATGTATTTTTTCATCAGTCAATTTTCAGTGGAAGAAAAAAAAAACATCGCTAATTCTGCAGTGCTATTTTTTCAATAGCACTGCAGAATACTTGAGTTATTTGGGAACATTTGCACACCTTTATTTTATCAATGCATTTTTTATACTTCAAATTTTCCAAGAAAGTATTTGTTAAATCTATTATATGTTTCATCTTGACGTATTTACTTAAATTTTAAATACATTTCAACTGCGATTTGTTGATTTTATTTCCATACAGAATCAGTAAGGAAAATGACATTTGCCGAGAATTACTGCTGTGCATGACAAACGACTTAAGACAATCTAAATTTATTTTTCATACAGAAGCAAAGTGGAGCTGTTGCATATAATTTACATTTAATAGAAGTCAAGCACCCCCCTCACACACGTTCTTTTTACTTGGAAATATGCAATTAACATAATATTTCAGCATTGTTTTAACTCTAAGTTTTAAATATTACTCAACAAATAAATGGGGATATCTAAAAACACTCTTCCTCTGCTTTTATTCCGAGTTTTAATATTTCTTTTTCTTCAGATTTGTAGAATTGTAGTCTACGTTAACGTAATAACGTTAACTTTCCCAAATCACTATCTTAATGTTGTATGTACATAACGGGATGTAACTGCAGGAAATACACCTGTTATCAAGGGATTTAAACGGTTTTTAAGAAATTGGAGAGGTCGTGATGGTGAAAAACGCTTCAGCAATGAAGTCGGAGAGGCAAGATGCGCGCCTTTAGTCTGAAAAAGAGTTGAAATAAATTAATAACATGCCAAATATTTATCTGCATTAATAAATCTTTTTCTAGATAAAGTCTGTTAGTCGATCTCATATGAAAGTAGTACGATTTCTACCTCTAGAAACAAACCCACTTTAGAGTGGAGCGAGCTAATTCTGGCGAGTATGAGCAGTTGTAAGGTACATTCAGGTACAAGCACTGAAAGGCCAAATCGGAAATTATGGGTAGATAATGAAGTGAGTGGATTAAGATGCTGATAAGATAGAAACTGAATTTGAAGATTCCGACCAGTCATTAACAGAAGCGCACGCACACACACACCAAATTAGACAGCTCCTGTGCCCTTCAAAATTTTTTTCAAGGTTCGCTATCCCAGTCTTAGGAGAAAATGCACTGTTTCCGAAGGACAGGACTTCTAAAGTGTCCGTGTCACTCTTCATTTTCATTAAAAAAAAAAAAAAAGAGTTGACTGTTTTTAACGAGCATTGGTTATATGTGGATTAGCACTGTCATGTTCTAATGCATATTTGTTTTTCCTTAATAGGATGGGCTTTTTGACTTAATCCCCTCATTAATTAATATTCATAAATATTTTCCAACAAATTCATTCCTGGTAAGGAATAAATATACATTTTCTTAATTATTAATGCACAGGTTCTTACTCTTTGGGCGAAATCAAGTATATTCTAATGGTCTATCGGGAATGAAGTAGTAACACATTCTTTCTCTTTCCCATATTCCTTATATTTTCAAAATTATATCACTGAAAGATAAGAAATAGAAAGAGATCATTTCTTTAATATACATGTCTCAATTGTAGTTTATATGCATATTGTTATTGAACAAAGTTTACTTATCAATGCATCGCAGTTCAATTATATGGAATTACGTTTACTTTTATTGTGTGACAGGAAAGACGTTTTTTTTTCACTTGCATTTCTAAAACTTTTGATTCTCCACGAAATGACTTTCGGTAAGAATCTTCCAATACTTAATTTGCTGGAATTTATTACTGAACTGCTATCAAAGATTTTATTGAAAAATTTAAACATAATATAGCTTTAGAATCAGAAAGGAGACATCCAGAATGTAGATTTTAATACCTCTTTCAAAATTATGTAACTTATCAATAAAGCCTTTCAGATTATTAACTTTCAGGTATAATTTAGATGGTAATAATAATTTTGTGAGTTCAACGTATCTCATCATTGGCCTGTGGAGTAAGATAGGCTGAGATTCAGCAGGTAGTAGGAGAGGAAATAAAGATAGAGTGCATAGTAGTAGAGTAGATGAAAGAGGCCTCAGCTGACCTGTTTTAGCTGTTGACCCCCCAGGGGTGCTTCTAAAACGGTCGTTGATTTTTCACTTTTAAAAAGGAAAAATCCTGAAAAGGAAAAAAAAGGAGAGACTAAGCAAATTTAACAAGTGTAAATAAATCTAAAGACTATGTGGAAGCCAATTCTATAGAGGAATGAGTTTGCCGAGCAAACCCAGAACAGTATAACCAGGAAAAGAAGGGAGATGACCTGGCCCGGAAGATCCCGCCCTGAAAAGGGCTTGGGACCACCTCGATGTTGGCCTTCGCAGTCCGGGTTTGTTCAGGTCAACCCCAACCTGGGGACAGAAAAACTTTCAACTGTGAAAGGACTAGACCTACCTGTGGGTTAAACGCTGATCAGGAAGGAAGATCGAGATAGCGTCAACACCTACAACTTGAAGGTGTTATAGGTGCAGACACAACCGGATTCCCCCCTGTATGATCTGGCAGATGGTTGGTGGATCACACCATCTCCTCAGGAACCGCTCTTCTCCCCGTAAGTACCTTTCCTGCTCCAGGAAGCGGCGGAGGTAGGCTGAGAGGCAGTTCTTAACACGGAGATAGATGCGATCCCCCTCGTTAAGAAGGTGTTTTTTCCTCGTTTTCCAAATGTGGTGCTTAATCATATTTATTAGGAAAATCAGGTGTTTCTTGTTTTTGGTTACTGGGGGAGGAAACTGTAGAAAGACTATTTCGGGGAATGTGAGCGCTGGGATCGCAAGCACCTCAGCCAGTCTGTGCCAAACACGCTGTGCTGGCGGGCAGTGAAAGAAGAGGTGCCCTACGGTTTCTATCGCACCGCAGACGTCGCAGAAGGGGTTGCATGGTCGCGGGTTGTAAGCTGATTTTACGAGTTTCACCGGGAGTCTGCCGTAGGCGATTCTCCAGGCTAAGTCACGGTGAAATGGTTGCCCCCAGCTGTTTTTTTATGTTGGTGAACAGCACCTCTTCGTTTGTGCCCAGATCGGGTTTTTCCCAGTCAAAGCTGTCAAAAATTTTCCAGTACAGCTTGTTTGGGCTGAGCTGAAGCACTCGAACTCCATCCGTTGCCAATTTTTTAAAAAGTTTACATATTGTGTAGTACCACTCAGGCACCGTCTCTGCACATGGTCCGGCGTGGCCAGTGATCCCGAAGTATGGTAGGAAAAATCCTAAGAAGTATTTCGTCAGATTGCCGGAAGGGTGATTTGATGCCAGTGCTTTCCGTATGGTCTGAGCAGCGTTGGTTAGGTGGCAGTATTTGAGGATTGGCAGGGCGAATCCCCCTTGTGTGGGGGGAAGATGGAGAAATGCCCTGCGCACCTCGTGTTTCCTGTTGTTCCAGAAAAAATTAGTGATATGTTTGTGAATGGCGTTGTCTTGTGTGTCTGTTATGTTTGTGAGGTTAATGGTGTGCAGTAACATCGGTTTTAGGACTGTTTTGATAACTGTTGCTCTACCTTCGAATGATAGGTAGTTGGGACTGAAGGGTTTTAGTTTTTCGCAACACATTTCTATTAAGTGTTGTGTTTGCAACACTGGGGTCTCTAGGAAGGGAATTCCTAGTATTGTTAATGGGCCGGTTGTGGGTTTCAGACCATACGGAAGACTGGCAGGGTCGAATTTCCCATAAATTTTGATTCTTGTTTTTTTCCTCAATGAACTACAGCAAGTAGAAATAGCTAATGTGATAGCTAATATCATTTTCAGCTAAAATATCCGTAAATATAAATAAAACATTTGTAAAATTGAAAATGGTGTGTATGAAAATAATGTAAACACGATACGAAAATTATAAATAGTGTAAATAAATTATATATAACATTTATGTAAAATAAATTATTAATTAGTAGCAGAGTAAATTATGCTAAATATAATAATGCGAATATAAAATAAAAAGGATACCGAGAATAAGAGTATATCGTGATACATCTGTTGGTACAGTGTGATAATAGTTATTATAAAACCAATGTCTGTCAATCATCGCTTTTTAAAGAAAATTCGTCTTCATCACTGAGTTAATGGGTCTTTATTTTTCCCCCCCAATCTAGTGCTGCTGTTTTCCTCTCAAAACAAACAGGAACACGTAATAAATTTAGTTTAATCCTTTATCCCAGTGAGAGCAAACAAAGTTTGCGCCTGAAAATATCTTCAGGACTGAATATAGTGTTGTACTATCTTACCTGGTTAAGTAGTACAACACCAGGCAACTCGTAGCAAAGGTGGAGCAAGCTACCAACACTCCTATCTCAGTATGTCCCATAATGCAAAACACATCTCCTTGTGAATATGTATACTGTATGCATATCCACAAGGATATGTGTTTAGGTGAGAAGTGAATTTCATCATCCGGTTCAAATTTTTTTTAAATTAAAAAAAAAAAATTAAAAAATATCCTAGTTCTCCACAATGATGAACTACAAGATTTCGTGGGTCATAAACTATAATTTCTGGTTTATGTTCATATTGCATGTTTTCTTAAGTTATAATACTGCTCATGATACAAAGATACAAATCATTCGAAGGCGAATTGTTCTGTCAGGATGTTTGGCAAAGTGGATGCCCGCACTAGTATCCATATCTCACATTTGCTGCTGGGCAAAGTTAGAAAGAAACCATTTACCAGCATACATATTCAGCAAACAATGAAACATTGTTTCATGCACTGAAATTTTGTCACCTACTTATTATATTTTGTACATCCACATTTTGAATATAGTATCGAAAATAGCTTTCCTAACTGTGTTTATAGTTAACAGTAGTCACAAAAAAAAAAAAAACGAAAAAAATTACTGTAAAATCTATTAATGCTTTCTATATTTGGATTGTATGATGAATGACTTGACTGAGGCTAAATTTTTCTACCACTGGATTTCTTGGTCAACCAAGAAATCCAGTGGATGAATAAAAAGAATGCCAGCATATTGTCGGTCTAGCTGGTTGAGGTTTAAAGAAAAGTTTACGAACTGCGTGGGTCTATCTTTTGTCGTTTTCAACAATTAATATTTTTCATAAAAACAAAACAAAAAAACCCTTGCTTCTTAGAAAATAAGGTTGCGACGGCTGAAAAAAACAGCATACAAAACGTCATTGATTCTCTAACTCGAAGAATGTTGTTGCATTATGTTAGATGATCTACAAGAACCATGAGATAACATTAAATTCAATAAAATAGAATATTGGAATATTTTTAATGTTAAACCTACCCACAAAACGTTTAAACCAGTCATACATTTAGACCTTGGCAGGCATAGAATTACGTAATTCAATAATTCTACAACTCATACTAGATAATTAAAAACATGATGCGTATAATACACAACCAAATTAATTTTTAAATATTCTCTAATAGTATATTGGCTTCGTACGCATGCAATGACATTGGCTGTTAAGCATAGTGGACGAGGTTAGTATTCATTATTTAAACCAACACGAGTTTTCAAATTAAAAGGTTTTGCCCACAAGGCTAGTTGCCATGTTTGGTACCCCAGAAAATTGGCCGCCAACTTATAATTAATTCGTGAGTCTTAATTACAACGTGTGATATGTCTCTAAGGCAAATATCCAATAATCCGAATCGTCGATTTTAATATCGAGAAACTAAAAGTTCTGCTATCAAATTACAGAAACGAAAGACATTTTTGATATTTTACGAAGTAAGCTGAAAATGACTTAGTATGTAATGACAAAATGAATTGTGTGTTTACGTATAATGCAGTCAATATTTCTTGAATATACAAGTAGACTAAGCCAATTGAAACCCGAGGCAATCTACGCAGAAGGAAAACAATCAAATATTAATTTAAGATTTGATTGTAAACTGTAAAGCAGTTACTAAGAAGTTAGTCTTCTTGATTCAGACTTCTTCGATAGAACCATTATCTTTTGCAACTGTTGTACACACACAAAGAACACACCATTGTTGACACTTGAACAATAAGTTATTTAAATCAGATGTCAAATTTGGCATGCCATTTTGGAATACCGTCGGGGTGCCCCCATTTGCTTGTATTACCGACATGCAACTCTAAATATTAAATACATTATCGAACCAAGAGATTAGACTTCGGAAGAATAGATAATTTAAGGACAGAGAAGCAGTTCATTTTACAATCTGTTGCCTTATAATCAACGATAATTAGTTTGTTCTATGACACACTGTGTAATTAGCATGAGTGAATAACTGTGCACAGATTATTAAGTAAAATAATCTCTCTTTCCTTGAAGCTTAAACAGGCGTATCAGGTAAGCTCTCAACTTTCATGTACCTAATTTCTCTCCCAGATTACTACTAGTAATCAGAAACTTTCGCCTCAGGTGCTATTACCAACATATATATTAATAAATCAGGATTAAACCTAACAAGAGATTGTAATTCCTGATAAGTTTCGTTGTGCTCACAATTAATATTTCTTAGCTAGATTAGACACCGAGCGTTGTATTACTTCTGATATCTGCAACACAAAATTTGACAGTTGTGATTTACGAAGAGTTTCTGTGTTCCGTTTATCGCTTTGGTATTTCTCTTGGTCATATGGTTGCATCCTATCCTGACAAATGCTGCTTGTTTTGTTTTTATCGAAAAGAAATATGAAGTAGCGTTTCGTACAGAGCAAGAAAAATAACATACTGATATGTACTAACCACTAGACTTATTTAAATAATTATAGTGATAATTTTAAAGATAAGAAGATGCCTGTAGGAGCAAATCAAACACTTGAAAGTATCTTTAAAATATAATAAATATTTTCTTTAGACAGGTATGTACTACTTCCTAACAAAACGGAACAAATTATACATGTATAAGACCTAAGCGAGCTGAGTAATAATCACTTGGAACACGAAATTGATTCTGGAGTAGATGAGGATGTACTTTAAAGTTCTGTGTTTGAATTCGTTCAATGGTTATATGAAAAGAATCGGAAGTACGCAATATGCGACCTCATTTGACTGAACAAGTTCGAGATTCTCCATGATAATTATTTATACCCTTTTTACCATACTATCCTTATTAACTTCGAAGGGTTGAATCTGTAATGACAATGTTATCCACTAAGAGTAAAATTGGAAAGGACATGTGATGTGGTTCTCCCATAGACTGGCTCAAGAATCAATAACACATGGCTGGGAAAAGACGTTTAGATGTAAACTAAACATGACCACAGAGCATTGTGACATGTATTTATTTTTATGAATAATTTATTTTATTTTTGAAACTTTGCGATTTTGTGCTTGTAGTCTAAATGCAATGAGCTTAAACTTGCTTTATATTCGAAATATTCGCTTAGGATAAGAAATTTAACCATAAGCAATTATACAGATAACAAAAGTGAAATTTTATTTATTTATTTCCTTAGGGCTGGTTGAGCCCTCCTAGTAAGGGATTAGGTATGTATTTATGACTGTGGATCAGTGTGTGTGTGTGTGTGTTGAAGGGTCGGTTTGCCTGTTTTGATGGACGAAAAACCGATTTTTTTTTTTTTGAGAAGAAACCTCCATACGAGACCGGCTAACTCACCTTTAGTCGAAAGAGACCAGATAAAGGTTTCTCACATCATGGACGAGAATCGAACCCAGGTCTTTCCGAACAAAGGGCTTCGTCTATATCGACTGAGCTACGGAAGTTCTACGAATATTAAGTAACTATAGACAAATATCACGAAGAGGCTCTATAATTGTTTTATATAGTATGCTGTTAAGAATAAGATGGGATGCAAGAATTTCCTTGCATCTCTTTGCAATGCCAAGAAAGTCCGTGAGGAAAACTTGCGAGCTTCGGGACTGCACCGTGTGATTCTATATCTAGTTTCAAGAATGAAAAATGAAAAATATTAAATTTAAATATAAGATTCGATGTAATTCAAATAAACATAATTGTTTTTTTTTAATCTATGTTTATATGTATAAATTTAACGGTAGGTGGCAATACTGCACTGGAGATTGGCTGGATAAGAATGCCTGCATTCTATTGGGTAATCTCAAAATTTCCCAGATATGAAATCGTGGAGACGAATAATAAATGTTAAACTACTCATTCACAAGTAGATTCTATGAAACTTCCATAAAACTATAGATCAATTTTTCTTTTCCAAGTATTGCTACTTCAAATAATAAAAATGTGTACAGTAAAATGACGACTTCACACAACAAAAAAAAATCGAATTAAAATAGAAACGTCTATCGCCAATGCTTTAATCTATAAATCCTTTTTATACATTATTTTAGGCGTATGACCATAAGGGAATCATCTGGCGAATACGAAAAGAGCATTCCAATAGCGATAAGAAAAGTTTCTTACCGATAACTAATGTTGATGTTAAGCGAGAGGTCGTTTTATCAAGAGATCAACTTGTACAAATTGTATGTCTCCTAAAATTGATTCGCTATGGTATAAACTGTTTGAAATCGAATGATTTGGCATACAGCCTTTATTTATTTATTTATTTCATGACAAGCATAAGATAAATGAAAGTTCCACAATTGAAAATATATACTAAAATTCAATTTCCTACTTCCTGATTGAACTGGCTACATGGAAACGATGCATCTGTTCTAGAAAGCAAGCACTGCGTGGTTTGACAAGAAGATATTTATTCTTCTTGATAAAATATATAACTTGTATTTGAATAACATTAATATAGCAAGTATGTGAAATACGTTATCATGTTTCAAGTTATTTTGGTGAATTTTGGTAGAACGGAATTCATATAAGTTCTGGAGAGTACTGCAGCAACAAACGCATATCCTCTTGGAAGATATGTCAACTATACCATTAGTTTGTAGATGCCTTTCATCTCCTGGTGAAACAAATGTGTTACTTATTGAAGACCTGAAGTGGCCGTTGCCATGTTTGTTCCCAGTTCCGGTTTCTGCCAACCCCTTTTTATATGCGATGGATAACAGCTTCCTGCACATGACCATCATATTACAGGGATCCAAAGCATCTTTCATTAAGGGTACAGGATTGAAACGGTTCTGCAGGTTGGTCACTACATAGTGCATGGAACCAAATCCAATGTAACGCATCAGGATTCTGATCACCTAGCGAACAATCTCACGGCTTGTTATACTGCCAGGTCGTGCTGGAATGGAATCAGAGTATAATGGTGTGCAGGAGGAACTGTTAAAGCGATGCAATGAACTGCAATTGGATACTCCGTGTAGGAGGAGTGCCTGTGGGTCCTTCACTTTGACTATATGCTCCTACTCGTATTTGCTTCTCAACATTAAACAATCATGAAAGTCATAATACATGAAATTTCATTAGCACTACCGACCCAAAAAACTCTCTTAAAAGAATAAATAAAAACAACAACCCTAGTTTGCCCATCACCAAAGCCATTAGTCGTAACTACTTTCATCCATTTTCGTATCTCGTCCAGCATCCAGATGAAAACATTACCCAAAGACTCGGTATTAATATTTTTTCTTGTGCGCAAGACAAAGGTGGCATGCATAATTAACTCTAAATTAACCCTAAAAAAATACATTTCTGGAAAAAAAATCATATCTACTGTTCATATTCAGTTTTTAACAGAATCTAAAATAGCTGCATCAACCTCTACTGTCCAATTTATCTTTCCTAATTACATTGTGCACGATTCCTTCCACCACAAGGGTGGAGCCCGAGATTCCCTGTCAGTAAACCTTGAGTATCCTGTTTACGATCTGCTGTCACTTAAAATTTCAGTCATTTGTTATTTATATCGCTCTCCAAATTTCGATAACCACACTGACCCCTGAACTACAAACAGCCGAACAGTGAGGCTGGCTTTCTTGGGGATCTTGCATTTCTGAATGCTTTTTTCCCCCTCCATTTGCATAATCAAAGCTAGCAAATGTAGGAATATTCACTTTACGGAACAGTCCTTCACAAATCGTCAACTTGTCTATCGCTGTACCTCAAACTTCTTCGCTTTCTCCTAAAACCCTTGATTTCTTCTTAATCAGTTCTCCTGATAAATACATTCGGAAATCAGTGATTTGAATCACTTGTCTGATCCAGATACAAGCTCTATCTGAGTAAATGGGGTAATCTTTATTAGAATCTCAAAACCATTATCTAAATCTTTCCAGAAAACGTGCCAAAGCGATTCAAGAAAATAATTCTGCGTATCTCAAAGGTCTTGAATCAAACTCGTCCTACAGCAATTTGTTTCACCTGCAAAATGGCCATCGGCTAATTTAGATCTGACTTTGAAGGGGCCAAATGAAAAAAAAAATCTCCAGCTCAAATTACAGTCGAATCTTGTTTTCCCATCACCGAAGCCATCGTTCATAATTACATCCATCCATTTTCGTATCTCGTCCATCATCCAGATGATAACATTATCCAAAGACTCAGTATTAATATTTCTCCCTGTGCGTAAGACAAAGGTGTCATATATAATTAACTATAATTAATAGTTATAGTGTGCACAAAATGCATAGCTACGACAATGTTCACAAAAATATTAGATGTTTCAACATGGCACTCTTTTAACGGAAGTTTCTTTTTTTTTTAATTGGGGGAGGACTTCAAAATAAATTCTAAATGTTATTTAGTTTCCTTAATAGAAGTCTAAGCCTATATTGCTGGGAAGTAGATTTCATAAATAATGGAGAGTAACCAGCAGATAAACTTGCTTTAAGAATGATTGCAGCTAGAAACGAAAGAGGACTCTCGGAATAATGAAGCATTTATGAAAAATGGAACTTGGATACATCAAAGTTATTAAAATACACTCAGAATTAAACTAATTTAAAGATAACTTTTATAACATCATGCTTTTGTTGCAATGAAGCTAATTCGTGCTATGAAAACACGCTCCAGTAGTTTCACCTCATTCTATCTTTGAAAATATAAACATTAAAGAGGTATTGACTGCATTACTTCAGATAATTTTGATTAATTTGTCTCTGTTAAAGAGAAGTTGCCACGTGACACGCTGTAGTGAATTTATAAAGTTGTCCTGTATTTCGTAAGCAAGTTAGTTACGAAAATGATCTTGCTATTTTCAAGTCACTAGAACAATACTTGATCACAAAATGGCAACAGTTTTTTAAAAAATATTTTTGTGAAACTCACTCACAAAAAGTTTAAACTTGTAGTACATTTGTACGTGGGGTAAGCTAAGGTTTTAATTTGTTATTGTTTTTATTCATTTGTTATTTTTATTTTATTTTATTTTTTGTTGCAATTTTACATGATTTAAACATGTAAAATTGCAAACTCTGCTTAGATATCCTGTTTAAGAGACCAAACTAGGTTGGCTCCAAAATTTGAATTAATATTTTCGATATTACATATTCACAAAACTCCGTTTGTTTTTTCGATTAATAATTCTACTTCTCTGCAAGGGGGATAACTAAACGCCTAAAACGATAAACTAAAGTGGTTTTACACTAAAACACACTTCGACAGCATATGAAAAGGAAATGGACATGAGCAGTGCTATATCAAATGAATAAAGCATTTATATGCTTTATTAAGAATAAGAAGCAAGAGTGAGAATCGAGTGGTGTTTTAAGAACTACAATTTCAACTAGTCGACTAATAACCTTTGATTTTAGAAGTTTCTTTAAAACTGCAAGAGATCTGTTTTCACAAAACGTAACTGTGTTTAAATTATCATTGGAATTATATTTATTTGTTAGGCACATCTTCTAATAAGCCCCTAATACTACCGAAATAATAAATATCTAAGAATAAATAAATATCCATTAACGATTATGGGATAAATGCAAGTTCATATCTCATGTTATCATTTATTCATGTATAGTCAGGGATCTTGCTTTTCTTAACATTGTAATGGTTACTTGGATATGGCAGTTTATTTTATTGCTTTGGTGCACTAAGATTGAAATGCATATATTCCAAATCTTTACCATTTTGTAGGAGAAAAACTAAAGATTCCATCAGTGAAAAATCCCTGCTTCTCCTCCGGTTTGAAAAGCTCTTATGAATGTTTCTCGTGTGATATAAAGCATTCAAGCTAAGATATTATCAACGAAAGACATCCAGAAAAAAGCAAGAAGTACGCTAGGGCTATTGTGTTAGTTTCTATCTTTTTGTAATAAATACTTCAAATGACAAATTTGTGATTTACGCTCTGACAGAATTGAATTCATAACGTAGTGTATAAGTGTATTATGTCTGACTGACTACTACTGCAAGAGTGGGCAAGTAGTTCAGAGGAAACCGATTTTTTTCTTCTAACAGTTGGAAGTTTCGCTCTCTGTGGAAACACTGCATGAAGAGATATCAGGACCAGACGACTTGTTGCTATTCAGTCTTATCAAGGTTGTTCTGATGAGACCCATTATTAGTATTGAACAGAAAATTTGACTAGGTGATCTATGCAGCAGTTAAAGGAAAGGTATGATCAGTCTGCAGATCGGTTTCTTTGTGCGAGTGATGTCAGGTTTAGAACATTGTCATGTAATGGGTAAAAATCAGATCTTATGGTTTCAATAAGGAGGCAAATATAGATATTCATCCTTCATAAATTGCTATTTTGAGTGTTTATCTATAAAATAATTTTCGTCTGTGCAGAAAAAATAAGCAGAGATATTTAATTTAATAAATTTAGTAAGCCGACTTCCAGCTGTTCAAGTTCAAGCTGCAATTGACTTGTTATTAGTCCGGAAACTAGAATAGAAACCAGAATAAGTTTCTTACACACGCAATGTGTTTCTTAAAGTTATCACTATATTTAGTAGATGATAATCAATAACAGCTGCTATTGATTATATCTATGGCAGCTGTTATAATCAATAACAGCTGCCATAGATATAAAATAAATACATTTGGATTACAAAAGATATATATATATATATATATATTTATTTTCTTAGTTACAACTTGTTTCTTTGGCAAGACTTTAACGATCTCTTGGTGTATTCTCTTAATAATTTAAATTATTTCTGACCTCGCATAAAGTACTTTACGGCCACAGATTGCTTCTTTTATTCATTCTCTTCGGTAATATTTCAATAACGATTTAATATAATTAATATATTATGAAATAGACATTTTTCTGGTTATCGCATCATTGAAGTAAGCAAATTTGCTTCAATTTATTTTAAATTCATTGTAATGAACATACTGGTTGGGTTGGTTTCAAAAGAAAGAATAATATGTACAAAGTGGATTCAAATTCATCAATTTCTGCAAATATGAAGGATTTCCAAAACGTCATACTTCTGTAGTTGACTAACTGTGCAACAAAGAAATAAGCCGTAAATAAAAAATTGCTAATACCGCTTTATGTATAAAGGGAGAAAACAAGAATGATGAGCGAGAGAAGAATCATAGGAGAGAAAATCAACATATTTTTATGAGTACCAAAGATGTTCAGAAACACATTGTTTGGCAACGAGCCACAAATAAAATAACTCGATGATGCGAATGTTCCTAATTTAGTGTTGTGTAAAATGCAGATGTCCTACTTGATGCTGGTAATTATCTCTCTATAAGTGGTGCCTTTTCGGTGCCTGAGCCACGGATGGCACGCATGAAAGGCGAGATAAGATGTCATCAGTTTTAACGAGGGTAGCAATGATGTAATAAACAGGATTATGACATGTGCTGGAAGCAGTAAGTGTAAAAATTGTTCCGCTGTTACCTTCTCCCTTCGCTCGCTGATGAGAGGGCGGATGTAATGATCATTTCCTATATCGCGTTTCTCGGAGAAGTAACAGTCTCATGGGCTCGCTCTTCTGTTAAACACACTAGCTACATTCGTTGAGTACAGGATGTTGATTTAAGGCGATAAACTGTGATTAAGGATTGATCTGTAGGTGTGCGTCAGGGAGGGAGATATGTATGTATAGACATCGACATATAACTATGTGTATGAATGTGAGCATGATGTTAATAAAAAGGAACAAGCCGATAACCAAAAGGTTGAAATCGGCGGCTAAAGATAATGAAATTAACCAAAATCGATTCAATATTGATAAAGAAAACAGATAAAAATAAAAAAAGGTGAATTGCCCCATAAATAAACATGATTTGTTATATCTGAATCGATATATTTGGATATGAAGACTACTAGTTTATAACATTTTCTACTACCGAATTAATGTACTAACTGATTAAATGTGAAGTTAAAATACACTTTCTTATACCAAATACTGAGAGTCACTCCCAAGAGATCCTGCAGTTTTAAATCTGATATCAATCTAAGAACAAAGAAACAGACCTACAGCTATAGCTGCCTAATATGCTTCTAAATACTGTCTAATATATCTTCACAGCGTCGAAGAACAATGCGACATGACTCCTTTGGCTAAAAAATTATCTTCAAATCTCGAGATCGCTCTTCAACAGGACAGTCAAGGTTTTTCGAAGGAAATATTTCTGCGCAAAACAGGCAGACTAGCCATTGAACACGAATTTCATATTCCCATTTCGTAGTAGCATTTATGCCAAAGTTTTGAGGAAAAGATTGTAATGCATAATTTTAGTACCACAAATGTTTAAAAAGTGCTCAAGCTAGCACTTATGATTCGCCAAGAGTGGACTAGCTCAGAAGCTAATGGATTATTCCATCAGGCGAGGCAAAAAGACTATTCGTAAAAGTACTCAGAAATACAAAACACTGCAACCGCAACATAATCCAAGGTTTAATTCGAAATAAATGTCAAACTGTTTTGCATCCTCTTCAATCTAAAGATATTAATCAGACATATCGTGAAAGCACTGATATGGTACCACATAGCTGACATTATGCAAATTCGACTCATGTCGAATGAAAATTAAAGAATTGCTGCACGATATTTAGGCGCTGATTTCAATGAAAAGAAGATGAATATACAATTCCAAATATATATTTTTCGGATTTGTTCATAGCGTATTTGCTTATACGGAACTTACACATTCCTCCCCCTCCCCATTTATATTTATCTGTGTAATAGAATGCACACCATCTACAAAATATGAAGCACAGGCATTGGTAAGAACATCTCAACTTGGAATAAAGAGAGAAATATTTAAAGGAACGCGACCGTAAACTAAATTATTATGAATAGACATTATGTTGTTGTTTTTCTAGAAACGTCAAATGAGAAACGGTAAACGTCAAATTTATTATATATATATATAAAATGTTACAATAATTCTATGGACACTTGGAAATGTTTCAATAACTTTTCTCAGATCTTAACCCATGTAAGTTTAATCCCACTCCTTACCATAAAACTACCTCTACATTATGTACCGGATAACTGTGGAGGTGACTGCAAGAAATATATGAATACGGTTGTTCATAGTTGAGCTAAAGCAAATAAAATCCATTGGGAAATGTATTATATGTAATAATAATTGGGAAAATTGTAACCAGAATTTTTTTTATTGCAAAAAATGTAGTCAAGAACTTACTGTTTAGAAACCTCGTATGATAGTTCACTTTCCGTTGATATTAAGTTGAATGAGTCACTTGATTAGTCTTGAATAAACATAATCATCTTAGGCAAATATCATTCGCAACTTCTATCAGATTAGCTTACTGTGAAAGTGGGATCAACGTTTTCTTGAATGTCAAGATCTTGCTATCGGTGGTAGTTTTGCAAATTTCTTTAGATAGGAAAAGAAAATATTTATTAATATCTTACATGTAAAGAATATAGTATTAACAAATTTCTGAGTGTATAAGAAAGACAGAGATTCTTAAATACTTCACTAAACCCTTTTTTTTTTTTTTAGGGGAAAGGGTGTCTTAGAATACCCGCATTTAATCACAGCGTAACATAAACAACTATCTTAAATCATGCTTAATGCTTTGACCTCTTTTACAAAAGATTACGTGGGGGGTATTTATCATTTATTTAGACAGATTTGCTAATCCTTTTAACTGCACTGTTCGCTACTTGGCTCATTTTTCTTAGAACGAGAACCAAAGATTATCCATCAATTCTAGTCTTGAACGTATAAGTGGGCATTAAAAAAGAGAATGCATCAAAAGTCTTCTAATCCTGTGTACGGGATAAACTTTTGTACGATAAAAATCGACCGATGTTTTTTTTATTTTTTTATTTTTTAAAACTAATCTTCTTCAGGCTTGGTAAAGTTACTGTGAACAGAGATTATCACCTTGATCTCAGTATGATTACTTGAAAGCTGGCGTTCTGATATTTTGTAGTTTTCTTTCATTTCTTACGATGAGTTGTAAGACATTGGAGTTAGCAATTTTTTTTTAACAAGTTCGTGTATTAAACAGGAAAAAACTTATCTTCATTAAGAAAGATTTTATATCCCCCTTCTCCCAAATTGGATTAGTAGTAAGGATGATTTTAGTCAATAATTACACTATTATATTTTTTTTTCATTTGGCTTATAATTGACTATAATACAAAGGCCCATTCAGATAAGGATGGTAGGATAATTTATTATCCTATCCAGTGATTAGAACTTGCACCAACAAGTTCTAATTTGTAGTAAAATTTTAGCGGTAGGTGGGAACTTGTTAGATAAAAAGTGAAGCAGTGAAGTCACCAGATGCTACTTTATTGTTATTAAGTGATACATCCAAGGACTTAACACGAGAGGGCACTTCACATAACTCACTACCTACACTGTTAATCCTAAAAAAAAACGTAATCTTCATACGTCATCTACTGCCCAAAAAATGGCATTCCCCCATGCATTGCGTGTGTATACTATAATAATTTGCCTGTATGCGGAGTGAAAAACTCGAGTTAACGGTAGAAAGAAAACCACGCGATCTTCGGAAGCAATCGGTAACTCACGTTCCATCGAAAAAGTCCGTATAAAGATTTCTTTAGACGAAAATCGAAGTCAGGTCTGTTCTTAAGGAAGCATTCGCACTTTTAAAAGAACTTGCACGACACACTTGTAATAGAAGCAGCCAAGCATCCAATCATTATAAATAATAGAAAGAATGAGTTATTTTTAAACTGTAAAAGATTGAGATACAGCATTTAACTACTTTGTTCACTGCACACATAATTCCCATTTAATTATTTAATTTGTTGATTAAATTGAGAATATATGTCAAGTGATGTGGGTGCGCTGCAAATGGCTCTTCAGATAATTTCGATACCTTAATATTATTTGTAGAAAGAAAAAACAATATTCGTTAATGTAGAATGTTGACACTGCAAATAAAAAGCACTGCTGTGAAATTATTTAATTTATTTACGATCAGTCCGTTAAATATAACTTAATATGCATATTTTGATCAAACTGTTACTTTATTTTCTCTTGCCATAAAACTGATTTACATTCTCTATTAATACTACTATTGTAGGAAAGTTCTTAAATTAACCTAACGTGAAGTAAGTACATTATAAAATACTATTAAAATATAAATGCTATGCTAAAAGAAAGATTACCATAATATTTTCTTAATGTAAAGAATATTTATTAGATCATAATCTCTTATAAATGTATCTATCTTATTCTGGTTTTACTCAGAATAGAAATTGGATGCAGCTCTTAATTTTCGAAGTTAATAACTTGATTTACTGTTAGTCTATTTGAACAAAACTTCAACATCCCTTTAAAAAAAATAGAAAAACAAAAAAGGAAAGCAGCTGCTATTCGCTCCTGATCAGAGTCATACAATTAACAAGACAAAGAAAAATTCTAAGACGCACTCAGTTAGGGGCGAAGAATAACCACCGGGTGGTAATGGATAATGAAACCGACTCCTTTCCCTAGAAGGATAATGACTACGAGAACATTTGATTGGACGTTGAATACGTTAAGCATCCCTCTCTCCTCTATTCATTTATGCCTGTTAATAAACTGTAAATTGGGATTACCGCTGTGATCATACTTAGCAGAATGTAGTGGACTTTAGATAATAAATCTGTTTGCAGCTACGGAATTAGGTAAGGCGTCTTTGTTCAATTACAACATAATGACGCCACCGATTTTTTTTTCCCCCGACACGTTTTAATATTAACCACATAGACCCAGATTAAGGTTACAGACATGTCACAGTGTGATCGCCGTATTTTAAGGTGGCGGAGCTTTTTAAATTAGAAAATGAAAGGGCTCATTGAGAAGGAAACCTTTGATGGAAAAACATGACTAGATTGCATGTCGCAAGTAATAAATGAAGGAGAGTCATTGACCTTCCTTTTTCTTTTCTTTTGCCAAACTTTAATAACATTGTTCTCTATTTGAGACTTCGAAATTAAAACAGATAATTACGTCTTGGTAGAAACTGTTTTTTAGCGAATAATTGTCCACAAAGTGTAAAGATAAACAAAGGATTACTTTGAGTAATAGATTTTCTTGATTAGATTGGCAATAGTTGGTCGGATTCATACTTTTATTGTTATTACGCTCCTTCGATACCAGCAGTACATCGCAACTTAGCCTAACACGAATTCCATTTTTTTTCCTTTCATATTTAAGCTGCCCTTAGATAGCTTTGTGGTTGTTAATAAAACAATACATATTTTATAATAAATGTCGTACTTTATCCTTTACATAAGGTAAATTAAATAAAGTAAACATACATTCGCCTTAAGTGGAACTAACTAAAGCTTATGTGTAATAACGAAACCAATCCTATTCCATCAAACATGTTTTAGTAAACTACGCTTGTAGCATTAAATTGCTAACTTTTGTAACATTGGTAATCTTGCATTAACTGCATAGTTTGTGGCAAAAGTTTGGAACCAAGTAGGCGATTGTTGATTGAAATTAGAGAAAAGAAATTAATTATAGAATTATTTCACTACGATTGGATTTGCATTTAAATTATTTTAATTCTGTTTTGCAAAATAAGTAGTAAGGTAATAATAATTTGTCAGGCTACACCACGTTCGTATTCCCACCAAACAGTTGTACACAGTGCTGGATTACTATTCTATTTTCTATTACACATTTGATCAATGCAGATGTACATAAATATTATGATTCGCTATAGACAAATGCTGTTTTTTTTTCCCCCAAACTGCCCCATGATTGTTCATTATACAAATTTGTTATCTAGATTTTCAGTCATATCAGAAACCAAATGCATTCATTTGGTTCTATTATCTCATTATGCGTCTGACCATGTAAAAAAAAAAAAGTAAGTAAAAATGATGCATGTAGGTGGCATGACCAAACATTAGTGTTTGTTCAAGAGCTGCAAATGAGTTTTGAGAGGGGCAGTGAAATGAATTGTATAAGTGATTTTAAGTTCAAACTGTAGCCCTTGAATGACAGCGGTTGTGATTATTAACGCATAATAATAGCTTGTAGTTATTCAAATTAGAATATTATTTATTTCAAAGATCATTATGAGATGAACAAAAATATATGGCAGAGAATAATCGCATCTCTTACATTATCTTTATTTTTTTTCACATTTTCTCGTAATAACAGGCCATTGAAATGTATTTCTATAGATAGATAAACAGGCAACAATAACAAAAAACCTCTTATCACAGTATGAGTCGATTCCCAGTTTCAATTCCACATCACAATTACCAAGACTCTGTCAAGATTTGGGTTGGTACTCCAATGGTATTTCAAAGCCCAATCGAACCCCCTACGGACATAATAAAAGAAAATCACAAAATACTCCGTCCAGAATTTTCGCATGACTGACCTGCCGCAAAATATTTTAGTTCTTTCCCCCCTTTACAGAATACGAGCAAGGGATTTAAAGATTCTCAGAGAAAATAGATTGGAAACTACTATAGACTACACAACCAGCGATCGTTACTTTAAATATTGGGGAAGGAGAAGAGAAGGGGGTAAGTAGAAGCGAGAACTGCCTTAAGAAAAGAAACCTCGTACACGTAATGTTATCGTTCATTGAAAGCCATGCTGGCGCTCTTTGTATACAAGCTGTCTTTTTTTTTTTATCCTACATTTGGTTTATTTTTTCTTAAATTCTCTTACAGTTCTCAGTATACTAAAGGCTGTCTGTGATTGTAAAACTCTCACGTATCTAACCTTAACTTTATTGTTAACTTGGGTCTCAAAAGTCCTTGCTTTCAACTGCAACTTTCTGGTAGTATTGAGGACAGCCGTAATGTAAAGTTCACTTAAGAGAAATGCCTTAGAGCATTCGTGGTTCAATAGCGGAAGTCTTACAGCCGTACCTCGTCGTAGAAAACAGACAGTGTCTCCTTGTTCCTTTTCTGTTTCAGTTACTTATTCATTCCGGTCCTCCGGGCCTCTTTCTTTTTAATAGCGTACGGAAAAAGAAAGCGTGTTTTATGTAGATGCCAACACAGATAAGCCTATGTATATCTCGTAAAGTTGTATTCAGTTAACAGAAACGTTTCATATATATTTATATTTTCTGCACTTAGCAGAATCTAACTGTATGACTGCACAGTGTACGTCTTGAACCTCAGTATAATGATTCAGCGCACATTATGCACTGTATAACAGTAATTTAGGCATCGCGATACTTGCATTTAATCAATTATTCAGAGTATTCTTAGTCAAAAAGTTTTTAAATTTTCTAAGGCAAAAACATCGTTATGTAAGGTGCATGAAGAATCCCTTCCCATTTCCTTCAAAAACGTACGGAAGAATATCTTCTTAAAAAAATCTTAAGTAGAATTAAGTCGATCATTAAGCACTATTCGGAGTCGTTATTCGATTATTCGTGATAATTAAACTACATCGTAAACTGAACTGGAAGATCGTAAAGGCGAAGAGATATCTGTAAGCCTGCATTTTAATCTGATTGAAAAACGCTAAAATGGTACTTTTGATAAAATTAGGATTCTTTATACCTCGGCGAGTATTTAATATCGCATGAATAGGTTATAATCTTAGCCACATCCGATTTACTTAAATTTTTTTGTTGGTTTTTTTAAACTAACTGGTTATCTTCTGAAAGAAATATGTGCTAAATGTATTTAGTAATTTCTAGATAAACGCTTTGTCTGACGATCTATTCCGTTTTTTACAGAATTAACTTCCTGGCAGATTAAAATACTTCGAGGCAAATGTATTAAATTCACATTTGATCCGCATGCCAATTTACAGATGTGTAAACTCAGATTACAGTATTTTTCCCCCCATAAAGTTTGAGCAGGTATAAAACTATAAGGCTACATATTGAAACGTCAGTGAACGTTTAGGGCAAACATTTAAAATATTTAATATTATGATGTAGGAGTAACAGCAAGTAGCTTAACTGATAACGAAAAATTTGTGCTGCAAGTTTCACTTGGACGAGAGAATGGGCTGAGTGGATGCAGATATTCATATGGGTTGAGGTTCAACCTACAAAGCGCAGATAGAAGACAGTAGTTCAGAAGTACGATATGATTTATCCTCGTACTATTTGAAGGATACAGACAAATTTCCTGCTTTTTACACAGTTTGAAATTTTATTTCATGTAAGTTTGTAGACTACATTTAAGAAATGAACACAAAAACTGGCATCATAAAAAAGAAAGTCATTAACATCAGTATGATGAATACAGATTTTTCTGTGTTATTCACAGCATTTTTTTTTTTCTCGGTAGATCACATCCCTTTGATTGCATCGTACCTTTCTGTATATACGGGTTCGCGTGTTTAGACTGTCAAACCAGCTCACTAGCATAACGACCTCAAGGCCATTTTCCTTTTTTTATAATCATGGAAACCACTTTTTCTTTCTACTCCGTAGTTTTTTTATCTTTTTTTTGTTGTTGTTTTTCTCTATTAGCTTTGTTATTATATAATAATGGTGAAAATGAGAAAACGTATTTGTGAACGCATTTATTCAGGACAACGTAGCACAGATCGTTGAAGTCCTTGAACTCAGTACCGTTTTTTTTTTTTTTTTTTTTTTTTTTTTTTATCAAGCTATTAGATTTGTGTTTCTAGTCACAGTGATAATGATATTGGTGAAAAAATGATATATTTTATTCTATACCATAATTTAGCCCAGTGCGAGCCTCACCTACTTGGGTGGGTCCGCAGGTGGTGGACAGCGGAACGGCTTGCAGATATGTAAGCTAGCTGCAATGAGGGGGGAAACCTGAGCAGCCTCGAACAGAGGCGGTAGTGCTAATAGGCCATTACCAAACATTAACATGGTCAGGCGGTCATATAATGGTCATACTGCATCGTACGTCGCGCGGGTTACCAAGGGACGCATTTGGGTTTTAGGTAGAGGGGACCCGTTCGAAAAATATATTACAGTCTCCCTTAGACACCATTTCTCAGCACTCTGCTAGAGGAAACTCCATGAATGGGTCCACTACCTATTTGGAGAGGTGTTTAGTGGCAGCTCAAAGAAATGGTTCTGCAAAAGGACGGAAATGGCAAAGACAACGACACCAAATTTGGCTTTAGGCAACTGGAACTGTTTACCCTTGACAGGGAAGGAGAAGGAACTGGTCAAGAAGACCAAGCGCTACCAACTAGACTTAGTCGGGCTTTCTTCGACCAAGAGGAGGCTCTGGAACTGTCGACCTGGATGAGGGGTGGAAGCTGTACTACTCTGGTGTGAGTCCGACAATGTCTGCAGAGGCGCATTGAAGCATTGAAGCGGGAGTTATGCCAGAAGGCATAGCTGGCCGTCTTCAATACAGTCTTTGTCCCCATCATCACCTATGATCATGAGAGATGGGTAATGAGCGAAGGAATGCGGACACGAATCCAAGCGGCTGAAATGAAGTTCCTTCGAGGGGTTGCGGGGCTGACAAGATTCGACAGAGTCAGAAGCTCTGCGATTCGGGAAACCCTCAATACTCAACCGCTGCTTCTCCGTGTTGAGAGATCACAGTTAAGATGGTACGGATACCTGGTCAGAATGCCACTAGAGAGGCTCCCCCAGCAGGTCCTCTTTGCCAAGCCGGAGGGTGGGAGGCCACGGTCTCGCTGGTTAGACTATATCCAAAACCTTGGGTGGACACGTCTGGGAGTCCCACCAGAATACCTGAGCTGGTGGTGGAGGATCGTTACCATTGGTATCCGAAGAGTTCATCGAAAAGGCAATTCATCGAACGACAATTCGTCGCAAATGCAATTCATCGAAAAAACAATTCACCAAAACGTTTGCATTTTTTCGAAAATGTTATGAGAAAATTGATCCATTTAGAACAAAACCTGAACCGTAAATAAGGAGATTACAATGCTACTTTCATAGGGAAAAATTATAGAACAATATAGTTTCTTATAATCTTTCTTGTCCGATAACTGTTTCATGTCTGTTCATGGGACTGATTTGCCTGTTTCCGGAAGAAAAGCCCAGCCGTAGCTATATTATGCCTGCTAACTTACCTTTAGCAGAACAGGACTGATAAAAAAATTATGCGTAAATGGGATCCAACTACCCAGGTCTTTCTAACTAAACGGCTTCGTTTTTACCGACTGAACTATGCGGGCTTCATTATTATTGTTGTTAGTAATAATATGCGACATCAATGCAGAAATTATTATGGGATGAATTTTACTCAGATTCGCTATTTGAAACTTTTACAAGAAAATGTCGAACCGTTCCAGTTTTCAGTTCAGCTATATTCGGGGCGACAAAGAAATAACGTGTCCAAATTCTGTACTGTATCATAAAACTCTCTGACTTTGTAGAAGTTGTTGGTACAAGAAGCTGTTTGCATGGTTCAGTTTTTGTTCTAAATGGATTACTTTTACCATAACATTATCGAAAATTTAAAATTTTCGGTGAATTGTTTTTCGATGAATTGCATTTTCAACGAATTGTCTTTCGATGAATTGTTCATTCGATGAATTTTCCTGTAACCATGACCATTAGAAGTCTCTTGTAGCTGCTGCCCCAACAACCAAATTACGAAAGGTGGGCCTTGAAGATGGATGGATAGATGGGTGGAATAATTTAGTGTTTATTTTTAATTTTTAAATTTCCATATATACAAATTAACAAATACCATCTGGACATGAGATCACATATACCCGTGCCTGTCTGTTTGTCTTACATCCTCTCAACCCCCATGTTTTATATATTATTGGATGTAGATAGGAGTTAGCTTTTTAAATGGAGTTAAAGGCTTATTTTGATTCCAATTTTTCATTTGAAACGTGGCATTGGCAGATGATTTTCTATATGTGCTACATATCTACTTTTCTACAGACGTTTTTTATATAATTTAGTTTTTAATTAATAAACGATTTTAATATCTGAAAATAACCAACAACTATTTAGATAATATCGTTACCTATAAGTTCAGGGCAAACTTTTAATAAATATTTAATATTATATTAAACTAAACCATGTTCATGTGAATGCTGTACTTAATGGTTTTCTTACAAAGAATATACCATAAAAATGATCTAACTACACATGAAGTAAAATTATGGTTTTAAAATTCAAAAAGTATTCTCTACGTCGACCGTTAATTAGTTCAACAAACGTAATTATATTTCTCCCAGATACATGGGACGTGTGCAGAACACCTTATGCTATGGATGTGCGTCTTCTCTAGAAGCCTCTGGGCATTTAAGAAACAGTTAAATTCCTTTACCTGAAGGAAGAAAGAGAAAACTTTCGAGAGTGAGCTTAAACTAGTATATGGCCTTTTTTTTTTTTTTAGGGGCAAATAAAAACATCCCTCAGCTTAGGAGCCTCAGGAAATCTTGAAATAGCAGACGTCGGTCATTCTGCTGGCGAAGTAAAGCTCTCAAGATGTCACTGTAAAACTTGTATTAGCTACAATAGGAGAGGTGTGTAATCCATCAATCCAACTTCTTAAACTCTTCAGAATTCGAATGGGATTCTTGTTACAGCATTTTTGAAAGGCATCGATTCGCTAACAGACTGAATAAGTGAGCTTTACTGTCAGTGCTTCTGTTCGACTGGATCACTGCGTTTAGGATTTTGAGAACATGAAATGATTTTTAAATCTCTTAAAAATGTATGTTACGTAATTTAAAGTATTGAAGGCACTTCTTCAATTTTTGAAGTGAAAACACTGTCCAGAAAAAGAAAGAAAAAGAGAAAAGTTCAAAGAGTAGACGCATGTACCTATATCCCTTTTCCAGATATGACGATAATATAAATTCACCAGCAATACAGCACTTACTGTATAGCTGGTGAATGTTTACAGTATGTACATACATACATACATACATGCACACAGGAACACAAGAAAAATACAGTATGTACTGTATACAGTAGTATCCCACAATACGAGGCTTCGGCTATACGATGCGTTTGAATGACAAATGCACATTTATGCATTGGTCATTGCTGGCTCATCTGTGTGTTTTTGGTGTTTGCAGTGAATTGTTTTATTATTATTAATGAACAGACAGAAATCAAATAAAGATGCTTTTTTCCAATAAAAGACGCGTAAAACCTATTACTTGCTAAGATTAAACTTATTAAATTTAGTAACGTGGCCGTAATAAAAACTTTAATAAAAAATAAAACTTTAATGATGTACATTGATGAGCAAAATGGTTTGCGTGTTCCCTTAACCCGATGTTTCTCAACGTTTTTTGGATCATGCCCCACCTCAACGTCTCAAAGATCTTGATGCCCGCCCTCAACGTCTCAAATATTTTGATGCCCCCCCTAGCATAATGGTCAGTCAAGTTCTGAAAAAGTATAATATAAATATGTACATGTACATTTTTAATTGCCCCCCAAAAATATTCAAATTTCCCCCTGTGGGGGCAATTTGAATTAAAAATACAAAAAGTACAATTAAAAATGAGTAAGCAACTATAAATTAGTGCTCCCGAATTTTAACGCTGTTGCAAGAGTTTCTATCCCATTCAAATTAAACATCAAACCGAAATCTTAACAGCGGATACTAAGGAGCAGAATCCAGCACAATCTGTAAGTACTTTTAGTGCATTAAACCAGTTATATTTCGATCAAAAAATCGGCGACGTGCAAGCGGCCACTATGCCTACCGTGCGAAGCAAAGATGGTGGCAACAAAAGCCAAAGACGAACAAGCATCCCCGTGTCTCGCCAGCGTAGCGCCGTCGATTACCGACAAACCCATAGTCTCCTCTCACCATTCAACTAATGCCGGGGTTCCTCAAGGTTTTGTCCTCTCACCAACCCTCTTCCTACTATATATCAATGACCTACTTCAGCTTACCTCCAACCCAATACACAGTTAAGAAGATGACAGCACATTGCACCCCTCCCTCTCATTTGATAAACCTTACTTCACACAACTCACCTCAACCTACAGATCTGCAACCACCACTGCCCTCAATTCAGACCTGCAAGCCATCCTCCAATAGGGTTCAGATAATCTAGTCAATTTAAATACAAATTAAACCCAGTACTGTCTCATTTCTCATAAAAAAGAAACATTTTCTCCCAATATTATTTTTGACAACACCCAAATTTCCAGACAATCTGCGATTTCTCTTCTTGGAATTACCCTTTGCATCGCAACTATTGCATCCTCAGCTTCTAAAAAACTAGGATTTCTCTTTTGCTCAAGACATTACCTCACCCCTGAACAGCTGTTAACCTTATACAAACCACAAATCCGCCCAACCATCGAAGACTGCTCCCACATATTGGGTAGGGCTCCCAAAATGCTCGACTCAATACAGACTTATTAATGACCCATCTCTTACCAACTAACTCACCCCCCCCCCCCCAACTTTCGCACAGAAGATCGGTCTCTGCAGTTTTTGTATTCTATAAATATTTCCATGGAAAATGTTCATCTGAAACATCATCAATAATCCCCCACTTAGTACTAAGCTCGTTGGAACATGTGCAACTGCTGCTCAACATCCCTATACAGAGCACCATGAAACCCATAGAACAAATTTCTTCTCCTCTTCCTCCTTCATCTGCTATACTGTGGAACAATCTTCCCCTTAATGTGTGTTCCGTAAGGAATACAATATACAGTCATTCAAATCCAATGTGAACAAGTACCTTCTTTCTGAACCCATACAGGGTACTAATCTATTATAGGGTTGATCTACCAAACTCTCGTGTATGGGCTCAACATAAAAAAAATAAGTTACCTAAAATTATTCAAAATATTTCGTTTGCGTAACTAACGTAAATTAGTGCCTATTATGTCATAAACACACATACTTATATGATTCCTTCAAAATGCTTTTAAGCCATTACATGCATCCACAAGTGGGAAAAAAGGCATTGGCTAAACGATTGTCTGGAACCTAATATGGCACAAGACTGGGGTATGCTTGTATGTATATGTTTTCTTTTGGCCTATACAAAACCTTTATACATCTAGAGTAGTGTATACATATACACTATTAATGATGTATTGTTCTTCATATATTCAGAGTTAGCGATATCCAAAATCAACTACAGGCAACATTATCAACAGATCGAAATATCCAAGTAACAGCTCAGCCAAAGAAACACACAGGAAAGGGCCTACAAATCTAACAACAAGGGACAAAGGCTGCTAGGAAGTGTGGCAATAAAATCTGGGAATTCCATTGATCGAGAAGTTTCAAACATCTCTGAGGAGGGTGACTAGGTTAGTTGCAATATACTAAGTAAAGAACTGCGCAGTCTCCATTTCTCTGGAAAGGCAGCTGGGGTATAAGCCAAACATGACAATCAACACCGCAGACTACACTGATGAAAAATACATTGTTTCTGGTATATAGAGCGTTGAATCCAAATTTGTATCGAGAGGAGAAGGACGCTATGCTAGTTTAATTTGTTATAGAACCTTCGTAATTTCAAAGAGGGTCTTCATTATCTCACTGTCACCAATTTATACATGGAAATTAAAAGACACCACACCTTTTTCCGATGAGGTGGACGAGTATAGGTACCTGGAAAATGAAAGCAAGAGATATGCAACACTACATTACTCGGAACAGCAATGCTTCCTACACCGTGGGACAGACTCATGTCTCTGGCAGTCCGTCATGTTACACTGTAACATGTTTTGACGAGGTTATGAGAAAGCGGATAAGCTGCTACAGAGATCAGATGTATGTAAACTTAACAAAACTCAAATGTTTTACGAACTGGAACATGGATGCGAGCAGACAAGTGCGTCTTGTGGTATATGGAATGGTGGAAACAATGAAAGAATAAGTTTAATTTATCTAACCCGGATCAGTACTGAAATACATACCTAGAAGAGTAATCTCTGTATTATTGAGTTGTGTTTAACAGAAACCGAACGGGATGGAGGCCTCAATAAAATGAAATGTAAAAGTATTTCCACGGTGGTCTTTTCGACGAGCGATCTGGTATATAAACGTACCAGCCACTGAAAGCAAGCAACATGCAAATTAGAAATTTATTTATATAAATAAAGTATAAATTTATATAAATAAAAAATAAATTTACATATAAATTTATTTATATAAATATATAAATATTTATATAAAAAATGTTTGGTATAGATTCCAAATGCTGTTGGGTTGCATCTACATCTAAAACATATTAGCGTTCAGTAGACAATCATTTAACTGGCTCAGATTTGACGGAGGTGGAGTTTGCTTCAAGATCTGTTTTTCTAACATGTACCATACATTCTCAAAGGGGTTCAGATGCCAGTGAAGATGATGGACGTTGTTGTCATGTTCACTAGACTACTGCTGAACAATTTATTCGCAATGGAACAGTAGCATTGTCGTCCAATAAACAAACGTCACCTGCTGAACAAAAAACCAACGCTGAAGGATTGAACTTGTTCGGCAACAATATGCAGATATTCCTTGGAGGATATCAGACCTTCAAGCAATATCAGCGTGACACCACCTCCATAACTCTGAGCTGTGTTTACAAGGCAAGCTGGGTTCATTGCTTCTTGGGGCTCCCACCAAACTCTGTCTATCGATGTTAGGCAGGGAGTTTGGCGGGAAAAAGGTGAACCGTGACTCGTTGGACAACATGACTTTTTTCTTCCAGTTCTTACAGTGCCCAGTCACGATGTTCTTGACCGCACTGTAGACGAACTTTCCGGTTCTTCGCAGAAATCGATGGTTTCCGTATAGGCATGAGACTGCCAATACCAATCCAGCCTTCATTTAGATTCGGCTTTGAAATAATGTTGGATTCATTATCCACTTAATTTGAATAATTTTGCACCGCCGAAGTGAAGCCTTTTGGCTCTCTTTTTCAGTAGTTCTTTTTGTCCGTACAAGAATTTTAAGACGACGGTGATCTTGTTCCTGACAAACGAATTTAGGACCACAGTTACGCCTCTTAGATAAGCACTGGGGGTTATTTTTTTCACTGATTAACCTGGTTATCTCGCCTTTTGAGAAACCCATCGGCTCTTCTGTTCTCAAAATCGGGTCTCCAGCCACACAGGCACCCAAGATAAGCCATTTATCGACCTTCGAAAGATTCTTTGTTTCTTATGGTGATCAACACTATTGATGATTAATGACCAGCAGCAAGATTCTTAAATAGTTGCCAAGAACACGTGCTGATGCATGTGATACGCTGCGTAAGTTACGTTTATGAATATCTGCTTAAACGCTTCTAATTCAGTAGCTGGTGTACACACACACACACACACACACACACACACACACACACACACACACACACACACACACACACACACACACACACACACACCTTGCCTCAGAATGACTGAAAAAAAGACATGACTTTTTCAATGTGACCTATATGGCCTCTGAATTACTTTAACCTCAGTAACTCTTCTAGAGCTGGCTCCCACTGATGCTACCTCAATAAAGGTCGAAACTGGTCTGGGTAGTGGCCCTTCCCATAATGCTTACCATTATTTATTATGAATGTACAAAGGTAATTGATGTGAAGTCATCAGCTTCTATATACGAGCAATATCATCTCAGTTGTGAAGATATTTCTCGTGTAAACTTTGTTTGCGTACATAATGATATATTTATATATATAATTCGTCCCCAGATGTAAAATAAATTAAGATATCCATCAGGTTTTATAATACGCTTTCACCTGACCACACTGATATGTTCTGCTGAAATAGTTGACATGCTAAGGTATGTTTTCACTGGCCTAAAAAAACCGTCAAAGCATCTAGTGAATGCGTTGCACTATCAATCTCTTTCCCCCAGAGACAAGGGTATGCTTTCGGGTTTACAGCCTGTAGACTAGTTTTCAAACGAGTGACACGTTAAAACTACTTTTCTTCTGTTTAACCCGCGATTTTATGAATGGAAACATTGAATCTCAAGGTCTACAACAGAGTTCATCTATTATATTTTTTTAAAGTTACCTCCACACGGAACAAATACAGATATATTATAAGCTGTCAGAACATAGATTAGTGGGCTAAGCGTTACTTTTATTTTTTATGCGGCTCCCATCCATGCAAGGCTTACATATGTAACGTGAAGTGCGCTAAGGCATTTATTTTGCAATTTCTATTAATTTTTTTTTTTTGTATTTTTATTTATTTATACGTGGTCCCGAAACCTTTTGTAGAGACCAAACAATGACATTTTTCAAGCTACTTCAAACCTCCAATGAGTGGAGTGGTGATCTCATACCAGAGATGAAATGCATCTTCCACCTAACTGCCTGCAATGAGATTCTAACACATACAGCTTGCTGTTTGGCAAGTGGAATCTAACCAATCGACCAAACAGATTGCTAAATAAGTGATAAGGATTTTTGCACAACAATAATTTTACACAAATTAATAATAAATCTTCAAACAACTAAACAAGAAACAGACTTCATAGTTCTAATAGTCACAATGAACTATTAAAATATTTCAACTAAGGAAGAGTATGAATTACCTGTATGGTAATTCATATTGTTGTAAAAGTATCACAGGATTGTTGAGAGGCCCAAGATCAAATGATCTTAACTGTATCATTTGATTATCAAATAATATTAATTATACAAATAAAAGTATTCAACTAAAAAAAAAAGAAATTTTGTTAATAACATGGGATATTATTTGCAATATTTTCGAGGCTTTTCCAAGGATCTCCACATAGTAGTGATCCTTGGAATGTAGAGATACCTGGATGTAGCAAAATACAGTATATCAAAATATACTTAATAATCCTCATAAAACAACTAATTCTGGTAGTTGATTTTTATCGCTAAGTATGATACCTCTACCAATTAGCTTGCCTACAGGAGCAAAGAATTGCATAAAATGTATTTGGTCTCTATAATAGAATTATTAATATTATCTCTCTTTTAATGTGCATATGCAATTATAAAGCAGTATTAGTTTTATAGCATTTATAAAAATCAAACGTATTGTGATGGATCTATGTGCTGCGCCAAGGATTTACTTTATATTCTGAACAATGTGAATTTTTGTTCTATGCAAAGCAGATTTAATTTAAAAAGTGGATTTTAAACATTTTTAAAACAATGTGAAAATCTGAAAAATATAACCACTACAAAATTTAACCTTTCTATGCTTTAGTATAAAACCAAACCTCAAGACTTGTGTTGCATCATCAAGAAATGTTTACCCTTTCTACCTAACTATTCATTATGGCTAGAGTGCGACACCATAGATAAACCTTAATGATAAGAGTAGAATAATTACAGCAGCAATAAACTTTTGTAATTAATTTCATAGCACACTAGGGTAGCGTTCGGTACACAATACCCAATCATTATCAACGCAAGTAACGTTTATGTTATGGTGCCCTGTAGTTTTGCTATCATTGTCATCATCGGAATCATCCAACACATGAGTTATATCAGGACAGAAACACTTTCTCCTTATTCTAAATGCATTTAAAAGATATTGAATTGTTGAATAATAATGGATACTTTTAAAGAGTACGCTTGCAAAACTTTGATTAAACGGAGCATGTTTTCAACATCACATATTTAGTAGATTTTCATGTGTCAATCTGCCTTCCATTAACATATGATTTAAATACCATCCTACTCATTCCGGATGCAGTAGTTGAATCCTTTTAATAACTATAAATCACTTTGCAGTAAGGTGTGCTTTAGGCGGTATCTTGTAAGACAGAAAATTAAATTAAACCCAGGGCTATCTCTCTCTCTCTCTCTCTCTCTCTCTCTCTCTCTCTCACACACACACACACAGAGAGATTAAGTTGGATTTAAAGTCGGAATAAATTTTCTGTAAAATATTAGTTAAAAGTGTCCTTTTCTCAATAAGGAAATGTTCATTGTGATGTTGAAAAGTCCATTTACAGCTTTATTAAATCCTTCGTTATATACTGATCGGACTCAGATCTTATCTCCTCATACGTTAAAGGATTCCAAAGATAAAGAATTATATTAAGTCGTTAGAAGAATTTAGGCCTAACGCGCGAAGATCTCTTAACTTATGATTAAAAACAATTCAATAATTCTAAACATAAATCCTCTAATGCCCTTCATTCCCCACAGGGAGTAGGATGATCGGCATTCAGTCGTACAATGCACGTAAATTTCAAGCTCTCACCAACACTGAGGTTTTAATGTTAATCCATTCCATTGATGCACCAATAGCGCATCAATATATTTGTACCACAGAGAGCGTAGATCATCCAAAATCCTACTCTAGGGACCAAACATGGAACCTTTTAAAGCCTCTTTAGACCTCCTATAAAGAAGCTGGCAGTCTCACACAAGATGACGAAATGCATTTCCTAACTAAAGATATCTCTGCCGAACATCTTATTGAGTGAAGAACGGATACAGTAACTAGGAATGCACTTACTCGGATTGGTTAGACGAGTAAGTGCATTCCTACGACATGTTAAGTAGTGAGAGATGTGTGTGTGTGTGTGTGTGTGTGTGTGTGTGTGTGTGTGTGTGTGTGTGTGTGTGTGTGTGAGAGAGAGAGAGAGAGAGAGAGAGAAGACGTTCTCAATCATACTCCAATCCTTGGCTGACTCTTGGATCACTGAGAAAACCAAGTCTAGATTTGTAGTTGGTGATTGCAATCCAGCACGTAACGGTCTTACATCTTCAGACCTAGCCTGATGGAAGTTAGAATGATAATTAGGCAGTTCTAAAGATAATTCGATAATTTAATTAGAAGAGAATATACACATACATAGTTAAATAAATCTTTCTTAAAGATCTACAAGTAAAAGTATACTTATTATTATTCCTTCCCTACTCTTTTACCTTGTGGTGTCGAGGATTTTTTCTACATTTAACTGCTAACGTATCGAGGATAAGGTGGTTAGGCCTATGCCTCCCAGTGTGTCCTATGTCTGTTGATGCGTGTGTTCACGAGCCGGTTTGTCTGTTCTGGGAGACGAAAAACCAGAGTTTCCGAGTGAAAAAAACCTCTACCTCCATATGAGACCGGCTAACTCACCTTTAGTCGAAAGAGATCAGATAAACGGGAATCGAACCCAGGTCTTTTCGACCAAAGGACTTTCTGTACTGACAACTGAGCTACGGAGACTCAAAAATATACTTACTAATGTTAATTTCAAGTATGAGTAAAATCATCGAAAATTGCATTACTATGCAAATTTTGGAGATATGCGTTAATACCATAAAATTTAGATAAATAAAGATGTAGAGAAGCTTTGGTCAAAAAAAGTTTTCATTTGCACTCTTGAAATATTTCGAACCCTTTACTGATGCTTTTATTAATTGATATTTTTTTAAAGTTTCATTTGCAATTTTTTTTGCTTCAAGTATTTTTCAGGACAACGGAATACTTTTCATAATACTGCTCGGTACAGTTATTTTATTAAGATTTTTGTGAATTATTTATAAAATGTGTTTCCAACTGAATAGCAGTGGCAGACGCATTTTTAGTTTGTCCTTCGAGTGAAAAGTCTAACGGATATTTGATTCTACTCTTAACTGTAAAAATGACGTGTCTAATCCAATCGCTATAATTTAAATTTTTGTGAATCCGATGATAGAGGAGGTCATATTTGAAATTTTTCCGTTCCCCAAAAATATCGTAGAGTACGTACGGAGGTAAATAAAAACAATTATCTAAATCTTAATTTCCTATTTCCTACTAAGAGTGATCTTTTAGTAAGGAATTTTAAAAAAGGTTAATTCCATTAATAATGAAGATAAAAAGCGAGTATCTTTCAAGTTATGTCAACAACAACATTTAGTAAGGACACTTTTGCTTAGCATATTTTATTGCTTGATATCAGCCGAAGGCTTCGTGAAAAGTAAAGCCTTCTACCCATCTTATTAAAACGACAACAGCCAAGCAGAATAATTTGATCTGTTTGATAAAGCACAAGTCGAAATAAAATTCAAAGGCAAATTCAAGATTTTTGCATAATACTTTTTTAAATATCTATGTTTATTCAGCAATTAGTTAATATTATTTAATATAATTTTTAAGTCATTAGAAGGTGAAAAATTAATAATTATCCTAGTAGTTACATAAAGGAGATAATTATATATAAACAACTATTTCAGAATATGAGTCTGTTATGACGAAAAAAAAATCCTTTTTACAGGATATATTCTGAAATGAATTTATCACTTGTTGGATTATTTTCCACTGGGCTATTTAGGCTTGTGTAGTGATCCAACCTCGCTATTTATAATCCATTAGTAAAAACAATAATGTATTTTATAATGGTATGAGAAGTTTTTAAATAGTATTCAAATCAATTTTCTCTACTACACATCGTGATGGCGATTGTCTCCTTTGAAAAATAGATTTTATGAGGGGGCATCACCATATTTGTGATGCCCCCCTCATAAAAGGGGGCATCACAAATATGGTGATGCCTCCTCATAAAATCTACACCTCCAGCATTTGTTTTAATGACACAAAAACTTCTTAGAAACAATTTGACGTCTCAGAAGGAAAAAACAAAAATTAACTTTGAACAAAAAGGATTGTTTTTTTATGCACTAGAAAGCAAATCCTATTTTATTTAAATAATAAACTTTATTTCGTAATTTTCGATATTGTTTCCTACTTCTTTTTCGAACAAAGCTGTCACGTCAATTCTAAGTCAGGGCTCTTTTAGGCGTTATAAAAAACTACACTGCACACAATCGATTTGAAGTTTGCTTCCCAAATAGTATTGAAGAATTAACTCTTTTCAACTCTTTCGGCGATTTTTGTTAAGAGTTGGTTTGCTATTCTGCTCTTTCGACAAAAACAGTATGCAACACCTTTACGAATTGCTAAAGGAGGAATGAATGTATAATATTATCCTTGTGGTGTAGCTCGTTTTCGCACACTCCCTGGAGCTTTCTGGTGTCTCGGCTAGTTTGCCTTCAGTGCATTTTTGTGAAAGAACAAAAGCGGACTGCGAATGTATTTTCACATAATGGCATTACTGGCATTTGGAGGATTTTGTTTTACAGTTCAAGTTAAAGAAATCTTAGAACCACAAGCCATGGAAGATTTCAAAATAAAATAAAGACAGGAGAGAATACGAATCAACTCTCTCACCGGACTACGCGTTCAGATACTTATATGGCTAGTATGAGGGTTATTTACATCTGAATTGCATTTTGTTTGGCTACTTCAAAGATTCAGGTTTCTGTCCTTAACCTCTTCGATGATGCGGTGCGTCTCTCCTCTGATGTCGATTGTTTTCCTTTTTTTTTTTTTTTTTTTTTTTTAGTCAAGCTTAACTTTTATATTCAGTTGTCGAATAACTAATCACCGATATTTACAAAAAAGTCCCAACTAAATTTTCTTATAAATTTCCTTCTCCTTTTTTGACGTGGTTAAGTTATGCAAGTTCTTCCATTAAGGAAATTCGCAATTAAGGAAATGAAAGGCTTTTCCATGATGCTTTATAAAATTCTTTATAATCTTAAAATTGTATTAATAAAATATTAAGAAAAAAAAGAACTCATATTCTCTTTTCCTTCTCCTCCCGAGTCCAGTACGTTTCTTTGCCGTAAAGGATCACTAGGCCTAAATACCGGAAATGATGAAAAGGGCAGACTTGCCTGTTCCGACTGACTTAAAATCCGAGTGTCTAGTATAAAAACACCCCATCTCCGTATGAAATCGCCTAACGATTTTCTGATGGGAAAGCCGGTTTCAAATGATGGGTTCAAAACCGTCTGAAGGTTTTGAACCCATCTCTTTCCAACCAAAGGGATCTGTCGAAATCAACTGAGCCACGGAGGCCCACTGTTTTAATACCATGTGAAATTTTGGAAATAAAAGAAATATTATAAATCAGCATGCAAAATAAAATAATAAATCCACTAATACCTTTTATTCCAAAAGGCAATAGGCAAGGCTCTTATTAAAAAAAAAAGTAACTTTAAAAATAAATTTAGGATTGTGTGGATTCAAAAGTAATATAATCATAAAAGGACTTAAAAATTCTTTTGAATTAATATAACAAGTCTATTGATTTTTATTTTCAAATCCAGATGGAGGTATATTTAGTATTTACTAGGAAGAAAATCAAACATTCAATGCTGATTATTCATACGAAGTCTCTACTTCTGATATCAGTCCCGCACACGAAAGTATGTTCAATGTGAAACACACTAGTTTAGGCTATGTCTTATGCATATATTTAAAAATTTCCTGTCCTCCTCTAGATCTTGAGCAGAGAAACAGGAAGCATCTCATGAAAGAATAAAAGACTATCGGAGACTGGCTTTTATATTGCACAATGGAAAGATTGATTCGCCATCGGAGGTATGGAAACCTTTTTTTTTTTTTAATCCAAACCACCTATTGAAACGATTTGCATATTATCAACTGCTAATCCTGAGTTGTAGACATATTCACTCTCCAATCTCCATGGCACGGATGTTAGGAATATCTTCAGATGTCAGATTTCTTATTGGTATAAGATCATCACCCAGCTTATTAGAAGTGAAGTGAAGTATTGTACGCGCTCTGGTCTTTGTTTAATATGATTGGAATCGGTTGATTTTAGTTTGTAACAGTGTTTTACTTTTTAGTGCCTTACATCAGTTAATGTACCCTGAAGATGCCAACAGACTTAGTTGGTGAAACTAGTTGGTATTATAACTTAGTTGTTCATTATATACACTTGATCAATATAATCCCAATAAAAGTTTTTCCAGAGCTTTTTGGTCAAGAAAATTTAAACTTTTTTTTTTTTTAATAGTGTTTTACAAAATTCCGTGTTTGATTTTTAGAACAGAGTTTTCTAATAATCCAATACTTGTTCAATCTACACTTATGTGTGTAGTTGAAAAGTAAAGGCATTCTTTGAAGTTACGTTTAATGTCTTATGTATTTAAAACTTTTAGTATCCTTCAATTGCAGACTGGAAACAGTCGACATGTAAAAAGTATGGACAAATTTGCTATAAGATAAAAGAGAGTAATATTTCAAAAATAGAATTACATGTATCGTTCAGTAAATACACTGTAAATCATCGCGTGTCGTATTTATATATACCGAGTAGTCGTATTTTATTTTAAATACAATATTGTAGAAATTAAAGAAAAAAATTAAAACGAGGCATCTTTACTTATGCATAAATTACTTTTCTGCAATTTGTTCATCTGCATAATTTTAATATATAAATTGAGATAAATTATTCTTTCTGTTGCTTTTATAAATGCTCTTATATTGCTACTATCTTATTTTTATTCTTGGAATATATTTTTTGCAAGCCTTTGACAACGCTTTCACCCCATTAATTTCCTTGGTCTATGCATATGTTTAAATCCATCATATAATGATTACTAGACCGGCCTTTTTTCAGTTTTCAATGTTTTATTCCCATTTAGAGTGTACCTGAATGCATTTTAAATAGCCATTTAAATATCAACATTATCACAACAAGAAAAGTCGCACACTGGCGTATTGTACGGCACCCACAAGAACAAAACTGTGCATAACCCCTTCTCTGATTGATTTGTTTACATGGCAACAGTAGAAAACTCAAAGAGTATGAAAAGACAAATTATTTAACCTCGTTTACCGACAGCACATCAGCTTCGGATGGTTGGCTTTTATCAACGTGCAGGATTTCCATGACAATACTGGACAACCTGAATGTTCAAGTAGTCTTAGCGTTTTTATTTAGGAAACAAATCCCTCGCACGTTCCATTTATCTGCGGCTGTCAGTACTTCACTTTTGTAAAGAGCAGGCGGTTTCTTAATTTTATTATTTTATATGCCGTAATACATATTAATTTCCAGACTTCAAAGAGAAAAAATATGCACCAGAAAAGAGTGCTCTGAATATTTAAACATTTTTGTGAAAGTTATTTTTTGTTGTTCTTTCTTTTGAAGCATTCAAAATGTTATTTTTAAAAGCATGTATGATAATTTGTTCTTCATTCTCTGCAATCAAAGAATAGTGTAAAATGCATTACTTCCGGTTGAATTCTTTCAGAAAAATAAACACCTCGTTCTATGGAGTTAGATGAAGCCGAATTTTATTTTTTGTTTTATTCAGTGTTGGTAGCAATTGTGCCACTTTTGCACTCTTTAATCACAGTATTCTTAAAAATTGTCAACATATATTCTTGTGCCTTGAGAATGGATTCATTAGCATACATGAGAACATGGTTGTTTTAGAAAAACGAGGTCAAACAAGAGAAAAGAAATCATTTAAGTAAAACATCTATAAAAGTCAGTTTACGCTTGAGAATTTTGTTTAAACTAAAAAACATACAAAAAATGTTTAAAAAAAAAGAATGGAATAAGATTAGCACGCTCTTTACCGAAGCGAAAAATACAATGAAGAATAAAGAAATGTTTGTTGGTTGTGTGGTGAGTTTTTTCATCTACAGATAAAATAGTTGCACAATCCAACAAAGCGCGACCATGAAGAAGAAACTGCACTCCCCATCCTTTTTTTTTGCACTGAAAATGCAAAGCTTTTTCGTTAAAATATAAAAATGGACTTTTTACCTTTTATGGATTATAACAAATTCTTGTCTCGTATCCTTCGCATAATGGCTGTTGAAGATTTTTTAAATGAAAGATTTATAGGATTTAGCTAAAGAACTTACATATGTATTCCTTAATCCAAAGTTTTTATTACTTAATGTTAAATGCGTAAATGGCCGACTCAATTTTCTGGAGAGATTTTCACAACACAATACAATAAAGAAATATTAATTATTCTAATCCTATATACCCGTTGCATTAACATAAATATACACTCATGAGCCAAAATACTATGACTGCCTACCTGGTAGCATGTTGTGCCTTCTTTAGCCGAGAGAAACAGCAACACCCGTCTTGGCCATGACTCCACTAGATAACCGAAAATGTCCTGAAGTATTCTGGACCAACTAGACAAAATACATCCTGGAAGGCAGCGACCCAGCGAAACACTGGCGTCGCAGGGGATGATTCCCATGGATATACAGTACTTGGGTCCTTTCCTTCCTAATAAACGCACGTTTATAATTTTTCCTAGGGAATGTTTCGGACCAGGGATTGTCCTGGTCACAGGCCTGTTTCTGGTCAATCATGTAGTATAATTGTCGGCAATAGACTGGGTTGTCATAATGTTTTGGCTGATACGTGTACACTGCGACTTGGAATGTTCCTTAAGAAGCTTATGCGATAGTTAAGTATTTCCAAATATATAAACTAATAAAACGTATTGGTTATTAATATTAACCAATATGTTCAGTGCTTCTAGTTAATATTAGCATTAATAAATACTAGTTAATAAATTAGAAATCAATCGCAGTGACGTAGTTTTGTTTGTTCTGCGCCTATTAAAGTTTTTCTTAGGGTACTATAAATGCTTATTTTTTTCCCCATTTGAGTGCATGAAAATAGATCCAAGTGAATGAATAAAATCAATTTTACTACAGTAGGATAAGTGATATGTCGTGTGCACAATTTGAGATGCTTAATCTATTTTAATCTATTTCAGTTTTATACTACTGTAAGCTATCACTGGCAAACAAATGTTGTTTATTGAAGATAGACTAAGAAACATGGAGTTGCATCATAACTTCTGTAATTTTATTTTCTCTGATGTAGTTACTCACCCATACTTATTATTTCCACCAGGAATATTAACTGATGATATCTTGTCATGTTATGGACAATCCTAATATGTTTCCCTAACATAAATCGCCATTATGCTCACCGACACGTTGATACTGTGTATTGTGTGGACGGTGTCACATAGATTTTGCCTTCATCCCCAAAACTCCCTAGTACACTACAGGGATTACTGGTTGGAAACACACACAGGCGGTACTGTGATAGGGAAGCATAAAAGAAGAGTCATTTCTCTGGTGAATACTAGAGTCACGATATGAAATATCGCAGGAAGTGGATGTAATTGCTTATAAGCCTAAGGATGAGTTCAGATTTCTAAAATACAGTCGCTTTATCCATATCGAATTTTTGATGGGGGATAGTCTAAAAGACTAAGGTATAATGAGACAACATCGAACAATTGAGCTTTGACGAAACTTAAAATTTAAGACTTTGAGTAAAGTTATTGGGCGTGTTTAATTTGTCTTAAAAGATTTTACACTACAATAGTGATATCGGATAAGTCCTCTTATACCACTGGCGATTTCACTACAGTTACTCTTCAGAACTGGTGGTTTTAAATGCTTCCTTGAGTTACTAATCGTATATCTAGTTAGTGTAATTAGCACTTCCCGCAATAATCTTCTTGTCTTTTGTTTATTAATTTAGTTTAATAATTTGAACGCCTTTATATTGTTAGATTGTACGTACATTTCCTAACTCGCCCTAGGTGTTCGGGTAATATCTTGTAGAAAATAATATATGATTTTACTTTACGTGGAACTTAAGCTTTTGGATATTATCAAAAGCCCGCCGATAAACACCACTCCTCCATCCGCAAAGTAGAAAAGTATAGTGTTTATTTTAGTTGGAGATTAATAAATAAAAACGAAATGAATGAATTAGTGCCTACCATCACGAAACAGTGCAATGGAAATAGCAAAAATTGACCCCAATAAATAGATTTTCGCAAGGTTCAAAGAAATTGAAGGAGCTAAACAACTTATGCCGGCCTAGTTAACCAATGGTTAGCGTATCCGCTCTCCAGCAAAGAAGCCGTCCATGCACCTGTCTGAATCCCGACAGGTGCATGGATGTTCGTGATTGTCCTACTAACTCTTTGTGGAAACGGCATCTATGAACCTTCCACTTCTAACAGAAGGCTTCACTCCCAAAACCCAATGAGGTATACTGGAGTGACCATTCAACGTCAAAATGACGTCACAGATGAATAACTAAGAAACTTGTTGCAAGACACCTCGAAAATTGTAATTACATCAACAGCAAGAAAAATACAATTAAAATCATAACCGAGTCTATCGTAGATTGTGATAGACAGAATATACAAAGACAAAGTTATAAAATTTTAAAATAAGACGAACGAAAACAAGATATTTTTCCAATTTCTTTCTTCATCAAAACTCACCAAGATCATTTTGTGTCATCCTCGATTCAGAGAGGATCAATTAAATATTTAGTTCAGGAGCATATTAACAACAGTTATACGACGTCCAAATGTAACGTTTAAATAATAAATATATATATTTGTAATAATACAATGTGTGCGTTAGCCCTTTCATACACTTTTTAAACACCGCCTATATACATTCATGTTAACTATTCAAGTTAGCATGGACCGTACAGTTCTTGTTCCCTTTCGGCACATGAGTTGTAATTCAAAATCCACAGGGACAAATCATCTTATCGTAAGGCATTAGGACTGAGCGATAATGTCAAAGTTCATGCAGTTTGCGAATCAACGGATGATATATCTATAAGATATCTAAAGAAAAAAAATGTACTAACCAATCAGACGTCTGAATAGGTATTATACTAGTATTAAACGAGAGTTCTCGATATTCTGTTTCAATTTTTATTTTATGTTTGCTAAAATACTTCATTTTATCAAAATGAAATAAGCAATCGTTTTTTTTTATCTATATAATGATGTAGATAAGAAAATAATTTTCTTATCTACATCATTATGCGATTTTCATAACCTATACAGAGGAAAAACTACTGGAAAGTGAAGAGATAGCAAGTAGGAATAGAAATACTGATAAGTAAATTCTAGTCGGCTAGACTTTCCAGTTATCTGTGAGCACGCTTATTTTATATAACTGTAGACTTGTATTTCTTGAAAGCTTCGCTGATTTATGACTATTTTCCCTCACAATATCACCTGACAACAATTAACTGACAGTTAGCTGATGATTGGCTAACAAAAATTGGCATTTGGCTAAAAATAAGGTAACAAAAATTGGCATTTGGCTAAAAATAAGGTAACATTTTTACCATTTGGCTAACAATTAGTTGTTAATCAATCATAAAGGTTCTTTGTTTTTCACTTTTATTTTGAGATTCGCATTTTGTTATGCAAGCAAATGGTTTTACACGCGATTATTATTGAAATTTATTCGGCTGAAGCAAATTACTTTGCTAGTAATTTGCTTTAAAAATTATACCTCATGAATATCACTACAGTTCACTGCATAGCACACCCTCGTGCATGCCAACTCAAATATACATTAATTAGAGCTTACACCATAACATTTTGTTTTCCGTAATATGCAACATGTATAAAACTCACAAACAGCTATGATGTATTGACATAGGTAGAATTTAATTTCTTAAAGAGTACGTAAGGAAATTTATGTACGCGTTTATGTCTTCTTACATAAAAAGCCTTGCAGTACTTAAAGATCGCAATGCAGTGTTTATTATACAAATACCTAGTCTCTATCCCTTAATTAAATATTAATTAAACAGCTCTGGTCTGTCTAATTAAAGACAGTGATCCGTGCAAGTCTTGTGTAGAGGGTAATGAGGTGTCTTTGAATAGCATTGTAAGACGTTAATTATGCAGAGACACTCGAGTTCTCTGTGGGTTGAGTGTAAAACGAGGAAGTACAGTCGAAATAAAAATCCCACAGAACTAAGCGAAAGAAAATGACGTAATTTCATAGGACTGTGTTAAGTGAATAATATTTACAGAAATGGAGTTAATTAAATGAGAGCGGCTATTAAATTAAAGCTATTTACAGCAGTGTCGTAACGGATCAAGAGTTTGCATAGTTCTAAGTAGAAATGAGCAAACATTAAGGAGCAGAGCAACGCAAGCAACACTCCTTTATTTCGGGACCTGAATTAAAAGTTCTCTAAAGAGTACTAAGTGACGAATAACTGAACTTCAACTATGGGGATCTCTTGTTTTTAATTACTGTTTGAAACGATTTTATTTGCAGAGGGGTGAAACGATTTAGTGTTTAAGTTCCCAATGAATGAGTGTCCACACACAAAGGTGTCGAACGGTAGAGTGCAGATCTCTGATCCAAAGACCATTTACAATTAATGAGTCGTTTCGAAGTGACTAGAACCATAACAATATACAAACAGTTCCCCAAATTTTTATAAAATGCTCTTTTCTCCAGAAATTCAAAATTGGAAATCACATTTATAAAAGTTCAATATACTGTTCGATTCAAATTTTGATTTGCATATATTCTTTTTTTTTTTTCATGAGAATATATTCGTCAGGACATCGACTCTCCTAAAATACTGGAATTTCTATTCCCCCATCCTTCTGCCCACATACACACGTGTACATTTTATAGGATGCAGTCTGTTTCAAAGCTATTTCGAAGAATAAGAGACTTATTCTGCGTTTAGTCCAACACAAATTAAGCCTGTTTTGCATCAATATACATTGTCCATTTTTCTGGCTGTAAAACTGAAAATATTTTTTCTATACGATTCTAAATGTCTGTTGAAATCAGTCACAGAATTCCAAAGAATAATTTCTTCATCGAAAACGGTATCAAAGTACTTGTTATTGGGGGTCGGAGTTATTTACTGTACTTGCGATGCTGCGTTTTTGACTAAAAATGGAACCAAACAAACTTTGCCAGAAATATTCCAGTGGTATTTTTTTAAAATCGAGTGTCAAGGTAAGCGTTCTTCTGAGCCCATTCCTACGTTTAGAGGGATGAAAATCACAAGTTTCCTAGATGAAAAAATTATTCCACATCTGTATGACACCATCTAACTTATTTTCATTTGAAATGGTTTATCATCAATTATTTAGAAATAGCTGAGCGCTTCGTGTTATTCCCACACCTTTGTCATTTCTCGATGTTAACAGTTCAAAGTGCGGATCATTTTCAATTGACATTCTTTTTTTAAATCGACAGAAATACTCCCATAGCACAACTCGATATTTCACCAGTCCTGTAGCGTATTTATAATGATATTTAATAACTTCGGTCCAATATTACTATAAAAAACACATTTGGCACAAAACAGTACACTGACGCTACGCCAAGACCAATACAATACAATACGGCTTCACTAAATCTATACGCACAGACTAGCTATCCCCAGCAAGGAGCACATAGTTGAGCACAGAAATATACACTGCTTAGAAAAAAGTTAAAGGACACCCTCATGGGAAAGGGACATCGTGCCATGTAACAAGTCACGTGTTTGTAGCCGGTATAAACTGGAAGAATATGATGCTTCCAAGTCATTGTCCTAGTGAAATGGCAGCGAGAAGGGAACTACTGGAGTTTGAAAGAGGCGTTGTGATACTACGTTGAAGGCCTATCTGTTCAGCATATTATTAACAAATTGGGTAATCACAGGTCGACAATCAGTGATACCATACTGAGATGCAAACGTACGGAATCACCACACTCAACGAACATGACCGTAGGGTGCTACGAAGATGTAAAAATTGCCATTTTTTAAAAAAAATACCAATTTAGTGGTCAGAATATGGAATATAAAGGGATTCATTCAAAACGAAACAGAGTAAAACAGGTCAAATAAAATAAAGTAGAAACAAAATAAATCATAATATAAATTGGAAGTAAATGCTCTAAACACCTTTTATTCCCCCGAAAGAGTGGCAAGAGAGCTTTTCAGCTAGTTAGCAGTTAGAAATCATGCGGCAGCGCCACAGAAAGCTTCGACACCATGGTTATTGATAGCTGTGAAGGAGATAATATGCGCACAACCACCGTACCGTTACCTCGCGATCCTATACCTTCACATTCGTATTAGTCTTAAACAGTGTGAGGTCTACTATCAGTTTTTCCTTAGGTAAGGAATTAGAAGCTAAGTTTCTGGATATAAATAAAACAAAAAAACCGCGTCAAATATCGATGAACTCGGGAACTAGCTGAAAAAAGATTTCTAGTCAGTGACTATAATCGAACTTTTCATAGTGTTTCTTCTGGAGATCTTGCATTATTATGGCTGATTTCTTTTAATCACCAATCTGATTATATTTATCCTCTGTATTCTTTGAGTTTAAATAAACTTTCTACATCCCTTCATTTATTTGACTTTGAATATGTTATACTTGTATTTCCTATTAATGATATTACGTTTTACATCTTCCTTTAACCAATCCTAAGATAAATATCTTATTTTATTATCATATTAATTTTCATGTGGTGCACGATCTTCGTGTCTCTAGTGACTTAGACCACAATTATTATTATTTTTATATATAATCTTATTAATTAATTAATAAGATTATATTCTTTATTATTTAAAATCTAATTAATTTTATATATAACCCAGAAACTTGCTCTAGATAACAAAACATGGAACTTTTTCAAGCCACTTCCAGTCTTCAATAAGCAGGTTGGTGGTCTCACACCAGATAAATGAACTTCATCCCCTAAAGACAACACACCTATCCATGCTCACCGGTATCCATACGCGAAGCCTGGTGGTTGAGGAGCGGATAGGCTAATAATTTGGCAAAGCAGGATGGCATATACCACTAACTAACCCACGGTACTAATTCACTATAAAATTATAAACTTTCGTGTATAGAATTTACATGAAATTAATAATAGTGAAAAAAATATTTATTTAAATAACTATACTGATGCAGTCAGTTAGCTTAAACAAAGGAAACCTGAAGACCAAGAGGATGCTAGTATCTATTTTGAATCAAAATACGGTAATGTTTTTGAAGCAAGGCTGTTCTATGCTGTCTAAAGGGGGGGGGGGGGGAACAGTAGCCCATTATGAAACATATTTAATGATTTTGTTAAAAATGCTTAAATTTGTTTGCTTGAGAAATCATAGAAGTGAAACCAGATTTATAATTAGCTCGCTTTGAAATAAATAAATTCAAGCCGATTATTTTTTTTTTCTTATTCTTTGAATTTGATTACATTATCTCATTTTCATGGTCTTACATTTTCGTGGCATTTCATGATTACTAGAACCATCGTTTCATTCATCAATTCAACATTTTTTGTACTTTTCTGTGTGATTGTTTGGGAGTAAAAAACTCACAAAAAAGATAAAGATGAATAACGAGAAGAGCTAGATAAAATAAATGGCCTTTATCTTTACACAAACAATTAATTGTAATGAAAAATGTTCACAGATATATAAAATTAGGAACAAATTCTCCCTATACAAACAAATTATTAACGGTTCTAATTCAACCGCATTTAGAATTTCTGGGAGAGTCATTACGTAATAGTCAGTTGTGTAGATAACGCCCTGGATAGTGTGCATGCCATAAGGAATGAATCATCTCAAGTTCGCAACGAGATGCCGCGTTTGTGTAAAATTGCTAAGTCATCTTTAAATAAAAGACCTTCGAATATTAAACTAGCGCGACAAAGGAGAAGGTGTCACACTGACCCCGTTTCAGCGTGTGAACAAATCTTTAAAATTGGGGAAATTAATTGTTAACTCCATACCTAATTAGAATTATATTCAAATGCACTTTTTTTCCTTTCTAACTCAGCTGCCAAAATCAATTCTTCCTAATAGAAATAAAAGAATTGTTTGAAATACTACTCAAAAGTAAATAAAATTAGTTAAAACAATTTAAATAAATTATTCAAATTAAGTGGAACTTTTATAGTTTCTCTATTCCGCTTTAAAATAATGTTGGATTCAATATCCACTTACTTTGAATAATTTTGCATTGCCGAAATGATGCCTTTTGTGATGTGACACCTTTTTGGCAACTGGTATGGTAAAGTATATAAGTTCTGCATCACTACAACCCGAGTATTTATATCTGGGTCTGGCTCCCATTGACGAAACCTCAAAAAAGGTCGACACCGGTCTGGGTAGTGACCCCCCCCCCATACCATATAACATCACATATGTCCTCTAGGACAGCGCTTCCCAAACTGTGGGCCGCAGCCCCCTTGGGGGCCGTAGGTTTTGTTGAGGGGGGGGGGGGCCGTGAAATAATGAAAACAAATTTAAAATGTTTTAAGACTAAGTATATTTTTTTTTATTTTAAAAGAAACGTATTTAACTTTTATTATTTCTTTTTTGTTATTTTTTATATTTTAATGGAAAAATTCACACATTGGTGTTGGTTCACAAACTTTGCTTCCTGCGTATTTCGGCGCTTAACGAATATTAGTAAATATTGCTTATTCATATGTTTCATTTCAAAGCAGTGGTTAATTGTATTCACTGCTCTAGGACAGTGCTTCCCAAACTTCTGGATGTCAGGGTTCCCTTTGCATAAATTAAAATATTTCACGGCTCCCCTCGAAAAAAAATCGTAATAGAGATATATTATTATAATATTTATTATATTTATATTCAATACAAAACATACACAGCGAATATTGCAAAAATCAAATGCATATATTACATTTTTTGCCTCTTACCGTTTGGTTCTGAAGACGATGCGGGCTGTTCTGGTAAAATATGAAATACTGTCCTTTTTTTTTGAGTCTGTTTCTGCTTCTTCTGATTGTTCGCGGGAATTTTTTAAAATTTTTTTTTATCAGCCACTTATCCATCTCAGGGTTAAATTTTTTTTTAACGTAGAATAGATCAAATAATATCACCACTTACCGATACTGGCACACCACAGACTGATAACATGAAATTAGTGAATATTACCTGAATAAGGGAATCCCCGGACCAGGAACATTTTTATCTTTTGTGACTTTTCTCCCTTTAAGGTAATTAAGCCTAACGCGAAACAGACAGCAAAGGCAGGTTATTAAAACGTGCATATCATTGGTGTGGTATTAACAAAAGATCGCGCAACTGAAAGATAAAAGCACAGCTGACAATTGAGTTGAAATGCTAACTCTCTTCAACCGAATTCCATATGTGAAACTGCCATAACATTCATTATATATATATATATTACTTAGTTTTAACACTTTTACGAATTTTAACAGTTCGGTTGAATTTTATTGCTGCCTTGGGAAATCGAACTCACATCTAATTAATAACAATAGTTTTTAGTTAGATACTGTGTTTGCCCATGCAACATATGGTTTTGTTTCAGTCTATACAGCATAGTTTCTGTATGAGGGGACATGTGATTCATTAATTAGTGTGTTTTTATCCCAGTTGTCTCTAATTGCACTATTTGTTGAGAAATATATTACACAGACTCCTCATACCTTATTCACTGGCATAATAAAAGTACTTGTTTTTATTGCCTCTGCAGTATAGTGGCTGTTAGGGAGGGGGTGTTGTTTACCACTGCAAGCGAGTTACTATCTCCCCACGTGAACTTGTTTAAGCCTTTTTTCATGTGTGAAGTATGCGAAACTTTTATTGGTAACAGAAAACTAGCTCGGATGACAGTGATAATATAAAACGAGTTTTGATATGTATATAAAGTCAATATCGACAGTCCCTGATTACGAACGCGTTATGAAAGGGACAGAAAGATTTGGAACTTCCCTGGAGAGCATTCGAAGTAAATACAATTAACCACTGCTTTGAAATGAAACATACGAATAAGCAATATTTACTAATATTCGTTAAGCGCCGAAATACGCAGGAAGCAAAGTTTGTGAACCAACACCAATGTGTGAATTTTTCTATTAAAATATATAAAAATAACAAAAAAGAAATAATAAAAGTTAAATATGTTTCTTTTAAAATAAAAAAATATACTTAGTCTTAAAACATTTTAAATTTGTTTTCATTATTTCACGGCCCCCCTCAACAAAACCTACGGCCCCCAAGGGGGCCGCGACCCACAGTTTGGGAAGCGCTGTCCTAGAGGACATATGTGATGTTATACGTTATGGGGGGGGGGGTCACTACCCAGACCGGTGTCGACCTTTTTTGAGGTTTCGTCAATGGGAGCCAGACCCAGATATAAATACTCGGGTTGTAGTGATGCAGAACTTATATACTTATATAAGAACTTATATGCAGAACTTCCCAAATTGTGGGCCGCGGCCCACAATTTGGGAAGCGCTGCTCTAGAAGATGTTTTACATTATGGGAAATACTAAGATTAGTGATCAGAACTTACACCACCTTTACTACGAGTTGCCTCTGTCATGAAAGGTTTGCTTATGCTTGAATCCGCCGAAACTTTTATAGTTTCTCAATTCGGCTTTGAAATAATGTTGAATTCAATATCCAATTAATTTGAATAATTTTGCATCGCTGAAGTGAAGCCTTTTGGCTCTCTTTTTTCCAGTAATTTAAATAAACTTTCAAAACAGAGCAAGCTTATCAGTTTAAAAACTTAAGAATGATTGCATACATGTTTCTGTATTATTCTTTTCAAATACGCATAGAACTTTTTCAGGGACAGAAATAACAACAAACACAGTTGTGTCGCGGTAAATAAATAATTACGGAGAAAATAAATAAATAATAAGCATTAATATTGCTTGTTTTTGCCATACGAGACGTACACTCTGCATGTAGACTATCATTAGCTTAAGGGCGTGGTCGAGAACGACAGAATGACCTAATACAGGTGACTTGATTAATCCAACACCTCCATAAAATGATAGCCGTTGCTTCATTTTGTGTTTGGAAAATCCCCACAACCACCTACCAACGCTTCGAATGACAAACGTGTTAGCAAGTGTACTGTTGAGGCATCGAAGTTCACCGTATTCAAGACCACACACGTACACTTACTGCTCCCCTAAGAATATTCATGCGTTTCCCAGAATTTATGATAACCATTTTAGTTTCATGCATATATTCCCTACTGTAGACATAGCTGTAATGTTTTATCTTGTTGGCAGCTTTTATGTGCCCTCCAGGGAAGCAAAGAACTCAGCTGACTCAAAGAGCCATCATGAATGACTAAGCATTCTTTGTAGCTCCGGTTTGAGAAAACGGGAGGTATTTCAGGAAACAACTTGTTCCATTTGTTTATGTAACTTCTAACGAACCCATTTATGGGGTGCCCTGAAAGGTTTTGTCAAGGCTTCCTGACATTTGTCTCACTGTCACGTCTCTACTTCCCTCGCAAATGAATTCAATTGACAGAATTAAAGTGCATGGTGTGGTAATTAATCAACGTGTGTGTGTTTGAGGAATGAAACAAAAAAGAATAAATCCCAGGAATGTGCACTGATGAATAATAAATTGCTGCTTATAAGGAAAGCAAATGAAATATTCACAAAATTTATTTTTAACTACAATCCTTGCGTTCTTAGTTGCTTAAATAAATCGAAAAGAGGCTATTTGCACATCATTAGTTTACGTAAGCGCTTTAGCAGATGTTCTGAGCTGTTTGGTATTATATTTCTGATTGCTTTACGTAATAACTACTGCTTCAATCTTTGCTGACTAAATTTTTTTTATCAGTTACTGTTCTTAAAGAAATATGCTTGCAAATCTGTTGCGCTCTTAATTTTTTAAATATTTTCCCATCTTATTTTGCGGATTCGAATCGCACTAGATTCCAGATGCTAGTACATGCCTTTAGGTGGAAGATTAATTTCGTTGTCCATTGTAAACTGCCAACCCCACTTACAAAGGTCTTCACTAAATTTAGAGTTTGGTCTGTAGGATTCGCGGTTATCTAATCCTCAGCCTAATGTTACTAATATTATTTCATGGATGAGATAAACACTACAAAGTGTCAGGCACCAAATATTGTAACTATTCCTCCGCTGAAATCCTTTACTTCACTTAAAATTATTGCTAGTGGTATTAAATCAAAAATTGTGCAGAGTTGAAAATTTTCAAAGCCTTAACAGGAGTTAAATTTATATAAGTAATTTTAGGTGTTTTAACATGTTTTTTTTTTTAAGCTTGGGTTTTTTATGCGTACATTTTGATGGGGTGGATGGGAAAAATAGCGATGTTTTCGGATAATATTATTGAAAATACTTATTATAATATATCTTAAACCCACCATAAAGTTTTTGTTAACACGGATTGTTTCGCTTGTATTGGTACTTTTCAGCTCTACTTCCAAGTCGAAGTTATAACGCTGGTTTCAGTGACACGAAAATGCGGTCCAAATGTTTAGCATACAAGTATCTTCTTTTAATTTTTTTTTCTTTTCTTTTTAATGTCATTTACCACCACACGTAGATTTGTATACCTATAATACATTTATTACTTCTGTTGGCCTTACCGGTCAGATAATTCAGAAATCCTACGCGACAAGGGTGTAGTCCTAAACGAAATATTGCCAGGGCTCTAACTTGGAAACAAAAATCCAGAGCACGAAGTACGGCATTATTATTATAATTATTATTATTATTTCGACGGCTATATGGCAGAGAGATTGCCTTGTTTTCTGAAACGAAAATGACAAGAGGCAAGCTGTATGTTTTGACCGAAAACTGGAAATGCATTATAAGTCTCATTATTATAATTCTTATAATTTATTATAATGAATTTAAAAATTTTGATAGTTTTATAAAAGTACCAGGGAGTCGCCCTGCCGCGTCCTGGCCTGACTACACTCCTGCTACGCGAGATACCAACTGATAGATGACATCAAGCCACATCAGTTATCTAGTAAAGATGAATGGGGGGGGGGTGATACCGGTAAGACAAATATTCTTACGTCACATTGAAATTCAAACGTATTAGTTAGGCGGAAATCGGTGAAACTATCTACAATCAAACTCATTTTTTTTTTAAATTCATTCAAATATCTTCGACACTTTTGGAGTCATGACGATCAGAAAACTGCCAGTTATACAAAGTTCTGTTTTGTGTGGTTGTGAATGTGGCCAAATACGACAAAGTTTGTGAAATGACAAGTGATGAAGCATTGTGTGTTATGATCAAGATAAATCATCATCGATTATGTTACAAAAATTAAATACGAAACAAAATCATTGGCAAAAAGGAACTGATCATTTTGTTAATAAAATTATTCAAATCACATTTGGAGTTTCTTGAGATTTCCAATATATTCTTTCTAGCTTACTCTTTCTTCGCCACAGAATATAGAAATTGCCTGCCTGCAAATGTATGTCAGTGCAATATTCAGCGTTAGATATATTCACGCCTGACAGTTATTTTCTCACACATGTTCTCTGTCTAAAGAGGGCATTATCTGTTGTCTATTATTATAATAAATTCGAATGTTTTCAACAGATGACAAAGAAAACGAAAATTACCTTCATTCCAGTGTACATGGCGAGGCAAGTTTGCGCATTTGTATAATACATGAGTCTCCTATAAGACGTAAAACATTCATTTTGTAGATTTCGTATCTTTTGAGAAGTAGGGTTAACTTCGGTTGTTTTTATGGCGAAGAAAGATTTAACCAGCAAAAGATTATATAGTGTCGTTTAAGTTATACGCTTTCCTGTGTGTGTGTGCAAATACATATCACGATGGGCGTTTAAGAATTCTACAGCTTAAACTGCCATACATTCAAAAGTCTGTAATGGTGCTCTTCTTAAATTTTAGTATGTTTCCGTATCGTGTCACATAAGGATGCTCTGTAAAATGGGGAAGTATTTATCATGACGATGGCAAAGAGAGGCGACTTAAAGGCTTCCTTGCTCCGCATCAACAGGCGACCATTTCCAAACCATAACCATATATCACTGGCACACAATTCTCCAAACGAGCACTTTTCCTGACCATTTTGACTGCATGATTCGGATTTTTTTTTTTTTTTTTTTTTTTTTTTACGGCAGCTTTTTGTACGTGATAAAATGTTACTTTCTGTAGTAGACAGCTCATCTGTATATGTCGCAAATCTACACGATACATCAGCATTATATGATACATGCTTCATGAGTACTGCAGATGCATGGCACGCTTTGATCTTTCATCAACGCTATTTAACGGATATCGACCTAAGTATATTTTATGATGCTGTCATTCCGATAACTATCATTGCAGTCACGCAATGATGCGCCTCACTTGTTTTAAAGTGGAAAAAGCTTTAAAAGGAGGAACATTAAAGGACAAAAGATACAGCTAAATAATTTGAAATAATGAAGTTTTTGAGATATTATTGTGGTATATTTTAGAGAAAAACGAATTTAGTATGAGTTTAGTCTCATACTAATGTGATAAACTATAAAAAAGTAACTCATTTTATGAATTTTTTCATGAAATTCTTTTTTAAAGAACTCTGATTAGCTTTCCAGTTATTCCGCTAGTTAATATATGCAGACACAGGCAATTAAAGAATTGTGCCTGTCAATTGCATGTTCTTTCCAGCAGTTCCATGAAGGATAACACCAGCTGCTCCTCATGAGACCAACTAACTCACTTCTCGTTGAAATTCACTTATAAATGCGAATAGTATATGTGACTCGAATAGAGGTATTTACCGCCGATGGACATGGCCATTCTTTTGCCATGTCCAATGGCTGTAAATTGGCTGGACGTGTACAGCGATGTAATATACATAGCTGTACATGTCCAATAGTAAATTTATGTACATGGACTGGGTAGCTGAGTTTGAAAATATTGGGCAATAATATAGTAAGCATTCACCTACATGTTTGTTTTCGGATATTTATTGTTTATTGATCATAAATGACTTATGACTATGAAAAAACTGAATGAAAAGGTTCCATGAAAGGGATGGAGTATGAAGTTAGGCTATCCATAAAGCAATGCACACGAATTATCCTATCTTATATTATGTAAGACTTCAAAATGTGTTTTACTGCTAGTCTCGCTGGCAAGGTCTTGCCAGCGAGTTTTACAGCGAGTAAAACCATAGTCCCTCATGTCACAATTGGACTCGAACCAGAATGTTGGAAAGTAGATGTAAATATGACATCTACTTTCCAACATTCTGGTTCGAGTCCAATTGTGACATGAGGGACTATGGTTTTAGATGGTGTTACCCTTCTGGAACTAGATGGTTTTCTCAGTCCTGTGCACAACATCCGGATTATTTGGAGGGCTGATGTGGCTTGAAAAGTACCATGTCTAATCTCCAGATAACCTCGAATTATTAACGCCTAACCCTTTCATAAATCCCATACAGTTTGGTTCGAAAGTTGTCTAGTTTGTTAATTATACTAAATCTTTCATAAACAAACCAATACTAATATAATGATTAATAAAACTATTTAAGTTACTGTTTACAAACAAATTAAAAAAAATCTCTATCTTTCTCAATTTCAAGGACGAAGTTCTTAGTTTTTCTGCAGCATTATCAGACACTGCATCTACTTTCGACTTCCATTTATATCCGAAAAACTTAAAAAACTTTTTTGGTCTTTAACCATCGACGAAGATCATAAATCTCAAGACTCACGCCATTTACCGAAGCCCCAATCAATGAACTAATCCTGTTTTTTCGTTTTATTCTCATTGTATAGCATGCCTAAAATTACTTTGAAAGTAAAATCAAGTAGTGGGTCGTACAGTGATACACAAAATGTATATAAGCACTAAAATAACAACGACCAAGAAAATCTCTTAAGAAATTTTTCTTCGTGATGACATCAGAGGGAGCCTTGTTGTTGTTGAACTAAAGGGTGCGTAATTAATCACAAATCTGTCGTTTTCATCGGAGGAAGAAAAGCGGTAACGAACACATAAAAGAGTGAACAGAAAACTGTAGTCCTTTGCTAGCCCGTCAAGAGCTAGCTATTCACCGTCTTTACAGATCCTGAATATATATTGCCTAATTATCATTCAACCACAGAAGGAACAATGACTTTAATTCTTCTTTTCTCTTTTTGCTTCCCGTTTCAACTGCAAAAATGAAGCTACACTCAATACTGAGGCAAGCACATGGTTTTACACTTCACCTTCGTTAGTGCGCAATGAAGAAGAGGAGAGAGAGAATGACGGACGAAGTGTTTTTTGTCACTTCTTTCATTTGTTCTCAGGAATTGCTTCGGATTCCATAGTCAATTGTAGAGTCAGCAGAAAAGAAAGGATTGGGAAAGACTGATGACAGGGCGGGAGGATGCGAGATGGTTTAACATTTAAGAGAACAGCACCGACTATTTGGGACTTCAATCGATAAACACGTGATGAAATCGTCTTTCAGCTGTTTGATGAATAATTTCATTGAACAAGCAAGTACTAAGCTTAATCAATTCGACACTAATCACTTAGTTTTCATTCAGTCCATTATTAACGTGGAGACAAAAAAAAAAGGACTTCAAAGTAAGAAAGAGTTAATGATCTCAGTGATTGATGACACCTTTGAGAAGAAGTGCTATTTATCTTTGGTGTTTTTATTTTCTTACTGAAAAAAAAATGAAAGCGAAGTTATTAAAAATCATAGAAAATATTCACACTTTTAAATGCTGAAAACAATGTTTAGGTATATTTCAGATTTCTGAGACAGTTCGGGGATTTCTGATGTCTGAAAAAATTTTTGTTGTTTTACTTAGAATATTGCATCATTAAGAGACACATACGGGAAATTCTAAGATCGAATTATCATAAACTCGTCGATGTCTATAATTGAAACTAGTTTTTATAACAATAAACACGTTTTCTTAGTAAAGTATTAAAATATTTAAACGGGAATCTTGATAATCCTAATTCCCATAAATTTAGTTCGATGACATAGAATAACATACAACTATATCCTGATTAAAGTGCTTGATGCAATGTCACGGTAAGTTCAAAGCGTTTCCCGGATTTATACACTTTTCACAAGGCATTTTGAGTTTCATTGATGAGCTACGCATTTTGAGAATTCCAACATAGTTGCATTAGCTTGCTTAACTTTTAGATTTTAGTTCTTGTTAATTATATTACTCCATACCAACAATCATGAATACCAGTTTACTGTGAATAAAGTGGTAAAGTTTCAACTATTATTGCATATTTATGCTACTGTTAGTTATTAAACCATTCGAATGACATGAATATTTTATTAAAATGATTAAATGCAAATCGATAATAAATTTTAATTATTCAGTGAAGCAATTCAATTTATTGTTAACATTATGAATGTACGATGAAGCATTTAAGCTATTTTCAATAAAATATCTAATGCCATGTAAAATTACAAATATATGACTAATTTATCCCATTTTACGTTAAATGCAGTCATTGTTTTTGTAAATTATGCAATTAATCTCTGAGAAGGACTTACAGCAATAAACATACTTATGAAACAGAGAATAAAGGTAAAGGAGAATATTTTTATTTCTTATGCGAGACACCCACGAAATGCTTCAAACCACGGGTTGTTAAGATAAGCAATTAACACTATTCTGGCCAACACCAATATGCAGGACGATAATCTCACAATGATGGAAATCATTTCCAGCTAAAGAGTTTCTCGCACGTGAGCTCGTGGGAATTCGAATCCAAAGCTTGTTAGCTAGAGAGGAAATGCTAATCCAGAGAAAATCTATAGGTGAGAGATGATTCCATCATCGCAAGATTATTCATCCTGCTTATTAGTAGCCTAAACATTGTTAATTGATTATCTTCGTATCAGTAGATGGTATGATTTCGATTTTTGTTTATTTTGATGTTCCAATCGCGTCGTAGTGTCTGCCAAGTGATGCTCCATGAACTATTTAGAACGGCTCCAATTTTTGGATCGTTTTCATTCTTTCTCCTAAAAATTTCTATCCTCGTCTTTGTCATAAATGGTAAGGGAAGAGCAACACATACAATCGTTCTCGGCATAAGAGGAGATTATTGCGTCTAACCGGACTGGATAGCACACCCGTTCACCAATAAACAGCTTGTGAGCAAGGGACCTCCTGTAGACATCAGTGTTTGTAAAAGCTTGCTCTGGAAGAGCTATTACAATGACTTTCACAACAGGGATTATTTAAATACGATCAAAAATAAAATGCCAAAATTCAGACCATTCCTTGTTTTATATTCCCAAGAAGTAAGAAAATAATAAACAAATATATTCATTTTGTAGAATTCAATAGTAATCTTCCATCATACTAAGCATTCTACTTTAGCTGAAATATTTTTTAATACCAAAAAAAATCACAAATCAGCGTATTCCATGAATTCATTGCATAACAATTAACTTTCGAGATAGGTAGGCATCAATAAGGCGGAGCCTTTTTTATAACCTTGCTTTCTTAATTTACATCCGAACTAACGATAGTAGCGGTTCTTACCCAGCAAGCGTTGGAACTTAATTCTTGTAAACACGCCACACACACTTAATTGAAGTAGCCCGCAATGGTTTTGCAGCTTCCAAGTTTTATAAGAATAAATTAAAGAAACGAGAGTGTAAACAAGCTGAGTTTGTATTACTTCCCTCGGATGTAAGGTAGGATATATGAATTATGGTTGCATTCTTCCATTTCAAACTACAGCTGTATGTGAGGAAAGCCACAATCGCCACAAAATAGAAAGAAAGTAAAAATATTTTATATTTTTACTATTATTATTGAGGAAATCTAAATAAATTATTCAGCAAAATATGAACGTGAATACATCTTCAAAATCCTTTAAGTGCTGCATATTTTAATTACAGATGTGGACAGTCACCGGCATTACTTCAGCTTCAAATTAAAGCTTTTTTTTGCTGATCAGTTTACTTAAAATTATTGCGATAATTATTGAACACTGCGAGAACGAACCTTCAAGTCACAGAACATACAGGGTGGCCATAAATTAACTTTCCCTCTTTGGAGGTATCTGTAGCTAAAACTAATACACGGAATGAGACCACATTTTATATTGAGACTTTCGAAGGCATGGGGAGATGATTTCTGCGAAAAAAAAGATTTAGTACTAAAAGTCGCCGATAGGGGAAATTTTGGCGCTGGAGGAGCCGAAAGCAATCAAATATTTGCAGTAAACTCAGGTAAAAAGGATTATTCAAATTTTACTGTGCGTACTTCGCAGCAGCGCCACCAATTTCACTAGAAAAGGGGATTGGGAACATTCAGGCATTTATTCGAATGACTGACGATTTGTGCTCAATATGCGTCCTACCTTGCCTCAGCATGCTTTACTTGTTAAGTTGTTGTACACAAGAAAGGTCAACATATTGAAAATCGTGTATGTGGTTCAGGTGACCCTGATTCTGATGAATAAAACATTATTTCCCGTGGGTTCAATCACTACATTAATTTCGGTCTCTCGCAAGTTGTTGTTTTAGTTAAATTATTATTATCATTGTAGTGCGCCACATATCCAGCTTGAATGAGTGACGTGGCTGTCGCTTACACGGTCGAAATGTTATTATTTCATTTTATCTGCCTTTAATATAACTATCCGCTTGTTTTCGGTTCCGCCAGCGCCAATATTTCCCCTATCGGCGACGTTTGTTACTAATTTTTATTTTTATTTTCTCGGAAATCATCTCCCCATGCTTTCAAAAGTCTCAATATAAAATTTAGTCTCATTCTGTTTATTGGTTTTAGCTACAAATGCCTCCAAAGAGGGAAAGTTATTTTATGGCCACCCTGTATTTTATATTTTATAATACCTACAATTGGTTACCGCGCAGCCTGACAGCAATTTGAAGTCTAAAGAAGAAAGATTTCCAAGATTGTTTACTGAATAAAGGAACTTTTCTATGCATTACTTTAGTCGATTATTCAGTTAGCAAAGTATTGATTAGGAGAAAAATTGAATGAAAAGTTTAATGTCGGAGCCTTGCTGGAGAAACTGGCAGAGTACCCAGTCTCCAGGCTAGGTTCCGAATCCCAAATCTCATGGATGCTTGCAAATCTCTTTGAAGAGATGACAATTTTCGTCATCTATTGTGAGATCAATATCCCGCTTATTTCCGATGTCTGAAGTGACTTGTATTAAGTTCCATGTTGATTTCTTCGGCAGTGTTATCTAACCTTTAGTGCACCCAGGAGATACTTATATACCAACCACATCCATTGATAGGTAACATAAATATAAGACAAATAGGTGATATATATCAAGTAGGATGAATTAATTAAATAACTAAGCCACCTTACCTGATTTTGTTCTGTAATATCGGATAGAAAAATTATACAAATGACTAATTTTCTATTCAGTGAAAGATAATTTATTTAATTATTCCCCCCCCCCACACACACAAAGAAAAAACGTTTGTGTTTATATAATTTACTTACATTAAGTTAGCTACTTACAAATAAGTTATATCATCAGTGGGATTTGAATAATGTGATGCAGCATGTAAACAATTATTTAAAGTATATTTTTGGCCCATATAAGCAATTAAGTATCATTCTGGTTATTCATTTATTTGCGACTCTGAACAGGATACATAATTAAGGTTATTCATATAACTTAGTTATGCATTCTGTAGTATACTTAATTATGTATTCGTATATTCAGAATTATGGGAAGGAGCTATGAGTGTGACACGAGTGTATAATTCTCTGAATAGGCTTCTTCTTGACCTGTTAAAGCATTATACAAGTGAAAAAAACTTGCCACCTGAGATGAAAGAAAAAAAAAATCATTCGAGTTCAAAATTCCTTATAAAGGTTTTAGTCCCACACCTCTCAAACCTAGTTCACTCACAGCATTTCTTCTTTTTTTCCCCAGCTGTGATACGGCGGTGTCATTGTTTTGAGATGTTCTCGAATAATAATGTATATATAGGATTTTTTTTTTTTTGAAATAATACATTACTCTATATATACGAATTATGTTTGGAAGTAATGGAAAAGATTAGTATAGATTGGAAAGACAGAAGACTAATTATTTCACTCTATATGGGACAAACTGCCATGGTGAGAGACATATATGGTACAACAGAACGAGGTATCATTGGACGAGGAGTAAGACAAGGCCGTTCTGTCACCAATTTTGTTCAACATGTATTCCGAAGCAATGCTAAAAGAAGCACTGGAGAATTCGGAAGAAGGAATAAAGATTGGAGGTAGACAGATATTTGCAATAAGATACCCAGATGACAAGGCATTAATATCAAACACTGAAACAAGACTACAACATCTGTTGAACAGATTACTGGAATCCTGTATCAATCATGGAATGAAAATTAACATAAGAAAAACAAAGATAATGAAAGTAGCAAGGAAAGAGGAAAATATGGATATTAGAATAAATTTGGAAAAACGAAATCAAGTAAAGTCATTTAAATATCTAGGAAGTGTGATTAGCAGTGATGGAAGATGTAACAGTGACATAAAAATAGCGATGGGAAGAGTTGCCTTTAATAGAAAATGGAATTTATTCAGAAGTAAAATGGACAGAAATCTGAAGAAAAGACTAATAAAATGTTATGTGTGGAGTGTTGTCCTCTATGCATCTGAAACTTGGACATTGAAGAAAGAAAGATTTAGGAAAGCTTTGAGATGCGGATTTGGAGAAAGATGGAAAAAATCAAATGGACAGATAACATAACTAATGAAGAGGTATTACAAAGAGTAGAAGAAGAAAGAAGTCTGTTAAAGAGGATACAAAGAAGAAAGGGAAACTGTATCGGACATATTCTGAGAGGGAATGGAATCATCAGAGATGCCATCAAAGGAAACATAGACAGAAAAAGACCCAGAGGAAGAGTAAGGAAAACAATGCTAGATGACATGCTGAATGGAGAGAGGTATACAATCTTCAAAGAGAAGGATCAGAACAGAGGAGTGGAAGGAAAATGTCTGCTACTAAGAGAAGAACCTGCTAATTTGTAGAATACTTAAGTAGTAGTAGTAGTATGTGAATTAGTAATTTATATCATGAAAAAACATAAAAAATATTTTTTTTTAAATATTTGTAAAACATTTTTTTAAAAAAGAAAATATACTTGTTGAGTCTTTCGTCAAAATGTAGGTTGTTTTTGAAATTTTATTTCACTTTTTATCCTAATATTAATGATGAAACTCAACTTGGAAGACTTCTTTTACTGAACAATCTTTCATTTCGCGTAATGCGTCTTTTAAACTCATTTTAAGAAAATAATAAATGTTTGCTCTCTGCGGTTTTCTGCTGCTATTTCCAACGTGGTTTGACAACACGCTTATGAACAGCGCATGCTCAGTACATTCATGGTCGTCAATTTTAGTGGTAACGTCATATTGTGTAAAAGCACGTTCTCCAGGAGTTTTGGAACCGTAAGATACAGCGTTAAAGGAGGCTATCGATTCGAAGTGTGGCATGTTGCGTGTGCTCTTTCCTCACTCACTTTATTACAACCGGCATTTGACAGATGGACGTTTACTTTGATTAGCTGGTGTCCTGAAGATTCCGGTTAAACTTTGTTTATACTTTTAGTCTTTCTATGCTCAGATCTTGGCATTCTAGTAACACATTTTATTTGAATACTTTAGAACAGCAAAATTGTTTTGTATGAAATATGAAGTTTATATCCGAAGACTAAGAATATAAATATATTGCGAGAGTGAATCTGATGTAGGTACTACTAGAGGCAGAACTATCAGCTGAGCAGTTACCTCAAGTGAGAAAAAAAGCGTGTGTGTGTGTATTTTTCTTCGCAGTCAAGGATCCCATATGCAATGGTAGACACAAAGCAGTGACACTTCTGGATCGGATTATTTCTCATTAACAGAGATTTAAGTTATTGGCAACATAAGTAGTATTTGTTTGCCCTTTTCTCATTTGCAAATACTATATAATCGTATGTTTGTCTACATATCATATTTAATATATTTATTGTTCCACTTTTACATATTTTAATACGATAAGTTTAAATTATTCTGACTTTAAATAAAATTATTTACGATTATATATTTAATTGCTCATTACTTAAAATAATACAGTTTTTCAGCATCGTATAAATGTTCTTCCCAATATAGGCAGTTGCCTATATTGGCATGAACATTTATAACGACACTTCAACTGAAGGTGAGTCTCATGTCTCATACGAAGGATGTGACCGCGTTTTTTATCCCTCAAAACAAGCAAACCAGCCAAAAGGAGAAACATGAAAAACAGATAATATGACGACTTCATAGTCTCAGTTGCATCAGCGGTAATTGCAAAATAATCACAAGTAGGCCTAAATCATCTAATTTAGGCCTATGTTGTCTATGAATAAATACAGGAACTGCTCGTTAGGAATTCTTAATGTGAATCAATTTTAATCTGTAGTTTTCTGTATAAATACTTTACATTCATAACATTTCAATTTCAGTTTTCTAAAAACCTTATTACCAAAATTCCCAGATCTATGTTGATCTATTTTCATTATATTGTTTTCAGGTTTTAGACCTTATATAAAAATAATTAAATTTTCCAGAGATCTTAAAGTGGTTTTGTAGTGCGAAAGTCATTCGAACAAATTGGGAACACTATAACCAAGTGTAATGGATTATTTTTTCATGTTAACTCCACATGCGAGAGGCTACCACGCCTACAGTATACACTATATCTGAACAGCAGTAGGAAGAAAAACAATCTACTCATGTTATCTTGGACAGTTTGGAGGTTGTAGTCTTTAAGAAAGGTACGGAAAGAAAGATGTTCCCACTCAACTAGGAAATGGAACGATATTGATGTCCAAGACATCTTGTAAAGGATGACGGAGCGAATGCTTTAGTAATACAAGGTATGTGAAACTACGAGTAGGATTAAGTGCTCTAATTAAGAAAATTTGGATGAGTGAGATAACATCGTTTATATGTAGGAAAGAGATCCATGCTCAGGAGGTGCGAAAGTATACAGTTCTAAGGCATTCCGGCACAAGTAGAAAAAATCCGAAGAGAAAACGAAGCCGCCTACTACTACAAGTGGAAAAGTGGACAGCAGAAGAAACTAGCGACCCAAATTAGTTACAAAACATGGTAGACAGATCGTATGCATGACTAAGTTACTTACTCTATGCCAAATTAAATATTAATGCCTTAGGAATGTCAACAGCGACAAACTTTTCCATGGCTTTTCCAAAAGGGGTGGCGGTATAGAATAGATCTGATGTAGATGGAGTGTGGCTTGCGGCTGGATTAAAGTGAGTTATTGATTAATTATGTTGTGCAATTCCATGATGTTGCATCTTAGTTACCTTGTCTATTATTTTGAAGGAACTGAGGTGAGAAGATATGATGAGATTGTGATGGCACACATCAAGTTGTTTGGTGAATAGGCGCTTGCTGTAAGGATGAGTATGATATACAGTATAGAAGATGCAGGATGGTTGTTAATCTGAGGACACTGGTTTTGAATTCAATTGAGAGGTTACTATCAAGACCGGACTATATTTTCAAGCTCTCCTTTTTGGTAAAAGAGTAGAAGCCCCTTGTAGTGGATATTTTCTGGCATACCGGAAGGTAGAATTAGAGCAACAAATTATCCAAGAAGGCCAACTTTATATTTGGGTGATTTTAGGATGGGATTATCTGAAACAGAGAGAGTTTTGTTAAGATGAAATGTAGTATTATTAAAATTTGTATTAAAGAACTTTCTTAAGAATTTAGGGAAGCATACATCTTTTCTTATTAAAGGAACCAGGATTCTTGTCAGAGAAAAAAGTTATCTAAGCAGCTGTTTCCATGTTCTGATCTCTTAATGAGCACAAGCAAGAGAAGGGAACGGAGACGGTTCCGTAGATTGTTAAGAAGGGTACATGATTAGAATCAAGTGTTTGTTTACTGGGTAAAAGCACCACAATATTAAAAGTAATGTGAACTCTGGAATATAGGAAGCGTATACTTCTGGAAGGAGACTCCGAAATTAATTGACAGTATACACTTGTCTGCATTTAATAAGAAGAATGAAGAGGCATCGGAAAGTAAATTAAATGCGGACAGCAACAAAACTTCCTCGGGGAATTAAGAATGTAATATTTTACTGTCTTTGTCATTCTTTTATTTCAAATTAAAGTCAGTTTTAAGTCTAGCTCGTAGCTTCAATTACCACTTTCGCTACAAAGCTTTTTTTTTTTCCAGAAAGCATCGAGTACATCCATGCACGTTAAACCTGTTTGTATTTGTATTTAAATTAAAACTACAGGCATCTTTTTCGATGTAACGTTAAACGTGAACATAGGTTTTTACTGTTTATACTACATATTGCTCAATTGTATTTAAACGTATGTTAAAAGTTTATTTTTATTGTTGTATTTGTTATGTGTGCTCTCAAGTTAAATGATCGTGGATAGATCATTTCATTTTGTGTAGTGACTTTATTGCCTGCATTTAATATAATTTTCTAGTGACCACCACTATGGTCTTAGTTACGTGCATTGTACAGCTCCTCTAGTCTAATTCCTTTTCTGTTCTTCATTATTGTTTTTTTTAACCTATTAGTCTCTACATTTTTACTTGTAAAGTAATTGTGTAATATTTGTAGTATGACTTTTACTATATTAAGTCACTGGCATAATACTTGTATTATATATATATAGATATACACAGGGTGTCCCAAAATTCACGCAAGATTTAAATTTAGCGCCATTTGTGCGGTAAAGTGTTGCCAACGAGAGAAAAAAAAAGACAGCGTGACAGCTGACAGCTCAGGGTTATTAAAAATGACCACACACAACGAAGAGAGTTCGTTGAATGGATTATGGAACAACAACAAGTGGATGCTTATTTTTCGAACAAAATCATCTTCAGCGATGAGGCTCATTTTCATCTTGATGGCTTCGTTAATCGACAAAATTGTCGCATTTGGGGTTCAGAAAATCCACGAGTGATTGTTGAGAAACAAATTCATCCACAACGTGTCACTGTTTGATGAGGATTTTGGGCTGGAGGCATCATCGGTCCATTCTTCTTCGAAAATGCGGCTGGTAAGGCAATAACCGTTAATGGTGCTCGCTATCGCAACATGATAATCCAGTTTTTTCGTGCCTAAATTGCAAGATATGGATGTGGACGACATGTGGTTTTAACAAGACTGTGCCACATGCCATAGAGCCCGAGAAACAATTCAATTACTGCATGAGTCATTTCCTGGTCGTGTAATTTCCCGTTTTGGTGATCAGAATTGGCCGCCCAGATCATGTGACTTAACGCCGTCGGACTTTTTTCTTTGGAGTTTTTTGAAGTCTAAGGTTTATGCCAACAAGCCCACGACCACCCACGCCTTGCCTTGAAGGAGGAAATTGAGCGCTGTATCAACGAAATTCAGCCACATTTATGCAAAACGGTCATGGAAAATTTCGACAAAAGAGTGCGTATGTGCCAGGAAAGCCGTGGAGGCCATTTACCCGATATGCTATTCCATGCATAACCCTATACTGTATACTTTATAAATCAATAAGAAATTACAATTTTTAATTAAAAACCTGTGTTTTCTATCAAAACTACTTCTTGCGTGAATTTTGGGACACCCTGTATATATATTGTATTATATCATCCCTTGTATTACATCCTTAGTCTTTAATCAATTTCAAAATTCATATTTAAGGTAATTTAGAGTTTTGCTCACACAAACTTCTTGGAGGGAACAATCATTTATTTTTCCGGATTTTTTAATTGAAGCAAAAACCGACAGACATGTGTAGCTCAGTAGAAGTGGTGCTTGTGTCCTCTGCGCTTGGCCGCCTCGAAGTTAGACATAGGTTCAAGTCTAGTCCGACTGGAGGAACTTTTTCTAAGCCTATCTTCGACCAGTTCCCAAGTTAGTCGATCTCTGGCACGGGCAAGCGGGTTTTTAATCCATGAAACTTGGGTTTTTAGCCCTGAACTCAAAACAATCGACCGTAGTACTCACATTATTCCAGGCAATAACATATCCTGTTAGCGGTAAGCACCAAGAGATGGCAGCACTTATTTGCTGGTCTCTTCATCAGTAGCCGCCTATAGTTAGTGATAGGCATGGGGACAGCTATCTCTGATTGGTTACTGGTGGAGATTGAACTGCCCACTCAGTCTCCATAAGCTAGATAGGGTATAAAGGCCTCGTCTACTCCCTATTAGGGAATCAAAGGCATTGGCTGATTCATTTGTTTTTATTTATAACACAAAACTGACGATTAATCAGTAGTTTATCCAAAAAATAGTTGTCCACCAATCATTCACGTTTTAGGCTTACAGCAATTGCATTTTATTCATTTGCAATTATAAAGTTAAAACCACAACTTAAAAACTGCGTTACTTTAAACTGTAGCATTCAACTTGTTGCATATAAGAGGCGAGAATAATCATTAAACTCTTAAAATAAAACCAAGTTTTTATTATAGTAAGATCTTGTTCAATTTCGATATTTTAAAAATATCTATTTTATTCAAAAATAATATATATTTATCCTTTTTTAAAACAGTTTTCAATGCCACGTCCAACGTTTGTCCATTTTGTCAATGTTAATGATATTTAAATTATTCTGCTGGTTCTTCGTATTTCTTTTTTTTTTTCGATTAATTTTTTCTACGAGGGCAAGACCGTTTCGACATAAGTATGTCTCAACTATGAAACCTAAACAGCTTGTTGAGAACTTTGAATTCTTTATCTAAATCATTCTTCACACAAACTCATATATCATTTTTTCAGCCTTCTACTGAAATAAAATATTGTAAAAAATTGATAAAATTCCTTACATTGAAGATGTTTTATTTAGTTTTCCTCAATTTCCCATAACCAAATGACTTTCAGCACCCTTTGAGAGTAATATTCTGTACACAGCAGACATGTAATACCTGCTGAGCATTTAAACAAACTGAAGCAGCTTTTGGTTTGGAAGCTAAAAAGAACAATGTTTATCTCTAAAGTTAATAAAAAGAGACGTGTCATAACACAAGCAGTTTCAAAAGGTAGTGAATTATCATTTATATCACTTAAGCACCAACACACACGCTGTTGGTTTGCGCTATATTTGCATATAGTTTATTTACATGCTATATTGAAAATAGCTGCTTCAGAAACGCCAACTAAATTTTGAAGGCATTGTAAACAGAAGTCTAGGATAACGATATTCCTTTTTTATGACACATTAAAAACATCTCTTTTGTTTGTTGTTGTAATCAAAGGTTTTAAAGTATGCCATGGAATTACAAAGGTAAATTACAATGTATGGTTCACAAACTACAACCTTTTGAAGAATCGGAAGTGTAGTCTTCCCAAAATAGTGTGCGAGTCCTCAAAGGTATACTAATAATTCGGAAAGTGGTTCAAGATAGACTCGACATTTTAAGGTATGAATTCAAATAAATATTTCTGCAGTTCTAATGCTAGAACAGAGTATTTTAGCTCTCCGATAAACCTGGATTTTATTAATTCTGTATTTCCACACCAGAATACGTGATTTATACTTCCATACTTGGGGCCAATTTCTGTCCACCTAACGTCAGTTTTATCTCCTTATATAAGAACAAAGAGATAATAGTACGAACAAACAAAAATATATTCTTGGCCAAAATATGAGAATTTTTGATGGGATTAGAAGAGTCCCAACTTTAAATTTTCTCCATGCAGTAATGAGATAAAATTACGTCCAGTTAAACAAACAAAAATTGGACAGAACTGAAATTTAATTACAACATAAGGTTACGGGATATGCCAATGAGAGGTAAAGATACGGGTATGAGTGGGAGTCCTCACAGTCTTTTATTTGCGGAGACATAATGCTTGATATCCATAACTGTGCAAATATAATATATTAGCAGTCCTATATCATCAGACTCTCAGGAATACAACCGCTTTGCACGAAAGTTTATGTGGATCTCTCATATTTAATTGTAAACTTATTGTATATTAGTACCGCTGTTGAGCTAAGGGTTAGAAATCCGAATGTAAGAGACTAAACATCGTACTTTTTAAGTCACTTATGGCCTCCAGTAATTAATGGGCGACGAAAATTACCCATCGCTTAAAAACTATCACAGACAATCCCGGGATGTAATGGCATTAAAAAAGTTTATTGGTCGAGATGAGCGCGTAAGGTAAGCGATCCATAGTATTTATGTGTTCATGCTAATTTAATGTTTTGTAAAGAAGCTCATCTTCCTCTACAAAACGAATAAAACTGGCTGCTGCATTTCGTGACTCTTCTTTGCCAGATAATTTGCAGATCAACGAAGACCAAGCAGATATTAAAACTATAAAACACATTCTTTTGTAGGCGAATAAGTAATGGGACAGAAATATTTCTACGCTGCATCCAATTCTGTTCTTCTGAATGCATAAATTAAAACGAAGATCTGTAAGACTATTTCAATCGGTCAGCGGATTGCTAAACTAGATTTATAATGATTCACTTACTCTGTCAGAGCGATTAGTTGCGCTACAGGCTATTTTGAAAATTCATGAGAACACCAGAGTTGACGATGCCATCAATAAATTTAAAGTATCGCAATAAAGAAAGAACATGTGACCTTCGCAGTATTGTAGCTGAGCCAGAAGAAGATAGAACATGTGCTATCTATTGGCGAAAACTAGTAGTCCTGAAAAAAATAAAAATAAACCTAAATATAAATAGCTACACTCTGTACTATCTATGGTTCGAAGCACTTAGGCAGACACACACAAACGATACTGACGGCAAAACTGTGGATTCAGTCAAAGGAATTTTACCTTGCGGTGTGAGCAGATAAATCAATGGCTCAAATTTAGATAAGAGTTAAAGCAATCTAATAGCAAAGCAAGTATTAAAGCAAATGGATCTCTACTGCCGGTTATGGGAAACGAGTGCATCGTGTCTGTCACTTGCGATACAACAAAATGGTAAGCAGGATTAAAATGTTGATAATGTTATATTTAGAAGGAACCTGTAATGCTTCTGAAGAAAGTTAAGACATGAAAATCAAGAAATATTACACACTAAATAAGTCATACCGCATCCACGCAGACTCATATAACATGTGTCTGAATCAGCAGCTTAGGCTTTGGGCGCCCTTGGCAAATTCGTAGCAAAGCGCCTTTTATAGTGTGACAATTTCGATAATAGACAAAACATCCTGCCACTGGCGTCTTGACACCGTCGCCTTTGGCGACAGCCGCAATGCAAAAGCACTCCTACGGCTCTGTTGAACGCTATATAAATAATATATAGCGCTCTAATATAAATCTAGCTATAATAAATTATCAGCTATCAGTGACACTCGAGTCCTACTGAAACAAACATTTCCATAATATCTGGATACTGTACATCAAAATTCAGCATATATCAAAATAATCCAGGATTGGCTATGGGGAACTCGGACTTCGGTTCAGGCTGACACAGAAGAGAAGACATTAGAAGCATATTCACTCAAGTGCCGATTATAAAACTTTGTTAACGATGTCTTCTTAATACGAATCGATGACAACAAATCACTCATGATTTGAGTTCGAGGCTACACTGAGAATGGTCGGTGTACTGAGCGCTCTTGTAAAATTGGTGATTTTTAGCTGGTTTATTGTTTTTTCCCTTAGAAAATTTGTTTTATAGTATTAGTATATACAGTAAATGTTTGATTTTTACAGTACTATAGTTTTACACCATTTTTATGGTGTAATACTCTATGGTGTATAACATTTTTAATAAGCTATCCCAATATTAAATAGTTTAAAATTGCGCCAAAAACGGACAAGAAACTTAACGCTAAAACGAACAGCGAAATCAAAAATAAATACGCTAAAGAGATCGTTGAAGAGATAGTGAAAATGTTTTAATCTCCAAAATTGCGAAGTTAAAGCAATTTATTAGACATACGAGTTGAGAATTACAGAAAATCGAGTAGCGTATAAATGAACATAGGGAGGAAAATAAAATTAAGAGCCAAGTAAAAATTAACAAAGCACGGAATGGATGCGAGTTTTCGGATGTGTGGAGTGAGTTTGAGGGAAGATCAGATTTGCATAAGAGGGACGGCCTACACATGAATGCGTTTGGTATGAGACCTAACAAAGAGAATCGGAGAAAGTAAATCACGATGGGTGGAATGGTGAGAATCTGTGTGTAAGAGCGACAAGTTGTCCAACTGTGTCAACCGACTACATATAGGTATATTATTATGTCTATACACGAATGCTAAGAGTATTAGAAACAAAGGGGTAGAGCTTGTTGCTTTGGTCAATAAGTTGCGACCTCGGATTAGGCATTAGTGATACCTGGCTAATAGAAGTAGAAATACTAACTGGCATCGAGCGTAAAGGGTACAGAATTTTTAGGAAAGAGTAATAGGACACTTTAATTATCCAAATATTGATTAGGTAACAGGAAAATCTCATTAGAAGAATGAAACTCAATTCTCAATTTATTAAGCTGTTGCAAGATAACCTCTTCAATCAGCACGTGACAGAAGGAACTGGCGGTTAGAGTGTTAGATTTTATTATAGTGTCAGAGAGGATTTCAGTTAAAGACGTGATTATTCTACTTCCAGTTGGCGAAGGTGATCATGCAGTGCTTACTTTAGAAGTGGGATAAAGCAAAAGTGAGATGCTGAAGTACAAAGCAGGAAATTATAACCACCTGAGGAGAATCGGATTCTGCACACTGGTATCAATTGTTGGATGGGAAATCGAGGATGCGTAAGAAGTGCTTGAAAAATACTAAAATGATGCGTAATCAGAATGTGTCCTTAGAGTTCGAAGAATAAATAGAGTAGGGGTGAAATGGATGTGGAATCTAATTGTAAGAGATTCGTAAAAAAAAGATGATTTGGAAGAAATACCGTGTGCATAAGGATGATGTAAGCCAGGGTTTCTCAAACTTTTCCTACGACGGAACACTTCACAAATCCTGAAATTTTAACGGAACACTTTGGTTAGAGTCGAGTATCATCGGTCTCGTATTCAAAGTAAAGCTAAGCGGCACGCTATTGCCGCAGCAGGCTGTATCGCATTGCAAAAATGCGACAGCGCACACTACAGGCATGCCGGGCCGCATTGCAGCGCATTGATCTTGATTGTGACCACACGTTACTTAGAATAGATAGCTCCATACTTCACTCGAGCTAGGAATAACCGCGGGCAGCTGAGTTAAAACCAGCGCGCGCTGGCCTTAATAGCACAATCCACACGCAAAGTGGATTGTGCTACAGTTCAAACATGTTTGAACTTGTCGCAACATTTAAAACCATCCCAGGCTCATATTAATTTTGATAATTTTTGGCGGAACATTTATTCACTTTCCGCGGAACACAGTTTGGGAAACACTGATGTAAGCTATGATAATAAGAAGCAGGTCAGAAATTTCACAAATATTGTACGGAAAGCTAAGTCTGAGTATGAAAAGAAACTGGCTCTGTAAGCTATCCCAAAGAATTCTATTGTTATGCTGCAAGTAAAAGAATAAATGAATATGAAAGAATAACTGTACTGAACGCAGATGATGCGAAGGTGACAGATGCAGTAGAGGTTGTTCAACAAATGAGTGTCCATTTTGCTAAAAGCTATCTAACTGGTATATGTAACATTGCACTCACTGCTACCTCTTCACTGAATTAAGAAACTCAGGTGTTAGTGTTCGTATTCACAAATGGACTGACAGAGAATCTTTACTTCGCAATGACCAGCATGGATTTACTAAGGAGTTAATGTTTTAGCAACTTTCTCACATTCTACAATAATGTTACCACTGAGTTAGACAAGGGAAATGGATACACCATGATACGTTTGGATTTTGCTAAGGCGTTGGAAAATACAGTCCGGAATGCTGTTGAATATATTGGAGAATATGAGTTTGGATTATAAAATATTAACGTGGAAAAGAGGATGGCTGACTGACATATAAAGAAGTGGTATTTGGGAAATGTGCTTCTGCAAGATTTAAGGTAACCAGTGGTGTACGGAAGGATCAGTTCTCAGTCACTGTTATTCAATCTGTAATTTACGGTTCAATCTCCTTAAATATAAATCATACACTTCGGCGTAATTAGATATCTAATGTCTTATTATATTGGTGGGATTAGGAAGAAATTGATGAGACTATGAATTTTGGAGTGTTAGCAATGCTGAAACGAACATTGAAATGTAAATGTAAGAATTTTACTTTTCAATTTTAATTTTACAAGGCCTTGATAAGACCCCACTTGGACTACTGTGCGCAGATTTGATCTGGTTTCCGTTGTGATTCTTATACAGTTCAGTAAGTATAAAGGAGAGTATTAAAATGCTATCAGAATTGTGGAATACTGATTAAGTCAACAGATTGAGAAATTGTAGACTGCAGACACTAGCAAACAGAAAAAAGTGAGATGATATGATCGAGAGTTACAAACTTATGAAATGGTCATACATGATTTCAGTTGATGGAATTTTTCATTTTATGGAGGGTGGGGAAAAGGACAAGAGGGCATCCTTGGCAGCTGAGAATGAATGTCCTTAAAAAGGGGGCTAGATTTTTTTCTCATAGAGTGACGCGTGATTGGAATGGATTACCACTGGATGTTGTGTGAATGAATTTAAGAACAAGCATGATAGCTGGTACCTGTAGTGATGACTTAATAATAATTTCTTAATCGACGTAAGCCATCAGTTTAGTTTAAAATTTACCCTGAACCGACGAATGGTTCATTCTCTTTTCTGGACATAAAACCAACCATTTTTGCTGACTAAAATCTCCGTGAAACCTCACACACACACATTCAGCCTCAATTACTCTACTAGAAAGCTCAGAAAGTGTGCATTATTTAAACATTTGGAGAAAAATATGCTAGTTGGCGTATTATGAATATGATAAAACCAAAGTTCTTCTTCTAGGTGTTATTATTGTATAAAAGTTGGTTGACAAAATGACAATATCTGGACATGTCACTACTAAACAAAGAACATTGAAGAAATTAATAAATATATTTCATGCACGAGACGGAGTCAGTAACGAGTGCGGAGGCTTCCTGATTAATTGGAGAATAATCCTACTACTGCTGCTTATACTCTAGCAGTTCGTGTATGGCATCCGAGTACAGCAGGGGACGGCTGTCGAGGCCAAACCTGGATTAGAGTAAGCACACACACACATTGTGTGAAAGTTACGTACACAAATCCTTTATCTGTGCTAAGTTTTAGGTAGCAATTCGAAAGAAAGATAACCAAATGATTTTACTGTGATAAACTCCAAGAAACAACAAAATCTTCTCAAAAGTATAAAAAAATATAACAAAAACTCAAGAAAAAACACTGCAACACAAAATAACAACAGTTTCGTATATTAAAATGAATTCTCAATCCAACATTGGACCATACCACAAATAATATGCACCGCCACTTACAGGCATCAAAGCGATCTGCTATTGCAAAAGGAAACCCCCCTCCCCCATAGCATCCTCTACGACTATTTTCACCACAGATATTCCAAATACATCATGCCTCTGGTAAAATAGGAAAAGAGGATATGCTTTTTTTGTTAAATCACATTCCTTTTCAGTTATATGCTCTGCTGTAGCTGAAGAATTCCTTGCATCACCTCATGCTTTGCTGCCGTTCATTTTTATAGTTTGTTTATTGCTTTGGGTAAAATTTAATGAACTTTCCTCCTGCTCAAATCGAGCAGTGTGATCCGTCGGTAAGGCTGATGGCCATAACTCATATCCTTCCTTGTTTCCACCTGACTTACATCCTGATGGTACGAAGGTAATATCCAAAGATAACCATTTGATCCAAAACTTGTATGGATGTACAAAGAAAATTATTTTCTACTATACCGCTGAATGCTCACAGCATGCTTCCTATCTTTCGCCAAAAGGACATCAGACGTTGTGCTCCACGATTTAACAGCCACACTCTCACCAATATAAGCTCTCTTACACTTCTGACATTTACCCAATAGCGTTGAAGCAAGCTTTTATCCAGCCTATCCCTAAAACGTCAATCATTAATTTATCATCCTTAACTTCACCTCAATATATTCGAAAGTAAAGAGAAGGCCATCAACAATCACCTTCATTACCTGGGAGGTCCATCATTTAATGATCAATGTGGAATCTTTGCTCTCGTTTATAGAAGACCTTTCTGCTAAACTATTGAAGTAGGCCATGGAAATAATGGGAGAAAAATGCAGTCACGTGGATATTTCCAAGACATTCGACATTCATGGCATCAAGATCATCTTACCAACATAATATATTATGACTTTCCTCCTAACATTTGTGAAAAGATTGAATGTTTCTTCAAATGGTCGTTGACTGAATGTCACGACAGATGGCTTCTACCGAAAAGATTTTTCTGTCAATGCTGGAGAATTCTTGCCCATGCACTTCCTTGCATACACCAATCAACTGTAACTTCTCTATAGTTTCGCTAATGAGTACGCTCCCAATGTCTGATTGGTAAGGAGAGCTATGTCAAACATGATCACATCATCACTTTCCTGGAGTGAAGATAATTTAGCAAATTTCAATATTAAAACAGTGCTGTTTTAATATTACTGAAAATAATATATCGTAAGCCTATTGCATCCACATGAACTTAACATCCAAAGCGTCTTCTCTCTTCAAACGATATATGCTTCTCCCTTCAAAATGGCTACTCTTAAATTACTTCTCTCTCTCTCTTTCTTGTGCTCAACTGCTAATGATTGATAAATCTTAAATTCATTGGATCTTAGAATATCATCTCATATTTGGCGCAGTGCACCTAAAACCTATCTAAACTTCATGTTGTATAATATGAAGAGGGCGGTCTGCCCAATAGATGATCCTCTCTCTCTTGCAGACGAAACAGATACTTTACACAAGCATCCGGTGTCAGTATTATGCCCTCTTTATAGGTACTTTCATGGGCTGTGCTCTTCACTGAACTGGCCACTACCATTCTTCAGCTGTCATCTAATGATGTAAGAGCACGAGAAGTACTCGTCACCGTCCACCCAAAGTTTACTTAAAACTTCTTGTTTCATTCATTTTTTTTTTTTTTTTGGAATAGAAGGAATGAAAGGCTGTTCTATAATACAGAAGTGGAAACTTCTTTTTTGGAACAGACCTCGCCAAAGTTTTTCAAAAATGTATACACGACTCTCAGTTTTTCAAGAAACAAGTCAATATATTCACCCTTTCTCTTTAACTACTTACGCACACATAATGCTGTTATGAATTTTCAGATCTGTCGTGTGTCTAACATCATGTTAAAACATATTTTAATCCCATTAGCAAACTTCACTCTTTACTTTGCTCTGTTTACGTAAACATTCTGCTGAAATACCATCACCAGCCATGTATATTCCGATGCTGTATATTCCACTAGGTGTTGGAAACCAAATTCTTCGGAATAGCATAAAAATGCTTATCAACAGCCCTTATTCCAGTAATGTAGTATGCAAATGATGAGTATCTTTTCTTATCCGTTTGGGTAAAATAAATTGCGGTATAAAACACTCGAGTTACCAGAAGGATAATTCCTGACACCTTTAATACTTACCAACCTTTTTGTGGGTTCGAATCATATAAGACAATATCCTCACCCTGTAGCTTGGGATGATTAAACCGTAATTTACAAAATATAATGCTCGAACGGCGTTTGTGATGTACTCAATACATTTAATGGACTGTTATAAAAACATCTTCTCATTAATTTCTATGAAGTTAAAATCTCTTATCTCTCCCCTTAAATTCTTCATAATCTGTGGCAAATGAGGCAATAACCTCCAAAATATCTATCAGAATCCGGATAGAAGACTTCTGCATTTTGAGAGATCAATTTGGAGTTCGAGATAACTCCTGCAAACTATAAACAGCTTTATCTCACTATAGAGGAAACGGGTGTTTGAAGAACAGGAAACAGCGAGCTGGCAAAGTCACTGACCGGTGTTCTAGGCTACAGAGTTTGTAACACTTAGCTCGGCATGACAGGAAAAAGGAACATACAAAAAAGGAAGCCTCTTGAGAGCACGATGGAGTTACAAGAGACGAATAAAATATACCTAGAAATTCTTTTTATTCGAAGGTAGTTCAAATTAAAACGATATTCAAGTAGGGCGTCAAATCTTATTCTGTTTCTTATTATAACGTTCGCTCGCTTGTTGCAATAATATAGTAAATATAACAAATAAGATTCTAAATAAGTAGTTACTGTGTATATTCGAAGAAAATGGTTGGGTTCAAATTACGAGACACATAGAAATCTTCTCATAATTACCATCTAGATTGTATTTTGTTTTTCAGAATTTTACTGAAGAAAATACCAACCTAAGTTAAAGGGTCTTCATTTATCGCTTAACTTGAAACAAATGCGTCATCATACGTAATTGCTGACGCCATCAAGTGTAGCGCCTAATAATACTGATTCTAGAAGACATGTGGCATCAACAGTGCACATAACTCTTCATCATGACTGTGACATTAAGAAAGGATAGATACACTGCTAAATTTATTAGGAGTGTTCCGTCAAGAAGTGTAACACTCTGCTCAGTCAGATGCACTTCTATTGAGTTAAACGACTGTAGTCAGCCTTTAATCTGTGAAATTCCAATAAGATTCAACGTAGTTTAAAATTAAAAGAAAAAAAATATTATTCATCTCCAAGTTTTTGTAGCCATTAATGGTTACGAAGTAAGAAATGTCTTTTACAATACCGCATATCTTTACTTGATACTTCAAACCAAAGAAAAAATATGAAATATTTAATATTTCTTAAGGCTTTCAATAAATCCTGAAGCCATTATTATAACTTCCAACTGCCTTACATTTATCTAACCAAACCCGAACTCGATTTGTAAGTATGCGTAGACTTTTATCTCGCGTATCTTTCTTGAGACGTCTCCTACAACCACTAAATTTTAAGAGGAGATTTATTTTCGGAAGAATTCGATCGTGTCCGCCCCGTCTAAATTCACTCTAGAAATGTCCGTAGATGGGAGCGATTGCCCACACTGGACTCCATGAAATGTTCTCTTAAACAAAAACATAAATTCCTGACCGTCAGGGATTTGACAATGAAAAGTGTTGGTGCTGTCTGTGATTGATGTCACGGAACGATGACTAGACAAGGAGAAAAATAAACGAGATTGCTCGTGCGTGCGTGAGAGCTTGCGGGTGTTACACCGCTTCACAGATCGCGCGCGAGAGAGAGTTATTTTATTTATCTCTCTTTTATAACAGCATAAACTCTTTGTTTATAAAGTTGAATACATTGTCTCTCAATCCGGAATCTTTTGTAGTCAGTTGATCGAAATTTTATAACGTTCATTATTGTATTACTCACGTGTATGTATGTTTATAAATTATTCAAACAATTTTAGGAGTTCGGTGATATTTAGGAAGTAGTAGTTGTCCTTCCGATGTACAGATAAGTCTTACCATTGTATGAATAAAAGAGAAGACATTTTTAAAGATATTAAGACATTTAAAATTCGGTCCCTTTCCATATGTTATTAGACCTTTGATGTTCACAAAGCGAGGCTATCTTTTTGGAACTTAGATTGGCTATTATTCATAATTCAAATATATATTTAGTTTCTCGGAAATTAACCAGAAGTGAATGGTTGAACTGTTTATCGTATTTATCAAATAAAATGGATAATAGGATAATATATCTTAAGTCCACTTTACTAATCAAATCGCAAAGATTTATAACCATATTTTAATAACGAAATAACCACACTGATGATACATTACTAAAATAAAGGACCCGATTGTTGAATCAAACTTGGTTTTAGTCTTGTAGATGGCTCCAGTTTGGGTTATCAGAAGAGAGAGAGTAGACAGTATAGAATAGAGCCGACTAACCTCTATCCTAAGTGACTTGCTTATATCAAACTAACATATTGTGGGTCTTAATACTACTATTGTAGTATCGATGCTTTTGAATATCTTTTGAAATGGATGGTTTCTTTAACCACATTTATCCTTCCGAATTCTCTAGAGCAGGATTTCCGAATATCTCACTTATTTGACCACTCATGGCATTAAAATACTCTATGCTTACCTGTCAGTTAATTTGTAACACCCTAGACACCTGATATAGGTATCCTGGGTGAATTCTGTAGCAAGATTTTATGGTCTCTCAAATATATACTGGGATTGCCATGGTTACAATTTATTCAATTAATAATATGTTTACCTTTCCGTTTAGAGATTTTCGATCAGAACTCGTAAACGTTATTTTTTTACATTAAATTAAAAACATAAGAGTAGATTTCATTTAATTCAGTCATAAGAAGAATTAATATGAACAATATTCTTATTTTTCCCATGAGTTTTAGAATATATATTATAGTTTATCTTCCTTTTTTATTATTTATAAATTTAACGATAATTCCTGAATAACATTTAATATTGCTTTCAGATGTTTATCTATTAAGAAATTGATGCATTGTGTATTTTTCTTATAATTTTAATTCCTCTAAAGAAGGTTCAATAGTTTTAAAGTCGGATTTGTCATTGGGATATTTATACCACTGTGATTTTAAGAAGTCCGTTTCTTATTGACATTGCATACGCAATAAAATGTCTAATTTCTGTTTGACCCAAGTATACAAATATATAAAATTGACCACAATTTGACCAGAGCCATAAAAAAGTGGTATCAATTATGTATTAGGACAACCAAGTGATGTCCAGAAGATAAAAATACACTAACTATTATCTTACTTATATCATAATATGAACTACCGATGAAACTCTCATGAATTTTCCTACGCCGATAACTTCAAAAATAATGTCAGTGGTTTAACGAATATAATCTAATTAATTGTGTTAAGTCACATAAAGCAGCTGATTTGTAATTAAAATAATTAATAAACAAACCTATGAAATAATCGCGAAAATTCAGCTTGAAAGATTCGTCAAATTAGAAAGGTAAGAATCGATGGTTTTGGAAACTGTCCACTTTTCTGGATTGGATGCAGAGTGGTTGGTGTATCTACTCTAAAACTAACCCCACTGCGGTTCGAATCTGCAGTGGGCATAGATGTTTGTGATTATCTTTAGTTGGAAACTTGAAAAGCAATGTTCGCTATCTAGAGAAGCGTTTGCAGATCACGAAATAAATAAAATATACAAAATCATACGATTAATAAAAATAACAAAAAATAATCCACACACGGCATCAAAGTACCATAGGTTAACCATTTGGTTAAATTATGGTACTTTGTTAAACTAAACAAAGCTTATTAATTACAGCGTATTTTTCCTTGAACTTACTCTCTACTTCTGATCTCTTTCTCTCACTAGTAGATGGAATCAGGATGTATTTTTATACTTTTTAATAGCTTTTACGATTATTCATAAATTCACCAAATAGTTCATGTGCGTTCCTTCCGTAATATATCGCTGTTTGGTGACGATTTTCGATCAGCGACAGAGCATTGTGTTCCAGGTTCTTTATTGTTTATTTTCGTAGGAGAGGTTACTGAGAAAGTCAAAGATCACAGCAAACAGTACTATTAATCGGATTCTGCAGTAAACAGCTCGTCAGGGTTGGTAGTAGATCGCGAAAGGGGTATGAAGTGATGAATAACTACAAATGCGCGCTCGTACACCGCAAATCAGAGCATTTGGGTGCGGAAGATGACAGAAAAAAAGTTATTTACCAGAATGTATAGTCCCAAATGTTATGTGTTGGGGATACTAATGGTTTTGACAAGGACTACTTGTCGCTGTGCCTGAAAAAAAAAAAAATGAACGTTGCAAGTTATATTAACATTTTGACAATTTCATGTTGCATACGCTATGGCGGTTTTTAAAAACAACCCACATAAATGTCTTCATATTGATATAAGGCAAGAACTATGGTGACATTGTCGCCATAGCCAAATTCCAAATCTGAACTATATAGAGAACCTCTGTTAGAAAGAGACAAAACTTCCGTTGAGTGCGCCACCTACATCCAACTTCATTTCCGGAACTAACTATTTCCATTTCGATGGATCAAAGAACCAAACTATGTACATCCGTAGTTAAAGATTCAGTTAAGTATACCAACGGTATACTTAACGAAAAGAAAGGATTTCTTAACGACTCGGGTATAATGAAATAATTTTTGCAATGCAAAGTATACACCCACGCGTCTATTTTGATGATTCGACGCCAATTTATTTCTGTTTAATACAACCCCTTTTAGGGATCTGCTTACAGGTTTATCACATATTTTTCAGCACAATGAAAGAATGATTTACAGTCTGAAAAAACTTAACGTTTTTTCTTCTTCTTTTTATTTCTTTATGTACTTTCAGGTAATATGAGTCCAAACTAAAAGTCTGATGATATCAAATTCGATGCCGAGTGGAAATTCGATAAGAATTTCCACTCGGCTCATTTGACTAAACAGAAATAATACATAATCTCCAACAGTGTAAAATAAAACTAGCTAAAAGTATTAATTTTCCTGGATTAACATACAATTGACAAACTAACTTTGTTAATGGGAGCCAAAGTCCAATAGATATTTCCTTTCGTACTTTTATCCATCCATTAACGCTGAAATAAATGTATTTCACACTATAATGTCGCTAGTGAGGTGGAGTCACTAGAATAAGTTAATAAATTTGATTCAGATAATGGCTGAATTGATCTTCTCCATGAAATATTGTTTCGATAGCTACTGAAACGGGAAACTATAATGGACTATTAGAGAAGTTCGGCTAAGGTGGAACATTATGTTAGGTCAAGACTTTTCGTAACTTCAAATCCATGTAGGTTATTTTTACATGGAATTGAGACGTCCTTTGATAACCGGAAAAAAAAACTCTCCCTTCCAGCTAACAGTAGAACAATACTTATTCGACTTCAACCGTTTAAAGACTTCTGTGACCCAAGATAGTTATCTCGTCTAGAAAGTAAAGTACTTATTGAAGAACATTAGAGACCGACTAGACATTTAAACGACACAGCAGGGAATTACGAACTCTATGATGACGAATCATCACTGTTTGTTTAACTGGAACTGTTGTTAAAGGACGAGACGGTAATGACTGCTTGACAAATTCAAACTCATGGGTCTAATGATAAGGATCCACTCGCCTTTTTTTTTTTTTTTCCTTGTTAAATTGCGCAACTAAGAATGTGTTCCAAAGATAACAATTATGTTCTTAGCTCAGGGAAAAATCATAAAATACCTGAAAGGTTCTCAGGATCTTTAGAGAATACGTTCCGGAGTTTTAGGAGAAAAAAAATAACATAAAAAAACATTTAGATAACTCACACAGATTAAGAACAGCCAGGCAAATCGCATTCTTACAGAAAGAGATCTCACTGGATGGAGAAATGGAACTCGTTTTATTCTGAAAGTAATTTAAAGCTATAAGTGGAAACGTAAAAAAATAAATAAAAAATGAAGATTAAAAACTTCATTCTTAATTTTCAGTTAACTTTCATTCTCAGTCAAAATGATAGTGATAGTTGATTGTATCAGTGCCTTTTTATATTTTTTTTACATAATTACTGCAACCATACATTGCAGATTTGTTTTTTCCAGTCTAATAAGACAAACTTCGATAATTAATTTAAACGCTTGCAGAAGCAGTGGAGTGTGGGTGAGATAATATATTTCGTTTTTACTCCTTAAAAACTCCGCTAGGTGTTTCTCGTATAAATTCTGCTTGCACACAGAATATTTAATGCTAGTAACAACCCTATTGCAGAAGGTCGAGTATTTGTTTATTGACCACATGAATTGTCACTTGTCACCCGGTATATGTAACTAAAAAAAATTATTTAATTCAATCGAAGTGTTATTACCAAGCAAATCAACATTAATTTTTTTATTGTCATTCTTTACTCCAAGCTACCTATACTTTATTAAATAACTGGATTGAAATCACGTGTTGATCGCGAGGAACATTATTAACGAATTTTCATTTGAAAGTGAGTTAGCCCAATACACAATGTTAGAAAGTAATGATCAGAGTACACAGCTTACAAAGATATATACGCGCCTCTTGGCATCAATTCCCTTGCCATGATATCGAATTATTATTTTTTTCTTTAACATATTTCCACATTCTTCATATTTTTGATCTTTACAAATTTATCTGATCATCTGACGGTTTTTTCCCCCTTTAGCGTATCTTACTTAAAATATGTATGAGCCGGGGTGTTTATTTAACTTTTGTTGTTCAATGTAATACTGAACTTTATGAAGGATTTTTGCAATATAATGTAATTTTCCATCGGTGAAAGCGTTCCAAAATAGAAGGAAAGATGCAATTTATGTCAAAGGGAATGAGATTATCCGTTCTCCTAATGCAAAGCTAAACTTTGTTATTTGGTTGTTTAAGAATATTACAAAGCAATTAAAACTGAGGTGCGTACATGATAGTGTTAATTACAGGTTGCGATTTTTTTCCCGAGCTTCGTGTGTGTGTGCGCGTGCGAGAGAGGTTTTAAATCTTCTTCAACAATTTAACTTCACTGGATAGAAAGTTCTATTAACAACTATATGCATCGGGTGCATAAAATTCAGTCTAAGAGAACAGTCCGAGTGGAATACAGAAAAAAACCTGTGCACTTTTATCTCTACTGTATGTTATTCTGTTTAAAGGTGCAATGATGTTCGCCTAAATGCTCCCGTATTGAAATACACAAAAGCAACACAAAAAGTTAATTTAGCGTTCACTGGATTTTTTCTCGAGGAACATGAAGCAAAGAAAAATATTCATTGAGATTTTTTATATGGATTTACAGCATAGCACACTTTTACCTTGAATTCAACGTCGGATCCATAATAATGTCCTTCAGTGTCTAAAATTTCTATGGAGTATCTTATCACAAGATAAATCTCTGCCGTCAATAGCTTTATTGATCCTGGTGTTCTCTCTGGAGAAGTCGTTTTAAGTGCATTTTATATCAAAATTAAGCTGAACTTTACTAAATTCAGATAATCGTCTGCAATTTAAAAATATGGAAGAGTTTTATTCCTAAACAAAAGCCTGGTATTATAAGGTGTAAAGTAGTTATTATTCTACAGGATAACGTGCTAAATTCTGGCAGTAACTTCACGAAAAACTTTTCGCAAGAACTTTGGTGCTCTAGTCTGAGCTCCAAAACAGTAACTGGTTTGGAATCTTAAACAATAACTGTGGCATCGTCCCAAACAAGCTGTGATTCGATCCATTTGGGGGGGGGGGTCTCTCTAAAATTTATGAAGTGAACATTCTGAGGGTAATCTAGTTTCTTTTCGTATATCTAATTAAAAGACAAACGAAAATTCTATGGTTTTTCATTTCGAATGAGATAGCCATACAGGAAAATATAATAAAATAGTCTGAGTTTAAATGCGCGTCCATTTATTTCTGTAATGCTAAATTTTCCTTTTTATTTAAGGACTTAATCAGTGTTCAATTAACGATTTCTGCTTCTGCCACACTTGTCGGTAACGCTTTCTCTCTAAGTAAAAAAATAGTTTCTTTTGTTAATCTGATTCTATGGGATAAAAATTTACACGATGGGTACATTAATGCTATTTATTTTTCTTTCAAAAATAATGAAGTATGTTAGATTTTGTTTATGAGGCATACTTCAGCATTTAAATGCTTTAAAATGTTCTCAAATTTTGAACATGAAGTCATGAGCGTTCCATATCATTAACAATAACATTTAGACAATTCCCCCTCCCTCCAACAATATATTAGCACCCACACTGCGCGTGCCGAAATATATATATATATATATGGTACTATATATCATTTTTCCTCATGGATGGAAGAAATAGAAACTTTAGCTATGAGGATATTTTTGAAGTTCCTCCCATGTTTTTCGACATGCAAGGGGAAATCCTTTTTGGATAATTATGCAAAATTATAGCAAAATATTATATTCAGAGGAAGTAATTACATTTTTGGTATAAAGAAGTATAAATTAAATAACAAGATAAAGAAATTTCATTAATAAAAGAGACGTTACTTTGAATGCCTCATTCAATAACGAAAAATCTAAAGCAAAACTTTTATAATAAAAATACTGCCAAATAATAGTTTTTAAATAGAATAGCAGAATTTAGACTTCGAGTTACCCAATATACACAAGACCAAAAATATACACTATGTTCACAAAAGCACCTAGTTGTTTTAAAAACGTATTTTAATCACATTTCTATTACCGGGTGGGACCATCTTTGGCCTGAAAGACAGCAACTACCCTTCCAGGAATGCTTTCAACTAATTTCTGATACGTCGCAAGAGGAATATTCTTCCATTCGTCGCGCAAAGCTATTGCTGATGACGACCACTGAAGTCTGGAACTAAATGAGTTCTAATTCGTCCAAAAGATGTTCAATGGGTTGAAGATCTGTACTCTAAGCCAGTCACAGTCCAAACTTCAACGGTGTTTTTTGGAAACTAGCTAGGACACATGGCATGTAGCACTTCGTGCGGAAACATGCAAAGGTCACTGCCAAAGTAATTCCACAGCGTCGGATGCATGAAGTTGTCTAGGATGACCGGGTAGCAATCAAAGGTCTGGTTTTGGGTACGTCCACCAATGGATGAAGTCCCATCCTACTGCAACATCCCTATACAATTACCGAGCCTCCATCATACTTGACAGCTGGAATGACGTCGTTCTCTCGGAGTCGTTTCTCGGATAATCTCCAGATCCAAACACAGAACCCTTTACCAATTATCTACAGTCCAGAAGCGGTGTGAAAGACACCAGTACAAACGTCGTTTGGCGTTGAGCGGGTGATGTGTGGCTGTTTGCAGCAGTTCTGCCGTGGTAACCTAAGGCGTGCAACTCCTAGCATCATTTCCCATCATCATCATCAGCAGCAGATGACACAGATGGTGGATTTCGGTATACTGAGACGGGTACGAACAATGTCACGGACAGAAAGACCACTCATGTGCACCCAACTACCATTCCACGTTGGAAGTCTGTCAGCAGCTGAACGTGGCATCTACATCGAATATATCAAAACATGTAACACACCCCACTTTTTTTATTACCAGACTTACGCAGACATTGAATATTTGCAATGTGATAGGATCCACAATTTGCATTGCATGTAAGGTGTCAAAATACTTTTGTCAACATAGTATATATTAGATGACGAAAATAATTAACTGAACTTCAAAACTCGGTGGAAAGCGATTAAAAAAACATGCAGTAAAATGTAAGTTAAAAAAGGTGGGGACAGTAGGTTGCAATGAAGGAGGCAACTCACATTCCTTCTCAATACGAAGATATTATCTACTAACTGTACATTTATCCAGGATATTAGCAGCTATAATTATAATAAACGAGTGCCCAAATCTTCCGTTTAACTCAACATGCTACTGCAAAAAACCTGACAATTTTTCATTTGAATTTGAAGATTCCAACAGGTTTAATATGTTTTGAGAAGAAAGAAAGAATACACCAGGTTCCCGGCAGTTGTGATCAAACGGGTTAGATTTTTAATGTATTAAAATGATTATTTAGATTTAAAAACACTACCACTTCTAATTTCTCTTGTTAACGGTCCTTCACGGCAGTCAAAATATTCCAATTTCCTCCATTTGTACCCGTATTCATTGATATTTGGAGCCGAAACTTCCGCGCCAGCAATATCACTTATTTCGCGGCTTTTTATTTCAATTCAAATGACTGAAATTTCAGATTTGCTTTTATTTGTTTCCTTGTAGCTGTTAAAAACTTCCATCAATTGAAAGTGAGCTAGTTCAGTTGTGTACGATGGAGTTATACGACAGTTTTGTTCTTGGCATGCGCTACTGCTATTAGCGGAATACACTGATGATGCACGGTCTATTCAAGATGAACCTATTGTTATTATGGGAACATATTATTGAAATTAAACTATTTTCTTATATAAATTCTAGACGAGACACCAAATATTTCTACTTTGAGAAATCTAAAGTTTGACGAAAATTTGGAGACTAGCTCCTCGTAACATGATGATTACACCCTTTTTCATTTTAAACAAATAAATACGTTTTCCAAAGAATATTTTCTTGTATTTTTGTACTTTGTAAATTAAAATGTATTTATTTTGTAAAATGCTATTTATCGCAATTATTGATGAATAAATATGCAATAATTCGGATGTAATTTGCGTTTTATTTCTTCCTTTAATGTAGTTATAAAGCTATTTTTGAGAAAATGCGATGGAAAATATTCGTAGCTGAATTTCCAAACTTATCGAATGATGCGTCTGTCGACGCTTTGGTCTGCTCTTAGCTGAGCTCCCGAAATGACAGCTAGAAGACATTTTCTCATCAGAGTTCTTTCGAATAGACAAATCGAAGGCGGAGTGCGCAAACGTTACCGAAGTATTCCGTGATGAACAAATACACTGCACTGACAAATAAAGAAAAGAAAGAGTAATATACAAAAAATAGGCACGGAAATCAAAAAGAAAGGCCTTCAAAAAGAGCGAATGCGTCAATGTAAAACTGCGATTCGGTGGTAAATGACATTATTACAATACTGGTTTAATTTATTTAAGTATTTTAACCTTCGTTTTTATTTTTACATAAAATTACACAATTTAACAATAGTGAATGAATAATTGATAAAGTACGCGTTGCGTACTTTATGATTGAGATTGCATCATAGTTTCTTAATTAAATGCATGGTTTATTCAATGATTTTGTAAACTGTTCATGGGGCTTCAATAAAAACTGATACTAAAACGATGTGTGTGTGTGTGTGTGTGTGTAAATAAACATTAGTACGACTGTACTCAGTTTTGTTCTCCACCCAATCGGTAAACTGCACCCCCATTTTCTTTAATTTCTTATAGTGCAACCATTATCATAAAACGGAAACTGAACATTACAGAAGTGGAAGCAGCATCTGGTTTTAGGTACCTCATTTTGCATCTATTTATTTTTGTTTGATATTATCATAGAGACATTTCGATCATTCTACTTTAAAACACCCAAATTAAGAAATTCTTGGGCAAAAACGCGTAATTTTTCCCCATTACAAACACTCACTATAACAATGAAATATCGTATCTGGTCATGAAATAAAAAAAAAGTAAACCAAACTAGCAATAACGTACAAGGATACTAAAATATCCAGTAACGCAAATACTCAAATCACGAGACATAACTACACAAAAGTTCTGAAGGAAATTATTTCCGTTAACATAAAAAAAAAGCCCGAAATTCATCTTGTAAAAGCAATAAAATAAATGGCGCCTAAGAAAGCTTTGTAATCAGCATTTCGAGAGTTTATCACGCCCCCTAATGAGGCAACATTAACAAATTTGGCTGGGCAATTTTTCAGTCACTTTACTGTAATTCTACTCCTTAATGCCCAATTCAGAATATCTTCAGTGGCGCAGTTGTTCATATCTTCCAAATCTGTATTGGATATTTACAGAATGCTACTAAATACCCGCTGTGCTGCTGGCACTTATAACCACTCCAGAGGCATCAAGTAAGAACGACTAAGTTTTTAAAGTGCTAGACTCTTTACCGGACCACCGCAGCCCAGCGTGGAGCTTCAACAGGCATCATTAAGGCAAGACGGTCAACATTTATCTTGATTTATTCAGATTGCTTCTCTAAGAAGCCATCAGGTGATGTAATTCTCAAGACCGTAACGACTATTTCGTCAGTCTAAACCGTCACGATGTGAGGGTCGCGTAAAGATAATTTAGCTCAAGGATCTCATGCTTATAGATGTCGCTTCAGTTGGTAAGTAAATGGGTTTATATGGATCGATTTAAAGTTTTCATGCCTTCTTTCCAGGAAGTGATACTGGTTGTTTTGACTTTTTTTGCGCACTTAAACCTTCGAGAATTGTTTTTATAGTTTTATTTGTTGTAGATTAATTTAAATAAAAAAATCTTGAGTATAATGCAATGTAAGTATTTATGGTAATATTAATATAACTGCTTAAATAATGTTAGAATAGCGGTTATATTACCGCTATTTTAACAGTATTCCAAGAAATACTGTATTCAGTGATCTCATTAATAGTTATTTCGTAATAATGTTTTAGCAATCGTCATCATAGGGAATTGGAAAGACAGCTTTTGCCGTATTTATCAGCCTAACTGGAAAGGACCAAACACGTTGAATATTAATTACTTTTATCTTCGTAGATTAGCATACACACATTAAAATTTCAATTTATATATCACTTACAGGAGAAGCTTCCCTCAGTATAGTGCTCTTAATTCGGATGTTCCTTATAAAATTATTACATTATGCGATATTTCAACGAAATCAAATCAGAAACAAAAAGTGACACAGTTTCCATATTTCAGGAATACTATTTCAAATTAATATAATATAATTATATATAATATAATATATAATTAATATATATAATTATAATACACCAATTATACCACGTCGTACATTGTTAATTATTTACCTAATAATGTTAATTAAATACTCCAAAAGTAATAGTATTAATTATTAATTAATTACTATCTACACTGAATGACTGTAGCAAAACCTAATGTTTTTGATTAAATTGTGAAACACACCAATGATATAAATATTATTTACCACAGAAAATAAAAATAATGAACTTGATTTGAAAACAAAAAAAAGAGTATTGTGAGTTATGACATTTGTCTGACTTAGAATAGTTATTAAATAAGCATATCTTGCAACTATAAAAAGATGTCATCGTTATCACTCGACATCAAAAAATTATCGTAAAAAGAGTAAAAGGAAAATACTTGGCAAACGCTGCTGCTGAATGTTAGAAACATTAATACAGGATCTACAGGAGTATGTATAACAACAGCATGCATATAGCAACATCTCACGAAGATAAAGTCTATTAAATGAAGGTGAGACAAGTTGCTTTGTTATGTGTCAAGTGGTAAATCTGAAATGGTTCGTAAGTCTCATCATCAAAAAGAATTTTACTTGTGTATTGCCAGGGCTGTTTTCTTGGCTTTCCCCCTTCATTTTTTTCTGCCAGTTGGTCTGTAGAGAGTAACATCACTGTAGTAGTAGGTGATGGATGTTTAAGTTGGTGTCCCACTCATCTCAGCTGATGTTTTTAAATTGTTTCCATTGGAGGTTTTTGCTGGCTTTCTTAAAGAATGAGAAAATCAGGCATGTGATGTCCTAATATGGATCATTATGGTGTTGTCCCAAAGCTATTGGTGATATCAGTCGCTCATTAAATAGTAATGTTTTATGTCAGGGAATCATATGTCAATATGGATTGAGTATGGATTTTGGTATTTGTGGTTGATGGGATTGTATTTTCAGATGTTGGTTATGATTTTATGAAAACGAAGAGCTTTGCGATTTTATTCTTTTATATATTTTTTATATTTTTCATTAAGAGGCCACATAACAATAATTGGTGCATATGCACCAGAAGAGGGAAAAGAAGAAGACAGTAATATATTTTATAAAGAATTACAGAATGCCATAGATAAAACAAACAAAACTGACTATTTACTGCTAGCAGGAGATTTAAATGCCAGAATAGGAAACAAAAAATACAAAACAAACATAGGTAAATTTGGCGAAGATACATGTAATCAAAATGGTTGCAGATTGCGCGATTTTGTCATTTATAATAATATGAGAATAATGAATTCAATGTTTAAACACAAGGAAATACATAAATATACTTGGTCAGCCAGAGGATACAAATCAGTAATCGACTACGTTATCACAAATTTTAAATTAGCGGAGTTAATTTTAGATGTAAGAACATATCGAGGCTTTGAATTAAACTCTGATCATTATATGGTATCAGCAAAAATTCGTTTTAAACCAAAGTGGCTAAAAACACATAGAATTGAAAATTCTTACCAGCCAAGCTACAAAATTTCTTCATTACAGGATCCTCAAGTTAGACTACAATATCAAAAATGCACAAACTTAAAAACAGAAACCACACATGAATCAAGTGACATAGAAGATGAATGGGAAAATTTGAAACAAATTCTCACAAAAGCAGCAACAGAAACCTTAGGAATAAAGCACAAATGGATTAGAAAAAGAGGACTACGAGACTGGAACAAAGAAATAGAAAATATAATAAAAACCAAAAAGGACAGTTACCAGAAATGGCTAAATTCCAAAACAATAGAAGCAGAAATAGAGTATAAAAGAAATAGTGCAATTGCAAAACGAGAAGTAAGGAAAAAACATAGAGAAAGATGGAACAATTTCGTAACAGAACTAGAAAAGGATTTAGTTAAGCCACAACCCAAAACCTATAAAGTAATAAAATACATGAATAAAGAAATAAAAGAAAAGATAAAAATACAAACAATAGATTTAGAAAAGTGGGTGACCTATTTCCAAAATCACTGGACAGATGAGAACAATGAATTAAAATTTTATAAGACAAAGAATGACCTAATAGAAAATATCACAATGCTAGAACTGAAAAATATAATAAAGAAGATGAAAAATAGGAAAACGCCAGGAGAAGACAATATAAATATAGAACTCTACAAAAATGCAGGTGAAAAATTTAATGAAAGACTTTTGAAATTTTTTAATATGGTTTGGATGTCCGGAAAAACCCCTAACTCTTGGAAAAAAGCACTAAAGACAATTGCAATAATTATAGGGGAATTAGCCTGCTGAATACAGGATATAAAATATATGCAGGAATATTAAAAGAGAAACTAAGCAGCATTGTAGAAAACAAATTACTAGAAGAACAAAATGGCTTCCGAAAAGGCCGATCCTGCATAGATCCAATTTTTACTTTAAAATTATTAATAGAAAAGAGAAGAGAATTTCAAAATGAAACACATGTGGCGTTTATTGATTATGAAAAAGCTTTTGACAAAATTAGTCGACAAAAATTGTTTAAAATATTAACCAATTTAAACATAACAAACCAACTTTTACAATCTATTCAAGAAATATATACAGGAAATAAAATAGCAGTTAAATTAGAACACACCTCAGAATGGAAAGATATATCAAGAGGAGTACGACAAGGATGTACCCTCTCACCTCTGCTTTTCAATATATATATAAATGAAATATTAACAATCTGGAAACAGCATAACCCATTTAGTATACAAATGACCCCGCAAATGAAGATAGATACACTACTATTTGCAGATGAACAAATAGTATTAGCTACATCAGAAGATGACTTACAAAGATCATTAAAATCATTAAATGATATCTCAAAGCAATATAATATGACAATATCCAAAGAAAAAACAAAAATAATGGCATTCAAAGGAGAAAACCCAATAAGAAGTAAAATAGTGATAGATAATAAAATACTAGAACAAGTAAACACTTTCAGATACTTGGGATGTGATCTATCATACGAAGAAGAAAAAGACAGACACTAAAATATCAAACTTTGTCAAAGTAAATGGCATAATAAACAGTATATTTAAGCCATCCCTGGTACAAAAACACACTAGAATCAGACTATATAATGTCTTGTCAAAACAAACTCTACTATACGGAAGCGAAACATGGACCATGAAAAGGAAAGATGAAAAACGAATTCAAACAGCAGAAATGAAGTTCCTCAGAAAAACAGCTGGATATGCCAAGTGGGACCACAAAACAAATGAAGAAATCTTACAATCCCTAAAAATCAAACCAATTAATTACTACATAAGACAGTATAAACAAAAATGGCTACAACATTTAAATCGAATGGACAACAGCAGACTACCAAAAATATTATACAGATACAAAATAAGTGGAAAAAGAAGAATCGGAAGACCAAGAAAGAGATGGCATGAGACCGGAACAGGCCACTTGGCCTATATTCCATGTTAGGAAGAAGAAGAAGATATATTTTTTATTTATATATATTTTTATTCTTTTAGAATTGAATTTCAGTTTTATTGTTAACTGCCAACCCAATAAATATTACATTTTGTTTACATAAATTACGTATAGTTTGTTTTGGGTAGCCTGGGAGTTAGAGCCAATTATTACAAAAAGCAGAGGCTTCTTGGTTTGTTTTGCCGATTCTTCAAGAGTTGTTCAGCACCCATTTTCTGCGAGCCTTAAAACGTAAGTCAAGGGTAATAATAAAGAGAGACGGGATGAAAGGCTCTCCCTTGAACTCCACTAGAAACAAGAAAGATTCTTTAATCGTTACTATTGCATGTAGTTCTGCTATGGTTCTGTTATTCCTTTAATTATTTTCAAGGTTTATGCCACAATAACTGATAATTTTGAACACCGTTTGTCTATTGAATGAATAGAAGACTTCTGAGAAATATATGAAGTTTAAGAATAAAGGATGCTTTGCTATCAGCCTTCTAAGGCAGGAAATGTGTTCGACAGGGATTTTTTTGTTTTTCAAGAAACTTGCTTGATTTTTTTGAACAGAATAGGTTGCAACATATTCAATTCTGTTTAGAAGCATTCTCTTACGGATGTGTAGTGGTAGAAGTGCGATTCCTCTAATTTTCTAGGTTGTTTGAATTTCGTTTTTCGGGTATTACTATTATTAGTATATCCATTCACTGCGAGGGAATGTCGAATGTAGCTAGATGTGTATTGGGGATATTTTAGTGATTGTTTCTAAAGCTCCTTTTCTCCATGTTTAATAGCATCTCCCGTTATTCCAATCAATATAGGGGTTTGTCATTTTTTCTTGGTTTTTAAGAGCAGGTTGTAATTCTTGCACTTCAACACTGTTCACCATAATGGGACGTTCTTTTTATATTATTCATTCTCTCAAATCATGTTCAACTGGCGAATAATTCAACAGCTTTTTGTAGTTAGGTAGAACTGCATTAGCAGTTCTACATAGAACAAGACGAAAGAATCAATTCTTCTTTCTCTATTCAGTAGAACTCATTCTAAACCAAGGACAGGGAGATAGGTCAAAATTTATTTCTTGGTCCTCCACATTGGCTAAAATGAATTCCAAAATCTAGTGACGTAGATAATTCTCCAATGTTTGCAAACAGCAAAGAGAACAGACATTTCTTCTTGGACACATCCCTCTTTCCACCCACAAGGGAAGAAACATCGTTTATATTCTGATGAGATATTTAATTCAATTACAAATGCAAGCATCAAATTCGTCAACAATTGAAACTTAAAAAAAAATCACATTCAATAAAAATATTGATAAGTTATAACCCACCTTTTGTAAGCAATATCGTGCATCTTATCACGCAGCTACTATTAACTGACAGGACCAATCAGTTATTTCGTCAGATTTGTCTGCAGCAATCGAACGCGTTTTATATAGAGAAATGCTTACAGCATGAATTTTCTTTCCTTACTCCATCAGTTCCAAACGACCAGAAAATTTCGAATGATATGTTTGATTTAAGATGCGTATTAGTTCTAAAAAAAGAACAGTGCTTAAAGAAATGGCTAGAGATGCACACTTTATTCTTCTTGATGACTGAATTGCATCGGGGGGGGGGGGGGGGAAGAGTAATAATAATGCCTGGTTCTGAAAGATTCTTATAAGTGTGATATGATGATCATGAAAGGTAATTTGGCAAAGTTTGTAAGAAATGGACTATTTCAACATATAGAGAAGAGAAGGGGGGGGGTAACAAATAGATATATCTGAAAGATGTGATGCGCGGTTGTAATAAGAAAATGCGATATTGATATAATCGCGTAGGCTAAAACAGTATAAAGTAAATAAAGAAATTGTACCTTTAGTATTACCGCAAATATAATTCATCTTTAGATCAGACATTGGGAAAATTACGGAGCCATTTGAGTCAAATAATTCAGACAGTTTATTTAACACCAGTCAATGAAATGTGAATAAGGCAGAAGATAATTAATACACACGAATGATGCTTTGTTGCTGTATACAATATGAAATTTAACCCCTGGTCTGTTTATTTATTGAAAGAGAAAACCAGTAATAAAAGTGAACAAACTATAATGTATAAAATGTATGACGTGATAAACCACAGCCAGACAGCATGATCAAAGAAATAATGCGATATTGTTTCCATGGTTGCTATTGTTGTGCCTAAACTCAAATGTTGGAGAAGTTCGTAGAATTGTTAACAGGATTGGATGCATTTATTAAGGAACATTCTATTCAGGTATCTGCACATTTTGTGAAAAGATATCCCTAGCATATATAAATATTGTTCAGTTAATAGATTCGAACCCAAGTGTTTTCCACTTTTAGATGGGGCACATCTCGAGTCAACCCTCCGAAATGTGCTATTAGCCGAAACCAGCTACCTTTAGTTGCTGAGAGAATAAATAATGTTGTATACAAGTGAAATGTACATATAACATTACTGTGCAACAACGATGTTATCTTATTATGAGGCGTACATTTTTTATGATCGTCTCAGATTTCCATGCTTACTGTTATCACGAAAACAGTTCACGGTCACGATGATAATCTTGCATACTTAAAAGTTGAAGTAATATGAGAAAGGGCATTTAGGTTCTAGATCTTAGCAATAGCAATTTAGAATAAAAAGTGGAAGAACTACAGTTACATACTAAGTTGAATTTTAGCACGTATTATATTCTGAAGTATATTATTCAGTATAATTGAAATGTTAAGCAATTAAAAATTCAGCACATTAATAACTAAAATACGTTACAAAAGATAATGGCTTTATTAAGAAATATGGAGTATATTAATCATTCCTATCTTATAAAGAACTGACCGAGTGATAATATGAGGGTGGTCTGAAAGGTTCTCGGCCTCGACGACGACAAAACAATCGGCAAGATTTTTTTTCCCTAAGTTCGGACATCTGTCATAAGCATCCATGTGAAATTGCAATCATTCTATCAAGTAGTTGTTTGTTTATAAAGTTGTCTATTTTCCTTGAAATGGATAAAACTCAGTATCGTGCGGTCATAAAATTCTTTGTAAAAGAAGGTTTAATGCCAAAAGAAATTCATCGAAGTTCATAAAAGTTTATGGGCACTTTTTCTCCTTCGTTTTCGAAAATTACGAAATGGGCTGTCGAGTTTAAAAGCGGCCTTACCAGCCTTGAAGATGAGATGATCCACGTGAAGTACATCCAAAAGGTGTAACAACACCAGAAATCATTGATCAAGTGCACGATATGGTATTGGATGTCCCGCGAGTCAAAGTTCGTGAAATTGCTGAGACTATAGGCATTTCAAAAGAATGTTTAGGATATATTTTGCGTGAAGAATTGCAAATGAAAAAGTTTTGCGCAAGATGGGTATCGGGCTTGCTCAGAGTAGATCTAAAACGCACTCGCCTGAAAATCTCTGAACAGTGCTTGGAGCGTTTGAACAAGGATAAAATTGATTTTGTGCGTCGTTTTATTACTATAGATGAGACTGGATTCACCATTACACACCACAATCCAAACAGCAGTCGAAACAGTGGATTTAAACCGGTTGTACAGCACCAAAGACGACAAAGTCGGTTTCATTAGCAGGAAAGGTCATGGCATCGGTGTTTCGGGATGCATTTTGTTTATTAATTATCTTGAAAAGGGTAAAACAATAACCGCGGAATATTATTCCGATCTTTTAACCAGACTATACGAAAAAAGTCGTGAGAAAAGACCCAGTTTGCAGAAGAAAAAAATCATCTTTCATCAGGACAATGCATTCGCATGAAAATCTCTGAACAGTGCTTGGAGCGTTTTAACAAGGATAAAACTGATTTTGCATCAGTTTTATCCTTGAAGTGCAAACACAAACACTGTTCACAAAAGTGTTTTGGCAATGGAAAAATTAAGGGATCTGCACTATGAATTGTGGAACATCCACTCTATTCCCCAGATTTGACTCCCTCTGATTTATATCTCTTCCCAAAACTAAACATCTTCCTCGCTGTTCAGCGTTTTTCTTCGAATCAAGAGGTGATTGCAGCTGTAGAGGGGTACTTTGCAGATCTTAATGAGAACCACTACAGGGACGGGATAATGGCGCTGGAGCATCGCTGGAATAAATGTATTAGTCTTAAGGGAGATTATGGTGAAAAATAAAAATAATTTTGAAATTATAAATTCGTTTTTCATTGTTAGGCCGAGAACTTTTCAGAGCACCCTGGTATTTATATACTACTAGACTAAACTAAACAACTGAAAAATTGGTACGATATTTTTTACATAAATGAATTATACAATATATAAATTAAGTATAAATTGAGCATTAATTTTTAACCCTTACTTTTTTTTTTTTTTGATAGTTTTCAGAAGTATGTCATAGTCATTCCATACGGGGGGGGATCTGGAAAGTTCTGATTAAATCCTAGAACAAAAGTGATATTAAAGCAACTGATATGACCACAAGAAAGAATATATATCTGAAAATCCTTTACCCCCCTCTCTCTCTCTCTCCCCATGTTCCTTCATGGTGATTATCACAACTTGTCAGCACACCCTCGTATAATACGCAGTAAATAAAACAAAGGCCAGTGTTATTAGTATAGAACTTCTTTCTCAACTTTTCTTCTTCCAGCATTGCTGATGCAAATTTAAGTCTCTTAGTTGATTTTTGACGTCCCTATATGAACATGTCATTGGAAAAAAAAGCGTGCGTAAACGTCACAAATTGTGAGTTAATAGATTTATTCACAGAAGATACACAAAAGTTCATTTATGAGTAGGAAGAACACAAAATTCATCTACTACCTAAAGATAACCACAAGCATCCATTCCAATGGCGCAATTCAAACTCGAAGCCTGTTGGTAGGAGAGTGAGAGTGGGTACATAAACTACTTGACAAACCACTGGAAATATTCCTAACATCCGCTAGCCTATTTTCAGAACAATTACAAGCATCCTAAGGAAATTCATTTGAAAAATTTAAGAGAAACATCAGACTCAACAATAGTTTTAATTAGCAGTAATTCAAAGTAAAACGATCCCATCTCATCTTCCCTTTCGTGTTAAGCTTAATAACCCATCACCATAAACAAACTTGGTTACCTAGAAACCTGATACTTCCTATAAAAAGTTGATTAATCCTAACTATATTGTTTGCATGCAAAGTTATAAACTGCGTATATTATTATTGGCCGATTCGAAGTAATCATGGTAATTTCTATAGTACATTACAAAACCTGATTATAATCTTCCCTTATCAGCCATACTAAACAAGAATACGTTATCGACAAAAAAAAAACCCTGCGAAATGGGAAAACGTCACTGTGAGGAAGAACTTTACAAAATATGACGCAGGACGTGCAGTGAAAAATCCCAAGATTATGTAAAGGGGGTATATTGATGACAGCTGAAAGTCGGCACTTATCAGGAACAACAGCGAAGTCACTTTGAGCCTTGGGTAAACCTTTTTTTTATATATTTTTTTTCCTTTTAAATTCTAACGCCTTCTGAAAGCCAGTTCACATGTTCACACTGATAACAAATGTATGCAAGAATCAACTATACAAAACCAGTCATCGAAAGGATTTTGATATATTGCTCTGGAGTCCCTCATACGCGGGTTTTTGTAACTCCCTCATGAAGTTTCCTGAAAACTTCGAATGGCATGAAGGTACTTTAAACAGTCAGGAAATGCACCAATGCATATGAAATGAGTAAGGATTTGTTTAAATATCTCTGATATGTCACACAATCGAGTGGGATTTCTTTCTTTCTACATGTATACACATAGAGAAGACCGATTCTTCTTTTTCGCTTCGCAAAAAGAGAAGAAAAGCTTTCGATAAGTTCAGACAACTTTTGCGAATCTTTTTACCGACTATCGGGTATTTGCATAGGCAGTATCACTAACTATTCCGTCACGCTAGATAGTTTAACGCTGTTAATGATAAGCATTTTTATGATGCAGATTGTCTATAGATTTAGAATATACTGCATTTAGAATTTAATATTGGATCAGTACTATTCGTTCATTTGAATTTAATCAAAAACGATCCCATTCATCGAAGTGATCTGTGAACAAATATATTTTTATAAATGCAATAGCAAAATATTACGTTTGACGACGACTGGGTTTTAAAATTTTAATAACTCATGCATTAGGTTTCGTTAATACACGATCCAAAATATCCGACAATTTTTTTGCATCACGTGATGTGTGCTTATGTAAAATAGAGCAGTTTTTCAGTCATCAGCGAGCTCGTCTAGAGCAGCGCTTCTTAAACCTTTTCCACTCGCGACCCCGAGTATATAGGTATATAAAATAGGTATACCAATCCAACATTTACTGATAATAAATCATGAAAAAATTTATTTTAAAACAATTCTTTGGTATACTCCATGCGAATAATTCTACCATTTACATAAAGAATTACAAACAATAGCCTCGAATCTGAATTAATTTTTTTCGTTGCCAATTCAGAAACTTTTTTACTGTTGCCAAATTTTTCGCAACCCCCACATTCGGTTACGGGGCCCCATTTGAGGTCGCGACCCACAGTTTAAGAAGCTCTGGTCTAAACCTAAATATTTGTTTCCACTTTTATAAACCGGATGCGTTGGAATTGGAATGTATGTGTGTGTGTGTGTGTGTGTGTGTGTGTGTGTTGATATCTACCAGAAACATCATAAGAAATTCTCAGAACTGTGAAATGTTACATCAAAAACTAGAAAAAAAAAGTAAGTTAATTCAGTCCACTTGTATGTGAATAATACATTGGAATGACCAAGCAATGCTCATATCGTCTTTCGCATGGAGTCTAGAGCAATGGTTCCCAATCTTTTCCCACTTGCGTACCCCTTTTAAACCCATTTCTATAAAGTGCACCCCTTGTTTTTAAAATAGCAGTTTTTAAATACTGACACTTTTGTTCAGTGCCTATCTTAATGTAAAATAGTTTCCTTTTCTTGTTTTTCTGCCATTACTGATTATTTTTCGTGTACCCCTGAACGGCGCAGCACGTAACCCCGGTACGCATACCACCGGCTAGGAACCGATGGTCTAGAGCAGCGATTTTCAACCTTTTCCATAATACGCACACCTAGACTATTTATTAAAATTCTGCGGCACACTAAAAATATATTCTTTTAATTTTTTTTGACGATCTGGCAAAAAATAAGCATCATTTTGATTGATTTACATACAGAAGATACTAATAATAGTAACTACTTATCTTTTTGAGAGCTTCAAGGGAATAAATGCGCAAATTACGACATTATTTCTTTCAATTAATTTGTTTTCGCAAATCTCGTGGCACACAGTTGAAAATCGCTGGTCTAGAGCAGTGCTTCCCAAACGTATGGATGTAAAGGTCCCCTTTGGAAAAATTAAAATATTTACGGCCCCCCCATCGGAAAAAAAATCATACAGACATATATTATTGTAATATGTATTGCATTTATATTCCATACAATTTATATTCAAGATTTTGCGTTTGTAAGATTTTTTTGTGCTTTTTATCAATACCTTTGAAATGCAACTTATATGAATAAGCAGATATTTACTAATATTCATTAAGCGCCGATATACGCACGAAGCAAAATTTGTGAACCAACACCAACGTGTGATTTTTTCCATTAAAATATGAAAAATAACAAAAAAGAAATAAAAATAATAGAAATTAAATACGTTTCTTTTAAGATTAAAAAAAGAACTACTTAGTCTTAAAGCATTTTAAATTGGTTTTCATTATTTCACGGCCCCCTCAACAAAACTTGCAGGCCCCAAAGGGGGCCGTGTCCCACAGTTTGGTAAGCGTTGGTCTAGAGCATCAGGAATTTCATTCCCGAGGTTAGAACACTCTTAGTCAAGAGAATTATCAAAAGTTTCTCTATGGCGAATGGTCTTCGGGTAACCCAACTTCTATTAAAAAAATACGCCGTATCAGTTCTATGAGTGTCTAGGAATTCTTAGACAATCACTATTTCCCTATGGATCAAACCCCATCTTACCAATTTGGTCACCTAGCAACTTCTTTCCTAAGTTGAAAGATATTCTTAAGAACGAATGAATTTCTGGACGTCGCATATATATAACTGAATATGACATCCCAACTGATAAGTCTCTAATTGGACAATAGAGAAAGGCAACAGAAAAATTAGATAATTATTTAAATTTCATGGTTTCAATAACTGAGAATACGTGGAGAATCAATGACGTAATGGATTTTAATATATACGTTGAAAAGAATTTCATGAAATATATTAAACTGGTAACCTTTTATTGGCATATTTTCTGAAAATATTTTTTTCTCTCAAAATGTTAAGGACTTGACTAATACTTGTATAAAGGCACATTCGTATTAGCCGTTTTCCTTTCATTCAAATATTCACATGCAGTCAATTAAATGCTCATTATATCACTAGATTTTTATTAATGACGAAAATGAAATGTCTGAAAAGTTCTGCGTGATGTTCTGCTCTTGTAACGAGCAGCGATCGTTTCGTTCTACTCATCAGACAGTTGAAGACTTCTGCTGGTAAAGCTTGAGGCAAGTCGTCCGAGAAATTTATCTACTTGACGTTTGGTTCAAGTTCATTTTTATTTTCTCATTAGCATGGATCATACAGATAATCTGCTGGCCTTCTTATGAGCTTATTAACCGCATCTTTATTTCCGATACGAAATCTTACGCTATTTTGACCATCCCTGTTTCACTGTGGACCGATTTTCGTTTTCTCGGTGGTTCTTAATTTCTCGTGTTCACATGCTTGCATTAATTGAATTCCATACTCAGCGTCATTTCTCTCTGCTTACCCCGTTTCCTTCGGTTCTGCTGACTTTGGCTGTTCGTTTAACACTTATGCTGTACATTATCGAAGATAGAGCATTTTACGAGCGATCGCTTCTAGGCCTCCTGGGTGTAATCAGCCGAAGTATTGCAACCAAGCGGATGCGTCTTTTGGGACTTCCTTAATTCTTCCCAAGCCCTTCAGGTGTAGATTTTCTGTACGCGAAGCTCCAGATCGGGATAGAATGTATGCTGTAAACTAATATTTGCTTGGGATTTCAACTATCCTATTTTTAAATGGAAGCTTAATGTTGGGATGCGCTAAAGATTTTACAATTAGCCATTTTTTTCCCGTCTCTCCTCTCCCTCCTCGTGCTTACTCTTTCGCTATTTAAATATCAAATTATTTTTGTATTCTAGTTTAAATAAATATGTAAATTGTGAAAAACTGATGAATAAAAAATTTCTTTGTAGATTATCTCATCTAAGTTTTTGAGTGGTGTCTTAAGGACTTTCTGTATTGTGGTGAAATCCGAAGACGTAAGCATTTCTTCTCTCGCAGTAATGTCTTCATTTGTAAAGTAGCTTCAAAAATAAACCTTCTATCTGAATACTCTAAATGAAAGTTTGCCTTCATAATGACATTAAACTGTAAAACTAACATCACGTTTTAAGATTTATTATTTTGTTTGTAACAATGAGAAATGAACAATGAGATGTACGTTAATGCGATTGTTATAAGTAGAATAATTTATTTTAAGTTTCAACAATGCGTAATATTTTAACACTATTTGATGTTAGATAAAAAAGCAAACTTTTTCGATTGTTATAAAAAAATTAATATAGCAGGACCATAATTAATCGTCTTTTCGATAAGTGAAGTCCATTTTAATTGACTCGATGTTTAAAACACTTTATTTCAACATTAGTGTAAAAAACAATATAGTTTGCAACAATAAGAATGCAAACTATATTGTTTTTTACATTAATTTTCAAAACTTTTTTTCTTATTTGCTATATGTAGTAGAACATTGGAAGGTATCTATGTTTGTTCTTATTTTTCCAATAACTTCTTAAACATTTTAGAAGAAAATTTATTTGACTTCATATAAAATAACTTATACAGACATACATAACAAATACGTATAATAAATAACGAACAGTTGAGAAACACATTTATGGACATGCAGCATACTGTTTCGATGAACAATTGAACGACAGACTGCAATTATATTTCAATGTCCATGAACACGCTGTTAGTGATATTCCACATAAGCACGCACGTGAGGCACACCCAACCATATATTTCTCATCTTAACATTCAGAAACGAGTGTCAGGTATATGCAGATTAAAACACAATTAATTTTCTTTCGCGATTATCTTTGTCATTGACACCCATCATATATCAACAATTCAACCCACGGACAAGGCACGCACGCTTTGCTACGTGTCTCATTCGCGAGCGCTCTTAGGAGAACATTATTATTAGCAGGACGATAATATTAATAAATACAATCTCGGTTTAGATTGCAGACCTTGATTCCTGCAAATTAGGTTTTCCAAATGCATATTTTCGATTTTAATTTTAGACAGTTTTACGTTTGTTCGCAACAATGATTACACAATTAATTCCACATCAAATTACACATTAATTGCCGTTCAATTAATGTATAATTCAATATAAAATAATTTAAAAAAATGTTCGACTAAACTAATGATGAAAAAAATGTGACACCAGAGAAACATTTTTGGATCTAGTTTTTTTTATATATTATTTTTTAAATGCAAATAAATAAATAACAGAAACAGAAAAAGTAGAAAAATAAATAACAGAAACAAAACATTTCCAAAACTGAAGAAACAAATTGCAACAATTAGAGAAGGGGGAAAAATGTAAGAATTAAATCACAAGAATTAAAAATAAAATTACAAGAAATAAATTACAGACAGATGGCAAATAAAAACAGTCAATTCATAGAAGTGAAAAATTCAACAATTAATGAAAGCCACTAATTACAATTAATACAATTAAAGAACCGAAACAAGTGTTATAATTGAGCCCTTCCAGTAGGAGATAAATTCATTTAGGATAGTAAGTTATCTTTTTAGGGAGACAATCGGGATAATTATTCCAAAAATTAGGAAAAGTATTAATTCTTCTTAGAGAAAGAGATCGAATTGGACTTGCCCAACACTTATTCTATATTTTAGGGAGAAACATCAACTTCAAAACAGAATCTGAGACCGAAATTTAGAGTTTGGGGTTAATAAAAGCTCGATCAATTGAAAGAAAACCATCAATGTGTACAATGAAACTGGTTTATCATATACAAAACTTCGTGAATTATGTAGAGCAGAACTCACCCATAATAGAATGGAGAGAAAATTTTAAATCATGTTGATGAAATAAATATTTCTGAAACTAACCCCACTGGCATAATCATCCTCGGGTATAAATTTTGCATGAAATTTGGTCACAATAAAGTAACACTAATTTTGTTTGAATCATAATTTTTTCCAGAGCTTTGTTTTATCTGTCATTCACTATAATTTTGCCTTACCCGTTGATTTAAATAATTTATTGCGAAATTTCAATTTAAATCATCTAACAACATTTCTCAATAGGGAAAAAACTGCATCCTATTGGAACATTTGCAGTTATTTTCAGAAAAAAAAATCTCATGTTCGTATATTCCAAGTGTGCAAAGTTTAATTTTCCCCTATGGCAGACTTCCTCTTCCCTGCGTGTTCCGGAATCGATAGTGGTCTTTTAGAAAAGAAATCTTCTCGTCGGAGCGACAGCTTCCGTGACAACCAAGATGGATTATTCGAAATATATACACACTTGCTTCATATTTAGTTTCACATCATCGGCAGATAAAATAGTTTCTGTGCACAGTAAATTACTTCCGCTAAGCTCTTCATTATTCATTGTAGCTACAGTTGCCCATCGTGAGTTGAACGCGCTTAAGAAAAGTTCATTAAAAATTAGAATTACTGCGTTCGTTTTGTTGTTCCCTTTTTACTTTATTAGTTTAATAATTGGTTCGTGAAATAACGATTTGTTTTCAACAGAAGGAATTTATTATTTAAAAATGCAGTCATCGATTTAGATAGATTGTATGTGCTCGTCCATTATATATTTTTATTAAATTTTCATCAAATAAGCATTTCAATGATTTTTTTTTTATTTAAATGGCACAAAATGATAACTGTTCACGATAACGAGATCATATTCCCCCACGTTCTTTTACATGGAAAGCGTAGGAATGATTTGCAAAAGTGAATTTATCTCTAATTGCTTCATTTTTTATAATATTTTACATTTAAAGAATAATAAGCAGTTTTTAGTGGAGGAAACCAGCAATTTTCTTCTTGGTCGATTTCCAAATCATTCTATCTGTCCCGCTGCTGATTTTATTTTCATTGTTTAGGAGAGAATAAACGCAGAGTGGTTTTCATAAATAAATTGAAGATCGCATTAACAAACTTTGTAGGCAACCAGTTATTTTCAACTGAAAACTAACTGCCTCCACAAAGTAGATGAAAGAATAATTCGACAAGCATTCTTGGATTGGAAAAGACCTGAATTTTATTCTACTCAGTGACATAACGACCATTTATCTCCGAAACAGAATACCTTCCTGATGGAAGGTATTTTGTTGAACTGATAAGATCTTATAAAAATCAGTCAAATATATCATAAACTATAGTTATTTATTTATTTATTCGTATGGCAAAAGGAATACAGAACAACTACAGGTCAATGTCCAGTATGGAAAGCCAATCCAAGGTCTCATCTGTCATCTTGTGGATGTCCTGTAGACCACCACCGTGAAATTGGCGCCTTGGGCAGTCGTTCACAATATAGGAATCGTCTGAGCCAAGGGAGAACAATCATATTAAGGGTGGTCTAACAGACTCTATTTATATAATAGGTAGCCACATCTGCCCTGGTTATTTCTGATCCTGTTGATTGATGACTAAATCTTCCTAGGAAGAGCAAAGACCAGGTTGCAGAGCACAGGGATCTTCTACCAGGAAAACGTTTTGTTGGGAGATTGTTGGACCAGTATCCTCTCCACGTGTCAGGTGTTGATGGCAGGGCAGCTGAAGAGAGTTGGTCCATGGAGCAGAAAGGCTTTCTAGATTTTAGGCGAAGACTAGGTGGATTTATGAGAGTCTGGTGCAGGGGCAGGAGTAGGGTGCTCATTGCTTCATTAAATTCTTTAATCGAGGCTGGTCTTCTCCGTGTGTTTGGTGAAGCAATGTTAAATAGTACAGGCAGCCAGGAGTGCTTCTCACTGTCCCACTAATTGTGCGCACGGTAGAGTTTAGCTGGGTGTGTATAATGTTAGTGTGTGCACTTCTTTCCCAGACAGGGGCACAATATTCCGCTGCAGAGAATCCGAGGGCTAGTGCAGACGACCTTAGGACTTCTGCACCACAACCCCAGGCTGTTCCAGCAAGCGTTGAAATGATATTTTTTCTCGTTTTAATTTTGTTGGTCAGGTTGGTGATGTGCCCTTTATAGGTTAGGCTTCTGTCCAGGCTCACTCCAAGGTATTTCGGGTGAGGTTCGTGTTCTATCATTTTTCCACAGAAAGAAAGGTTGAGGTGTCGATTCGCCTCTACATTGTTCAGGGGAAATACTGTGGACACAGGTTTTGTTGGATTTGGCTTCAAGTACCACCATAATGACTCGTAAGCACTAAATCTGAGTGGATAGACGAAATAGGAACCAGATTTAACTGGGTGCTTAAATGATTAAGTTATAGACCAATAATTATCAAATGCTCTCTACATACAAATCATATGCAAATAAACATATTTTGCTCTATTTTCGTATTAATACAACCTTCGATGCACTTCACAAAAAGTCGATACATTGAGCCTTAAAGAAATGTGTTTATTTTCGTAAACAATTCCAATTATTTATTATAATAACTTGATTAACTTTACTAATCTTAAACTCAAAGCAGAGAGATAGGGAGAGTAGAACTTAACTTTGAAATAGGAATATCTATATAAAATGCTGGAATATTAATTAGTGACTGTGCTGTTTATTTGTTTCGAAGATTTTAGATATTATTCCACCGTTTAGAAGGCTCAGTTTTGAGAAAGTATAAAGATTTCCATAGTGTTCATTCAACCAATCTCACATGACTGGGCACCTTTTATCTCAAGGAAAATCGGAAGTTTGATCTGGAAAAAAAAAAAACCCAAAAACTTGGAAACATGCAATTAGCAGATATAATATACTGACCTCGTGTGACTTTCTTACTTGCTTTGTCTTAATTCCAACAAATTCCGAGATACCATCTAAAAGGTTACAGGCTTCAATATCTGAATAGCATTCTCTCCTACTGCATTCATTCATTATGGGAGTAACGTTTTTCCGCATATTTTCAAGTTTCGTTTGCATATTAGATATTATCTTTTTCGTAATTTAAACTTAACACAAAATAGCATCGATATTTGTATTCAACGGAGTTCAATAAAATTTTTAGACATCCTGAAAGCAATACGAAATGCACACGCTTGGACTTTCCTTTCTTACATTTTATAAGAGTAAGAATAAATATTGACATGGAAGCTGTGTTGATCTGGTGAACCAACATTTTTTTATTTACTCAGTAAGGTAAACTACCCACACAATAGCGTAAACAGATTTTTCCTCGTAAAGTTCATGAAAAAGGATTGCGAAAGCCAGAAGATTCGAATAAAGATGTATCTGGGTAGATGACTTTAAAATGTCAAACAACAAAACCATTACTCATAAGTTATTTTAATATGATTAAAATGGTTAAAAGTGTAAACCCAAAGTCGTGAAACGCCATTATGCTGTGATGTATAGTTTTATTTCGGTATATTTTATTGTTTTATATTTTATGTTTATAATAGATATTAAGTAAAAAGAAGTTACATTTTGTTGTTCTGAGAAAATAAGAAAAAGCTTTAATGACGTATCTTTGATGCAGGTTCAAATGAACCTGCATCTTTATGCTAAGATGCAGGTTCATTTGAACCTGCATCTTAGAATAAAGACAATGAAAATCGCCGTTTATTTGCATAATCTGTTACTTCTAGTTCGCATGGTGAACGATAGATTTTTATATGTGGTTTCCATATAGCTGAGAAAATGAGTTTCTTTTTAATGGTAGTTGTTCAAATAAAATATTTAATGATTCAAGATAGTGCGGTTTAAATTATTGATCTTATGCTTTTTAATATCTATTTAGTAATCAACTATCAAAATTATCCGCGAAGAAAGCTATATTCATATTGTGGCTTATAGTATACTGTACATCCCTGTGACATTAGCAAGATATGGAAAATCAGTTACATTCTTAGCTACCGTACTAATACTAATCTGAACGGGCAGTCTGTTCCTGTAGAGGAGATACGCTAACCACTAAGAACTCAAATTTCAAGCAGTCTCGAATTTGAATTAAGTTTTCCATAGGCAATGTATGCACACAGCTAACAATAACCTTTGCATAGACTCATGCGCGGAAAGTTTAGCAATACAGTACAAATAACTTCCAGCTAGTTGCGGTTTTATGTTTTATTTGAATGTGAAATCCACCCACGAAAAGATTATTTATCCTCGGTCATATATTACAAATAAACAAAAACCTCACTCGCGATACAAAGGTATTATAGGCGTGCAACCTTTCTTAGGTTGCATAAAAATTCTAAATTATGAATTCAAGAGGCCCGAGGATTTCATTCCAGTTACATCATACATAAAAGCAGAACAAGTTTCGGGCTTACATCAAAGAATAAATCAGTGAGTGCAGAAACCAGGAATCGTATAGAAAGGAACAAAGTCGAACGTTGTTTTCAATTGACACTTCAGATAAGATGTTCGTTATTCCTAGTGAAAGATTAATGAAATAATTAAGATTCTATATACGTTCCTTACATTGAAATCTTTCACTACATAAATGCACACTGAGTTACATCTGGCTATTGATTTAGTTTGAATAATATCTTTCTTCATTTTGTGTTGTGATCAACTGCATCATCAAAAGAACTCTTACGTCTTGTTGAAACTATTATAGCCCTAGGCAACTGGATTTCTTGTAAGGAACTAAACTGAGGAAAGGTAAATTATTAATCTGCTCCTTTTCTGAGCGATATCCTTAAAGAATACGTCTAACAAGTTCTGAGTAAATATAGATATTCTCTTCAGATTTTGATTAAAGTAAATGCATAATAATGCGATGATTACACAACAAAACAAACATCGGTGCAAGGAAGAATCAGGATTTCCTGGTCTTGTGATACCAAGGAAGTAAGCTATTTAATAATGTCTTACTTCACATGGATGCTGACGCTCTAAAGAGATATTCGAAATACTAGTGGGAATTCTTTTCGTGATTTGTTCGTTCTAATTTTAAACAAAATACTCGGAAATGCGTGCAAGCGGCAATAATCTAAATTAATCAGGAAATGAGAGCCCGATATTTATTCAAGCATGAGATTCTTGATATCTAATTGCATAAAAGAAACAAAATATTTACAAGAATATACACGATAAGGTCATGAAAGTAATTTGACTATTAATGAAAAGTATAAGCGAGATTAATCAAAGATCTCAGGTTTTCTAAAGATAAATAGAAATAAACTACCATCTTATACTATACACGTTATTTCAACGCTATCCTGTATTTCGAATGCATGAGTACATACGTCATTTCCGGTAGATTAGCCATGCATATTCACTGTTAGCATTGCTTGTTTTTTTTCTTCAGGTGAATCAAAATATCCAAGGCTTTATTACAGCCAAAACTGAAGGAGTAGCAAGTTTTGATTTGCGAATTAAAGGATACCGTTACGTATGTGTTATTGAGTTGTGTGATACAAATGGACAATAAAAATTCATATTTCTAAGTGTAGCGCTCATGAATAATTGCATCAACTGGTTTAATGGTAATCTTAAGCTAAATTCTATCCTTTTATTCAGATGTAATGAGAAGTCCTAGTTAAAGATCACGCTTACTTGTGGATTATAATCCTATCAGTGTTGCTAAGCAGAACTTGGCAACAATGATGGGAAAATTAAACGTATAAACACATGGCAACCGGTGATAACCTAGTGTTAGGTATGCACGTAATTCTCGTGACTCGCGCCCATTATCAAACAACCTGGCGCTTATTAATGGGGTGATTTTTATACGTCATTGCATAGGACAGAGAACAATGAGTGAGGAGAGGGCAGGCATGATAGTATTTTGTAGGATCATGGAGCACTCTCGTATAATTGCTATAATTAAGAGCTTACCTGCTACGGAAGAAAAGTAAAAGAACACTCCAGACCTAATCATCATAACCTGCAATGCGCCTGTCAGCGACTTTCCAATAATTAGTGACTCTGAATTTTCTACAACGTGTTGTTGTAGAAAATTACGAACGTGTAATTTACGAATGTCTTGTCTACACGCACAGTTCTCGCAATGCATTCCCATATAGACGAGGTTTAAAACAGAAATGAGAATCTATCTTGAATGAACTTTTCAAAATAACTTCAAAAGGTTTTATTTAAGGCGACGAGTATGGAGAAGACATTAAACTATTTATATGCATCTTTAGGAATGTTTATTTTAAGAAGTAGTCTTTTGGGACACGTTCACAGTGAGATAAAATTGCTTATTCCTTCATTCTTTCTTCTTGTTCAAACGAAAATTTGAGGAGTAAGTTTGACCAGAATGTATAACGAATAGGGCATGTTTTTCTATTGCTGTGTGGCATACTCACACTGATAAATACATTAATTCCTTGAAACAAGCAATGTTGCTATGGGAACATTACGTCACGTTCATTGCAAACTATTATATGGTCTGTCCTTAATATATTTAAAGATATTTTATCATTTCTTTTCATCCTTGAGGATCTTTCTATATGTTTTAAGAGCTTTGAGTAATCCTTAAAACAACCAGTCGATTCTCTCTCTCTCTCTCCTTTCTGAGGAACGAAAAATCTTTATCTCGGTATCAGACTAGTTAAGGAGAATTGGCAAGAAGATATAAAGAATGTTGAGTAAATCGAAAAGGTATATGGTTTTCTTACAGATAAGTCGATAATATACGTAAGTTCAGGTTATTATTAGAACTTGGTCAATCGAACTGGAAAAATAAAAATCTATTCGAGTTGTGAACGTTAAAAAAGTCTTCACTATTTGAGTAGTTGGAGTGTGGGAAATCAAATGCTAGAGCACTCAGTGGCCATCAAGAATTAAAGACTGCTGACGCAAACAAATGCAAAAGAACTGGGGAAAGAAATATATCATAAGAAGTTCAAAACTAAGAGATTCTAGAATCTGTGTCACGAGGATCTCACGAGCCAAACTAAGTGATGGAGCATATTCTTGCGTTTAAGCCACAAATACTGGTGAAATAGATTTTTAATGATTTCTCAGAATCTTACGAGGGTTCTTGTTAATGTTAACTATAGGAAAATTGAGAATGGAGTTGGGAGTGGAGAAGAGTTGATTATAGCAGGGACAATGTTGTGTGGGGGGAGTGAAGGATTCGAGAACGTGTCTCCCACACAAAGAGCACTTAGTCTCCTGACTGCTGTATGATCCAACAACGTGACTCTGAATACCACTGTACACGAACATTTTCCAGGCACGACTAGCAGAGTAAATGACAGCCGTATTATTCGCTAGGTGCTCGGGGAACCCTAACGTTGAGTCATCAACTAGTTCGGTCGCATATACTAACTAGCGGTAGGTCGGCGAGACCGCTTTACTGCTGTGCTCACGTAAGAAGAGGTTCTGGATACTTACTGTGCGTTTGTCATTCCCGCGAATGAAGTCAAATTCTGTTAAATCTTTGAAATGTGTGAAATCAGAAAAAAAATAAAATAAAAAAATAAAAAATATATATATATATATCATGCTACCATTCCTAGCAACTATATAATTAAAAAGGCAATTTCTCGACACTAATATCATGCAAGAAAACCAGCATCTGACCTTCTGTAGTGACCTTGAAATCATGAGTCCACAAAGACAACTAGAATTACGAAATTATGGAGTATGATGACGTTCACACTTTCATAAACGCAAGCTAACAGGCTATTTAAGATTTTAATTGTGACGAAGTATAACTGGATGCCAACAGGTTGTTCAATGATATCACGTTGTACGTAGTTAGTATCTCATGTTAATGAGATGCTAATATGTTAATAGATGACATCTTAATAGATTGAAAGTTTATTTTTCACTTGGTTAGACTATAATAAATTTAGTTTAATCCTTTATCCAAGTGTATGCAAACAAAGTTTGCGTCTGAAAGTATCTTCGCGACTGGGGTATGGTAGTTTCCCGGTGTTGTACTACCTTACCCCAGTCCTGAAGATACTTTCAGGCGCAAACTTTGTTTGTTCACACTTGGATAAAGGATTAAACTAAATTTATCTTAAGAGATTAGTAAAAAATAATGTCTAATGTCAAGAAAAGGGATATCTGTGTCAGACGCATGTAAAAATATCTTAAATCTAACTTTTGTTTCGAGGTTCTTGCCGACAGTTTGAATGTCTTATTTTCTAAAAGTATTTTTGTGTTAATTGAAATAAACAATTTGAAACTCGAGAAAGATTAATAGATCCTACTTTTTATACGTAACGTTTTGTAAATTAATTTAAATTGCAACCTTTGCGCAGATTCTTATGAGCTGTTTTCTAATCTACTCTATAATATAAAATGATAAGCTTTTTTGTAACGTTTTTGTGTCACGTTTTTTGTCAAGTTATTTGAAACGTTTTGAAACTCAGGGCTACCCTGAGTGTCGAGTATTCAAAATTCGAGTCATCAGAATTCAAGGAGAACAGGCCTACCAGTCCGGAACTCAAGGGGCTGGGCATCGTATGCGGAACCCCCTTTCGAGTCTTTAAAATTCGAGTCTTTAAAATTCGAGTCATCTGAATTCAAGGAGAACCGGTCTACCAGTCCGGAACTCGGGGGCGCCGTAGGCGTCAGGGGGAGGAACCCCTTTAGTGTATAAATAAGAATGTAAAAAGTTAGCGACGTTAATACTTTCTCCTTGAAGTACGAATATAATTTTAAACTCTCTTATTGAAGTTTGATAAATTTTATGCACAGATTTAAATCACATCGCCTTGATAAAGATCATTAATATAATTAACTTTTGTAATCATTTTGGTAATTCTCGGTTTCAACTTATTACCTGATTATTAGCAAACGTAAAGAACTGAAATGATAATATTGGTTAACATTAAAAGCAATAATATAATAATCAAAATTGGTTAAGGTTTCCACGAAGTTTAGTCAATAACACTTAAAATGTCATTATCACGTTATAGTCATCAGTGCCAGTTGTAGTCATTTAGTTTTAATAATGATTTGCTCCTAATAAAGCTCAACTAATGGAATAAAAGAAGCAGGAATTGTTGAAGTGCGACTGCAAAGCCCAAATGCTGAAAATTAACAATTGTAGTAATTTCTTAATGAGCAATATAATGCCTACTCTAAAACAAAACAATGATCGGCGTCAGTAAAGCAATTAAAATCCTGTAGTCGGATAACGGCTACAAACTTTTAAACTCTACAGGTCACAGCAGCTTCTGTGTGCTTGTACGCGAACAGCTATTACCATATTAACTGCACAAGTGGTTGTAATTAGGTTCAAATTATTCACATGTTCAATAGAATAAGTTCAGTGGATTGTCATTTGCGACGTACGAGTTTATATGATCACCAAGAATATACTCAAAAAAACGTTTTTTCACCATGAATTAAAATTCTTATCACGTCAGAAGCAACTACACCACTTAGAAAGATCTTTTCTATTCCTAAGCTAGTATAAGAGGATTTTAAATGCTGTTCAAGTAAAGGGGAGATAATGGCTTTCATATGCGAGAAAATCAGGTTTTCTAGGAATTCCTGGTTTTAAAACCTGAAAATATTAGACAAAAAAAAACATACAAGTTTTACAAAAAATCAACACTGTAAATTTAGTTGCGTTTGCGTAATCAAAACAAACTAACAAAACAGATTTATTACTCTACTTCCAACCTCTTCGTTTCCAGTTAAAGATATTTAGATCTTTAACTGGAAAACAAGTCTCGCAGGCCAGAAACTTTAGCTTAACTGGAAGTGATTAGGTCCGACTAATTCATTTGGCTTATTTTCAGCTACTGCCTATAAATGTAAGCGGCCGAAGAAACAAGAAGAATGGATTAAGAATTAGATGGGAAACAATAGTAGTTAAAAAATGAAATCTAGGATGATTAACCTGTGGATATGCGTTCAGATTGAGGATCAAAAAATATGTTAATTTTTTTTTTATTAGGAAAGCGGACTTTAGTAATTCATTCTATTGTCCAATACAGACAATGACAAATGAAGATATCCAAAGTACGAAGAGTTAAGTTATTTTGAACAGATCGTTCATGTCGTCAGTAAGCAAATAAAGAAGATCGCATTTATAACCGGAAGAAAAATATTTAGTTTACCCAAAAAAAAAATAAAGCACCGGATAAAAATAGGCTGAGTATTTTAGAAACTTTTCTCAACCGTTAGAAATATTTTTCAGATGAATAGCGTTAAAGAAAAGTGTTGAAATACATTTCCAAGGCGTGGTGGAATAATAGGACTATCAATACATTCTAAATCCAGAGAATAAGGTTAGAAATATTCTCCTCGAGGGAAGGGAGAGAAAAACATTTTGTGGAAGCGCGAGGTGTTTGAGCGCATTTGGAGTGACATCAAGATTGTAAAGAATTAATGCAGCAAGCTAGCTGCATCAACGCATGTGGTTTGCCATTTACCTAGATTATACCTGAAGCGATCAAGAGTACTGAAGTCATCCTGTCACAAGATCGACGAATCAGTCGCTCGCTTTCCACCGGAGTTTTATAAGTGTCTGGGAAACTAACATCCGGGTATTGATCGTCTCAAGCAGCTGCCCGTTGAATGTGTTTGTTCAAAATGGTTCTCACGCTTGCTTGGGGTAAAATACCGGTCAGAATTACATTCTTAGGGTATTGGATCTACTGTACGACAGCTCTGGAAGACTTTTATTGCACAATTTGTCTGCGTCGTTCGTAGAGGCTGCATTAAACCAGATTTTAAAATAGCGCACCATACAGCAGACGTTTAGAAATTTTAATACCGCACGAGTTTTTCCTTCCTTAGTTCCAACAGTGGTAAGTTTGCTAATCCAACAGACTAACAGTGAAAAGAAATCCTTTTAAAATATAAATAAAATATGCATTTGGCATCAAACTAGTAACCAGAGTTTATATTTTCAGTCTGTGGATTTCTTAAATAATGATTATGTTTGATAGCAAAAAGATTTGTCTCCTTTAGTTTTTATTTCTATGCACGAAGAAATTGGAATTTCCAGGCGAACAATCCGAAAACATTGAAGTGCTTATATCTTTCTCACTTTCTACCGAAAGACCCAAGAGGAGGGAAAAGGCCTGCGTTTGAGGAGCAGTGTAAATGAACATAACAATACACTATCAAATATAGATACACCAAGGCTTCAGTTTTGCAAACTAAATAATACATAATAATGAGGATATTAATAAATGATAGCGCTTTAATATTTTCATTATAAATTACTAGCAATGGAAATATCACAATATTTATTCATACAGGCATTACAATTTATTTTAATGGATTTGGTAAGCAATTTGCGTGATATAACAAAAAGTCAAAGCGAGTTTATAATCCAGTAAATTTGAAGTTATATTTTAATGCAACAATCCAATAAAATAAAGGAAATAGGTAATTGTTGCAAATTAAAACTTTTCGGTCATTTTTGAACATCTTAACTCATTTCTTAAAATGATTACCTCCGCTCGCATTTAACTAGTCCTATTTTAGAGCACTTCGGGATTTGTGATCTTTATTAAAATGGAGTTATTCGCATGTTTTGTGATCTCTATAATCACAAAGTTGACATCACTAATAGATTGCAAGTGAATACGTACTCGTTTTCCTACCAACAGGTTGCGAATTCAAATCCCAACATCGATGCTTTGTGATTAACTTTAGTAAAGAGATGAACTTCTTGAGACAGTGCAAGACCGCTGACCAGATCACTGATAGCTTCATGTAGCTTGGAAAGCGTTCAGTGTTTGATCTCTAAAGCAAAATTTCCAGATTATATAAAAAGAATAAATAACATAAACAAAAACCTTAGTCTCCCTGGAATACTAATGCACTATAAGATGACAAATTTCGTCGGTGGGTGACATTATCTGGGATTCTTTTCATTCTTCTTTTTCGCTTTGCATGAATTTTGCTGCATTATAATCATGTCTAATTTTGATTTCATTAATTATTAGTATTAATTGAGACCTCCCAAATAATCAGAGACTCATCGAGATAGGACAGATACTACCGCACCAACTTTCGTGCTTGCTCTTGAATCCCTTCACACTACTTACATACAACGCATCCAATGCAATCCATCCCATATTAGTCGATCACAGTATATTATATCCATTATAATCCCAATAAAATATTTTTTCTTAACGGGCGTGCTGAACGTAACTAATTTTTTCATTAATACTTGAGTAATATGAAGCTGCTCCTGTGATAACCTCAAAGTCCGTCGACTTATAGCCCGTATATTGCACCCAAAGTGCCTCTCCCAGTTTTAAGTACAGTTAAAATCTGAGGATAGCAAAGAGGGCAAATTTCATCGTCAAGATATTTTAAGTTCCTGAGAACAAAACTGATTACACTGAGGAATCAACTCATCATCTTGACTCACTTCAACTCAATATCCTGAATTGCTTAACAAATGCTGCCTGGCTTTCTCCAAATTTTAGCCATTATATGCTAGCAAATTAGAAAATCTAGATTTATCTACACACACAATTTTTTCCTTAAATATGTTTGGTAAAAGATATATATCTTGATAAGACTTCTTCTGTTCTGATTGATATCTCAATTACGAATTTTAAATAAATAATTTATTATAAAATAAGAATATTTCATATCATATTTTTATCTGCTCTGTTAGAATTAATATAGCTCGATCTAAGCCAAATTGGAAGGGAGGTATCAGTACACTCGAATAACAGGAAGCATCAAAAGTTTCATTAAATTCAAAGTAATGCTCATTCTGGGCTGCAACACGCTATTTCAATGTCTTGTTTCATTTGCTCGTCCGGAAGTAAATATCCCTTTATAGCCACAGCATACTACTATTGTAGTGGTGATTTTTTATCGGGCTCCAGTAAATGTTTTCCTATTTTCTTATCGATATGTCTATGCAGTGTGTTTCTAAAGTACAAAGGGTGCCCTAATATACGATTCCATATTCTCTATTGCGTTCATTACATTTTGGGTTTTTGCTTCCACAACCAGCATATTCATAGCTTAGAATGGACAATGAGGTTAAATGATTATAATTAATACGATTGAGCGATTCTCAGCTACTCTGAGAGTAGCTGAGAATCGCTCAAAATTTGCCAAGATGGTCGCCGACCTCCGATAGGCGATGGCACTCAAAGGAGAAGAATTAATACGAATCTAAACGAAGAAATACTTAACTACAAACTAGCCAAAAGGTGAACCCTACAGTTATATTGATTATAAAAATAAGTAATCGCAAAAGAACAGCAGCGAAGGCCACACCATTCCAAAGAAAACAACATTTATAGTAAAATCAGAAAAAAAATTCAAAATGTAAAACCTTGTTTTAGAATCATTAAATGCATCCAATCAGAACGATAACCCAAAACGAGAATGTAGCGATGTTAGGGATCAGCTTTTAAATTCATAGACAAAATAAATATAACAAGTTAGTCCCCATCCCAAGTTGATTCCAGCTTACTGGTTTGCCTTCGTATGCGGTCTAGAGGTTAAACAGTATTGAAACCATGTCCGAAGGATTACACAAGGGACTATTGCAGGCAGACCTCCAGTATGTAACGTGGTTGTCTTAAACTTGATGAGAGTCATTTATCAACTAAATATGCATGATTGTTCAATGTTGGATAACTGCAGTGTTATATTAATTAGATGGGATTTAACAAGCTTTTTGGAAGAAATAGGTCTTTAATTAAACAGACTGCTGGACACTGTCACAGATGTGTGATATTCCCCAGCGAGATAAGATTATCTCACTGTGTCAGAAGGTGCAAGGACGTGTCATGATCATAATCAGTAATTAACTAACTACTGATTCAACTACCGATAAACTGGGAAAAACAACAAAAACATGTTAGCGAAGTTACGCATCTAAATAGCACAGAGACGTGGAGATTGCAGGTAATTAACAGAGGTCAGCACTATAAGCATAACTTCAAACGAAAAGGGACTAAAAAGGTCACTGCATCCTTTCATATTGCGTAAGCACCCATTTTCAGAATAAATTCGCAGCTTTTCCGTCCAAAAGAAATTTTAATTAGCACTAATTGGGTAGTCTCGCATTTCATTTTCTTTTGCTCAATTACGTTATATAAATCAAATCCTAATAACCGTAACAGTGTTATGCCGTACTATGATTATCAGACTAATCGTATAATCAGGCGAACTAGGACATTAAAAATTAATTAGATTAAAATCACCATCCTTAATAAACACATTTTCGTATAAACAGAGCATTACATAAAATCATGAAGCTTAAAATACTAGAACACCACACAACAAAGACCACAGATGACAATGGCACAATTGGTTCGAGCTACCAATACTTAACCATTAGTGCAGTTACGAGTGGAGTAACTTCTCTGAACTATCTTCACTACACACAATTTAGATAAACTAGAACGCTTCATCGAGAGTAGTAAATGTATCGCACTAAGACATATAATGAACTGTGCCAGATGACGGTGGCACATAACATTTGATTAATGGAAACTTATAAACTAACACAACCATAAGACACTCACCAATGGCGAGGAACATTGTAGGAAACTGGGCTGTTAACTATATAAGGATCGTATTAAGCTTAAATAAACAAGAATTTGTAAAACATTAAAAGGTATTAATATTTTATTTACACGAATGATAATATTATACAAAGTATAATTGCCTTTTAATATATTAATATGAAATCATGATATGGCTAATGTATTTAGGTGCGTATCGCAAAATACATTTATTAGAATGTTTTGGACAATGACTGTCGCGTGTCATTCCATACGAAGTCAAATTGAATTTTTAGATGATTTTATCGGTATTATATAAATTATAACATTTTGTTGTCTACAAATGATGAGTTTTCCTTTTAAATAAGAAATGACTCAAACTCAAAGAAATGTCACAATAATTTTCGATCTTACATCATTTCTATGGCAAATACGGAATTTCTCAATTTATATGAACTACTCCACATAAATGGTCATGTTTTTATTTGCTCCCAACAATTCATGGAATTTATTTGCAAACACTAGTCCTTACTAGCAATTCTCTGTTCTTCAACAACCTGCAAACGAAAACCAAATAAAGGAAAGGATGTACATTATTTCCGATACTTAATTCTTCTCCGTCATGCGTCATTTCTGTAAAGGATGATAAAAACTTAAACCTTTCATTAGCAGCTGCTTTTGACAAAGTTCAAATATGAATATTTAAGTGGCAACGTTTAAGCTACTCAGTCAACATAATATTGCGTGCTTCGCTAAGTTCCCTGACGGGACTTTGCATAAGTTTGTGTACTGCATATTAAATATTTGTTATGCTAATATGTGAACTATTAAAAGGATACGCCTTACATATTGAATTATTTTTTCAATTCATTCTACATGTCTATTTCCTGAAGCGTCCTGCAAAGTATTCATTGTTTTCTGGTGGAACTCCTAACAGATATTCTTCTGAATTATTAAAAAAATTATAATAATCATCATCCATTATTGTTGTACAGTAAAACAGAAAAGCAATACTTAAGTTTTTTCGAAACTGCATAACTTTCAATACGAACTTTATCTGTGTATAAGTTGGTCATGTTTTTAAATGCCTTCTGGTTAGAAACCCTTTATTTGAATCCATCTAGGACCCGAAGAACCGGCGATGGCATGATTTTTCTTTCCGAAATAGAGCCTCCCTAGTTCTGTCAGTTAAAAAGAACTGGATTCGAATTCCAGATAGGATGCTAAGGAACTTTATAAATGTATTTCGCTTGCAGGTCAGGGTGATCTCTCCGTCCACAAAATTAATAGATGAACACACAATTTAACACATGTAATACACTGGCCCTCATGCGCTTAGTGTTCTTCCATAACTCCAAATAATCCTCCGGAAAATCGGGTTTATTAATCCAAAAACGAGGCTAATCAACTATGATTTCAAGCCTGAGTGGTAGGACTAATTATCACCAGCTAAACATAGATCAGTCTAGTCAGTATGAGCAGAAACCTCTGGAAAAAACCCTCGTTTTCCATATCTCCAGGCATACTGTGCAGAACACATTCAAATAAGATATAATACACTAGACTCATAACGCATTAACTGCTTCAGCCGTATTCCCAAGAACAGTCTACAGCCTTCAGTTAACCAACTCAAGACAGTTTGAATTCACGTACAACAAATTGCACTAAAATCAAAACGGCCTGTCTATTCATCTCTTTCTATTTATCCAATTTATCTTGTAATTGTTTCTGCAATTTATCTATTCATGACACGTCATTGGTATATTATAAATTAATCATTTTTTTTTTGCAATTCAAAAATAGAGAATTTTCTCCAGGATGTGATCTGTTTAAATTTTAATGATCTGTTTAAATTTAAAACTGACTGAGGGAAAATTTAAATTTTCCCTCAGTCAGTTTTATAACGCACTCACAGATCAGTACGCGCGGCGTTAACATTTGGAAATTGTGACATTTTTTCCCTTGAGTTTTAGATAACTGCATAGCATGTGCTAATGACAAGAATCAATGGAGATCATTCCACCATGAACCACATAATAGATGCAATCAGCACCTGGTGTTACGATAGAAACATTACGTCACATCCGTTTAATTCAGTCATTCTAGGAGATATCTATTTTAATATGTAGATAGCGAAATCGCTTGATATTTTATCAATAAGTTTTTAATGGATTTAAGCAGAAAAAACGATAATAAAAACTAATTATTTTGTGAAGATTTTTTTTTCCTGGCATGAACGTTTTACAAAGATATTTTGTAGAACTAAACATTGTATCGTTTTGTTGCCTAAACTGCGACAATGTTAATTAAGTGTTTTTATATATAAAACACTGAATTAGCATTTTTATATATTTTTAATATTTTACATTTATATATATAATGTAAAAAAAAAAACTCCGGTAATTTCTTTGCTGATATTTCTTAGGAAAACACTGGATCTAACAACAACAACAACACACTAAAAATTATTCATCTCCACAAAACAATATTCATTTCCATGCTACAAACTTCGTTACAGTCAAAGTTAAATAAACAGCAGTAATGGAAAAATCTAATTTCGCTGTGTAACAATGTATTCAGACTTAATGCAATTATGTTTTCTTTTTGCTTGTCTGCAAAATGTCTACTCGAATCCAGACAAAGAAAATGAAAGGAGCGGATTTCGATTTCCTTGTTATGCTATTAATTTCCTTTTTTTAATACTATACTTCCTCCCAATTAAAAATATTATATATATATATATATATATATATATATATATATATATATTGTTTTAATAATAATAATAAAATCATCTGTTTATGTAAATGAAGATCTAGATGTCACTTTTTTAATTTATGAAATCAATTTTATTTTTTAAAATCACTTTAAAATTTAATAAACTTAAAGACAATATAATACTGTAATTAGTGTACATAAATGAGAAAATTTGTTAAACATATTTTTATAAATCTAGGGTAAGTAAAAGAAACGGAAAGAAATCCACCTGCATTTAAAAGAGAAACGAAAATGCAATCCTAATTGATAAACATTTTCTTGAAGTCTAATTAAAAAGAAAATAAACGGATAAAATGGCAATGATTTATGATTTACAATATTTAAAAAGTTTGTCTTGGAAGGGTACTTTATTCAATTAAATACTTTATTTTTAAAGATCAATGAAAGGATATATTGAGGAGTATGCAAGACGACCTCAATTTCGGTTCCTCCTTCCTAAGCAAGCTTGCAAGCGAAATTGATGAGCTCGGTAGTTATAGTGGGCTCAGCGAAAAAAGCACACTTTCCCCCTCTTCCAACCCTCGTATTATCCAATATTTAATTCGGAACAATGGACGAGCCAAGAGCTAATGAAGTGTAAAATGTCAGTCATTGGGGAGCCAGACTTCGCTGTGTCATCTGTATCGCGGTAAATTATAGGCTCATTTCATATTCTGGAACGTGAAGTTAGTTAAATAGTTGCTGATGTAGCAAGAACTTAGAATGAACCACGATATATTAAGTAAATATAATACGAAATTTTGAGCACAACCCAATATTCCACGTTTCACGTCAAATTATTTTAAACTCTGTGTTATGTTATCCCGTGCGTAAAATTACATGCACATGATCCAAATAAACTGATGTATGAAAGAACGGCCTTCTCTAATTTAATAGTTAATTTTCTCTTGAGTATTTGGATTTTGTAAACAGTGAAAAACCATGCGAATTTTTTAAGATAAAAAAAATCAGTATCAAAAATTCAGGATATATTTTGAAGTGTGTTTGTGTGTGTGAGAGAGAGTTCATTTGTAGTAGGGTCTTTCTCTAAAAAAAATAAATAAATAAAAAGACAAAGTACCGGAGAGAGAAAAAAAAAAACAACAGAGCGATATAGTATCATATCATTGGCCAAACGAAGGAATATTTGCATTCGACTATCCCTTCCAAATGCGTTTTTTTTTTAATTTCTTTTATAATGTTTTTTATAATTTTCATACACAAACAATTAAATCTTGCAATATTAAAACTGTCATTAAAAGTTTACAATAAACACTGATAATTATCACCCATAAAAGTAAACATGGGGATAATAACAATATAGGTATATTAAACATGTAGATTGCTTATATTAATCGGATTCAGTAACTAATTTGTAATAAAAGATACAAATTATCATTGCTGATATGCCAACATAGTAAATTACTAATTGTGTAAAGTATGAGCAGATATTATTTAGCCTATTTTCTACCCATAATATTTATCCAATTCATTCTTGAAACTTTCTACATCTACAATCCGTTTTTGAAGTATATGTCAGGACTTGTGGAAAATTCATCAGACTAGCATAATATCTCTTTTTATCACATCTCTAATTTTTTTCATTGATTTTCGTTATATCCCTCTCCTTGTAGGGGCGACCTCAGCCAAATGCCAATACAATCCTGCCATCTACTAATACAGTTTTTAAGATTCAATTCAGTTTAACTCATTGGCCTGGACAGCCGGTTGAACAGAATATCCGCTCTCGAACCAGCATACTGAAAGTTTGAATGACGTCATAGGCTGAATATCATTAGCTGGGAGTTGAAATTCATCCCTGGTCTCACAATAGCAGTATGACCACCTCCCCCTAAGATAACAGCATTTACTATCTGTTCCACTTTGCCCCTTGCGAAGTATTTCTCATTCGATTCTATAGCTGAAGCTTAAGAGTTTGAAAAATTGTTGAAAACCTTTACGGAAGATCTCCCTTTTTAAACTTCGCAATATTTGCGAATTTCTCAAATTGTGATTACGTCATCAACTTATTTCTTTTATTGCAATCGATTTTATTTTTGAAAGTCGCTGTATGCTATTTCTGGGACGTAAGGTGGGGAGTTCAGGATTTTCCTGCCACGTTAGTGGCAGGAAATCCTGAACACAAGAATCAGCTTCTGTGGACTAATATTGTCTTGATGGATGAAGTACTCTCCAGCATATATTATCAGTGTGTTCGGCACTTAAACTCGCGTGTAATGTTGTCTAGGTTTTCTTGGAGCGAGGCACCTTTATCATCAACATATTTCCAACTGGATAGTTCCAGAGACTTCAATATCTACGTTTTTTGAAATCTGCCATATTTTAATGAAGAAGATAGTACGAAGGATGCATTCATACTTATAATGCACATTCTGTTCTCAGAAATAAATATTGAATTTCTTCATACATAAATTTTCTTTATCTGCATCCTCTCAATTTTCTAAGCACCCATTAAAAATAGGTGAATTGTGGTCACAATCCGTCTTTCAAGTATGACGAAATATGGCCGACTAGAGATTTATGTTAATTAAGCTTCTTTTAATTAAAGAAATCTTTGAATTTTATTAGTTGTCTTGCAAATAAGATTCATCAATAAAAAAATCTGGATCATTAAAATTTAGCTCTCTCCAGAGACTTTGCTTCAGACTCTACCCCCTTAATATTACCTTCTTATAAAATCACACTTCTATTTTTCGATGCTTAATTTTTATTTCTGTACTTCTTTCTTTCGAACGTATCATCCTGAATAGCACTGAGGCCGGAGTAACAATTTGCGTTACTATTCTACCTACTTTCAGGTGAACAGAATGTGTGTGTGTGTGGGGGGGTATCTTTTTTGTTGCTATTTGGTGGCCAGTGTGCTCGAGTAAAAATCCTTCATGACATTGACTGAATGATTTTCAAATGAAAACCCATTTAATACGACTCGTCCTAGTCGATTCGAACGCCTATAGGACGATTTGTTGGCATTGTCCATCCATGCAACTGTGCTAAGGAGGCGTGTAATATGCCAAGAAAAAAAAAAAGATTAATAAAAATGTTATAAGCCAAACAGCTGAACATTTTTATAGTTGTAAGAAGTAATTTATACTAATTTATTAGAAATAATGCTGGTTATTTGCCAAAGAATCCAATTAACAATTAATCTATGGAGAATTCCAATAGCTTGGAGAAGGTCCAAATAACCAAAATTTCATCTTATTGTTTTGAAAAATGTGAACAGTTTAGGTGAATTTATGAAGATTTTTAATCAATAAATATGTATTACTTAACCGCAAGCTAGTATCTGCATTTACAAATTGAAGTACTCTTCGCGATGTACCCATCACTGGAAACGGATGATGCAATGCAGTTTATCCGAAGAGGAAAAGCTAATTTTTTTGAAAACTGGAAAGTGGCTGCAAACTGATTTTTGCCAAGTTCGGAATAGAGGGTCCGCATATTCCTTTCGGTAAACGGGGAGATGAGATTTAATTTATATCATAGAGATACTTTTTATTGTTTACAAAATTCTCTCCATCAACACTTAATATACTTCTTAACTGACAGTTTTAAATGCATATGGGCAGAATTTGTGATGTATTATACTCTACATTACATGAATGATACAAAGCGGATAGCTCAGGCTTTCGGTGAGCTCTATCATAAACGACAATTCTAACTAAACTATGATAATTATAATGAAGAATTCGATACATATCAAGAAACAAAAGATTTCCTAAAATGTATTAATTTCTTCAGTGTAAAATTTCTAAAACTTCACAGTTTCAAATATAAAAGTTGAGTGTTATTGAATGAAGTGAAAAAACGGTTACTTTTATTATAGCAGCAAAACTATTTCACTTTGGAAGTAACAGACTTAAGTGGGGGGGGGGGGTTGCTTTAAAGTAGATTATCACAGTTGATACAATCGTGTTTACGAACTTATCGTTAGCGTGCCAAAAATCATGAAGATTTGTTGGAACAGCACCAAAATAAGTAAATAAATAAATTTTAAATAAATAAATAAATCTGTTTCCAAAGATAGAATATGTTGCCCTGATAGATATTTTATATTATATAAAGGAAACTGACAAGCATATATTCTTGGTTCAAGCAATGCAGACGTTGAAGTAAGATTAAAACATTTAAATTTGCACGTTAGTTACTAGCCTCTTGTCTACCTAGAACCAATACTATTAACGCTGCATTCAGATTCTTCTTAGATCGATCTTATTTGCCTCTATTACCATAATATTTGCAAAAGTGATTTAAGATATTCTTAAAGAGCTAGATCAATTTCGTGGTTAATTTGGACCAATACTCGTCTTAATTGCATTTTTCTGATAATTTTTCTACGGGCAAATCTGGCGCAAAAAAAGTAGTGTCAGCTGCACCAATACGCATGCTCATTTTCATGCCTGCTAATAGATCTATAAATCGCAAGTGGCAGACGATGAACTTGCTCCCAGTGTGAGTCATAATTTGGGCCATTTTTGAAATGATATGGTTGGAAAAGTTGATTTCATTTATCACACGAGCTAATGCGGATGTCAGGAAGTCTTAGAATTTCAACATTTCTTCATCTCGATTCACTATAAATGACCTGTGGGAAAAGGGAAAATTCGCTTTTCTCTTTTTTTAATTCATCATTTTCTTAATGTCAAGTATATTCCTTTAAAATTTAAAATTGTATATGTAGCAGTGAGTTAATTAGATTGAACGCCTACAGAAGAAAAACTGTCTAAAATTTAATAAATGTATAGAGTGGAAAGAAACGGCTTCCATTTACTGAAGAAGCACTTACTCTTATTGCTTTTGTGTGTTACAAAGCTGGTTACGTTCAGATCTGTTTTTATTAAAAGTCACTTCAACAATGGTGAATAAATATTTCCTGTTTCTAGAAGAATGAAATCGACGAAAGAATTGTTTAAAACAGCCTGCAAGGGTGTAATGCAGGCAACTGTGAATTTTTAATGAATTGAAGTAAAACGTTTTTTAATCAATTATTTGTCAGTTGATCTCATGAATGATGCAAATATATGAATTATAACGACGAAAATATTATGTTTTCTCATTTCTGAGAGTTTGAAGTTTAATTAAAATTCAAAGTTAAATCTTTTTCCATCTTTGGTGCTCAGAAAAATAAATTGCTTTTATAGGAAGATAATATCTAAAAATAACTTGTTAGATAAGTTCTGGAATTAAGTTAGAGAACAACAACACAGTTTATGACAATTGAGTTAAAGGTTATCAAGCGACACACTTGTGCCCAAAAGTGTTATTAAATCTATTCAAGTGAGACGTTTACTTCAGTTTAAAAAGAGTGGGAAACAGAAGATAAATCTATCCAAATGATACTTCAAGTATATGAGCTTCAACATATTAAATCATTCGATTAACATTTAATTTTGACATTTAAAGTGCGATCTTGGCTGATTTCGTGTTTACAAATGGGAAACTGGAGCAGATGGAGGAAAATACTTCAAATGCTGAGTAATCAATCTGTGGACGGAACGAAAAGTAAACGGGAGTAAGTGATGCTCCCCTTGTTTCGCTTAATATAATAATTCAATTCACATTTATAGGTTAATTGATGTCCGCGCAGTTAGCCTAGTGGCTATGCGCTTCGCAACCATATGCCTGGGAAAGGAGTGTTCTGGGTTCGATTCGCGTCTTCGACGTGAGGAGCTTAAGGATCTTTCTCAGACAGAGCCAAGTTAGACGGTTTTGGGCGTGGACTGAAAGGTTTTTCTTCCTAGTTTATCCGGGGTTTTTCGTCCCACAAGCAGGCAAATCGGCCCCGTGAACACACGCATCTACGACATAGGACTAGCCATCTTATCCTCGGGACCGGTACGGCTTAGAAGGGCTAAGGATAGTCCCGTAACAGGCCATCAGGCCTGATACGTGAATTGAAGAAGGAGGGTATTTTCTTTTATTTTCTTTAAAGTTTCATTGGTTTAATTATGGTTCTCTGAAAGAACTGAACGAGATGAACTTTCTTAGATCATATTTGATAATCATTATACTCTCTTATAACTAATTTAGTAATAACGGACATGATCATTAAACGCTATACGGTCTAGACCTGAAAATATTTATGAAACTATCTGTGCAATGTTCAGAATTTCTCAGTTTTCTCCCCTCCCGAAAGCATTTATTTCTCATTTCTTGTGTTTAAGCTTTTAGTTACCTTTACCCCCTGAAGATGTAAGTCAAACGACATACGAAACTTGTCGGGTTTGTTGATCTTTATTTATCTTAATAAAGATGTGGTCGCAATACCGAAATCTTTCTTTTGAACAGCTAAACCACAAAACCCTACGCTTTTAACAAGAAATGAAATATTTACTACTTTATACTCTCCGTTTTCTTCTCAACACGTTAGCCGGTGGGTACAATTGTAGACGATATGCAGACACACTCGAAAGATCAAGGAGCTGAGGTGAAATGCGCTGAAGTAATTATAAAAAAGCGCAAAAATTTCTGGCTAAGGATTTTTTATTTATTTTTTACATAAACCGGAAACTAACACGAAACCTTTTTCAATGCACTTCAAGACCGCTAAAAAAAGTGTAGCTGGTGCCCTGCAAGGGAATGAAATTCTTCTCCCACCTAAGGATATTTACTAAATATCGAGCAACCCGGAATTCAAACCCGCAGCTATTTTGTTAGAGAGCGGAACGTTGAACTACTCGTTCAAACCGGACAATTAAATATGGACATTTTAAAATAATTTCAAATGAGTATTTTAAAACTTTATGATTTCCTAATTATTTTCCTATGTAGGGGGATAAAATGTAGGTGAACAAAATTACTATATGAAAACTTGAAACCGAGTTTTAGTTCCACTCTGAAACATTGTTTGTATTCAATAATAGAGATGGCATGATTACCACTGACTTCAGTAGTTATTAGCTGAAAATAAAAATAAAAAAATAATAAACATTTACAGTAGAATTTTATGAAATTTTCATTCGTATAATTCCTATTTAATTGCGCAGGATAACTTCAACATCAAACTGAAATTCATCACAGAATAAGAAAAACATAATTTTATTACTTTTCTAAATTTAATGGTTACCAGATGGAGTCACAAATATCAGAAACTATTTCCTTCCTTATAGTATAAAGGAATCCATTATTCGTAAATATATAAACGCATGAAGATACTCTACATCCACAAGCATTAAATCAAGAAACTGCATTCTTGAAAGTATATACTTTTAAATCGACTATTCTGAACTTATTTTGGACAACAAATAATCAAATTTACAAATAAATTTATACAACCAACCATAGATTAGTAAATCTAGAAATCAGATAAGATATATAGTTGAATATCATCCGTTGACTACAACTTACACTTGCCCAGTAAAATACTTATGTACCTAAGCCTAAAATAGATGATCCTGGTCTTGATTATATGAACATTTTCAGGATTGCCAGCCCTTATTTCAGTACATTTAAATAAAAAAGGAAAAAATATTGAACGAATACTAGTCCGAAAATGCTTAAGCGTAAACATCTGTTTTACGCTTAAGCATAAACCCACAACGTAGTGGCCGGTTTGAGTGTTTTGCAGAATGAAAAGCCCCCCCCCCCCTTATGAGACCGGTTAACTAAAAATGAAAAAGTTCTGATAGCGTCCTAGACTTGATTTGAAGCCAGGACTTTCTGACCAAACGGCATTGTGAAATCGACTGAGATACGGAGTCCCAAGGTAAACATCTTAAGGAGCAAAAATGCCACCCCTACTAGATTTTCTAAGTAACGAAATTAAATTATGTATCTCGGAAACTAACAAATAGGGACCAACCCCCAGGTCGTAAAAGCACATAATCTCGAAAGCCGGAAATTAAATAGATTAAAATACCAATCGGTTTTTGCAACCAATCAGAACATGACTTGATCTTGATGCCACTGTATACTGGGGTATCTATCGACCTTCCTACTTATTTTCTTCTTACCCGTAGCACACAAGGCTGAGAGTATCTTATCTAGATCTCATAAACAAGCATCTTTCTTATCTTTTAACTTTCCGGAAGCCAGGGTCAAAGCTACCTAATGGAATTTTCCTCTGTTCATTCTAACATAGCCAATCCAATCCCATGTAAGCATTTCTCTAGAAATGATTTTTTTTGCTTTGTTTATATAACTCAGTATATGTCAGAATACAGTCCTATGATGGCGAGTGAATTCGAAAATTGAACTTATCACTTGCATCATTCATCCACTTATCATGTGACATCTATGTCTAATACTTTACTGATTTACGGAAAAGAAAATATGCAGTCATTCAAACTGATCTTTTATCCTTAATATTTCCTCCTTCAATATTTTATTTAACATTCACATTTTAAGACATTGTATTGATTTCTATTTTAGGTATATATTTCTTTAAATTATAAATTGATTTGGAGCTTATACTCAAGTCTACGTATCATCTATACGCTGAATTTTATATTCAGTTGAAACTTTGAAGTTATCCATAATTATTATCCCTTCTGAAATAATTTATTACCTAAAAATCTCTTGAGAAAAGAACCAAACTCAAACTCAGCTTCCGTTCATTTCAATGGCTAGGTTATTTCTTCTTCTTCTATAGATTCTGTTATATATTAATAGTTAATTATTTCAACTTCGCCATTAGTTCATAAACGTTTAGTTATAAACACGTGCTTTGATCATTTCAAGTGAGGTCAAAGAGTGGGTTGCACTGGGATTCGCTTCATAAAATATTAAGCACAGAAATCTGTGTACTTAAGTGCAGATTGAGTCGAATAAATGATTGTTTAGCTATCTTTCGATAGCCATATCAAAGTACTCTTGTTTTAACTAAACTTATATTTTATAACGACTGTCTTATCAAGAGAATATACATGTTAAATGTTTACAGAATATGCATGGTAGATACTTGGAAAAATTAGCACTCGGTTAAATAATGAATTATTTAATTAAACCTATAGAGGTAACTCCCGTTTTAAGAGAGAGATGCGTTCCAAGAAATTGCGTAAAGCGAATATCCGTGTTAAACGGGGATAATGTTTTTTCACCTCTTTTGACTGTCTTTATTGATCGATTGCTTTTTCCTCTATTATTTTACTGACTTGAGATTTACTGAATTAAGAGGCTTATTCGTTGAGTGTTCACGGGTATCGATTTTTGATTTTAATCTTCGATTCACGTAATTAACGATTTTGTCCAGCGCTCGGATCGTTTCACTCTGAGAATGGATGATTTTCTTTGATAGCAAAGAAGAGAGTAACATTTTAAGAGTAACAATAAGATTATTCTTATTGTTGACTGGCTTAATTTAAATTCATGTGCGATGTCAACAGTGTTAAAACTGAACTCGAGATTTTGCATGATTTTTATTTTTATTTTTATGACTTTCTATCGCCGGTCTTATTCGCATTGTTTAAGAAGGATGAGAATTAAACGTGTAATAAAACAGAAACATCGGAAGTGTAACGAACCGAAGTTCGTCTTCAAATCAACATCGAATTTTGAACTCGCAGATATGAGGTGATGTGCTGGGCATACGCGAAAGTGCGTAAAAGAGTATACGCAATGGTGTAAAAGCGAAACCTCGTAAAACGAGGATTCGCTGTATCTCGAATCAAATATATTAAGCGTTTTGATAGAGTTATTTAAAAAAGAATTTATTAGCATTATTCCATAACTTTATCAATATATATATATATACCAATTTTTAAAATATTAAATTATAAAAATATGCATCGGTGTTTTATTAAATCAACAAAAAAAAAAATCAAAGCATTCAGTTTCTGGATGCAACTTAGTTAACTAAGGTAACAACACGCATCACTTATTATAGGTTTTTAAGTTAAGATGTCAGGAATATAAAGAGTATTTACATGCACGGTCTTATTATACCCAAGTCTACTACGTAATTCCTTTTAGACTACATTAGTGCACTGGTGAACTGACCATTAAAATTCTCTTTTCTGGTCCATTCATACGCTTGGCATCGTCTCTAACAGCCAGTAAACACAAAAAGAAGCCGAGGTACAAAAACAAACCGACAAGTTCCTGACTCCAGAGAAACATCGTTTGCAGGCAATCGATCGACTGTTTGGCATGCACAGACTACGGTACTTGGTGATGTGAAGAAAACCACTATAAATCCCGGTCAAAACACAAAAGAAACTAGGAAAAAGACAACAATGGCATTGTTGGACGAAAATGCTTCTCAATTCTACAGCGGCTGGAGGAATGATAGATTCTTTTTTATCTCTCCCTGTAGATCACTGTTTGCCGGGATTTTATGAGAGGCAAAACACTAAAAAGGAAGCAAAAAGAAAGTACCTTATTCCAAATAGTTCGAGTACCTTGGTATCTCTAACAAGCAGATCTTTCGTGAACATTCCATGATAAAATTTGGGAAGTCAGAATGTTTTCGATCAAATGAAAGCTACCGGAAACATTTCCTGCATAATACAGTTCAGCGGAGATACGTAGGTACACTTGCGCAGCTGACTAATAGATAAAACATGACATCGTAATTGGTTATGGAAACTTTCCTGATAAAATATAAGCAAAGGATTTCTCATATCGTTTGGAATGCGCACAATCTAAGTTAAATGTGTACAAACTTCGACAACTTGAACGAATGATAAATTTTGTTCGATTTTGTTTGTAACTTGGAAATGTTTATTTCATCAAAGAGCTGTAGATTCGTAATACTAGTTGAAAGCAGATGAAACGTATCGCAAATGTGACCATTTAGTTTCTACAATATTTTATTAAATTTATGCTATAATAAAGAATTTTTCATAACTATTTATTTCCCTGTTAAGTTACTAAATAAAAAAAAAAAAAAGTGGTTTTCCCTTTTCTGGCATGCAGGCAAACAATACGACATGTCAAAAAAAAGAACTATATAATATAATATTGCTTCCGATATAATATTTACCTATTTAGTGTATTCAAGCTTTTCCATTTATTCATATTCTTTCGTGGACAATCTACGAGGGCCTGCGATTTTTTTTTTTCTTTCAACAAGAACAGTGTTCGTCTGTTGTGGATAGTGGTTTTGAGTAAATATTTTCTCGGATTTCTCCAGTTTTTTCTTTTTATTTAAATACAAACCAAGCATTATTCCTTCGGCAAAGTTACCGCTTAATTTACTTCAGTATAGCAGAAATCGAATAAGCTACCAATGTCTTGGATATATTTTCCACCTGCATTGTGTCCTAGAGGAAGGCTGACATCATATTAATACGATCCATTATCAGAATAATATCCAGATAAAATACGATTGAGGTCTACAGTCCCTTTTATGCTACTGAAGGTCCTTTTTCTTCACTACGTATAGCAACCTATTCTCTGTATGACTGAAGCCAGGCTTAGAAACCAGAAGCGAAAGGCTGCAGAAAAGCAGACAGCTAAGGACAAAAGCGAAGAATCGCACCCATCCAAGATACGCCACAGTCTATCGTTTTCTGCTAACCAGGAAGAAATCGAAATTAATAGCATCCATTGAGTAAAACTGAAGCAGATTAATTTGTTGTTAAAGAAATAATTTCATGAAGTCAAGATTAAATTATTCTGATTATTATTTTTATTGACATTTTTGAATTTTTTTCAATAATGAAATATGACACACGAGAAAGAATTGTGTAGCGAACTAACGTAAGCAATTATTTAAAAAAAGTAAACAATTTAGCTTGATACTTAATTGTTTGCTTATGGCTAACAAAAGAGTAGTGTATCCCACATATCTTCCCTGAATGTGGTTGAGTAACTAACTAGCTTATTATAATCAAGCGAACGTGCTAGTAGAATCCTCAGGCAAAAGTTTGAATATGTCTAATCTAAATTAATGGAATATATTTTCTAAATTAATTTACTTTTAATTTAAGAATATTCATCACTTTTTCATTTATCATTCTACGAATTAATTTTCACCTTACGGTTTTCCGTCTTTATAATTTGAGATCATCTTAAGACCAAAAGGTTTATTTTTCGGGTATATTTTACTAGTCTTGTAATGATGGCTACTTGTATTCGCTAAACTTTTCTTATTATACTTTTGTGTTTGAATGGCATTAATTAAATCCCAGTCGCATCCGTGTTTATTAAGATTTAACTTATATAATGTACTGTTGTTTTTATCTATGATCTTAGGAGATTTCCTTTCAAGTATTTTTAATTAAATCAAAGCATTTAGGGAAAACCTATTAATGTCTATTAAGTTGTCAGTATCTCGGGCATGTTAGTGCAGCCCAAACTCTTTGAGAAATGATACGCCTCTAGAGAACGAGAAAAGACCCCGAAGTCACTTTCCCAGTTGTGTTTTCCTTTCTTCGTCTTACTTGTAAGTTGAAAGAAAAACAACCACAGACATTGAAGAAAAGCTTTTCTTTCAGAAGATAAGGAAACTTAACTGACAAACAGAGATAGAACGCGAGGAAAAGAGAAAGAGTGAGGGAGATACATTCTCTAAAAGTAGCTTCTAAAAGCTAATAATATTTCCATCTTATAGAATGAGAAGATGAAGAAATATTTAATTTTCTTGAGAGAATGATAATTTAAACATAACTAAAATTATAACAATATTATAAGTTATAACAATATTATAAGTTATAACAATTATAACGTTTACAAAATTATAACAACAAATGGAACTAAAGAATATAACGAGTTATATACTTTATAAAATACTTTATTATATTTCAATGTTGTCAAGAAAATATACATTACTGATCGTGTAAGCCAGCCAACATTTCAATAAAATGAAGTCTACATGTGTTAAAATTTTCACAATTCTCTGTGATGATTACCTATTGCATACATGCCTTGTTTATTATGTCCAGCATGTGAAAACCGAAAGATCTTGGTAAATATACCATTTTAATATAAATAATCACTCATTAAAATGCAAATATCCTAGACGTCGTATATTCTTGGATTCCGTGATGGAGGGTAGAAGACATTACATTCTTTATATGAGTTACATATGTTTGTTCTCTGGGAGGATGCTGAAGCAGCTCTAGAACAACTCACTGCCAGGCATAAAGAATGAACCTGGCTATTAATATTTGTACAGATCTAGGTGGATAAATTTCACGTATCACCAGTTTGGTAGAAACATACCAATGGATGCATCCTGTCCTGTCACGTGTCACCTTCATCTAGGAGGGCGACTATTATGGATCCTTAGATCAATAATGTGCAGCAGAAAAAGGAGAGAGAGGCTGTAATCTCTCCCATTTCGCAGATTGTATCCTATTTCCGTAGATATATGTTTACGGGGCTGATTTGACTGTTTGATAAAAAATCCGAGTTTTCTACAAATTCTACACCTAGGTATGAGACCAGCTAACTTATCATTTGAGTGAAAACATCTGATAAAGGTTAGTCACGTCACAGTTCGAACCAGGGTGTTTCCAATCAAAGAGCCCACCTAAACTAACTGAGCTACAGTGGCTCTGGATGTATCTTGCACAATGAAAAAAAAATGATATGATAAGAAAGAATAAAGTTCCTTGGTAAAAGGAAGTCGTATAATTTAAGACAATTCAATTTACTGGACAGAATAAAAAAAATGTAATGGAAGTTTCTTGATGTTCCGCCGAAATCTTGAAAAAGGTTAAAATTAAATTAATTAACTTAATTTATAAACAAGCTGCAGTGGTCATCATTTTCAAAGATAATATAAGATAATATAAAGAAATGGAGCAATTCGTCTCATTTCAAACTGAACATCGCTTCTAAAATCTGGAAATGGCACAATCCAAAAATCGATCTCTCGAAAAACCGACAATTTATGACAATAGACAATTCTGCGCACATTAGTTCTCGGTATGACCGCTTCGAATTCGTGGCGCTACAATACGTGCAGGTTTTAAAAATACGCTTTTAAATTGTTAAGGTATATATTTATGTACGATCTTTTAGCATTTATTTTAAAACTTCTCTTAGGCATGAACAAACTTCTATAGAAAAACGAAAGAAAAAAGTCTAATCAGTAAAAACAAGCTTATGGAATAACTGACCATGGCTCGCAACGTGATGATATTTGAGAAAACGAACTAGTAAATACGAGCAGTAAATACATTATGTAAAAAGTATTATTTACAATTAATGCAAACAATATGTTGAACAACATACTCTTACAAGATATTTCAACTCCCTACACCAAAAAAGGCTCTATAAAATCTGGATTTTGTAATATTCTGTGAATGTTTTGGAAGCGTAACAGAATAGCAATTGATTTCTATTTGGCTTTCAAAACATTCCACTTCAAAAATGGCTGACGTTTCATTTAGCATACGATATACACAAAGTAACCAAAGTTAAACTTTCACCAAAATTTGAAAATTAAATTATATGTTTAGCGTTTTAAGAAACATCGTCTAAGGGTTTGCATAACTGCATTTTTATTTTCGTATTTCCCAATAAAAAAAATAAATAGGATACCGCATAGCATATCTAGGTGTAAGAAAAAAAGATTTTTACTTCAGGCCTTCTCTCTCTGCATTCTCGCATTCTTTCGATGACGTCTTCAATTCAGTGGCAAGCACACTGAATGTTGACAAAGGCGCTGAAGTCCGCGGGGGATAGGCAACGCTCACTTCGCGTTCATTTTATGCTCCCAGCTGCACGCGAGATGGTGGGACTGCTAAACGAGACGAATCGTTTTCCATCATTCAACTGCTTGAACAAAACAGTCTCAAATAACATAAAACACCAAAATAAAAGAAAAGGGGAAAAAAAAATCTCAAGTTGTGTGTGTGAAAATTCGCGAGAATTATACAGACGAAACCCGAAGTAAAACTGTCTCTTTTCGTCGATTTCTTTGAACGTCTGAATCACAATTCCTTTGAAAAATTTGCAGAGACATCTTTGCTCTCACCGCACGAAATCGAAGCAGCCCTGCCAACGAAACAGCAACCAGATTCATTAATCTTCATCAAAGATTCTGAACGCTCAGTGAGCATCTTTAGTAAGATAAGTCGCTGCTAGAAGAAATTCTGAAAAGGAACCGAATGTCTATAAAAAAAAAAAAAAAGAAGAATCGCTTTATTTCTTAAGGAGCTCAACCGGCAAACCACTGCCGCAAGATAGAGGAGATCGTTTATTATTCCGCATCAGAATTCAGATGTAAATGAGAACTTTGCATGTAAAAGCAACATGATCGACAAACCTTAGAAGAGCGAGTGCTGTTTAAATCTTCCTATGCTTCTAGAAAATTGGCCGAGTATTTCGAAAAGTGGAGAATCATAATAACAATAAAACGAACTACAAGTGCTACCTGTCACCTAAGATAAAAGTAATACGGAAACGAGGGATGCGAGTAAAGCCCTAGGCTTAAACTAACTTTTCAGACTTTGAGAACTGTGGGAGGAGTGCTAAACTAAAGGTGCCAATATATTATGCAGACACCAGCAAAAAAAAAAAAAAAAAAAAAAAAAAAACGTGTAGGGTTTTTTTTTTTGAAATATACGCAATTTCTAATATGTAACTATACACTAAATATAATGTAATCTAATTATTTTTATTCATTAAAGGAAAGCCTGTTCATCTACTGCCTGCTTCAAAGATTTCAGACCTATGGTAAACTTTTTTTGCCTACTAATATAATCTTTCTCTCAGGAAATAATCAATTTGCTTGTAAAAATGAAACTGCAATGTATCTACCTCCCCATAACTGAAATATAGTTTTATGAACTACAGAAAATTAATTTCGACTTTGAAATTACAAAAATCAACTTTCAATAAAGTTTTGCAATTTCAAATTCCGAAATTTAATAAATAAATCGATGCAACATAAATTATTAACTTCTTCATTCAGTATTAATATATAAGCAAATTTACTAAGATTTTAAGAATTTATCGCGAGGGAAACGTACAAACTATTTTACCTTGCGAAAGAAGAAAAGTAAAATATAATCTATTCCCGATTACAGTATTAATGTTTTTCTTCTTAACACTTTCATTGCCAAGCTGAAATTTGGAATTTCGTGTGGTGGCCAATTTTTTTTTTTTTTTTTTTTTTTTTAGTTAGCGACGGCAACGCGATAACGCGTGATCGGCCGTTCGGTGAGAACTCGCATCGCGCGATATCGCGTGATTGGCAATGAACATGTTAAAATGGTTGTGCGCTTCGCAACCATTTGCCTGGGTAAAGAGTGTCCTAGGTTCGATTCTCGTCGACGACATGAGGAACTTAAGGATCTTCCTCAGACATAACCAAGTTAGCCGATCTTAGACGTGGACAGCAGGTCCCCCCCCCCTCCCCCAGTTTATGTGAGGTTTTTCATCCCACAAACAGGCAAACCCACCCCGTGAATACACACGGATTACAATCATGAATAGCGCCCTTAGGGGATGCAGCCCCTCCTCTGCCGCTCCCCTTAGGGGAAGAAGTGGCGAACCGGCTGCATTAATTCGCCAGTAACCCCTCATTATGAAGGGATTCAACGCGTCCTAAGGGACGGATGAGAAGGATAGGATAGGAATTCAAAATACACAAAGTTCCCTATAATTGATAGGCTGCAGGTTATGCATTACGAGTGGAAATTAATATAAAAATAATAATTCAGTGAAAAACCATCCAGATTATCACGGATCCAGATAATATAGATAATGGAATTATGATTCACTGATTATTTGAATGTTTTGTATGAAAAACTTATCGAGAAAAAAAATTACATGTAAGAACAGTTTTAAAGCGCTCTGTTCTAAAAGGAAAAATAAATAAATAAAGTAAGACTCCAACATTTTATCAGATCTTTTATTTCTATCGTCTAAGGCATTTCGTATCAATCCACCTATATCTTGGTCTTCCTCTGGGTCGTTTTGCTGCCAACCTGGCAGAGAACACTTGTTTTGCTAATCTTTCCTCTCCCATTCTATTTAAGTGACCATACCATCTGAGATTAGCTCTGCTAACGCATTCCTGGAGATGCTGACAATGTCAAGTTCTTTCCTAATATCCTTGTTTTTAATATGATATTGCCATTGATGCCATCTGTTCACGCCTCTAATCTTTCTCAGGACTCTCATATCTGTGGTCTTTGGTCAAGTGTTTTACTTCTCACCCACCTCTCAGATCCATAAGTTAAAACTGGTTTGAACACTGTCTTGTATACAGCTAATTTAGTGTTCCGACTAATTTCTCTCTTATTCCATATGAATTTATTCAATTGACTTCCTACCATACAAGCTTTGCTGATTCTGTTGTCTATTTCCTTATTTAATTTACCATCTCCACTAAATATCGTGCCTAAGTAGCTGAAATATTTTACTTGTTCTATAGGTTCTCCATTCACAATGGCGGTTGATATTTTCAATGTTTCTGCCTATTTTCATTGTCATTTTAATGCTGACCTTCATATCATATCTATTACAGCAGTTATTCACTTTAGTCAGGGAATCTTGCAGACTTGTAGCGGATTTATTTAGAAGTATAACATCATCCGCATAAAGTGAAGAGCTGAGATTAACATTCAATTTTGATATCAGGTTTAATACCACTTTTCTTGATAATCTATATAGATAATGAACAACAGTGGGGATAATGTACATCCTTGTCTGATATCAGATTTAAAATTAAACCACCTTCCTGTACTTCCTATAATTCTAATGGCTGACTTACAACTCAAATAAAGATTAAGTATTGATTGATATAATGCCCCATTGACACCACATAACCGTAGCGTTTCGAATAGCTTTTCTCTTGGCACCTATTCATATGCCTTTTCCAGATAGATCTACAAATGTTAAATACAGATCGTTGTTATATTCCCATGATTTCTCAACTATCAGTCGTAAAGTGAAAATCTGACCCTGACAGCCTCTATTTGGCCGGAATCCAGTTTGTTCTTCAGAAAGCTTCTTACACAATCCTTCTCAGCCGTTTCTCAAGTATACTTACCAGGAACACTCAGTAATGAAATACCTCTGTAATTCCCACATTCAATTTTATTTTTCTCTTTATTATATGTGGGTACTATGAGAGTTCAGAAGTAGATGATATTCTGGTCGAATATCATCTACTTCTGCTGTCTTTCCACATTTCAGGCTTTTGATGGCTTTTTCTACTGCAAGTATGGATATGTATTCCTGACTGCATGCCTGGTCAGTGTTTTTTTACCACTGTGCTGTCATCACTGCCTATTTCATTTAGCAATTTTTCGAAGTAATTACTCCATACTTCAGAGATATCTTTTTCTCCTGTTTTCATGCACCTTTATCATCTCTAATTCCTTTTACAGCACTTTTTCTTCAATTTCTGAACTTCTTCAACAACCTCCAGAATCTCTTGCTACCTTCTTGATCTTTATTTTCTATGTTCTTACCAAAGTCTTTTGTTTAGCTAGTTTGAACAGTGTTTAGCTTTCTTACATGCGTCTCTGTATTCTCTAAGAGCACAAGCTGACTTATTTGCCAGGAACTTTTGATATGCTTTTTCTTTCACTGCCTCTTTAACTTCCTGTGTCCACCACGGAGTTCTGATTTTTCTATCCTTACAGACAACCTCACCACATGCATCTCTAGACGAATCAATCAGTGTTTTCTTCAGGGCTTGCCACTGAATCTCCAAGGTTTGGTTGCTGTTCTCAAACTCTTTCATTTTTTCTTCAATCATGTTTATGTATTTTAGTCTACAATTCACATCAGTCCGCGCGATTAGCCTAGTGGCTTTGCGCTTCGCAATCATATGCCTGGGGAAGTGTCCCAGGTTCGATTCCCGTCGAAGACGTGAGGAACTTTCTCAGCCATAGCCAAGTTAGCCGGTCTTGGGCGCAGGCAGTACGGTTTTTTCTGCCAATTATTATCTACTATCTGGCGGTTTTCAACCCACAAGCAGCAAACCGGCCCCGTGAACATACGCTACTACAGTCAAAAACATATCCCCCCCCCCAGCGTCAGGTCGGTTGGGAGTGGTACTAACAAGAAGTCGCATCTAAGTAACACGCGGACCCTGCATAGGAAGCGGGAATAACGCGTAGTGAAAGAAGTCTACAGTTCACATCTGAGAACTGCTCAACTTTTATCGTTTTAAAACTTTCTTACATGTTCTTCTATTCAATATGAAATTCAATTTTATCCTGCTCAAGATTATTAGCAGCTTTGCTCTTTTCTCCAAATTTTCCCAAAATATTTTTGTATGTCTGACAATCATTACCTACTGTGCTATTTAGATCCCCACCATTTGCTTTTTCATTGTGTCAGTTGCTTTCTCTAAAGCTTCAAATAATTCCTCCGCTTCTACCTTAGTAGAGCCTGTTGTGGGACCATAGGGACAAATAAGTGTCATTGTTCATTTCCCCATTCTGATTTTTGCCCAAATCACTCCACTTGATATTGCCTGCTCTTCAAGAAGATTAGCCTCGTATTTAGTGTTGAATACTATGGCTACTCCTTCTTTTCCTTGATTGTCATTGCCTGAATATAACATTTTGTATTTATTGCTCAGAAAGATCTCACCAGTTTTTGTCTTTTATGTTTCAGTCACCCCTATTATGTCGATCTGGTACTTATCCAATTCCTTACCTAGCTCCATTTCTTTGCCATTCAGGCTTCTTATGTTGATAGTACCGATCCTGAACTCTGGTGATGTTGAGTTGGAGTGGGCTTTAGGATTTGTTCCAGTAGCTGACTTTTCGCTGTTTGCCCTGGTTCCCTGGTAAAAACAATGGGGATCTTCTTGAACCGGGCGACGCCCCAGCCGGCATGATATTCTGTACCATCATTTTTTATTTTGGTTTAAGCCATAAGAATACAATTTGGTAGGCTAAATCCCAAATTGTCAGCCAATCCTCGTTCGTTCAGTATCCAGGTAGATACTGAACGAACGATACCTTACAGGGTGCACCACGAGAAGGTGAGGATTGGACATTAGGTCAGAAGCCCTGGTCGGTTCTCCGCAGTCTTTTAAAAGCTATGTGCAGGTCTCCTCTAAGTTATATAGCCCTTAAGCACCCCTTCTTTACTTCATTATAAAAAAAAAATAAAAACAATAAATCAAAAGAGTTATTAAATGTTTAAAACCCATCGGGATTTATGTGGTCACCCTGTACTATGTGGTAGCCGAAACTGTGATGTCTTCTAGTATAAAAGGAACATGACATCTTTGTATGAAACCTCAACCTGAAGAAAATCCGTTTTCTTCGCAACCGAGACAGGATTCGAACCCAAGTCATTCTGGTCAAGGGGCATACTTGTTATTTACCAATCCACTAAAACTCAGTGGATTCAGAATATTATAGGTAATATGCAAAATATTGTTTGCATATGACAGAGTAAAACATGGATGACAAAATAAATACCTGTTTATTAAGTATGTGTTCCTTTACTATTTCCTGCAAGTAAAAAAGTAAAATGTGCTTCCGATTGCATTATGGGATTCTGCAGAAAATCCGACTAGTTTTCCAACATGAGCAGATCTTACTAGCTGCGCCATAAATCTGCAAATTGTCAACTCTTTCATTTTAATACACGTGACCTTCTATAATCGGGTAATACTTGCAAACGAATCTCAGACAGATCCAAATATTTTGTGTATAAAGAAATTTAACCAACTTTATTGTAGAATATTATCATCATTTAGAAACGAAGACACGCGATTGTGTTCACGTGTTCTATGTCTGCATTGCATTAACTGTATTTCCTAAACTAGTTTCAGACGCAAATGTAAAGTAAACACTTAAGCTATTTACTGAGCTAGTTTAGTCTGAGAACTTCCATTCTTGAACCATTATCGTTAGGTCGATGTGTCATTTAGAAAATTTGCTCACTACTGCTATATTACTGTACTCGAAGATTAAAACACTCACCATTACGTTCTTAAGATTAAGCAACTGTAGTTGTACTTGTTCGTTATTATGCTTTATAGTTCCCCACTAAATAATATTAACATTAAGCAAAATAAATATAATGATACAGACATTGCAAGCTCAACTAAGATAAAGTAATTTGTTAGCTAATGAAATTAAAGCACAGTGGATATAAATCTACAAAATCTTCTTCAATGGCTATTTATATTTGAATTTCCCAAGTAGTTTTGAAATAATGCAGTAGAAAGAACTATTTTGTTGAATATAAAATAGTTAACGATACGAGGCCATGATTTATAAAAAAAAAGCCTTTTAGCATAGAAGGGAACAAAGGTGGAAGTGCTAAGAATGTGCAATGGATGCTACTCACAGATCTACTGAGTGGATATACATGATGTAAAAACATACACGGATTCTAAATATGCATTTTTTTTTCTGTCTTATAAAATCTTCAGTGGCGATTCATTTTTATGGTGGAGAAAATATTTTAGTAGCAAATGATAAATTCTTCAATCAGCATTTGAAACAAATTTTTAGAACTGCGTAATATAAATTTATAAAAGATTAGAAATAAAATAGAAGTTAGAAATAAATTAGAAATAAAACAATTATTATAAGCCACTTCATGCCTCCAGGAAGTAAGGTTGATCTCTAACAGAGTGACGAAAGCCGTCTAATAAATAATAAAGCATTTTACAAATGATCATGCCAAAATCACCTTGATAGTAGATAATAATCCTCCAAGTTAAAGCTTGACAAAATATCTTTTAAAACAGGAGAGGAAAGGATAATAATACGCAGTCCTTCAGACGTACACACGACTTATATTTTGCAATTTATACAATCAGCATAGATACATAGATGCTTCAACGATTTTGTAACATATTTATTCATTTATGAAATCCCAACGTTGAAATAAACTATGTTGATAAAAGTATTTGGACACCTTAGGTGTCATGCAAATTTCTGATCCTACTACATGTGAATATTTGGGGAGTGTCTGCGTAAATCTGGTAATAAAAGATGGGATGTGCTGCATATTTTGTACTGTACTCGATTTGAGCTGAACTAACAGATTTCCAACGTGAGATGGTAGTTGGGTGTCACATTTCTGTTTGTGACATTGTTCGTACCCGTCTCAGTATACCGAAATCCACCGTTGCTTATGTCACTCGTACATGGAAAGTTAACGGTATTACCACACCAGGAAAATGCCCTAGGAGGCCACCAACATACTAGTCATCAGTCGCGGACCTCGAACTTAACCTGGAAAATACTGCAGGGACATCTATCGGCACTAAAACTGCCCGCAGAGAGGTGCATGCCTTAAGTTACCACAGAAGAGCTGCTGGGAACAAGCTACACATCACCTCTTCAACGCCAAACGACGTTTGTACTGGTATCTTTCACACCGTTCCTGGATCGTAGATTGGAAAAGTTTTGTGGAGCGAGGAATCACTCTTCCAAATGTTTCACTATGATGCTCGTGTTTGGATTTGGAGATTACCCAGGAACGGTTTCGCCAACTGTCAATTTTAGTGGAGGTTCGGTAATGGTATGGGAGTGTTTCGGTTGAATGTGGCTTGGTCCATTGATAGACGTGTCCAAACCATGATGTTTAATGCGTATTTGGACATTCTGAAAAACTTCATGCTTGCGACGCTGTGGAAGTACTTCGGCAGTGACCGTTGTATGTTTAAGCACGACGATGTTTCACGCCTTACTGCAATGCGTGTTCGAGACATTCCACAAAACAACGCTGAAGTGTTGGACTGGCTGGCTCAGATCCTAGACCTCAACCCCATCAAACATCTTTGCTCTTTGCGACTAAACACCCCGAATTCGCTCGACTATAGCGGCTGTCATCAGCAGTGGGATAGCTTTGCGCCATGAATGGTAGAATATTCCTGTTGCAACGTATCAGAAATTGGTTGAAAACTTGTCCGAAGGGTTCGTTGCTATCATTCAGGGTAAAGGTGGTTCCACTAGGTACTAAAAATGTAATTAAAACATTATTTTTACTATAACTAAGTGTCCAAATGCTTTTGTCAACATATTGTAATTGTGTTGTGTTATATTGTTTAAAATTAAAATATATTTTTTTCCCTTCGTAATTTGTACTCTTTGCCATCAAATGATATATGCGCACACTTGGAATCGCTATTGAAGACATGAATACAGTTTTGTATTCCGCTTTAAATAATTTTCCATAACGTTCATGTGAAGGGCACTGTTTTCGCAATCGAAAACAAAACTATTACGAACAATACTAAGTGCTTTAAGCATAAATTTGGGTTGAGATAGATATACCTCTCTAAAAAGACGTTGCTATTGACAAGAAGGAACTTTGAATTATTTATCTACTGTTTAAGAAGAGAACTACTTTATCTGAAGAGAGAATGGCGTTCTATTCTAGCAGTGAATATGGAAATAAATGCCTTTTATTTCATCATCCGTTTATAGTACATTGTGCTGTATGATAAAGCAAATCTGTCTCTTGAAAACATTTATCTTCTCGGAGTTCTCTGCTCTCCATCAGTGTGGGTGTGAGAGCAAAAAGGACTAGACTTGTTCTTGGACTTTGGCACAAATACCTGATGACATGCGTTCGAACGTGCTCCTTTAAAATCCTCAAGGTAATATTTCACCTGTCATGTCTACCGCGACACAAAGACAGAGCTGTCCCCAAGTTCGGTGAACCTTACTATACTTCAGTCGGCCGTCTGGAATGGAGATGGCGTTCTATATCTTCATTCGCACTCTCCTCCCCCCACATATACACTTACAAGATAAGGAAAGGAGGGGAAATAGAGAGGGGGGGGTTCGGTTTCATGTTTCCTCGATATCTCTGATGGACCACAGTTTGATTCAAGCCGTCTCTTTCCAAGCAGACTGCTTACTCCGATTTTTTTTTTTTTTTTTTGTGCGATTCTAATAAGATGCCGTGGGAACTTCCTGCGGAGTTTGGAACTCGTTACTTCCTGATGGACTTTGACAGATATACTGAACGGCTCATTCATATGCTCTTGCATTTAAAGTGTGGGCAGAATACAGTTGTAAATGGATCGCCACCACCGTTTCTTTGAAATACTTCATCCTGTATAAGTTACCCGTGAAAAATCGTACAATGACTCAAGGAAATTATCATAGGAATAACAAAACGAGTTAATAACATATTATAAAAATATTTCAAGCACTATGATCAATATCGAAAAATATTGCAATCAGAGGCTTTGTTTTAAACAAAATATTATATTATCTAATTCATATCAGGTGTGGTGGGAATTACAGACGAATCAATTAAAGTTAAGAGTTCTTTTTTTCTAGTTAATTTGTGTGTTCTTCCATCTGTTTTGCGCGACGAAAACATTCATCTTTGTATGATATCGACTAATTTACCTACAGTCGAAAATAGTAGTACATTATTGTCAAATTATGCTGTATTGAAAGGAAAATATTAACATTTAAATGCCTTTAAATTCTGCTGGAGTAGGCTTATATACACTAAAGGTCAAGGACTACAATGGGTTGATCAACCGAAACACTGTTATGTGATTGGTGTATCGTTCCTGCGATTCTGCCTTCCATGTTCAGACTGTTGAAAAATTTTCTGTCAGTTAAAAAGAAAATCCATCTCCATTTTTAAACAGATGTCATCCATTTTTAAACAGATGTCATGCATTTTTTTCGGAGAATCTTTTCTGTATGCTAAGATAAAACATAAGTAATCATGTTCTGTTTTAAAAAAATATTTATGCTTTGGTTTCTCTAAATTCCTGGGCATCTATAATATCGATAATTTAAAAACAACAAAAAAAAAAAACATACCTCGGATTAAATCGTTTCTTTTTACATATTTTCAAAGTGGCATCCATCATTTATGACTCACTTCACATTTATGTCTCAAATTCTTTTTCTTTTGTCGTTGTCGGCATAGGCGTGTGATGAGGTATGAGAAGGAACCAGACGATACTTATATCACGCATGCGCAGTGGGAGCATCTGTTGAATTTTATCGCGTTTTGCTTGATTCTTCCTGTAAGTAACATGTCGAAAATGTAAAATTATTGACGCTGGTACATCCACCGGTAAGAAAGTGTGTGAAGATGTTTCACTTGAACTGACGCTGTATGTGTTGAAGCGATATGACTTGCAGCTTAAAAAAAAAAAAAAAAAAGTGAGCTAACGCCAGCCAGAGTGCCGGATTTTTTGTCCTTTCTGCAAAGAAGACTATTGTGGAAGATGCAGAGATCTATATTTATATTCGCTCTTATTTTCATGCTGTTTATTCGTTATAAATTATTATTAGGAAAACTAACATATTTCCATCGGAATAAAATGGGGTTTGCAAATATCACAAATTGATATTCTGTCACGCGGAGGCCATCACTGGGTAACTTTATATATAAAAGAATGCTAAATACTGTGATTATTTTATTTCATGCAGAACGGTTGTCTGTATCGATATTTGTTACTGGTTCATATTCAAGAATCACAATCATTAATTTAGCTGTTCCTTAGTGGACGAGCTCAATGCGGTTTTGCTGATATTACTGCTGTGACTAATCTAGGAAGATAAACGATAAATAGCTATACTTAGTTTTATTTTTTTTAATTGGTAAATGACCGCTATCTTTTTCATAATAGTTGCTGGGCGCATTCTGTTCACGCATGCGAAAATCAACGCTCACATCACCGAAAGATTATCTGGAGAGTTTATGTTTATGGCTTTCAGCTCGTCTTAGAAATAGGCTGTTAGCATTTTCAGCTAGAACAATCGTTCCGAAGGCATAATTCAGAATAAAGCCACTAAATTGCCGGAAAGCATCTTATATTTCATCCAGGTGATTCTCAGTAACAGTGATGAGCAAACGATCATATTCATTTGATTGGTTCATACGTGTTTCCTTGGATACAATATAAGAGCTGTCTAAAAATAAAATGGCAATTTTCCAAATTGCACTTAAAACTATCGTCGAGCAGCGAGAAAGAGATTTTGTTAACAGCAGTTATTATATAAAAGTTCATGACATAATCTCGCTCTGGACATTTACTTCATTCTTTGCACTTTATGCTACCCTCATTTCTTTCTAAACTATGTTTTTTTTATTTGTTTCTACCAGAGAATAGCAAAAAGTATCATAAAAATTTATAAGACTCTACCGTTACTCGTGAGTAAAACTGTATACAGCTGATAGAAGAAGATGCCTTTTATTACTACCGATCCGACAGATGAGCTTGAAGAAAAGTACAGTGTCATTCTCTAGTGTTCTTTACTTAGATCTGTCTTTTTATTTCGTTAACTTCTTTCCTAAAGAGACAAGCTTAGAGACCATAAAGAAATCTGGAAAATTTCATCAACCAAAGAAGTGTTCACACTTCGCTTCAAAAGAAGAATTTAATTTTCAGTGAAACATAAGACAGGAAGATAGAAAGCTTTTAGGGAAGACATATGCGAATGGTGCCAATATACAGTGAATGCATCATTTTAAAATACTTTTGCAGCCCCCGATATTAATGCGTTCTCTTATTGTCACATAAAAATCAAAATGCTACTTCTGAAACTGTTTTTTTTTTCCTTCTGTGATAGGAGCTTTAAAATGTTATTTAATTGAAATGTAGTTGAAATGCAAAATATAGTAAGGTATATATTTATTAAAGTATATAGTTAAAATATAATAAAATACAATTAAAAGAAGTTATTGGACAGAAAAAATAAATCTGAAAGCTTAGAATATGGAAAAGCATGGGATGGTGAGATAAACGGAGAGATGAACTCTAAGATTTGGATGGTACTTATTTGCCACCTGGTAAAAATGTCTGTTTACTAATTGAACTTTATACAAAATTCTACACATGCAGATAAAAAGCTATAGTATGAACTTTATATCATCTCAGCTCGCGGCACATATGTGGCTCGTGTTGTAACTTCCTTTTTCTCTTACGTTGTTTAAATTTTTTCAATATAAATTAGAACATTATATTAGAACGTTAAAATTTTAAGGCAACATATTGCAATTCATTTGTGTTTTTGATTTTAAAATATTTATTTTTCCTTTCGTTCCCCTTATATATCCTTTCTTGGTCGTTTTCCAGTGTTTCTATCTGATGAATGTTTCACTTGAAGCATCTAACTCTCACCTGTCCAGCTGGGGAGGCCCAAACAATAGCTTTTCTATCGCTGACATAGCTCTTGAGATCACTGTGTGCCCAAGACTCCTTAACACGTTAAGATGGAAATACTTTTAAGGAGAAATAAATATTTTTTTAAATAAAAAAATACACACTGATTTGGGATTATTCAGGATGGAAAGATATCGTCACCAAAAGAGCTGGATAAATATAGATCAAAAACAAAGACCCGTGAAGGTCATTTGAAAACAATGATTAGTAAGAATGAATATGTGTGAGTTACTGATGAAGCTTTTTGACACGTGACGTTTTCATAACAGTTCTCCAGGATAACCGGTTATTTTTCCTATGAAAAAGTTGATTTAAATCAGTCTCTGGGAAAATATATTTAAAACCCAGCCAAAACAGTTAAATATTTATAAATATACTGAGGAGGAAGATTAAGATCATCCTTACAGATTTTAAAAGCGATTTGCTCCTTTCCGGTTCGTTTCCAGGTTTTGTATGATTTTTTCGGTACATTTGCTGTTCTTTATGAAACAGGAATCACAACAGTTTGTAAACTACGACTATTCGCTTACTGATTTGAGGGATAACATCTGCAGTAAATAATCTTCGTTACGGAAGCGAAGCGCTTATGAAGGTTTATTCTAAGATTACAAACCCAGGTCTTTCTAACCAAATCACAAATGTCCGCATCTTTGCGACCGATCTAAGAAATGGCTATAAACATTCCGAAGCATAGAATATAGTCAAAAATAAAACATAGCTGATTACTATAATTTCTTTACACGCTAAAAGATTTGAGGTCGCCAAGAAACAAGACGATAGTAAACTAAGCATAGAAATCAAACTGGAATTTGTTAGATAGAAAATGAAAACGAATAAATCAATATGAGCAAATATAACTACGTTACTCCTTCTGTTACGCTGTTATTACACGAATAGTAAAAAGAAAACAAATACCCCCCCCCCTTTCGCATCATCATCCGGAGAATGAATTCGGACTATCTAATCAGTCGTTTGCGAGATTATTGGAGGATTTCTGACCTAAGGAATTACAGAGAAGTAAATGATATCGACTACTCCGAACTTGGTGCCTACAGAGAGCTTCATGATGTAGCATTAATCAGATATCAATACGGATGAGGAGCCCACAGAGAACTCAATCCGTCTACTTCTGGAGAGAAAGAAAGGGAGAATAAATATATATATTCTGGTAGCGGGACAAATGGAAATTTTACTGCGGAAATCATATTTTTTTAGCCGAATCAACACTAGAGCGGATTCCATTTAATGAGAATTTGTTACTCAATATTATGTGCTTGCAATATGTTTAAGTATTAGAGTGTTTCTCTATATCACTGATGTCCAACTTTCTTCAGTACAGGGCTGTTCAAGATCAAGTGTTATCCGTGATAAAAATTGGAACATTCGGGAATCTACAGAAGAGTAGCATTTAAATTCATAGAATTTAAAAACATAGATTATTAAATTAAATAATTAATAAAGAAGCATTCGTTTAAACAATGTTCAAATTTTGGTTATAGATACCCTCATTATCATCATGCTATAAACTTTTTGCAATATATTAGACGTTCCAGTCTGATATCTAATTATAAATTTTAACGTTGTTCAATTTTCATTAAGAAAAAGGGTTGGTGGTAAAATATATGACAAAAAATGAACATTTTTCCAATGGTGTTTACAGGGTATATCTCATACAACCACTGGCCTTTTAATATACATTCTGAGGAAAAAGAAACACGATCGCATGCCCCCCCCCCCCCCCTCCAATGAATAAAAAAAACTACAGATATGACGTAAAGGTAAATAATATTACTCTACAAGTGAATAATGTATTAAAATATTGCAATAAAAGAAAACATTGATTCTGCGATGAAAAATATTTCTTTTCAAAATATAATTTTAATCACAGAGAAAATGACATTATCTATATTAAATATAAATTTGCAGTCTTCATTAGAAACTGATCTGATTGCAGAGTAAATAAAAGAAAAAAAATGCAGTTACCAAAAAAAAAAAAAAAAAAGAAAGATGTTATCTTGAAAACAGGAAGACGATGTGATTCCCTTAAAAGATATTTACCGTTACAATCAACATAAACGCGTTCTGTTCTCCAGATAATTATGCAAAAGACAAAAATCGTGTTCCCTTTTATCTCGCTTGTCAGAATAAACCAAAGTGACTTAAAGAATAATTAGTTATATAGAAGAAGATAAACAGGGACAGAGCCTTCTTAGTCACATGGAAAAGGAAATTACTCATTAGCTGGTAATGAGCAAGAAAGTGAATGGCATCGAAGTGGATCATGTTGTCTTGTATTTAAAGTCTTGGACTCTAGTAATTATCAGAGACTACCGATGCCATCAAAAAGTCACTTCTTTCGCATAATTACCCCTGATGTCTTTTTAAACTACGGTTTTCGGTGACACCTCATTACCAACGACACTCCTGTGCGCCTGACATCTGCATTATTATCTTAAATGATTATTCCCTTGTAATTTTTTTTCTTCAGGAGATTCGAGAAATTTTTCGGATTTGTTCCACTGCACTCGCGGAATAATTATTCATTGCCATAATTAACCGAGTGGCTTCAGTACGATTATTCGGTGACTTTATGAATTCCACTAGAAGTAATCAAATGATATAAAAGGTGGGCGAGATAGCAAAAGAAAGGCGACCCACAGAACAAAGTAAATGCTTAGGGAATGCATTCTTTCTATTCAGTTTGATAGCAGTACGTGATATTTTATATAATCATTATTTTATGTTAGCAAAGTAACCAAATGTCAAGCGGAATTTAAATGTTTCAACTATGTAACTGAAATAATCAAAAACTGTTTCAGAAGTGCGTTAGGATTTCTCTACATGGAAAGGTAACTCTTAGAGGTATTTAAAGAGTGTTTCATATGAAAATGGACTCTTATCAAAGATGTGCTGATTTTATTACCGTTTTAGTCCTAATATCCAAATAAATAGACTTTAGGCTTTCGCTTAAATAGTTGCTTTTAACGAAACAAGAACTGAAATGTAAATTAATGATATTCTTAAGGGCGCTTGTTTATCGTATAAGATGCGCATGCGTTGTATCCTAATGTTTTCTTGTAACATAATGCAAGACATACAGAGGAAAGACCATCACAGGTTCGATTCTAGGCTTCGATATTAAAGGAACTCTTTCTAAGACTACTTTCAATCAGGGTTCACGAGTTAGTCGATCTCAGAAACGGACAAGTAAGTTTTTTACCTCCTGGGAAATCGGGTCTTAAATCTAACATCCCATAAAAATTGACCATAGATCTCATTCGATTGCAGACAAATGCAGTTACTGTAAAACATGAGCAGTTGCTCATCCGTTTTCATATATTGATCAGCTTCAAATTTCAAATCAATTTACTTTCTTCCTTCAGCTTCATACTAGCCAGCTCTCAAGAAACATTTAAGATGTCTTAGTTTTCCCAAACTATCTGATCAGAGATTGCATTTTTGTGCTATGGTTTAAATCTTTCGTTATTAATATAACCATATTTGGGATGTTTCAACGAACATTCGTACTTCCTTAAACGGTAGCTAAATGTAGTATTATCAATATATAATTTTTGAGAATCATGAAATATTGCGTGAGAGAGAGAGAGTGAGTGTAAACAAAAACTTAGATATTTAAAGTAAAAACATTTACGCTTCTTGAATTTAGTCGGATATGTACAGAATTAGACTAAGTTCATTGCAGCTGTATTTTTTTATTATTACAGAATTATCCCGTATTTTGTCTTGTATAAGTAATGTAATCTGGTGGTGCTATGAGGCAATTTTCTGTACTGCTGTAGAGAATTACTTTGCGGAAGAACAAATGAGAATCCAATATATAGGCTAAATTCTTCTATTTTCTAGCATCATCATGTGATACCTAATCGCAAAGAATCGTGTTAAACGTAACCATGCTCCAAAAATGTCATTTATTTTATCAGGAGTTACCGCTGTAAAATCCTTTAAATCCTACTGATGTGGCAGTAATCCTTTCCTCTTCGACTTTAACTGAGGAAGTTTTTTCCTTAAGATTTATATCCTTAATGGGAAGATTCAAACGTATAATCCTTTCGAGAGCCTGGGAGCCTACTAAAAGTGGCGTGTAATATAGAGATCGTCTCATACTTCGGTAGTAGAAAACCGACTTGGGTATAGCGCCAGACAGCATCTGCGTGATGACCGATGCAAAAGAGAGATGGTGCAAATCTCTGACCTTCTCGATCTTATTTGAATTTAAAAATTGATGACATCAAGGCTAATAGTCATCATCTTAAATTCAAAAGATGTCTTCGTATTTCTTGATGATTCTTTCCGTTTAGAGTGTTATTATGAGACGATGGTTTAATGCAAATTATGTTGCCGAAGTAGGAGGAATGTCGTTAGAGAAGTCGCTGTGATAATAAAGAAGTGAAAAAAGCAAATGCGGTAACTGAAAAAACGCGTTTATTTTTAGGGAATAATGCAATTTGTTGCAAATGTTTTGAAAGAGAATTCAACCTTGCATTAAAAGACAAAAAATATTTCAGAAGAAACAAAATAAGAAAGTTTAATATTTCTGGTTAGAGAAACAAAGAAGGATAAAAATTGTGAGATTTTATTTTTATCTTTCCCTGTTATCATGTCAGGCTCACTATAATGGCTGAGCCAAAGTGACGTATTTTCATATAAACTTATCTCGACGTCGTACCTTTGAAGAACATCTCCAAAACTTCATGGATTTCCCAATATCTAGAAATGCTGAATTTTCTTGTATAAAATGTTGAGTTCGGTCGAATCGCCAATCACCTCTAATCGTGAGTTTCAAATATTTAGGCTTATGATGGAATGTTACAGCCAAGTTTTAAGCCATCGGTAAGTATCTTCAATGGACGTCTTTGGTAGTTGTCTAAGTGAGTTAATGAACTTGTGTGGGCAATCTTTTTATTGCCCACACAAGTTCATTAACTATTGGATTCTTCTGACATATTCCATCCGTTTATATTTATTCATTTCCTCTTACTGGTTCGTGGTTTAATTCTTTCATCATTTCTTAATCTATGATAAAATAGGGAACTTTTTGCTGTTTTTTTTTCCATAAACATTTCAGTGCTAATAATATCCACTTATCATTTTGTTTAATTGTTCTAAATTTAATTTCCATAAAGTAGTGTTGGTACAGCCAATGTATTATAAGCTTAATATAGTCTGTACTACTTTAAGCTTAAACAAAGAATTTATCAGGCCTGCTATTATTTTAAGGACTTTTTGTAAATTTACATTTATGCTCTTTTCATTTTCATATGAAATCATGCATCCTAAAAAGTAAAGAATTTATTTATTTCAAAATTATGTTGATTATATCTAGTTTACCTTTAGTTGTATCTTGACATTTAAAAGCCATTTTAATTTTTCTGCTGTGATTATCATTCCAAAAGCTTCAGCTATTTTCTTTAGGTTTTTAAAAGTCTTCGAAAATTCTTTTTGGGAATCAGTAATTATCCTCTGGTTGCCTGCCTAAAGGAGTGTTTAAATTCACATTAAAGGAGAGTTCAATAAGATGAAAGTGCTTTCTGTTCTAGTTCATTATTTAATCTCCAACAAGTAAAATGCTTTTGAATTGAAGGATAGTCCTTTAGATATTTTCGTGTACGATCCTTCAATTCAATTTTAAATGTACTAAGAGAAAGTATTTAATTTAAATCTAAATAATTCTGTTTCATTAAGCATGTTTTGAATCGGTGCATCGTACAGACGTTAATTTTATTTCCAACGCACGTTATCAAAAATTTATCTGAGACGACTTAAAATCTTTGTTAACAGCAAATGATTTACTGATAATGAAAGTGCTACAACTTTTCTAAAGTTGAAACATATACGTATCCATTTGGAGTAATTAAAGCAATTGGAGTCGAAGCTTGTAATGGAAAACTATTAAAGCAGTGATCATAGACCATAATGCACTATGCATTGATTACATTTTGCGATAAAAAAAGAGGATACTCAATTGTTGGACATATCCTGTGATTTGGTGCAGTTAAAGTTTCTCTCTTCTCCAAAGTTCACGGCACTTCTTATTTCCAGTCATGGTTCAAGAAAGGCACTTTACGGAAGGCATAAACCACGACAACATAGAATGAACACTTGGCGAAACCATAATGATCTGCGAAGAGAGAATCCGTTTTAATTGGCGACCAGATCGTTAGTAATTAGAGAAAGCTAACTGTGGGAAAATACGTCAAGACGGTACGATGGGACTCCGGTTAGTGACAGGATTAATGATTACACAGCGCCATTGCTCCCGTGTACCTGTCAGAGTAGGAGCGTTAAATGACGGCACCGAGGAGATTAACACGGACAGAGACCCGAATAAAACAGTGTGGAAAGCAATAAAATTAACGTTTCAAATATTGTATCCTTCCTTCGAAGATTACAACCGGTATTGGAACCACAAAAAATAGAACGTCGACAATCGAGTCTCAAGCAGTCCACCTAAAACGTGGGGAGGATCTTCGAGAATTAAAAGGGCAAAGTTTCGTTGAAAACTTTTGGTAGTGATGAAAGAATGAGCGTCATCACTCTATTTTACAATCTTCTAAAGTGACGCGTGTCTTTGGAAGGTTGTGGAAAGAGCAGCTTTTCGGTGTTGTGTTGCGCCATCATTGTGAAGGAACGTAATACAGGAAGGAACTCTCTCGTAGGCAGTTATCGCAAGTTGTGTCGTAAGGAGGAAGTTATGCCGCACAAATCGGGATTCTATGGGAAACTGTATGCTGGTTAACGACCCTTTTTCCACTGCATTATTTAGGCTTAAAATAAAAGAAAAACAAAATAAATTATCCAGTTTATAAATGCAGTTAGACGACTGTTTTTATGTGCCGATTGTAAAATAGAGTTTATTAATAAGAAACGAAAGAAACGAAAGTAAAATATTTTAACGAAAAGACATATACCAAAATACTTAAAGAAATTTATAAAAGTATCCGTTCCTGTAGGGATAATGTACTTCGATAGTATTTATTCGATTTAGTTACAAAGCGACTTAATGGATACGCTACGGAATAAAGCCTGAAATTTAAAAATAGTAAACACAAAATTTGGTATTTGATCTGTGGATCTCTATATATAGGCGCAGGATGAAACATGTTGGTGATATTACTAGTGTCAGCGACTGACAAAAAGGCAAATGTTTAACTGAAAAGAATATGAAAAATTAAGTAAAAGGATAAATAAAGTCACAGTCATCGGAGACAAAACAGTAAAATCGGAGCATAATTTTTTTTAAATAAATCATCAAATAAAGGTTATTAAATATAAAAACATCATAAGAAATAACTGGTTTTAGTGGAGACTTCTTTGAAATTCACGACCCTTTCCACGATTATTTCTTTTGCTTTTCTGACAATCCCATATATGAATCCAAGAAGTGCTGCAGAGGCCAAGTATGAAACATTTCAAACCCTCTCAAATAGGCAGTATGAAATCTGCAAACTGGACGATGAAAAGTGTATATTACCAAAAAGACTCGGACATCCATGTCACAGTGAGATTCGAACCCACAAATTGGATTATACACGATAGTCACTATGCCAAATAAGTTGGTATATCGCGCCTTATTTCGTCCCTGAACTCCCCCTTCTGCATTTTTATCACATATTTTGCCATTTTTCTTAAATCGTCAGAAACCAAATAGTTAATAATTATTCCAACTTCCAGTAGACCACTTACAGAACTTGCCGCGTATGGACTAAATTTCATTTAATGTCAGTTCAAATGCTGGGCTCGTTTCTCTTCAATATTGCTTAAATATAATTGCTTGTTTATGTTATATAACATTAGCAGTTTTAAGTGAACAGCAATCTGAATATTGAAATTAGCAACGGGTTTGTTGAAAAAAGTTCGGATCCGAATGCCACCATGGATGATTGTAAGTCCTTAGAAGCCAGATGATTATCTGTTTCTCAGGTTCGCTAACTTAGTTACCGGCGTCGTGAAATCGCTTGACAGATACTTTTTTTTTTCCCTAGATTCTGGCTTATTTAATTCACTTCGCCCACTTAGGTAACGTATTGTGGGTCAATCATTTCGTCGGAATTGTCAAAAAATAATGAAAACAAAATGAAGAATGCAACATTTCCGACTTATCTTAGGACAAAGTCTTACTCTCGAAAGTTAAATGGAAGTAACGATTATAATAAAAAAATAAAATAAAAATAAGTTATTGAACTGTTATCCATAAAATTTTCATGCCACAATATAACAGCCGCTTTTCGGAGAATTGTTTAAAAATATTGTTCTGGAAAAGTGACCTACCACTCTGTTATATGATGATTTGGGAAGGTCAAACTAAACCGTACAATTTTGATATTTAATTACAGTGATTAAAATAGCAGTCTAGTTAATTATCCTTGGTTGCAATGTAGCATCTCGATCTTATATACTGTCTCTACTATTCATCCCTTATATATTTATATTATACGTTCCTTATAATAATTTTGTGTTTCTACTTCGTGTTAGTGTTTTCCAGGATATATCTGAACAAGCGGATTGAAAATATGGTTGCCGATGATATAGTTGAATGTTTCATAGCAATCCCATTTAACGAAGATCTCATTTAGCTGTGTTGCATCCACTACTGAAATTTTGTTGGATGAACTATGAGTTAGGTAATTCGGCAACCTGTTCTACAGATTAATTACGTCACTTCAGGCCTTCGAGAAACAAGTCGAGCAATGAATTTTTTAATACACGAATCATGAATTAATGTAATCTACGATTACAAAATTCATGTTTCGTAAGAGTCACTTTAATTCTACAAAATCATGGCGATCCATTATTTTCTAAATTAACTAAATTGTGTTCAACTTATTAGAAATAAGCCATGTAAATTAACTTCAAAATGTTAATTTTGTTAACAGTTACAAAACGTGTTGAAAGTACTATTACGTATACAGAACTCATGGCAATTACACAATATTGGAAAAACTATCGTAGTAACACAAGTGGAATATTCGGAAACTCAGAAATTACTTGTTTATATCCCATTAACCTTCAACTTGTTTTTTATATTTTCTCCTTTCATAAGGTACTGTATTTCAAAACCGAAGAACACATTAAAAGCATTTATAGTTTAATGGATCTGGGCATAAGTGTATGAGATGAGTTCGCTTGGCTGTAATAACGGTTGTCAAGACTATGCGGTCAATGTATTATTAACTACGTGTATACTCTGACAAATCTACCTCTTTTTGCAGATGAATAAACGTGAACCTCCACCACACGATTCAAGCTAAGTCACTTTCACTTGAAAAGGACTCACGTAAGAAGGTTCGTCGTGGAATGGACAGGATTAGAATCCATATCTTTCTAACTGAAGGGAAAATGTCGTTATGGAGGCGCACTTTATTGGAAGTGGTTATGCTACTAAGTTTACGGGGGGGGGGAACCTTTTCACTTCCGTATTAAAGTGGGAGATGTTCTAAGGAAGAAGAGACTAAGTCGATTTTAATCAGTTCTCTTAGCGTTAAAATCAGCATTACTGGAATGAAACTAATTATGGAATTAAAAATTAACAGATTGTTAAGAACAGAGTTCTACTGTTGCGCAGCATTTAATAAATCTTCTGAAATGAGATCAGGTTGAATCCAGTGGGAGTAATAAAATCATATATTAATATTGTTTTAAAGAAATAACAGCATAATAATTCTGGGTTCGAAATTAACTGCTGACCAACTTTCCATAATTACGTTTACTGAAATTTGGTTTATGGGACAATTATTCTCATTTCCAACCCCCCCCCCCAAAAAAAAATTACACGGTAAAGTTACTTGCCTTTCTGCACCACAAATGCGCACTATTTCTTCAAAAAAAATACTCGTTAATGTAGAATTGTCACAGATGCTGGCCAGTGAGCGGATACCTATCCACTCAGCAGGATAAGAACTTCGAAGCCTGCCGTAGGCATGGATGATTGTGATTTTCTTAGATGGAAGATTATTTCATTGCCCCGAGTAAACCGCCTCTCCATTCACTGGAGGTTGTGGAAAGGACTTTCGAGAGAAGGAATTTTGTAAAAAAAAAAAAAAAAAGACGAAATCAAACAAATATAAGTTCCACTAAGGTGTTGTGTACATAAATGTTTCCTGGCTGAGAATCATAAAAAATAAGCCGTTCCGAAATTTTCAGTGTTACATTTCATTTATAAAATAAACAGTACTGAATACAAAAGCAATTAATCAAAAATATCTTATACTATCTTTAAAAGGATGGAGCCTTCGTAGCTCAGTCAGTATAGACGAAGATCTTCGGTCGGAAAGACCTGGATTCGGTTCCCGTCAGTGACGGGAGGAAACCTTGGTCTCTATCGACGAAACGTGAGTTAGCCGGTCTCATACGGAGGTAGGTTGTTTCGCCCGGAAACTCGGGTTTTGCTTTCCCACAGAACAGGCAAACCGGCCCCGTGAACACACATGGATTACAGATGTCCCAGCCATATACCGGTCCCGAGCCCAGATAAAATTGGGAGGTTCGGGAAAGCAATGGTGAACTAATCCGTAAAAAAATATCACCAGAAACACTTTGTGGCCAATGCCTACAAAGTCACTTACGGTCGGAAACGACCGAAGGGGAAAACCACCGCCATCATTAAAAGTATGCACTGATAAAAATATAATAGTGGCCGCAGACATTTCATATGATGCGATCGTTTATACACTTCAAAATACAGACTGCTTGAATCCCTTGAAATATTAATATTCACATTCCCTCACTTCAAATATTTTTAGATATAAAACTGTCTACTTCGATGATAAGATCTGAGAATTATTTTCTCCTGTATCAGTGCAAAAACATAAATTATATATATTCGTAGCGCTTTTCTACATATTAGAAACATGCAGGTGAATATAGTTATGTGGCTCTTCATTTCGAAGTTTTTTCAATGACAGTCGAAAGAGATTCATTGGCCAGATAATTTGCTTTTCTAACTTAAAATTTTAAACATTGCTTTTTTTTTTTAAATTTTATTAATTATCCAATCTAGACCAGTATTATTTCTTATATAATGTGAATCTTAATTCGCTTCTGAATTACTATTAAATCAAGCTAATATTCAGCTTAAATTTCAAATCTAGGTCTGCTCCATTTCCTACCGATTGGGAATGTTTCATGGACACATTTGTGCCAACAGTCCTCCGTTACGTTCCATTCTTTTAAAATTTATCATCACTTACTACGAGTGAAAAACAAAACTAAACGATCTTAATACTTTGGATATCTCCATCTTGTCTCTTTCCCCTCACTCGATATTTTTATGTTGTGTGCGTATGTTTTCTAGAGAGAGAGTTTCTTGCAATTTCATTAAGTGTGTCTGTCTTTTTCCTTACCAATTATAGACCGCCTTAGTCAATCTAGCGTCCCTCATTAGTAACTAATGCTTTCCTTCGTTGGTGGAACAATTTCCGTACTTTCCCATTCGTCGTTACAGAATGCGATCTACAGCGCAGCTAGAAATGAATTGAAGCGAACCAACACCTGCTCCTCGCACCGAGCGTCACTCGCTCTTACCTTTCTTGCTCTTTAAGCCTGGAGCTCAATCGATGACGAGACGACACTGTATATTATTCAGCAGTGACAGAAGAGAGATGGTCAACGAAACCCCCCCTTGTCTAATTCAGCATCCACTAGCACACACAGAAAGTTTTCTCAAAACTTCTTTGGATAGTCTTGAAATACTGTAAGATCAAGACTTTTTGAATAAGTAACGTATACTCACATTTACCAACAGGGAAAGGTGTATTAGACGTGCTAGAAATACCCATATTAGGACAACGTGTTTCATATTTGAGTGATTCAGAAGTTTAAAACTTTATAGGATGTAGAAAAAAATGGTTTGAAAAAAGAATTTTCTGAATTCGTGAGAAATATTCATTGTATTTCTTTAAAGTATATAAAATACGCGAATTTCTAACACTAACTATATTATTTGAAGTGAAAAGAGATACCGTACTCCCTTTTTAATTTCTCGTTCCATTTTCCTTTCGTAGACTTGTCACGGCCAAGTAACTTGACATCAAATCTGATTATTGCTTTATGTTAAGCGATTAATCCAATCTACATTGCCTGCTACTTTAAAGTGGTTTGTTTTGGCCTGTTGGCCTGCTTAACTTTAATTACATTTCATTAACATAATGAAAGCAAAGTAACGATTTAAAGTGCTTCTCCTTAACCTGCTGGTGAGGTAATAGTGCTACTATAGCAGGGAATTCTTACAGAAGGTGGTTTCCTGTTGCCTTTTTTTATCCAATACTATTCTATATCTGTAGATGCAGTCCTGATAAAAGTTCGCGCACCAGATGGGATTTGAACCTAAGTTTCTGCAGAAAAAGGGCTCCGTCGAACCAACTTAGCTAGGGAGGCTTTGGTTTGATATATACGCAGTGTTTTTTTTTTTTTTTTTTTTTTTTTTTTTTTTTTTTTTTTTAAATTTCGTAATGAAACCACAATCAGCTGAAAATACCACTACTTTCAAACTAATCAATTTACGATTCAGTCAGTGGAAGGTGCACACTGGTGTAATGCTGCATTTCAATGCACATTCATTTATTGCCTTTATCAGTCTAAGAATCCTTCGAAATATCCAAAACGCATTTCTGTAATGGCAGCCTGTTTTTTACTAAATAAAGATTTTATATTCAGCTTGCAAGTGTATTCAGTTTTCATAAGTACTTATATAAAAAAAACGCATAATTAGCATAAATAAATCTATTTTACTTGTTACATAGGTAGCCAGTTTCTCTCATATGCCTTTTCAGCACGTTATCCCTATAGTGCTATTCATCTGAATTATTCAAAATCATTTTATTTAACGCCAGTCAGAATTCATAGACAATCCATTTCTAAGTCTAGTTTCTCTTTCTTCATCTCCGCTCTTTGGAACTACCTTTTTAATTTATCTTAAGGATTATAACATGCGGTCAAGAAGAATGGTAATAAGCTCCACTGACTTTTCCATCCCGATCCCGCCCAGATACATTTCAGATTCTGCAGCCATTCGCTTGTGGAATTTATAAAATACATTAAAAAAAATAGACATTCAGTCTGCTGTTTATATACCATGCTGATTAGCAATCTTCAGTGTAATAGAATAAGTACATGCTCTAATGACATCAAAATGAGAGTACATTTATAGCGTTTTTCCTCCAGTGAAACTCCCGTACTCTCATAAAAAGAGCAAAAAAGCCTTACAACCACGGTTTGCGGCTCGTTAAGCAATCAAACTAAGTTACAAAAAAATCTTTATAGAAAGTTCAGATAATGCAAAGATCAAATTCAAGATACATCCTTTGCAACAATATTGTTGGCAAAGACAACAATATTGTTGGCAAAGTTGATAACGTATAAATAATTGACACATGTACTAAGACACAAATGTATTATAATTTCGTATTTAATTTTAGCTTGTACAAATAAATCTGCTGATTATTGTATTCTGTTCTTCCAATTGTATTTAATAGATTAAAATTTAATCCTTTGCATGATATTTTACTAAACTTGTACGCATCTCAATTTTGTAGTTGTAAAACATGTCTCAAAAAGCATGATCTGCCTTGGTTCACTTTTCACAAATATTTTTGTGACGTAGTACTTAATTGTGAGATGAATTCTGTAAAGCAGTCGACGAATAATTGATCTTGGTCTGTTGTAGGATGCGATAAGGAACGTGTATATGGCAATTTACTTTCGTCTCACTACCTCCGATTGTACAGAAGGTCGAATTTATTGCTAATGATTCTTGAAATAAAACTGGGTCACGTTACTAAGCATCTAAGACTGGGAGGTCGATGTATTATGTTTCTTTATTGCGTGTATTCTTCGGCTGTTTGTTTTGCGAAGAAAGAATGACCCAAAATTCCAGTGGAGAAAATATGTGATTCTCGTAAGCTTGTAATAATAGTTACTCTTTACAGAACTTAGCTTAAATGTATGGTGGGTGCTTTAGTACATGTACAATATTATCTTATTAAAGTTTCGTATAGATTAAGTGTATTTTTATTCAGTCCTTAATTCATGAACTTCTTGTATAAGAAGATATGTAGTTCACATTTCTGATTTAAAATAAAATGCGATCATCTAAAAAGAAAAACAAAAAAAGTTTGATTTTAAAATCCAGTTTTACTCAGAGTACCATAGGGTGAAACTTCAGAAAAATCCACTCATCGTCAATGAATTTCTTTATATCAGTTCAGGCATTGCATCAGTTGCATATTTTTAACAACAGAATAAAAATCTCTCTCCGATCTAAATCGCTAACAGATAACACTGTTGTTATTTTTGCTTCGGCTTCGATGACATGAAAAGGATGAAGAGCTTTCTATAGGTCAATGAAAGTACTAATTAGGCTAGACTGTAAAACCGAGAAAATTACGAAGAAATCTTACAATGTAGTCTGTATATTGCACTTTGAAATGAATCTGCGATACATGACACGGAGCTCTAACATCATGCAAGTCGAACTCCTCCGGTCACGTATTTCAAACCAAACACGTGATCTAAGCGGCGGTAACATACTCGTATATACGTGAGCTTAAAAGTTCAAAGGCTGGCTAAGATACAAAGATTGGCTTTAACATATATAAAGATCCTCGATGTTCTATCCTAAGTATTCTTTTTCAAACTCAGTATACCAATCAGCGTTACTAAGTTTTGTCTGTTACTAAATATTGCCAAACAGACTGGTAGTCTGTTTGGCAATATTTTTGTTCCTGAATGTGCCCCTCTCTCTCTCTCTAAATATTTCTCTCGATTAATCAACACGTTTAGTGTATGGTACGTTTCTGATTATTTGGGAAGACATCTTCTCGCCAACCAAGGTCATTTAATTAATGCTCATTTTAGCCTACTGAAGTACACTCTTTTACTCACAAGGAAACTCTTGCGCCCATTGTGTTTATTTGGACTTTCTTTGGTGACTGCAGACGTATCGTGCTGTCAACTGTTTTCAACATTTCTGATATTTTTGAAGCATATTTACCGATTTTATAAAATGACTGTTTGCTTTTTCATATCCCTACTTTACGAATATTCCAGATTAAAATTAACGCTACATTAACTCGCTTACAGGAAAACAAGCTATAATGACCAAATTCAACTGCCTCAATTGATTAACATTATGCGTATAAATATCTACAATAATTAATCAATATTCGTTTTATAGTTGCATTTATATACTACTTTTAATACTGTCTCTTCGTTTTTGTTATTCCATAAGGGAAATAAAAATGTTCTTTCCAAAAGAATAACAAAATTCTACACAGACAAATTTAATGCATAAAAAATTATAATTCTCTTCAATATGCCATCCCTTTTACGAAAGATAAATTGCGAAATCTGATTTCCTACCTTTTTGTCATAATGTGTTCATTTTTCCAACGTTTCATATTACATTAAAGTTCATTTCCAGCTACAGTTTCAAAGGAGAATTTCTGAGTGCAACCAAAGCATGTTAATGTACTGATTTAAATGACGTTATATGATTAGCCTGATAGTAAGTATCGTATTCTTGTTTTAAAGTATAAAAAAGTCCTACTAATATTTCACTTATCTTAAATTGTATTTTAGATTAATTCTAAAAGAAATTTTCCAAAATGAAAAAAATAGTTATATCCATATCAATATGTAAAAGAAAAATGCAGTTCAATTTATTTCTTGTTTCTCTGCTCCGAATAAAACAATTACTGAGAGAAATGAGAATAAATGACGTCTGAGAAAATACAGACGTGGAATAACTATGCTCATTAAAAGAATATTGCGATCGAATTAGAATGGTTCAGTTCGCAATAAAATTCTATGAAAATGATTACTACCACCGGAATAACAAGGCCCTGTTTGGCTCTCCCTTGAGAACCCAACAGGGCCTTATTGGGTTCTGCATAATGGAAGGCTGACGTGGCTTAAAAATGGACCATTCTGCAAAAGATGTGGAACCACTGTGATTCCACATAGTTGTTAACTGCCATGCCCTTTAGATACAAATCCGACATCAAATAATGTATAAGATGAGAAGAATCATCGCACCGACTGTTTAATTGATGACGAGTTGGCCGGCTTCAACTGGAGGCAGCGATTTCCTCAGAACAACTAGGAGGTCTTTATATAACAAAGCTAGATAACTGTTCTTCTGCTCTGAAGAACTTCTCCAAGCCCATTCAGATATCCAATATTTAACAGACTGGTGGTCTTACACCAGGAGATAAAAGTCGTCTGCTCTACTACCTGAAGACTTTCATAATCAGCCATATTGCAATTAACTCTCCAACCCCTTTAGCTGGAGAGCGGACGCTACACGCTCAGTCAACTAATATAACAGTTTGGAATATTTACAGGAATTTGTTTAGTAATGACACATTAAATAGGACTATTTTTGCTAAAACTCCAGTAGAATCGATACTATATATCGAATTTAATTTTAAGTGCGTTATTCATGTTATTAATTCACCCCCCCAGTCTCAGGAAAGGGTTTTCCTGTATCAAACTGAGAGATGATGTTCCCATATGTTTTTTCCTCTCACACGCCTTTTCCCAGAGATGCTGTTCCGCTAATTGTACAGTGCAAATCACCGTGAATACAGTTTGTAGATTCAGTATTAAGATTTGCGCCTTCTTTTATGGCAGACTGAGGGAAGTTCAGTAGCAAAAACATTTTTACTATTGTACTCATGATGAAATAAAGTTAGTCTAAGCGATTTCCAGATTTATCTATGCAAGCAGATTATGTTAATAATATCACAAAGAAATCAGCCCTGGTCTTATTCGTCAATATAATGAGCAAATTATGTTTTGTGGGTACATAGTGCATAAAATAAATAACGAATTTGTAAGAAAATACATTTTCTACAGCTGCTCCTATATCCGTCAATGATGTTTTTTCATACTCGAGAATAATTTTCCAAAGGAAGTGGTTCGTAATAAAGACGTGCTAAAGCTAGCTGCCTACCGAATAACAGTTAAAATTATATTTAAAATTTGAAATATCGTACGACATGAAAAATCCAATTATTATTTGGAAGGCCATGTACAGTAAGCGAAACTATTGATGACGTGCTTGTATCTTGTACTTGGGTAATACTCATTAAATGGATTTTTTTTTCATACTAAACCCTAATTTCTTTGGGGAAAATCTCAGTAAAATGTTTCTTCACTAAACTGATTCTTCACTGTCTTGATTAGTCAGATGAACATGGTATATTAAGCATATTTTCAGTTAGTGTGTCGCAAGGCATCCTTCAAATCTACTAAATAGACAAGAGAAAAGGTATAGGCCTAAAATGAAAGAAATGACTCTCAAAATTCACTTATCTTTCTAAGACATTAAACGAATAATATTACGTGATATTGTAATGTTAAGATTCTCTCTTGAATTTAATGCGAACACATTAAGAGGAAAATTTAGGTAACTGTTTTAGTCTTAGTGAACACATTTGCATTTTAATCAACTGCCTCGTATGTTCCTTTGTTTCAGAGAGCGTACAAGACGAGAGAGCCAAGTTATACGGATGTCACCCACAGTTAGTGGGTTCGTTTTCCGGAGTTTATTAAGCTAGATAATAAATATGATTTAGGGATGATGTGCAGCAACGAGCATCCAATTTACAGTAGTACTCCTTTCTTCCGTTTATATATTTAAGCTTCGTTCCACTGTAAGAGAGACAGAAATGTTTGTTTATTTTAGCATTTAAACATTATTCCTTTCTTTAATTTGAGAGAATACAGGAAGAGAAAGCATACCGGAAATTTAGCTCACAGTCGTAGTGTCTGCACAAACTGAACCACATTGCTACAAACGACAAGACTCGTTTGCTGTGTCCTGCATTAAGTTAAATCTTTTCCATGGATTATTACTTTAGTGTATACGGATGTGTGAGATTAACGTATACAAAACACAGATGCCTTCATCCGGTTGTCTGGGAGATATCTGATGAAACAACAAGTGTCTGATGATGGGCTTCAGATCAGCGGAAACCATATTATCTAAACAAACTAACAAACATCATGTTGGAGGCTTATTGGATTTTTTACAACACTCAAAAAGAATTTAAATAGAATTTAATACTTCCCATATTTCGTCCTAGTCACTAGGACATCTACGGGGATTACAAAAACAGTTAATGTAACATACACACAAATAATAAACAATACTGAGCCCAACCACGTGGGTGACACTAAAGTCCTATCTAGTTGGAGCGCCCTCTAAGGGCAGTAGTAGGTGGCCTGGAATGTAAGGTGGGACCTCTGGTGATGAGTGTTTCCCAAATCTTCGGAAGCTTAATACAACCGTATTTATTCAGATTTGGTTGGTTTTTGAGAGCTGCTGCTGCTTCCAAGAAAAGTCTCTTTTTCTTGAATTTGCTGTGGTGGAGCATGGTGGTTTTCTTCCAAGATACCCTGTGGGTGGTATCCAAAACATGGTGAGCCAAGCCTGAATGGCCATAGTTGTGTTTGCAGATGTAAGACTTGTGTTCCTCTAAGCGGATGGATGCTGATCTGCCTGTCTGTCCAAAGTACGCCAGCTTACAGGAACAGGGTACTTTGTAAACTCCAGGCAGAGAGAGAGGAGGGAGCTGATCTTGCGTAGAACGGATAAGGGTAGCAAGTTTGCGGTGGGGCTTATATGGTGTGTGTAGGTTGTACTTTTTAAGTATCTTGGCTATTTTTTCGGATGTGCCACGGATGTAGGGTATGGTGATGGCATTTTTAAATTCTTGTTGACGAGAAGGACGGGGAATGGGGGGGGGGAGTTGATTATTTTTTTGATACTGTGATCACTGTAGCCATTGGAGAGGAAAGTGTTGTGTATGTGGTTAAGCTCAGTAGTGAGGGCGGTTCCACTGGAACAAAGATTGTGGGCTCTCTTGGTAAGAGTTTTAATAATGCCAAATCGTTGAGAGGGGTGGTGGTGGGAGAGTTTGTGAATGTATCTGCCTGTGTGTGTGGGTTTTCTGTTTTCTGTATACAGTGAAGGCAAGTATATCATTATGCAGGCGTGTGACTAAGGTGTCTAGGAAGGGTAAGCAATTGTTCTTTTCCTTTTCCATAGTAAACTGGATTCTTGGATGTAGGCTATTGAGATGACTGAGGAAGGAGTCTAACGTGTCTGGGCCATGAGGCCAAATAGAGAACACATCGTCTACATATCTTAGCCAGATAGAAGGTTTGAGTGGGGCTGAGTCACTCATCACCAGAGGTCCCACCTTACATTCCAGGCCACCTACTACTGCCCTTAGAGGGCGCTCCAACTAGATAGGACTTTAGTGTCAGCCACGTGGTTGGGCTCAGTATTGTTTATTATTTGTGTGTATGTTACATTAACTGTTTTTGTAATCTCCGTAGATGTCCTAGTGACTAGGACGAAATATAGGAAGTATTAAATTCTATTTTAATTCTTTTTGAGTGTTGTAAAAAATCCATTAAGCTTCCAACATGATGTCCTCACAGCACTTAAGCCTCTACACACGAAAACTAACAAACAGCTGAAAGAACATGGTATGCAAAGTACAGTGAACCCCCATAATGGTAAATGAAATATCCCTTCTTCCAATAACAAATAAAGTAAATTTGTGTATGTTAAAGCCACAAGTACATTTGCAACAGACTTCCGGCTTATTTCAAGTTATGATACAAACCATCCAAACAGCAAAACGGAATTTGTCTTTTGTCGTAATGTAGCATCAGAATATGCACCAGCAAAATTTAATTTTGTTCGGTAAATATTAAGAAAAGGGTCAAGTACCAAATTCGTTGGGAATTTGTTGAGTTCCAGAACTGCGCTAGCCTTTTTTTTTTAGAAAGATGTGGATTTAATAGGCATATCAAACACATCTCTTGATATGAACATAACATAATCATTACTTAAAAAAGATAACAGTTAAAGAGAACATTAACCCAATAAAAGATTATATTTCTAGTAAGATACATGAAGATTAGGTATATCTATCAATGAGAGCGAACAGCCAGAACTTCTACATTGAATGCTCCTTAACTTACATGCTAATATTTTCTTAATGGCCCTTCATAATCCAACAATCCAAAATTCGTGTTGAATTACTTACATCTTTCGGTGCTTTCGAAGATATGTAGGCCACGTTTTTGGTTTCGTGATGCTTAACAGTCAAAAGACTGCTATAAGTTAAGTGCGATTCTAGTCGGCCACTACACGAACATTTCAACCAGTACCACAATTAGTCGATACAGCGTAGACAAGTAAAGAGTTTTCCTTCTATTTTATTACTGATGCAACAGAATCATGAGATTGAACTTCTGAAATAAACGCTGTCCTGAATCTGAGCTCTCATCCTTTGCCTTCAAAATCAAAATCATCCTTTGCCTTTAAACTTTCTCTCTCTCTCTTCATATATATATATATATATATATATATATATGACCTGCGTATGTCATGGTGGTTTGGGTTGTCTATGATGAAATATGACCTAGAATGAAGTAGATATAAGATCGGTAGCACTGTGATCTGTGCATTAAACGCGTGTGGCAAACTGTTCTGGGTGACTGGGAACTGTTGAAAAAACACCACAACATTCAAATACCACCGTTTCTTGTTAATGTCAACCGAAGAGAAAAATAACCGTGTTTATTCTTAAAGTGCATGCGCATTATTTCAATGGAAACAGAAGTTTCTTCAAAATGCCTCACAGATGCGTATTTTTTTTTTCAAATCTGAACTTAAAAACTTTATATTCAGAAAGTCTAAGTTATTTTATTTTCATTTTTATCAGACAGGGAATAACGCCAAAAGAAGTCAATTTCCAATACACTGTTTAGAAGTTGAAAATCGGACAAAATCCATGCAGTTTATAATTGATTGTGAAACTGTATATGCAAATTGAAATTTTTCGTAATACATTTCGCACTAAAAGAAGCAAAAGAATAAAATTTACAAATAAAACACTAAGCACTGAAAAATTGATACATGCAAATCAATTCTGCGGTATGAGAAAGGTGGCGAAAAACATGTTCCTTTTAGTGGAAAAGTTTTTCCTTTACATCTTCAGAGTCAACGTTCCAACTTGAAATCAATAATGTTGATGCAAGTAATTGATGGTTGAATGGAGTGAGCGGCAAACAATATTTTTTCCTTTTCCAGAAGTAAACCGAGACGAACAAAAAAGAAGATGTAAATATATTTCTTCGAATAAGCCTAGAGAGATTAGTTACTATTTAAAGATATCAGAAAATTCTGATGACAATTTTCGTGTGCAAAATGGTAAAAGAAAGTCAGTTTTCTTTAAAAGTTTCTCATTCATAATTTCTCCACTTTTATCACATGCGAATAAATTTTGTGTGAAACTATTATGAAAACAGTACCATATTTTGTCCTTAAATTACTATGTATTTATAGTGATTGAATGTCAGCAATAAGTTTTATTGATATAAACGCCACATATGAGAAATGGAAAAGCAACAGTATTCTTGAGTAATTAGATCAATCCTATTTTGCTGCAGATACCAAAAAAAAAAGAATATTTCGCTATAGTTTCTTAAGAGGTTTTTTTTTTTTTTTTTGCAATAGGTGGTCAAAAATACAACTTTTTCAAGCAACTCATGGGCTCCAAGAAGCAGGGAAGTGATCTCGCACGGAGCAGTGGATTTCATCTACCACCGAAGATCAAACATCCATACCCACAGTCTATTGGTTGGACAGCGGATAAAATAATCACTTGACAAACCAGACTGGCAAAAATTGTAAAGGAAAGCCAACAGGCGGTGAAGATTTGCTACAATCTCCAGTTTTGTTTTATAAAGCTAACCTCACGTGTTCGATTTCAAATCATACATCATAGCAAAAATGCATAAAACAATATAAACACTGACATACTAATACTATAAATACTTCTGGATTCTGAAATGTAGTTTTTCTGAAATTAGCGAAGCAACTGATGCCAATATAATGTCTATAAATTTCTGTGTTCTTCTGATCAGTTATTAGTTTGTGTTTAGTGTGTGTGTGTGTGTGTGTATGGGAGTACGACTCACGTTTCCGTAAAAATAAGTAGAAAGAACTATCATCCCTAAATTATGTAATAAGCATCTTCTGGAGGAATGCAATAATATAGTTTCATTTGTCAATAGGACCATTGCTTGCCAAATTTACTATTCATGGCTACCGTCCACAGATTTCGCCTATTAAAATTATAAAATATTATTATTAAATAATTATAATTATAAAAAGTTATAAAATTATTACTCCGTTTTACTTTTATAACTCTTTATTTCGGTATTTAAATATTGCAGATACGTTTCAAACAGACTTCGAATTTTTTTATTCCGGAGTTTTAAGCCGAAGAAGTGACTGATCAACAATATTTAATAATGAAAGACTGAATTTTATGGAAGCATATTAGAAAAGAGAAGCTCGAATTATTCTTAATGTTTCATATCTATAGATATGAACTGTGAATGCTATCCTAGCGTAAGTATTATTTAATAGTAATATTCTAATTCTAAAACTAATGGAATGTAAGCAAATAGATGGGAAATACGATACTAGTTAGAATACAAATGGATGGAATTTAAGCCATATTATTTCAGTTTTAATACTGCCTCTTAATATGGAATTTTTAAAGGATTTTGCTTAATAATTTTCATACGTTTATGACTTTTGATTTATAAAAACTTCTCTATAACTTCATTAACATTATTCCGTAATATATATATAAGGAAGAAAAATACAGTTAATACTCATTCAAAACCACAAAGCAACACTACATAAGTAAGCTTGATAGTGTTTGCTAAAGACGCGAATAAATCACATCCAAAAGTCTCCTTTTGCTTGATCTCATCACTTAATTTCCTTTGAAAAAGGTGAGCACGTTTTTATGAAAGGTAAGCGTATTTTAAAATAGGAATTCTGAAACTGTCATTTTCTAAATTGGTTTCTAAACGATTACAAATATCACCTTGTGTTTGTTGCACTGCGGTCATAATTAATGTGCCGATATGCACTTAATTAATTGGAAAGGCAGCCAGTCTAGTGGATTTGTTATGTAAGCGATTCATCATAAAGGTATTGATCCGAAATGACACCCAGTAAAGAGATATTCAAGCTCAAAATAAACAGAGTTAAGTCCAGAAATCTTTTCCACATCACGAACGAAATAGCCAATAGTTGTCACTATTGACTCAGGACTTGTTCAATGTACTGCACTGCAATACCCATGAATTAACCTCACGCAGTTGCAGCTGGCCATCGGGAGTTAAAGGTCAAGCTCCGGTTCTTGAATTTCAATAGCACGTGTTGCAGTTTTAATTGAAGTTATTCATTAGAAAGAATATAATTATTATTCAAATGACGTTATTTATTTAATGTTCTGTAAAAAATAGAGCTGTAAAGATTTGAACTAAGTTTCGGATCCGTTTTTCTTTAATTTTTTTTTTTAAAGTCAGGCAAGAAGCCATTTAGAAGTAGTGGCTTCGAAAGTAAACGGCTGAAAATCACTGGTGTTCTAAAATACAGCAACTGATAAGAGGGTAGCGTTACTTAAAGTGCGATCTTGTTTTTTGGTCGGGTATCCCAACATTAGGAAGAGGTTCGTAAATTGGCCATTTAGCCGACAACGTAAAGCTCGTTTCTTGTAAAAACAACCTATTTGGTGCCTGAACATAAAAAACAGACCCCTACCTTCAGAATATTTCATCAGAAATTCTCTTATTTTCCTACGGTTAGGAGATATAAGCTCAATCTAAATGAATTATTTACTTTAAATTATTAGAACAAAGATCGAAAAAGAACCAACAATTATAATGAAACAACAATAATAATAATAATAATAAACATTGTTGTAATGCTTGTTAAATGGCATATTGCAGACGATCAGTTATGTTAACCGATAAATAGAATTGTTGGTTCTTTGTGAATCCCGAGTTTATTGGAGATTTTATGTTACATAGTAAAATTGTCGGTTTTTCTATGATAAAAGCGACTGACAAAGAACACCCAAATAGCTCATAAACATATTTCATTAACTATATTAAACTAAAACGGGTCAATATATGTATTATTTTCTTGAAGTCTATTTCACGTTTACGTTAATTAGGGGTCTTAAAAAATGAGATCATTTTTAACTACGATTATACCAGAGATTTTTTTTCTCCTCCTGTAAGAGTGGTTATAATCCAGAAATCGGAAATGTTTCGCTTATAAACAGCTTAAGTTGTATGTCCTCAAATATATTAAATTAGTATCGTAGCATTCATTTTTTTGCCTGTTGCTACCCTCGCACGTTACGACCGGGACCTTAAAGACGAAATCACTTCAGAAAGAAGACAGATCTATTGCACTGTTTACTTGGGATTTCAAGAATATGTCAAGATCTCCCAAGAGAAATATATTTGTAGTTGTCATAACAGTTTCGTGTTATGAATCGATCTTAATAAATTCCGTCAAACTCTTTTGAACGGGTCAAAATATGCGTACCCCATTCATTCGGTAGATCTCCTGCGTGTTGTCGCCAAAGCGTCGCCGTCCTTCAAGGTCTTTTCATTAAAAATTTCCATTTTGCTCCGAACGATTCCCGCTTTCAGATCAAAGTCCATCCGTCTCTCTCTACCCTTTATTCCTTACACATCTCTTACTGCCCCCCCCCCATCTCTATCCTTTGAGAATTCCCTCCCCACTATTTTCCCCCCTATCTCACGCCATCCATCCATCTCCGAAACATTTCTAGCGGACAAAGCGCGTTTCCGCCAGACGCCTTAATGACGGACACCGGAATTTCCTGTCTCTATGAAGACGCTTGTATCATTACCTTACATCTTTGCTGCTTCTCACCCACTACGTCAGTTTATTTCATGAGGCGCCATATGGTGCTGTAATTATCCTACAGAACAGCTCGGCCGATGTTCACAGGATGCCTGGTTGGTTGGATGAATAGCGGGCTTGCTTCTCACTGACATCTTAAAGTTTGCGGCCTGTCCCTCCACAACTGTATAGCTTCTGTAATAGATATTGATCCAATTAAATCTCCTCGTAATGCCTAATTCTGCGCTGGCACTTAATACATATAATGAGCTACTAGGACACCGAATGTGTCGGTATGATGGGTAGAATTACAGCTGCGAGCACTATAAACTAACAGAGTTTAGGGAAATAAACGGCATTCTTACCTACAGATTACACTGCCAGATGTCGCTTTATGCAAAGTAGGAAACGTTTAGAAAGGAATATATTGTTGAAACACTAATTGGGAAAACAAAAGTTAACCCTACCGTTCTTCCCAGTGAATATATTATGAACGATGGATCTTATTATGGCTTCATAAATAGCAAGGTTATGAGTCTAATTAATAGCGATTATTATTCATGAAATTTTAAGTTAGCATCTGGTATGGTTATTTAGTTTAATGAATGCTTATTTAAATTTCACAGTACAGCGTTATAATTATTCTCAACTAAAATGAATAACCTTTGGGATTAAAAACGATCCCACGTACAGTAGTCAGCTGTGTGTCTTCTATTAAATGCTGCAAATTCGCTAACCGAAAAAACGAATAATAGATTTTTTTCTCTAATTCTAAAAAGTGTTTCATGACTCGGAGATGAAGAAGAATGTGTCTTCCCAAGAGAGAAATGGGAAACATTCTATTTATCTAGTTATGAGTAAAGAGAAAATATCTTCTTAGCCGTCTTACTTCTTGTCAGTAATGAAATAAGAAAAGTTGTTTACGGTTTTCAACTTCCAGTAAAATGAATTTAAGAGTCATCAAAAGGAAGGTATTTGAATTTCAAAACTTTGTAATGTTTTTTTCCCTCTCTAACAAATGTATTCTCTATGGATTCTCGGAGCTGCTTTAGTTATTTTTTAACTTAATCTTTATTTAGAATTTTCTGAAATACGTCTTCAATTATTCACTTTAAATGCAGATTTAATTCTGAGATAGTGAACGGTTTTAATTTCGATGTCTTTTGGCCTTTTGCTGCAATTTCGTTTTATAAACAATACTCCTGAACTTTAATAAACCAAAGAAGGTTATCTCTCCGAATATTCGACCCCGGAAATATTATTAATTCAGGGATTTCTCCTTTCGATTTGTACTTATTGTTGAAACATGCAATTATGGAATACTGAGTAAGAACGTAAAGGTTAGAATACAAATCTCGGTACGATATAACCGGCATCATATTTCCCTTAGAATCAAGCGAACTCCCTCCACTGGGAGGGAGTTTGCTTGATGAAACCGAGTCTGTTTTTATGATATTCAAAGACGTTCTCATAAAAGTAAGCATTATGAAATTTTATTGTCTGAAATGTACTTTCGCTTTTTAATCTCGGTTGCATTAGTTGATTTGGGACAAAAATGTCCCAACCCAACTAATTAGAAGTCCACTTTTTTTTGAAAATAATGGAAAGATAACGAAATTAGTTATTTAAGAAATAAGCAATCATAAAATTAAACAGCAAGGAAATACAAGTGCAAAGACTGAAAATTAATTATTATTGAAGTAATTTATCTATGGCATGCATCACTTGCGGAAATTCATTTCGGTTTTGTCTTACAGAAAAAGAAATCAATTTACTACACCCCAAAGTCCTTCCGCTTCCGTTTCGAAACCAGGTAAATTAACTGCGATTGTATAAGCGTAAGAATTTTTTACTTCTTTAAAGGAATTAAAATCTGGACATGCGTCTTTTTTCTATGAGTCTGCGACGAGAGTATCATTAAGAATAACTGCGTATAAAGCCTTCAGTTACAAACATACATCAAATTAAAATATAAATATGCTTCTCAGTTTGATACCGAAACACGGGTACTTAAAAACGGGATGGACTAAACATCGAATTTCTTCGGCCTCGTTTAAAGTCATATTCCCCAAAGAATATTATCTGTACTTACGTATCAACCGGACAAATTGAAATAAGAATTTAGTTGTTTAATATAAAAGCACTGGTATGCATATTCGTTTCGTCACACGTGACTTTAACTACGATTTCCTTATCTAGAGGAACTTCATTTATGTACTGTGAATGGCGCGTAGAGAAGTTATGTATCTTGGAAGAAGGATGATCACAGTGCAGCACATCAGATACTAATTCATTCATGAAACTGGTAAAAGACATCTTCCAAAATAAACTGATGCCGATATTATTAGTAGATGGAACATGCCACCTCAGACAAAAAAAAAAATGGATTCGTGGAATCCGAATTAACAACTCTTTAATCAATGGATATTCCGAATGTATAGAGTGTCCCAAAATTCACGCAAGATTTAAATTTAGCGCCATTTGTGCGGTAAACTGCTGCCAACGAGAAAAAAAAAAGACAGAGTGACAGCTGACAGTTCAGGGTTATTAAAAATGGAGCGCACACAGCGAAGAGAGTTCGTTGAATGGATTATGGAACAACAAGTGGATGCTTATTTTTCGAACAAAATCATCTTCAGCGATGAGGCTCATTTTCATCTTGATGGCTTCGTTAACTGACAAAATTGTTGCATTTGGGGTTCAGAAAATCCACGAGTGATTGTTGAGAAACAAATGCATCCACAACGTGTCACTGTTTGGTGAGGATTTTGGGCTGGAGGCATCATCGGTCCATTCTTCTTCGAAAATGCGGCTGGTAAGGCAATAACAGTTAATGGTGCTCGTTATCGCGACATGATAATCCAGTTTTTTGTGCCTAAATTGCAAGATATGGATGTGGACGACATGTGGTTTCAACAAGACGGTGCCGCATGCCATACAGCCCGAGAAACAATTCAATTACTGTATGAGCCATTTCCTGGTCGTGTAATTTCCCGTTTTGGTGATCAGAATTGGCCGCCCAGATCATGTGACTTAACGCCGTTGGACTTTTTTCTTTGGGTTTTTTTGAAGTCTAAGGTTTATGCGAACATGCCCACGCCTTGGAGGAAATTGAGCGCTGTATCAACGAAATTCAGCCAAATTTATGCAAAACGGTCATGAAGCATTTCGACAAAAGAGTGCGTATGTGCCAGCAAAGCCGTGGAGGCCATTTACCCGATATGCTATTCCATGCATAATCCTATACTGTATACTTTATGAATCAATAAGAAATTACAATGTTTAATTACGAACCTTTGTTTTCTATCAAAATTACTTCTTGCGTGAATTTTGGGACACCCTGTATAATGAAACTCAAGTTCTTCTAAATGCATAATTCATGAATACAAGAAAACTGAGAATTTTATATATTAAAATAACTACTGAAATAACAAAGGTGACATTGTTAATGAATTTAATACATTTCTTGCAAAATTCAGTAATCTGATTTTGGTATGACAATGTTGTAAGCGGAAGGAGTTTTATATGATTCATTCACGCAAATACAGACACACCGCAATAAAATCTTTTGCCTAAGTGCAGACCTCAGGAAGATTGTGTGACTAATCAAAAACAAACCTCACTGGTGCACATTTACACGGACTTGACTTGTTTCGTCAAGAGAGCAAAGGACAATAATCCATATAAAAGACCACTTATTTGCCATGATAAGCCATCAGGTGACGAATGTGTTTCCCAATGGATGCTAGACAATGCCTAAGCGTTTATTTCTCACTATTGGATCACAGCTACAGCGAATCACCGAAATTGCCTCGTTCACTGCTTCCCACATTCAACTAGGTTGAAACATGACTAGGCAGTCTCAGTAACCCAACACAACTATTATCAGATAAGGAGAAATTAAAACGACGCATTTGTCGGTCACAGTGCTGTGGTTAAGATACAGCATTGGAACTTTACTCCAGTGGTGTCCAGGAAACATCTTCCGTACTATCATGCTGTCAGTTATATACTTGCCAACTGCAAGTACGGACTCGTACTTGCAGTTGGCAAGTACATTCTCTATACTCTATCTTCTACACATGATATAAAAATGTGAGCATGTGAATGAATTATCTACAGTTTTATTAATAAGTTATGAAGGCATTCGTTTACTTAGGCGAAGTGAGTGTAGAAAGTTCCTCATCCAGAATGAAAACTGCACGAAGTTTCTATCGCCAGCAGTGCTTCCAACTCCACAAATGCGCAGCAAATAAAGAGCATAATATTGATTTATTATAAGTTGTCCAGTCAGTATTTAGTGGCAAATAAAGTACTGGAAATGAGCACTATTTTGTCCACGATAATATTCTATGAGAAACTTCACAGTATGGCCTCCAAGAATATTCTCTAGTTGACTTATAGCACAAAAAATTCTATGCATTTTTGATATAGGCGAAGAAATTAGTTAAGGAATAACTTTCTGTTTAATGTATTATCTGCACATAGTTCAGTTGTAATAAATGAGATGAATACCATCTACATTACTGAATTATCTGCATTTTTGTCAGTGTACAATGCGCTGTTTATGTTGACACACTTCTCGGATCGCTCCGAATCTCCAAGGGGTGTTTTAAACTGAGCAAAGAAAGCACATTTAAGAAATCGGTTGAACATTACGGCTCTGGCATAACATAAAACATACAGCACACAAGGTTGCCACCATAGCGGAGCTGGATCACCCCATTTTTAGTGCAAGAAAGGAACACCAGCTGTTACCTCGTGCGATTTGATGGATGTGACTTCATTTGCCTAATAATTAGAATACTAATTCTTGTCGGTAATGCGTTTTCTTAGAGTAAACGATAGATAATGTTTGCCTTCATCCAGTTACGAAGTGTTGGAAAACTTACTTTCAAAAAACGGAATCGTATTCAGTAATTATAATTCCTCTTGAAATGACACTCGTATGTTTCTGTTAGGTTTAAAGAGAATCGTAAAATGCTTTCTTATTTCGCTTGAAAAGATCAATCAAGATTACTTATTTCCAAACTTCAATTGAACTTGAATCTTTAATACAGAAAACTGAAGGGTTTATTTATTTCAAAACAAGAAACACATTAAGTTCACAGACCTTTCCTTGAGCTATCGCCGTAGCGCAGTCATTGTGAATTTTCTTAGGTTGGGAAGATGCGAAATCGAATACAGACTGCGAAAACACGTAATAAAGGCTTTTCCATTGAAAGAGAATTAATTAGTCTCATGTGGAGATGGTGAGGATTCTCAAAAAACAAACCCGCCAGAGAACAGCCCGTCACGAGAGATAATATATTGGTATCATACATCTGAAAAAGAGGATGTTAAGGTAAATTATGACATATATTGAGGACTGGGTTGTGTAACTCCAATCAACCCAGTTCTTTACTCTTAAATGTCTGATGATTATAGACATGTAATAAATATTCTAGTTCTGTCTTTTCTCCAGACAGTAGGCTAAACTATACTCTAGAAATAAGTAGTGTCTCTACCCTTCGTCATGGCTGCAGTTGAGTGCACTTCTACGGCATGCTAGACGAAAAGGCGATGTTAATAAATACTGTTTAAGGTTCATAGCTTTAAACAGTATTTATTTTCAACAAATATTTAATCCTTCATTTATTACAGTATCTAAATCGATTTCACCGTCGATTCTGCTAAGTTGTGGAGTTAACTGTTTGTTAAGGAAAAAAGACGCTATAAAATGGTCTCTATTTAATGAACATAATCGAACCTGTAAGATCTTCTATAGACTAAGCGCAAGACACGATGCCATGAAGATACGTGTTAAATTACATGTGCTTTCGAATCACATACAACTTGAATAACAGTAACTGATATCTGAGAACTGAAAATGTTTTCAAATTCTCTGCGAGAGGAAACGTCTCTTTAAAACACATCAATTTCTTAAATACACCCAGAATAACTCGGATTCCAATATTTCGTACATACACTTGAGTCCTTAAAATAAGACGAAACAGAAATATTTGCTTCAGATTAAAATTAAAGCAAATAATCTACCCTTTTCTTCTTCGCTACTTAATTTGATGCATTAAATTTAACGAGAAAATAAAGACACGTGATATACTGTATATATATATATATATATATATATATATATATATTTTTTTTTTTTTTTTTTTTTTTGAAAACTTAGCGCTGCCTGTTATGTTTCCTAATATAAAATATAAAATAGTAATATTTGAATGGAATAAAAAGGAGAAAATTTTAATTACGTCATGATGCCTGCTCGATGTGAATGAAAAATTTCTTATGGCTAAGACACATAAATCTCTGCGTCATATAAATAGTAAATCAGTAAGTCGCTAATTCCGAAACTGCAAGTCGGAAAATAACAAAAGTAAAGTTTGGGGTAAAATCAATTCTCGTAGAAAGCGAATTAGATAGAAATTGGCTTGAAGAGGGGATGCTTAATTGCCGAAATACTCGAATAACTCTACCTGGAAACGTAATGTGCATTCGTTATCTTCGAATATTTCGCGCAATCAAGATATTCAATATATCGAGAACGATAATTACAAGGATATTGTGAACTATTTTTGTGTCAATAATAGAACTAATAAAAATGTTTTAGAAAAATTAAATCATTAATAAAATATTGTTTATATTTAATAGTAATATTATATAATTCAGATTGAAGCAATAGAATAGAAACATTCAAGTAATTTTGAAATTAACAAATACACCATTTATTATTTATGATTAGTGAATGTTATTAGTTTGTGAGAGATGAATGGCAATGCTGTAGCCAATGAAGTTCTAACTGAGGCAGGTTATTGCTGTTACCCTCCTGCCATGATCTGAGCATTAATAGCTGAATAACACCTTACCTACACTGTCTTCTTCAGATAACGGGGAAGATGAAAAGCATTCTTGCTTCGACCCTTTAAGCCAGTCCTTATATAAGGACGTAGAGCATAGGTTTGAGTGAACATTTTCCAGGCTACCCTGGGAGGGACATGGATGGCAATGCTGTAGCCAATGAAGTTCTAACTGAGGAGTGGCTATTGCTGTTACCCTCCTGCCATGATCAGAGCGTTCTATAACTCAATAACACCCTATCCTTTCACTGTCCTCTTCAGATAACGGGGAATATGAAAAGCATTCTTGCTTCGTCCATCTATCCAGTCCTTTTAAGGACGTAGAGCATACATAGATAACCCATGTGGTGGCCAGGATAAGAATAGTGCCAACGTAACCTATGCCTGTCGTAAGAGGTGACCAGAATGGACGCTGAGTTTCGCTCTCTCAGGTTTCTTCCGGAATTTTGCTGCGGAAAAAAGGGGAGCTTGATTTCGGGGGGGGGGTTGCCCTGAGAGAGCATTTTGAGTCTCTGGGGAGAGTGTTCTCCGGCATGGTCAGTGAGGGGCCTTGTCGGTGGATGCTTCTCCCTGGAATATGAGCGGTTCTGCTCGGTGGTGGTGGGGGGGGGGGACCCGTCACTGAGTGGAACCAACGCTGAGTTGGACGGTCTTGCATGTCGTACGAGGCGACTAAAATGGGTAGTTACCCTCGTGCCATGATCAGAGCTTATAGCTCTATATTACCCTATCCATACATTTTCTTCTACAGATAACGGGGAATATGAAAGCATTCTTGCTTTACCCATCTAGAAAAAAAAAACCGTAGAGCATTAATTTTGGGAGTTTTTATTCCAATTTTTTCAATGTAAATAAAACAACGTACTTTCATTATTTTCATTTTGAAAATGCAAATGTGCTTAAATGCTATGAGTTAAACCCAAGTGCTTACAATCGTGACTGAATATTCAGCAGTTCGGTATTCGATGAACAATAAGTCGCAAGAGTCTGAAGAATATAGGATCATTCAATTTATTAGAAAAAGGGGAAACGAGACCGGAAAAATGAGACACTGATGATCAACACAGATACATTAACATACAAATGGACAATTCCCATCACGTGTTACGGATTTCTAAGACATGTCGTGTTAGATATGAAGGAGTTCCTTCCGCATTGATGGTTGGTATCTAATTATCAAACATCACTCGTACAGACAACACATGTTAATATTAAAATCCTCATAAATATCCCGAAACCACAATGCATTTATTTTCACCATAAGTTTCGACTTTCCGCTATGTGGTTGGCAATATGAATCCCAAAATAGAGTCAGCACGAACTCCAACCAAAGTATGGGGGGGGGGGTGTTAGGACGTGTGGAGGGAGGCTGGATGTTCAACAATTGCATTAATAACGTTGCAGTTAATGGTAGTAACCTCTGCCACTAGAGTCGTACATCATCTTTTGTTTGTGCGTTATGTCAGGAAACTAAGACATTGCCTCATTTAATCTCATATTAATTATTTTCGTAATGTAGTAGTCTATGCTGTCGTACAGAGGGAGGGAACCGAAAGCGTTCGTGATAAATAGCGTTGTGTTTTACAAAACTGTTATTATCTGCAAGCGCACCTTTTCATCCGGACGAACAAGGAACCACATTCTGCAGGCGCTCATTAACCCGAAGGAGTTTCTGCTCTAGTGACGTCACATAACTAGGAATTCGAAGCACGTGTGATGTGCTTCGCTGACTTGCTACAAATCCTGTCCGGTTTGGTTAGAGTTTGTATTGTTGATCGTTCCTCACTGTTGCTAATGGCAAAGTAGGCTTGTTGCAGTGGCTTTCCACAAGATGTAAATCATTTAGTCAATAGCGCGGCAGTAAAGACCATGTTTAACTAGAAAGACACTTCGGACACTTTTGGTCGCTGCTGTTTCGCAGCAGAATAATCACACGCAGGCAAAATATAAAGTAAATGAATATCAAATATTTGAAATGCATTCATTAATGGCTTTTCTATTTAACCGATAATTCCAATGGATAATTTGTAATTGACAAGAAATTATATTCTTGTTTTTATCTTATACTCAAGCATAAGCGTGTAGTAACTTCTTTTGTATACAGAGGTTGTCGACGTTAGTTATTGCTGAAGTGCAGGAAAACCTCGCAAAAAAAACTCTGATTCACATTCAATGAGTGACTAAATGGGTTCATTAAACTCATCACTCCCCAGGATGCGTAAACATTATCAATAACCAGACTCTCTACCTTCATGAAGCGAGTCCAAAGACGAACATTAGACAAATGCTATCAATAAGTCGCATTCAAGAACATACAAAATTAAATTGATGCAGAAATCATATTTTTCATATAAAATAAGAAAAAAGGTGTATTGCTTTATTACTAAATGCTATGGGCAAATTACCATTGCATGAAGTTCTCTCCACACTTGGTTCGAATGTTTTTTTTTTCTTGCTAATAAATACATGGTTTTTATTTTTAAAATTATGAGGACTATGTCAAATATGCGCAATATACGGCTGGTTTGAGAACCTTGCCGCTTATGCATAAGATTGCTTACTAAGCTTAAGCAATGAATAACTTTTATTCTAGCATTTCAGACAAGATTGAAACTCAAGTTTTTTTTCTTCCAAAGGCAAATTTCGTTCTTCCATTTGTGTAATATGAACAGCTGATCTGATAATGAATTAACTACATTGGTTCTTAGCGTAGGATGGCTAATTGGCAATTTAAAACTAACCAAAAGGTTTTAACACCTGAGATCAAAACATATTAAACTATAATCGGTGTATAAAGAAATACAAGAATGTCATTGAGAGAATATTCATTTTTGTCATCTCCGTCTTAATAAACAAAACTATTTTAATTATGAGGTAGGATTCTAACTTATGAAGTCATAACAATGAAAACATGTTTGAGAAAATTTATTATTTTTGAAATCAATATGAACATTTTGAAAAAAAAAAAAAAAACTTGAGAAACAGTATGACACTGTGCTTCAATGAAACTAATCCAAATAGAACTAACGACTGATCTTTTTTAAACGGTTATTCAAACAAAAACAGTGTCCATCTTCATGACATTTTCAATACTTTCAGACATGCCAATTTAATTATCTTCTGAAATGGTAAATACTACTACTAGGGGACCGACCATTTTACTATTGATGCTAGCAAAACTGTGACCATAGGATATTTTTTAAATAAATAGACCAAGTTGATCCGGAGCGAATTTCTTTTGTATTATACATAGAAATCTTACTGCAGCCATTAAATGTGGACCTGCTTCTTTGGAAATTCTAAATCCTGAGACAAAGCTTTATCAAAGAAATTTCAGAAATATCCAGAAAAGGGCAGTTTTTGTTCGTAACTAATAAGTATGTTGGTTTTGAATTTGCGTCTTGATGTATTGCGCAATTTAAGAAATGTCGACGTGCAGAAGATAACGGGAAATGAACGACATGTCAACCTCAGGGTCTTGGGCTTTCACGGTGACGGAAACGTACAAGACATAGAATTTGTTCGAGTTGCATTTTTTCGGTCATTCGTTCTCTCTCTATTTTCTGGCCACCAAATCTGTCTGTTTCCTCTCTATCTATCTATGACTGACTCTCTCTCTCTCTCTCGTTCTTTCTTTTTCTCTGTTATTTGTGTTGTTGTGCAGCCTGGTTGATCGTTGGTTGACAACTTATATATCAAGTGACGTGACCTCTGGACGGACATGAACAGAATTTCTGACGGTTTTTATTGATGTTCCGAAAATTACATTGGAACAGGCTGACACCGACAAACCAAGATCGGGATCGGAAAAATAAAATAAAAACGATCTATCTGACAGTGTTTTCTCTCATCCTGGAACTTTCAAAGTTGTTCAAGTTAAATCTGGAATCTTAGTACAAGAAGTTTCTAAATATTAAAACTTAGCCGAAGTACAAACGTGTGTTATTAACTATGAATTCAAACAAGTTGAAATGTCACCCTACATTTCGAATGCATTACTTCCCCTTACAAGGTCGTCTATTAATTTTGAAACCAAGATTTCGATCAGTGGTTCTTGTATTAGAGCGTTACGAAAATATAAAAGGAGTATTCGGTCTGTAATGATGAAAAGAGAGACAGAATATAAGGAACTTTATACACAAAATGCAATTATAAATGTCAATGAAATCAAAGTAATCAAACGAGAATAATTCAATACAGAAGGACTGATTGAATTCTCACTTATTCTAGTAACATTTTCGAATATTGTTAGTAGATGATTTACAACGATGCTAATTACTTCAATCAATAATGAAATGTACACATTTTTTTTAAAACGTCTAATGAGAGATTTGTAAATTTATATGCCGAAACTTTTAACAATACCAGCATAACCGTTTGGTTTTAACACGGCATAAATAAATGTGTTCTAATTAAAAAAGAACGTCTGGATTGTGGGTATACCGTGCGAAAACCAGGAGAAATGTTTGCAAGGTCATTCCCTCCATGCAAACCATCATCTGCATAAATCAAAAATTAAGTGTGGATTTCCCCCATTGTTAATTATGTCCATTATCTTTCGTTTGACAGCATTTACAAGGCTTTCTGGCATAAATCTTGGTACATTTTCCACCACAAACTAATTCTCCCGGCGGGGAGACAACCTCCGTTGAGGAACACTGGTCTAGATGGATGATATTCACCATCTAATGTGACTATTTGCTGAATAGGTGTCTGAATAAATAAATAAAAAGCATGCATTGTGTTACTAAAGATTTCCTTCTTACTTAAGGTTACTTTTATGTTGCGATGTTACTAAGGGACAGTATGTTCTTTTAGTCCCCATATGGATTAATACACTAGAGGTTTTGTTGCCTTTCAAGAAAGAATTGTATATGTATGGAGAGCTTAGAAATGAATACGATTCCTTCGTCATAGATTCAGTTATAGCAAAAAGGCCAAGTATTGAATAAAAGGCGGTGTAAGGCTTATTTTTTCTGTTCCAAATATAGACATTTTAATGTTCTTGCTGCTGGATTATATGCAATGATGAATAAGGGCTCATATTAAAAAAAAAAAAAAATATATATATATATATATATATATATATATATTACCGTAAGCTATTCTTATACATAAAAGAAAATCAAGAGTGGATTTTTTTTCTATTCCAAGATTCCTCTATGTCTAGATATTAGTGTGTAGAGCCAAGGAAATCCGTCTTCAGAACAGTAAGTACTGAGAAGAAATAGATGTTACGGATGTCTTTTCGGTTACAGGGATGACAAACGAATTAAGAGGATCATAGAGTTTGCGAACAGAATCGCAACAGTTCTGTCAAAATCTATGACAAGACAAGGGAATTTGTACACACTGTCTGATACGTAGAACAGAAATTGTCTTGAAAAAGCGATACTTTCTATTTTACAACGTAAAATAGTTTTTTATACAAAAAGTATAAAAAAAATGTACACGAATGAGATTTTGAATGGATTGAAAAGATTCAGATTTTAAGCTATTGAATAAAAAGTGGTTCGTATAATTGCAGTGTAGCGAACTAGTTGAAATTTTGGGGAAAAAAAAAATGTGATACAGATGGTGAAATATGATGGATTCTCACAAAGGGCAACAGAGAATTTGTGGATATCAACAACATGATTTTTAGAAGGCTTTTAAAAATGGTATGTGAATTGTGAAATAGCTTCGCAATTTTTTCCAAAAAATGCTTTAAAATCTGAACAACATTCATACGTTTTAAAAATTAAAGTTTCGTAGACATGTCGCAATTTTTTTTGAATTTTTGAAAATGGTATATTTTTAGCAATGACAAGTTTAAGGTTTTCAGGTGCATTTTTCAGTATGCCCCCCCCCCCCCGAAATGTTTCCTATAAATGACTGTCCGGTCATTAATATAAAAAATTATATCGTAATAGGATTAATGGATTAATTTTTAATTGTCAATAACATTTTTATAAACGTTTCCTATAGATTCCTTAATCCTGATAATGTGTAGCTAAAAATAATTTTAATAAAATTATCCTAAAAATGACAGAAACAACGGAACCCAACATGTCTGATTCACCCGAGGTGACAGACAAGAATATCGCAAGAGTCGAAAGCGTTCGATCGTATACGAGGGAAGAAGGCAATTCGCGACAGCCCACAACTTCCAGATATCCAGCGAGAAAGAGATGAATCGAAATCCAATCAGTTAGTGAACGACGCAAGGACGAAGGAGGAGAGACGTCCCGGGGAAAATTACAACGTGAAAACAAGATGCCGACGATTAAACTCAGCGGTGTCCACACGATAATGAGGGAGCTCCTTTAGTGGTAATTGTTATGGCCGAGACACACAATCGGTGGACAGTAGAAATGAGACGGCAGATAGTAGCTTCCAAGGAAACTGAATAAGACATGACTGTTTTAAGATTAATTCATTTCTGGCGTTCGAAATCTGTAGAATAATGAACAGTGAAAGTATTAGGAATTGCTCGCGTAAAGATTATTGACTTCAAAAGAATAATGGCATTGTTCGATGAACTTGTAATATTTTGAATGTTTCGCTTATGAAGTTTTTAAAGGTTAGGTTATTATAGTTTTTTTAAATCGTTTTCCATGTTTCCTTAAAAACGAAAATTCGTGTATAATAATTCCTAATTAAACAATCGTTGCCATTGTTTGATTGAAATGAAATAATAACAATTATATTATTTCAATTATTAGGTCATTAATTAAACAATTGCATGCAATTGTCTAATATATGAGTTATCTTTTGTTAAAACAATCGCATGCAATTGTTTAATTCATGACCTAATAATTGAAATATTATAACAATTTCATTTTGAAATAATGAAAAGAATAATGCATTTTAAAAGCAAGAATCACCTACAGTTATTTTTAACCCGATACTATTTTTTGGCGAACATGTAGTGTAATCCGATTATTATAATATTCATGCTTTTTGCAAAGAAAAACAATAAGCTGGTAGCCCACTTCGTTGTTCAGAACCCGAGATTATTGATTGAGTGAATTACTTAGAATTATTGTTAAGTTCTAAGGATTATTTCCATCACTTAATCACATTTATTGGTTGGATGCATTCGTATACGGCTTGTCTGAAATCCTCCCCTCGAATAAAAAAAAAACCATCTTCTTCGATCAGCTAAGCTAGGGAAAACAAATGATACAAACAGACTAAATTATGAAACAGAAATTATTTCATACAATTAATTTACTATATCCATATTTTGGTTTTCCAATGAAATCCAAGCTTACGAGACTGGGAGTCATCTACATGACTAATAATAGTTATGTGATCGTTTGTAAAAAATAAATAAAACAGTTTCTCAATATCAACAAAGACAAAAAAATACATTTTCCATTGTGACAAATACACTGAACAGAATGAGTATTGTGGGAACAAATAACTGTGTATTGTTAGAGCACAATTCATATTCATGCCTGATATTATCTGCGCATGCGCTAATGCAACAATAAAAATCGCTAAATCCAGTAAAGTAAATTGTTGGCGTGTGTTCGGTTGTGGTTTGTTTCCTTAGAAGAATGAGAAAGAAACTCGAATAATTTCTCAAAATTCGAAAAGTATCTCTCTTTAAGATATAAGCCTATACTTTGAGAATTCGCATAAAATATACAAGTGAGCTTGAAATAAGATGAATGATTAATACACGTATTTCCATTTTTGCGAATTTAAGGCCTTTTTTAAAATTATAATGAACTGTCAGCTTTCGACTCAAAAATAAATAACTCAACTGAAAGAGTGTCAGGTTCTTCATGATGCATTAAAACGGCACGCTGACGAAAAATAAAAAAATAATAAAAAAAATAAAGATATGGGCAAAACGTACAACGAAGCCGCTCACCGGATTCGTCGTTCTTGTGACATGTCGGTGATGGATGTCCAAAATGGAAGAGAAATCGAACTCGCCTAAAGTGACCGACGGCGGGAGATCTGAGCTCAAGTATCACTTCCGGTAACGAGATTTGTGTACTCTCCACAGGGGAGAGGAGCGTAAGCAGTAAAGATGTACCTCGCCTGTTAGCTTTCCTTTGTCTTTTCTTCATGTTGACTCCATCTAATATAAGCTTTCAGAACTGCCCGTGCATATGAATTAAATTCGCCTGTACCATCAAAGAATTAAGTTTCATCAGTGAAAGAGAATCGTTACAAGATTACAAATTACGTGTAACCACAATTTTCAATGAAGGAACATTATTATTAATTGGTAATATCATGAAACAACATGACTTCCAAAGTGGTGCACGTTGAAATATTTCTAGTAATTTATTTAGTTTTTCTGAATTATTGTCTTTTAAAATTATTTTCTAAATTTCATTTTTAACGTGTTTTGAAAGAATTCTTCCTTTCCAGTTCCTTTATCTATTTGTTTATATATAACAACCTCGATCTAAATGACCGAACTTTGAGGAAATTAATAAACTGGATCCGTAATAAACTTTGTCGTATCAGTTTCAGTTTAAATTACATTATCATTAGCAAGCAGGTTGAAATGGTACAGATTTGCCGCTTAAATGCTTCTTCAAAAGAAAAGAAAAGAAAAAAAAAACGATTCGAGTTCAAATGGTCTAATAATAATAAAATGATTCAAACTATGAATAGAATGTTTATCCATTGAGCTAATCGCCAATAGATCATTGCAATCAACAACAATACAGATGCATTTCAAAAGCAACCGAAGTTGTTATAAATAGACAATGCATTTTATGAGTCACTTGAATCCACTTATAAAACTGCATTTGAAATCAGAGCATTTTTGGAAGTAGGAGAATTTCCTCTCTTCTCTCATAATACTTAACTTATGCTTGTAAAGTATATCGGCAATGAAGAAAAAAACAGCATTGGATCTCCGGTTTTGTAACATCAGTTAAGTTTTAAATTGAGTTATACAAATAGACGTAGGGGGTGTCACCATTAACTGTAAGAGCATTTTTATGCTGATTCAATTCGGATACGATGTTTTAATAGTATAGCCAACTGGTAGCAATAAAATCCTTGCAACTCTGTACATAAATTCTTAAACAGTGACCTTTTCTTCTATGCCACAAGATGACCTCCGAACTCTTAGCAAAACCCACAAAGTGACGATCATCGCCACAGCGTAATGTTCTGGTGGCTATACGTAAAACAGCATAATGTTCGAAACCGTGCATTAAAGTGTGTTTTTATCGACAGTAAAGGTCAGCGGCGGCAGGTCAGAAATTTCGCTGACACAAGCACCTTCTTGTGGTTAACGTCCATCCAAGAGTTATAAAAAGAATTCCCGAGCAACAGCCCATGACGTGATCTGCACGCTGAAGTGTAACCGTAGCACATGATGGGGAATTCGTAGATCCACTAGAGATATAGTTTATGATCAACGAATTGTATCATAACATGCTTTGTTGGGGAAAGAAGGAAATATCAAAGGAACAGTGGTGACAGCTGGCACTAGGGGCCTTACGTCAAATACATCTTACAAGGGAAGAAACACAGAGAAATATAATTATTAATACAGAAATCTACCAGGTCTGCTTCGTGTGCATAATGAGAACTTGATAGGAATGTTGTTGATAAACAAGGTAGGTGTTTGAGAACGTACTGTGTGATAATTATATACGTTTCCATTCCAAGCTTTGGTGCCAAATGATACCTCCTAAATATCAGTTTAAATTTTAATTCTATAGAGCAGCGTTTCCCAGATTTTTCCTAAGACGGAACACTTCACAAATCCTGACATTTTCATGGAACACCTTGGTTATTTTGTAATGTATTAATAATTAATTATTAATTAATTAAACATCAGTTAAACAAACATTATTAAATTAATTTGTGCTGAGTTTGATTGACATTCTATTCTGATCACCAAAAATTTATATTTTTATTATAAGTACTTACGAGTGAATGTAGACTTTTACTCCTGTGTACTGGTAGTTTTCCTCTCCTTTGGTACATCCTAGAGATCGCTTTGAAGGCTGGAGGTAGAAATACGAGATTTCTTAACACCAAGATTAAACAGAGTCCGCTGTCTCTTATTCATATTAAAATTTAAATCTGTAGGCCTATTGCTTTTAAAAAATCACGGCACTACGGTTTCAAAACAAGCACGTTCTCCCTACAATACGAATTGCGAAGAAAGTATTCAGTATTACTCGATTTGAGAACGGGATACAGATTACCTTGATCTTCAATTTCAGTGGAAAAATTTTCTTTATACTTCGTTGCTGATTGGTCACTAACATTTGCAACACAGATGTCATTTCGTTCAATTTTGAGAACAGAGGATACGCCGCCCATTGTTGTAATCGGCTTGCAGGGAATTTTTATGACCGGTCATAAATAGCGGTATCCTCTTTCCCGAATTACTTCCATTTTTAAAAATACACGGCTTGGTCACTGACATCACAGAACACTTATTCGCTTTCCGCGGAACACAATTTGGTAGATGCTGAAAAGATTGTTTTCAGCATCTACTTGTGGAAATCACGCAAGTAAGAATTACAAACAAGTAATCATCACGAATTGTTATAAAGCATTATTAAATAGGCTCGTCATCTCTATTGTTGCTTAAAATGCAACTCAGTAGCGTCTGCTTCCTTTACTGTTAGCATTTTCATATCTCTCCCCTCTCAATAAAGGTGTGCGTTAGAGAGGCGGCTCTGCCCAATATTCTTCAACATTCCTACTCATGTTATTCAGCAAGTTCTAATTACAGTTCCCGAATGTGAACACACCCACACAAAACAAAAAGATGCAGAACCACAGAAAGTTTTGACGCAAACAAATGACAAACATTTTAGACGACAGAAGCTGGCCATATTTATTTGTAATAACAGTAATTATACAATCTTTCGTCATTCAAATTTTCGGAAAGATGAGGATCCATAAGAAACTACTTTGTAGGATTATATCTGTAGTCATTATGATTGCAAACTGGGTTTCTAGTCTAGAGATAAACTAACACAGAAATACGAAACTGCTAGTTATAACCCAGATGCATTATGTCCAACTAAATTGAGTCAACTATCATCAGCTTGTTTATTATTTCGTGCAAAGCCTCGAGATTATTGTTGTATTACAAGTTAGTCGACTCAGAGAGAAGTACGCAATGTTCTCCATTAATACGAATAACATGGAGTTAATTTTAATATACCATTCCACACGCTTACAAACGCGAGGAGTTAGTTTCGGATAATGCGATTTAATAACGTATAATGCCGTGTTATACTGTATAATGGAGTTAATGTACTAAAATATTCCAATTTAAACTAATATAGCGATGTGTGAGAATATCGTAGAGAAGAACTATAAATGACAGCATATTGTTTAGTTTCAGTTCATCTAATTGTTAAACAATGCTTAACAATTAGATGAACTGAAAATGATGGCGTATTGTTTACATGACAATGCTTAACAATTAGTATTAGCTCTGCATAATCTGATTGATATTTAAACAGGTTAAATTTTAAACTCCCGTTAAAGTTATTTCCATCATTAGTACAATTCCTTCTAAAGGGCGTCGATACACAATTTCGTTGAAGTAAGAACGAGGATATCAAGCTTTAGCTTTTTATCTGATACACTATTTGATAAGTATCGAAAGAATGATCGCACTGTGTATTTTCTTCTCACACATCCATAAAGCGGTCTCACCCTTCTGGATCCGAGATTGATTACTTGTTTCTATAGTCGGTGATACGTAAGAATCCGCTTCGGTGTAAGTGATTGTTTGCTTTCTTATTGACTTAAGTGAAAACACGTGTGATCTTTGGGAAACATTAGAGGCCCACTAAATGGAACTCGCACCTATTACCTTTATCGAAAGAGGAAATGAAAGATTCAGTTAACAGAAAAACCAGAACAAAGATGAAAGGAGAAAGAATATTTTACAGAAGGCGTTGACCACTGTCGTTCAATAATTGTGTTTAATAACAGGTTAAAGCTGTACACGTTGTATTTGAGAAAGCTAAATTTTATGGCTTACAATTGACGAAAATCTTATGATTGGTCAACTGTTAACAAATAAAAACAGAGACATCTATAATAATTAATACAATAATAAATTTGCACAAAGGCAATTTTCCTTTTTTTTGTTCTAAGATTATTTTATCTTCATGTATTATACAAATCTTAAATTTTGAACACGGGTTAATCAAAGTTCTCTATTCAATATTTAAATGGTGAATTGCAGGTCATCAGTTTATTTCCAAAACTGACTTCTTTCCGTTATTCATTTTCTCAAGACAAAGAGAAAAGGCAGTTGTATTGCACCACCAGAATTACTCCACATAAGAACCAACATTGGTAATTTCATGCTATCATTATAGATGGATAAATGTCACCCGTAAGCATTGCAATCATTGCATCACCGCTTGGATGTAGCTAAAATACACATAAAAGAAATGGCTTCCTACAATTACTTTGTGATGAAAAAAAAGTCACTTTGAGTCTTACAAAAAAAAAAAAAAAAAAAAAAAAAAAAAAAAAATCACCTTTAGATATCCGTCCCTGCCACACACGCAAATGATTATTATGTGTACATCTTAACGCTTTCTTTTCTACGATGCAGTGCGTAGCATATCACTTTCCTTTCATTCTCTATTGCTCGTAACGGATGATGAATGGCGCTGATGGAAGTAATATTCAGATTTCAAATGGTATCTAACTTAACGTTTTCACTAAATAGCCATAAGAATTGTAGTAATGGGAACTTTATGCTCAGACTGCCAAGGAACGTGACCTAGATGACTTCCGTCGATCGTACCAGGGCATAAACTCAACATGGTTTCTTACATATTCCTAAGTAATTCAGAAACTACGCAGAGATTTATTGACGTCGGTTACATCTGGTCTTAAAATGGAAAGGTTAATGTTGGGTCCAACAGCCCGAAGCAAAAAGAAAGTATGGCCTGTAAGTTATGGCTACTTATTTATTTCACATGCTGATGTTTGCTATCTGTGGTTTAGGGTGGGTTTAAGTAAACGTTCTCTATTTCTTTTTTTTATTTCATTTTCCTCTCTTCTTTGAGGTAAATGTCACTGTACGTGTGGCTGAGCGTTGAAGCTTTCCCAGTCGAACACAGATGTCATGCAGTGTAGCCAGATTACAGGATGAAAACTGACAGACATAAATCATTCTCTCGTCATGTTGGTGATATTGTGAAGTCCATATACTTGTATTATGTAATAAAGAGTTTAAATTATTCAAACATGCAAAAACGATAACTACTTTAAGAATTTTGTGTTTATTTTTCATAATGCGTAACAGAACTATTTTATATTTCAAAGATTGCGCATTTTCCTTTTTCCCCATCTGCAAACTTTTTTTTCATTTTAAGCCTATATCAAATGCAGTATTTAGTCATTGCTGCAATTGATGCCTAAATTGATTCTACATAAGATCCACAATTATTTCGAATAATGAAATTATTAAAATTGTAATTTGAATATGTAATATATACAGTTTACATACGTACTGCGTGATTCTAGTAATTGTAAGTAGAAAAGCATTTATTTATACAAGGATCATTTACAGTAGGTATTTAAAATACTACTATAGGGTACCGCTTGACAAAGTTCAGTAATATAACTCGAAGATTTAATTAAAATTTGCAATTTATCGCAAGCAATTTATCAATTATGCTCGATTTAATGTATTAATAAAATCAGGGCAATCATTTGGAATTAATATAACAGTTTCAGCTTTCATATCTTGGGAGGTATGCGTGTGTGTGTCTAACCTATTCTTATGATTGTTCTGTAGTAATTTCCATAAATCTTGAGTTTCAAAATGAACAATAAAGACATGCCTATTTAAACTTTTTGGAAATTGTATGTAACACTGCCAATTGTATTTGTCTATGATAATATAAGTCTCGATTTCGTATTAAAAATTAGCGAATGAAATAAGATGTTTTAAATATTTTTAAAGATATTTAAAGTGTTTTAAATACTTAAGGAAAGCAAAGATTTGCTAATAAAAATAAAATGTGCGATGAAAATTATTTCATTACAATGTAGTCGTAGTAGAGTTTAAATACTCATTTATATTACAGAAAGATAATTATAAGAAATACATCTACAGACTGAATATCTGTTCTTATTCTAAAGACCACGTCACCTCCATTGAGCAGAGGTTTCTTTTCTTTAATCAAAAAGTTAGCATTTTGTTTTCGCGCCAGACAACCCCCTGCACACACTAACCGCAAACTTTATCGAAGAATACGTCGTACAATTGACAGACATCGATTAAAAAGGGCCTTTCTAGTAAGATGGCAACACGGCAAAATAGATAACTCACTTTATAAAAAGTAAATAAAGGAACTTGGATGTATATACGAAGTTCTGCACTTAAGTTCCCGAACTAGTCACACGGGGTAGTTATGGTAGTTATGGCTAGCAGTACGACTTGCCACCGTTAGGTCGTGATGTACGGCTTCGTTAACACCCGTGCAACGGAATGGCTAATAAATGCATCCGTATTTCCTCTACTCAGTTCTCATTATAGTTCAGAGAAATTAACCCGGGTTTCTATGTAAACCTGTCACTAATTTCGAGAATTGCACACAGGGATGAGAAAGAGAAAACAGTTTGCTTCAAATCTGGTTTAGAACTCGAAAAAAAAAAAAAAAAGAAGACATTTAAAATGTTGCGATTAGTCACCATTAAAGACTTTTGACAATCACCGAAAAAAGTTCAACTGCACATCAAGGGCTGTTTTTTGAATTACGACCAAATTCTAACAGACCAGTATTTTATGTGCCTCGTGTGTTTTTATGTCTGGTTTGAGATTTTCAGAGATGAAATGTTAGTTTGTACGTAGACAAAATGCCTGATACATCCATCCGAGACCAGATAATTTACTTAAAGTTGAAAAAAATTCCTTATAAAAATTCTTTGTCCTAAAAGATGATTCGAAACCCAGAGGTATTCACAAATAACTCATTACTGACTGACTTCTGGTGACTCCCAAGAGGAAACTGTTTTCTCTAACTATGAAGGAGTTGTGAATCAGAAACAAATGCGGCTGTTCGTCTTCTTCCCTTTCACGTGTTAGGCCTAGTGGCCTGTTACGGAGCTATCCTTCTAACCCGTACCCGTCCCGAGGATAAGGTGGCTAGCCTTATGCCTCCCGGGGTGTCCTATAACTGTAGCTTGTGTGTTCAGGGGGCTGGTTTGCCGAGATAAACTGGGGAGAAAAACCCTGCTGTCCACGACCAAGACCGGCTAACTTGGCTATGGCTGAGGAAGATCCTTCAGATCCTCACGTCACCGACGGGATTCGAACCTAGGACACGCCTTTCCCAGGAATATGGTTGCGAAGCGCAAAGCCACTAGGCTAATCGCGCGGACCTAATGCGGCTCAAATTGTTAAACTGTACTAAATATGAAAAGATGTTCACTGGAAAATACCACAAAACTGGCACATGCAACTCGTTCTACATTGCAATATTTTGTACGCACATACAAATATTTGTTTTGGCCAATAATAACTACTTCTCTGATTCCATGCCTTCCACTGGATCAGCGTTTCGTTTTTCAATATGAATTGGAACTGCTTTTGTGGTGCAAAATGGGAAAGAATAAGACTTTAGTGCTTTTTTATGTCAAATAGTGGAAGAATCTAAGTTGAATATATAAAGAGTTTTGGATGTTCACAGAACCGACTGATAAAAATGTTGAATTGCATCGTTGAAGTGTGATGAAGGTGTAGATAGTGACATATTTACTATAAGATGGATGGCAGGTCATCCCGTCCATAACTGTTCCTGTCAAACAGTTTTTTTTGCCACGAACCACCATAGATATGGTGCTTCCCTCTTTCCATCGTTTACAAAGATGCAGAGTGCATTCAAGCTCAAAAGATGGAAATTTGAAGACGCTCCTTAGATGAACTTTATTAGTTGCCTTTTGATATTATTTCAGCACTAAGTTCCATCGGGCCTCTCTGCCACTTCTGGTAGAAAAGCTGAACTTACTGTAACTACTTTGAAGCGCAATTGAAAAGAATTTTAACAATCGTCCAAGATTTTTTTCTGGCCAATTCGTAAATTACTGAATAGCATACTGTATAATATCAGCGTCTGTGAAATAAGAAGTACTCTTCACAGACTGCACTTACCATGAAGTCAAATTCTTTTCTGTACCAACTTTAAATTATACAAGAGTGAATTTGTCCGCTTTTCTTATTATTATGAGCAATTTTCGAAAATCGGAAAGACAAATGACGTATCTTTTAAATCATTTTTGAAATAATACACCTCGATGGTAAACTCTCTGCAAACTAATATCAGAGAATCTAACAATTATTTAGAATAAAACGCATATACAAATCTGGAAACAAGAGGAGATTTAAAACAATTGTAAATTTTAACATTTCAAGTCAGATTGCACGTGTAAAAATTTACACATTCTTTCTGCAAAAATAACAACGTCTTATATTCTTTGCTATTAGAAGTTTTTCTAAGTTCTTTTGTGTAGGGAATATGACACATGCTTCATATTGTGAAATGTTATAACTGTTCACCGACAGACATAAATTGAAATTTGAGGCTAATTCTGAAGTCTGACATCGGATCATTATTCTTCAGGTAAGTAATGTATTAGCCACTGGTTGTATATCTGCTTAATGAGCAATGACATTAAGTTCTCTTCATGCGTAATAAATACAGGCATATGCATCCCGGATTAAAATCTATAGACCGTGTTTCACCTGCCACGTAGATTCCATTTACAGAATGACAGTCAATTACTCCATCGAGGATTGTATCCTCTGCATAACGAGAGATGAAATTGCCTTTATTGTGAAGCATAGTGTTATCAACGATGTTGAATGTCAAACTGCTAAAGAGAAAATTTCAAAGGAAATCGAATGCACCTCCATTCAAGCAGACTCTAGAGACTGCTTGATTCGCGGTATCAGCAATATATAAATCCATGCTAAACGGACGCTCGTCCTGCGGCTTGTAGATTAGGTATCAAACATAAGCAACATGCACAGCTGAATTTCATTCAAGATGGTCCACAAAACAGGATGGAATGCATTCAATGAACAGTTTTAGTTTCATGATTTATAAAAAGTTACAGCTTTGAAAATTCGGAAGGAATTATATAAAAATATCATTGGTATAGCACTGAATACACATAGCCGTTAGTCAATGTAAGGCACACAGATAACGATCTATGTACAATTAAACAGTAATGTGTGTAACGCCAGTAAATAATATTCAGCTAAAAATCTGAATTATGGATATTTTCATTGGAACACCTCGAATTTTTGTCAGTATTTTCCTGGATTCCTGGCAGCCAATAATAAAGAGTGTTATTATTGCTGACAAAATTATTGCTGACAAAGTCAGCAATAATTATGAAAGACCTGATGAAGCCTTATGAAAGACCTGAATATTAAATATGCTGGTGAGGAAAGATTGGTTTACTGGTTGATTCCTGATAGTACCATAATTCTAATAATTCATTTTGATAACTAAAACATCTACATTGCATCTAAATTAAATTTCTGATTTTGTAGTTCTATCTATAATGGAATTTAACTGAATATTTCGAAATTATCCCCGTGTATTTTATTTTTTCAAAACAGTGAAGTGTGTATTACATTTATCAATACACATTATTAGAATGATCCATTATAAATTTCGCCTTTTCTAAGTGTCTGATAGTAAACGAAAAAGAGAGTGTACTGAATGCTGTATACTTGTTCCAACATTCGCTGAAAATACTGTTCATAACTTTATATTGCCTTCAAAGGTTTTCATATTTTATTTTCAAAGCACGTGTTTTATACCGAAAAAGTTATTTACATAAATGTTATTTAAAATAATTTCAATGGGAATAGATATTTTGTAGATTAGAATTTAAATTAAAATATTTCCTCATTTCAAGCACAATGAAAAACATCCCATCTAGTCACAAGAAAAAACATTCCTTAGCAGTTTTACTCATCTTTACTTAATGCTGTGCATTCTATATTTTGCATTACGTTAGGTTTCGTCCAATGTTTATCATTCTGCTATTGTTTGATACTGGTATTTTAACAGAACTAACGTCAACAGATTTGAGAATGCTTTTAGACTGAAAAGTGCCCTAAGAAAATTTAACTGGATAAATTTCTAATTAATTATCATTTCAATTACTTTATACCAGAAATATGATTAGAATATGTTCTTTACAGAACTATTTCTCAGAAAATTTAAATAGCTTTAAAATACATTAAAATACGTTGACAAAAGCATTTGGACACCTTACGTACATGTAAATTTTCCGATCCTATTGCATGCAAATATTCAGGAAGTGTCTGCCTAAGCCTGATAATAAATGGTGGGATATGTTGCATGTTCTGCACTGTACTCGATGTCAAGATGCTACGTTTAGCTGAAACTGAAAGACTTCAAACGTGGATGGTAGTTTGGTGTCACATCAGTGGTCTTTCTGTCAGTGACATTGCTACTCGTCTTAGTATATACCTAAATCCACCGTTCTTTTATGCCCTTCTTACATGGAAAGTTGTTGCTATCATACAGAACATCGCCCTGGGAGGCTGTCACACCTACTGACAAAGATCCATCAGCTCTGTTTCGGAATGTTCGAGCATCACGCAGTTCATCAGCGACGAACCTGACAGATGTACCGGCGAACCCTTTGAAGGTCATCCTTCAAAATGCTGCAGGTACATCTGTCAGTACCAGAACTGTCCGCAAGGAGTTGCATGCCTTAGGTTACCACGGCAGAGCTCCTGCGAACAAGCTACATATACCTCCCCCCTCCTTCCCCAACGTGACGTTTGGAGTCGTGTCTTTCACACCGTTCCTGGATCGTAGATGATGAAAAGTGTTCTGTGGAATGATGAATTCCGCTTCTAAAGTTTTCACTCTGATGGTCGTCTTTGGATATGGAGATTACTCGGGTGAACGGTTCCCGGAGGACTGCATCATTCCAACTGTCAAGTATGGCGAAGGCTCAGTAATTGTATGGCGGTATTTTAGTTGGATGAGGCTTGATCCATTGGTGGACGCACCCAACACCATGACGTCTGATGGGTACCAGGACATCCTGGTTAACATCCGGCGCTGTGGAAGTGACCACAGCGTGTTTCAGCACAACAATGATCCATGAAATACTGCACTGTGTTTCATAGAATGGTTCTAGAAAACAACGTAGAAGTGTTGGACTGGCAGGCTCAGAGTTCGGTCCTCAACCCCTATCGAACATCTTTGCTACAAATTAGAACGCCGAAATCGCTCCATTCCACAGCGGCCATCATCAGCAATGGGGTAACTTTGCGCTAGGAATGGAAGAATACTGTTGCGATATATCAGAAATGGTTGAAATATTGATCGAAAAAAAAAACACTTCGGTCTTTCAGGCTAAAGGTGGTCCCCATCCGATACTAGAATTGTAATTAAACGCATTTTTCGACCATAACTAGGTGTTCAAATACTTTAACAGTATATATGTACGATGAGGAAAGTCCCATAGAGTGATTAATAACTTTGTTAATCAAAGCAATATCTGGAATTTAAGAGGCGTATCACCTTCGTTTTATCTTTAATTATTAAAGACAGCGCAGAGGGCCATTTCAATTCAGTGTTCTTGCGTAAAGACAAGTGTTCTAACATCCGACAAAGAGCAATTTATTAATTTATAAAGATTGTTTTATGGACATGTCTCATCGTGGTATATTTAGCTTCAAATACGAAAAGTTAAGTACCCCAACACTGCAAAAATATTCAGATAGTATATATATATTCATTCATATTTGTTTAAATACACTTGAATGCTTACAACTAAAAGTAATGAAGACAAAAGAATATCGCATGCTATTTTTACATCAATCCAACCCACGAAAGACGACTAGTTGAGCATTAGTACCCTGGGTGAGATAAAACTTAGCTAATCCGGAAAGAGATCAAATACGAAGCATTTTCAGGCTTTCAAAATATAATCAGGATGATGGTATCACAAATTAAGGCGTTCACAAGCATCCATGTTCATTGTGAGATTCGAAGCCAGAGTCTCCAGTCTAGTTGAAAAACGATGACATTAATCACTCGTCCAACCAGATCGGAAAATTAGCTTAATCCAGAACGTGAGTAGTTATATTTATTTAGTGTTACCATACATCAAGATGTGGAAGTATCACCTTTATTCATTTAGGTAGTAATAAATATTTTTTCTTTCTAAATAAGTGGCTTAATTCTATTTAATATCCCATCCTTTTTAAATGATAAAACAGCTAATAACGGATATTATTTTTAGGTAAACAACATAAAATCATTATCCTTATTTGCACAGTATAAACAAAAATGCAGTTTATTAAAACGGTACTTTTTTTTGCTGCAGTTTTTTTATGGTTCTGCTTATATTGCATTAAAAATGCCAAGTGTACAACAGTGTGTAATGAGAAAAAGACAAAATTCGGAACAGAATAATAATTAGAAACATGAAAAATGAAGACAAAATAGACACGCGAATATTTATGGACGTAACGTTTTTTTTTTTCCTCCTGCAGAAGCTGTTGCTGTCCTACATGTTTCTCGAAAAGCAAACTACAAAACCGTTAATTAATTTCAGGGACTTAACGTCGTACCCCGTCACAACTGGCGGCAATTTAACACCCTTCGTCCGCTAGAGTTTCAGAAGAGCGTAAGAAATTCCTATCTAGCGTTTCCACGTTGTTGGCAACTGTACAATGCTCTTTAATCCTAGTTCTCTGCTGTCTCTCGCTCGCTGCAACGCCAATATGTCAGGGATTACCCGATGTTCTTAGCAGAAAGCTTGCCTCGTTTTCCAGTTCAACAAATGCTCAACGCGTTTTTTTCGGACATGACAGCGCTGTCCGTCAAGAGTTGTAGATGGGGGAGAGCAGCGACATCTATCACAACGCGGTTGACTGCATGAAAATGATCATCGGCTTGCTGACGGCCACATACCTTGCATTCCCAAAAGAAAGGCACGCAAAAGTTTTAGACAATTTCTTAAGAGAGCCGGACAAGTATAACTAAAGTAACTTCTTGCAGTTGTTGGGGTCTGTTCCTTTTGCTTTCACTACCGGACATTCTTAAACTGTCTCAAAAGTTAGCAGTAAGTGTAGAGGACAAGATGTCGGGTATTGGATGGAATCCTGTCCTTGTCCATTAATGGACTTCTATAAGGTCTCTTGGGTCATGAAGTGAAGAAGAAACTATCTGAAGATTTCCACCACGGTTTCTGATATTTTTATCACTGAAGATGCCATAGAAGTGCTGTAAGAGAATTACAGCTCTAATATATTTGAGATTAAATTAATTTTCGTTTAAAGTGAACAAGCAAATCGTATGCAGGTGATTAAATTGCTCTGTGAAGTATAATCATGAATAAGCGTACGCATTTTGATTCCCAAGATCTTCAGTTGCCAAAGCAGTAAACGAAGATCTTGGAGAGTTTGCCATATTTGTTGATAAAAATGGAAGAAAAGTTGCTATTCGTTACGCCAAGGTAAATAACACATCATCTGTCGAAAATCAATAGTATCAACATTTAATATGGCACCTTTGATTACTTTATTAATATTTTATATGTTCATGAAAAAACGTAGTCCTATTAAAAAAAAAAAGATGGGTTTTGTCGTGTTGCAGAATCAGTGTCATTCAAAGATTTCACTCGCAATTCTTAAGAATTCAGAATTGCCAGTGCTTAGTCAAAGATCAAGGTGAACTGATGTTCGAAAGATGTCTTTTTTAAGAGAAATCAAAGCATCTCTAAGCACTGGCAAGAGATATACACTAAGTTGTGCTATAAAAAGAAAACGTGTTCCCAGTTGCATACTGATAAGCTCCATAAAGTTTCAAAACATGAAATATTTCAAACCTCAAACATAATTTGCTTACTGGGCTACAGAATAACGACAGCTATTTAAAAGTCCTCTCATTTCTTGACATTCAATATTAATTAGAAGATGTGGGTTAACTGATGCCGCCCCCTAATCTCAAGAGTTTTTTTTTACGCTAATCACTTTCTCACAGTCTTTCTGTTTATCCTTATTAAAAAAACAAAGATAATATATCAATTGTCCTGTTGAACTGTCTTTAATAAATCGCACACTTTCTTTTAAGCAGTTAAAAGATTATTATAGTAGGTTGCAATAGATTTATTTCGATTCTAACTTACACATTTTAGCATCCTTTTTATTCCGTTCTTCTTCTGGAGGAGATTTCTTAAGATTTGATTCAAGAAATTCCCCCTACTCAAGATGACTTTCATCTTTCTGTTTCCCTGCGTACACAGCTGATTGCTATAGTTGTCGGCCTGGTTGGCATATCTGCTCTCCAACTCATAGGCTAAGCTTCGAGTTCGAATCCCAACATGAGCATCAATGTTTACAACCGTCTTTAGGCAGGAGATTAACTTCACCGTCGGATGTGATGCCCGTGACAGTTACATGTTCGGTTGCTAGAGAAAGGTTTCAGCCCAACGTAAAAAATAAATAAAAATGCAAAAATTAGTAAAATTTTGTGAACAAAAGAAGGGAGAGCAGCACTAAAAGTATCAGTGTTTCTTCGATAATTGATATTAATATGGGATCAGTAAGTGAAAAGAAACTTCTTTCATTCGTATCCGTTACCAATTAAAATCTTTTGGCAAAAAATAACGTCACATTTGAAAACGATTTAAAGAAGCGCATATTTAATCATATTTTCTACGTTGATTGCTACAAATTATCTAAGTGATAAATTGTGATCCATAAATATTAATTGTTTCAAGGAACATTATAATACTTCAGCGAACCTATCAAAAACAGCAATAACTATCGAATCAATGATTCCACTTAAAATATGTTTGTAACGCATTTGAGAATTTGCGATCTTCATAAACAATATTGTTTATTGACTTTCCTTTCTTCAATAAAATAATACGATGATAAAATGGTAACTGATAATTGCCAAATCATACGTAATGTCTTAAGCAGAGTGTGTCGAGCAGAAGAGTAGCTTACACAGATGAGATTTTCAACTTTAGTTTTATATGATCAGTTAAGATAGATTGTTAATAAACGTCTTAAACTGAAATACTTAAAAATATCACGAAAGAATGATCTCAAAACATCGAGATAGCTTAATAGGTTAAATATAAAAAACCACATCTCTACGAAATTAAACCTCGGATCTAAGATGAGGGCGAGTCTTCATAGTAGATTTTTAGTTCAATCGAAAAACAGTCCCAAAAAAGTTGAACATCACCTGATTTCTAATTTCAAACTATCGTACAAATACAAGTGTCCAAAGGTTCTACTGTGCTGTTTCTTTCGCTTACACTTTTTCTACTATAAGTTTTGTATCTAAACTCGTCTAATGCATATATTATTTAAAATGGGAAAATGACATTTCTTGCAGAAATTAAAATGGCAATTACTTTATCTCTAGGAAACTGCATTGAAGTTAGATTTGTCTGTTGTAGGATGACATGTAAAAATCACCACTTGTTGCAAATATTCTTCAAGTCGTGACTATTTTTTGCACTAAGTGGGTCTGGCAAATAGGAGTTATGCTCATCTACTAAACTGTCTACAAGTGTAATAAACTGTTTCGCATATCCTATTTGTCAGACCCACTTAGTGTAAAAAAATAGTCACGGCTTGAAGAATGTTTGCAACAAGTCCTTAAGTGGTGATTTTTACATGTCATCCTACAACAGACGAATCTAACTTCAATGCAGTTTCCTAGGGATAAAGTAATTGTCATTTTAATTTCTGCAAGAAATGTCATTTTCCCATTTTTAATAATATATGCATTAGATGAGTTTAGATACAAACTTATCCGATTGGTCTCTTCCAGAAGACTTTCCGGTGGAGGATAATATGAGAAATTCAATTGCTTTCTTGGCGTCATACTAAGACTACAGAATCCTGAGACCAGAAGAAAAAGTATTATAATCCGAAAATTATTAGCCACAGATAATACATAACACATATTGAAAATTATACGGATAATCTTTAAATAACTTTATATATATTGATTTAAGACATTAATATCGAGTTTTGTTTTATAGTAGCCAAGTAGCGAAACCACCAAGAACTCTTCCAATAAGTCTATGTTTGTTTTTTATCAGCATTTAATTAAAGGATTTATCTGACGGTTGTTTTTCGACCGGCTGAGTCTCAGAGACGAGAAAGAAGTTTTGAGGACAAAACACAAGCGCAGTAATAAGAGACGAATACAGAGAGAGAGGTACTTGGGAGGTGTTCATTCTCTTACTTAGTGCAAAAATCAAGGCAACTCTCATCACAAAGTACGAAAATCTTTACAGTTTCAAAAGAAGACAGTTTTTCTACTCGGCTATAAAATAATGAATGCGTTATCTTTTTTTTTTTTGTTTTCAATGCGATACAGAACTTTGGATATTTTTCTTTATAGTTGATGCATATTGTTTTCTTTCAAATTATCTGTACAGCTATTTATAAAAATGTTTGTTCTCTATTAGTAACGTTTAATGTCTTGAACATTTTGGTGAATCAAATTATTTTACATATATTATAATAAAATACGATTTGACAAAAATGGAAACGTGTTTCATAAGATCAATTACAACGAAAGATTGTTAATATAGATCTAAGTTCGGAAGATCTTAAAGGTCATAAACTATCCTGATTTTTGGAGTTCTGAAAAATAGATTTTAACAATAGTTTTATGAAACGAATATGCTATAAGAAAGAGTGACAGATCCCAAGTGAGAAAATTATTAATGGCAATTCAAGTGAAGGGAAAAACCCACGGATGCCAAAGACTATAACATCCCGTTCATTAGCCAAGCTCTTTATGAAAACGAACGAGGAAGTGCTCATGAGATGACAGCAAAACTTCAGCGAAGTATGGTGTTAGTAATTCAATGTGGCATGATATCCTTGGTCACAGAAATCTATCTTAGTTACAGAAGTGTGCAGCCTCATGCACTGTTCGATAAATAGCAAGACAACGTGCCGCTGATAATAAACAATAGATAGTCAACTGCTTGCAGCTTGTTTATAGGATAAAATACAGGTAGAAAAGTTTTACAACAGAAATTTCTCAATTTAGTCGTGCCTTGGACGCATTTATTTCAACGTCACCTGAACATTACGGAAGTTATGTTACTGAAACAGCTAAGATGCCAGTTAAAAGACGTTCGGTTTTCTCTTCTGAGAATGGAATACACTTACTCCCTTGGTTGTGGTATAAAAGATTAAGTTCTTTTCTTGTCATACTTTCTCATTAAAAATGGGAAGGAGTGACACTTTTTTTCTTATTAAAATACACAAGGAGGTTTGTGGCTGGCTGTTTGCAAACGTCTATATGGCGTGTTGGACAACGTGTTATTTTTTAACATATTTCAAACTAAATGGCAAACATTGCGCTATTTGAATGTGTGCTATCAGACCTTAAGTTATTTATTTTAAAATAGTGATTGTTCAAGTCAACGGGATGATGAGAAAGAGTATATCAATGCGAACACCAAATGCGAGATCAATATTCTAAAGTTGAACTGACTTGGGATTTTTATACTTTTTATTTTCTTATATTCCATTTTATTTTTATTCAGGTGGATAAGGTTATAGATGTTGTACGAGGGGCGGCGGGAGATGTAAGCAAGCCCCGAAAAGAAAAATCTTGAATGAATACAATACCCTGGTATAAAAATGTAGAATATCTGCCCTGAAAGATATTTGATTGTAGTTACACAAGCAACGTAATCTATACAATATATGTGGTCATTTAAGTTTAGTTGTGTTGTTACCTGTTTTAGAGATGATAAAAAATAAAATTTATCTACTGCTGAGTGGGTGATTTCATAGCGTAGCTACAAGCCCAAATTTTAGCCCACAGCAGCAGTTAAACTGACTAACTTGTCATTATCATAGTTAGCAGAGTAAGATATCCTACAGTTGTAACAATCAGGTATAACTTCAAATCGTGTCTAAAATATGAATTCGAATTTTCAAGTGACGAAGGTCTACTCCGTCCCATTGGAGTCCAAGAGCACACGTCCCCTCTTTAAAAATTCGAGTTTACTTCAGTCAAACAGACAAATAAAATCACTAACACAACGTCTTTAGGAATTGGCCTGATCAAAAAACCAACCGACTCATTGAAATAGCGATCGAAGCAACCAAGTGGTGGCTTTGACAACTAAAAATAACTATGGGAAACCAAATGCAGAGTTAATACTGAAAATATTAAGATGCAATACACTGCAAGCAGTGATATGTTATATATTAAGCACAAACGCAATAAGACAATTAACTGTAACTGAAAGGCACTAGCCGATACAGTTAATTTCAGTAGTTATAAAATTATAAACAATGTTGTTTTTCCTATACCAGATAACAAGTGAACCACAAAGTTTAAACCATAATTTTCAAAGCAATAGAAATAACTAGTTGCAAAGAGGAAAAGAAAAAAAAAAGCTGTATATGAAGTTCAGTGCCGTAGTTGTTGATTGAGTTTGATATTTATAACTGGAAAAGAAATGACAGCATTACGTTGCCTGTTACCTCTTCTTTGTCCAGCCAGTTCTCAAGCCAAGCGGAAAGTGATACGGAGCAACTACGTACAATCTGTCACCGCCGAATGATGCTCAACGAAGCGTAGCATACATTATATACTCTATCGCAATTTCTCTGTTAACTTACAGAGGACCATGGTTTATTTTTTTTCTATTCTCTCTCTCATTCTTTCTTTCTCAGACTTTCTGTATCTGCCTGTCTACGTTGATTACGTGTCTGTGGTTTCAATAGCGGACGTTAGAGAAAATTAATCACATATTCTTTCTTTGTTCGATTTGACGTATTTTATTCTTGTTCAAAGTTTGTTACACTTTTTTTTACTGACTGATGGTTGCATGTTCATGGAACAAATATCAAAGAGGGAAATCGATTGGCTATTGTTTGCTTTTATATTTTTTCTCCTTTTTTTAAAAAAAATGCTGAACATAATAGCAATAATCAGATAATATAAGGGGAAGTTCATATGGTCTCCGCTAAGTTTAGTGGCGTTATTTGACACGTTCATTCTGTGGGTTAAGATCTATTTTCGAATGTTGAGTCATAATTTCTGATTTTTAATAAGATTTAACACGTATAATTATTATATATTGACTTGCATATAAAAGCTTTCCTTATTCTGGCCTTTTAAATTTTAAGGTCACTGTTAAAAAGTAAAAGCCACTATGTTAAATTAAGATTGAATATTTCTGAACATCAGGGAACTAAATCTAAACACGATCCAATCTATATATTATTAACTGCGCTGCAATTTTATATTGCTATCAGAATAATAAGCAATATAAAGTCGTCTTACAAACATTGATTCAAAGAGTGCGTGCTTTGGTCTCCATGTATGCTGTTCATTGTTTCTTGCTTATGACACTATCTACATATATACGAGCAGCAAGTTAGATATATAACCAATAGCATGTTTGTAATTATCCACTTAATAATCCTAGTGTGACGAAATTGCTCACAAGATTGCACAGAGGTGATGCACGTCCATACACCACCATGTAGGTTGAGTGGTATAGAATAATCTAGACGCTTCAATTTATTTATCGTTGCGATAAATGTCAGAAAATACATTGAGTCCTAGATGAAGATAGCCGAAAAGCGATCCAGTCGAAAACAATTTTCACTATTTTCCTCCGATGTTTTTTACCATAAAAGTTTTACTTCAATTCTATTTTCAAAGTCCACTGTTAGCAAGGTGTAAAGAAGAGTAAAAAAAAAGTATCCCCACTCGTGCGAACGTCAAACGTGACGAGGTAAAGAAATGAGTACTTGAAGTAATGACGCATAGAAAAAAAAAAAAGTCCTAGCAGTAGTGTAGTCAAAAGCATCAACTACTTGTGTATTTTTTTTTTCTTTTCTTCTTTCAAGTCAACCTCATGGGACAGAATAAGGTGGAGGGGAAAGAGTAGGGGGATGGTAACAAAACAGGCACAATCTTCAAATGACTGAGTATGCGTGTCGGCTACGCCATCAGCGTGAATTGTCTCCACTGGCTGTTTCGTCAGTGTTTCCTAGCATGCTTGCCTGCATTAATACGTCAGCGTCCATTCTCCGAAATGGCAGGCCGTTACCGTCCATTTCAGCTCTATAGCGGCTATCATTACGAGGATTTTTTGGTCATCCCCTGTTCTCCTTCCAAAAAGAGTCACACGTCCCGGAAGCGTGGAGTGCATTTCGGATCTGCGAACCTACGCAAGAAGCGAAGCGCGAAAAATGAGTCCGTGGCCAATATATCAGACAGCAGGAGACTTGCCGTGCATGAATATCACATCAACGTCAGGTAGTGATGATGCGGTTGTGACGGAAATGACAAATATTCTCGATCCCCTGACAGTCGGAACATTCATTAATTTGGCGGTTGTCAATGAGCCGTGGACGGATGCGAAGAGAGAGGATAAAGAGGTGAATCTTACTGTATATAAAACAGAGTTATACGAACCATTTATTCGTTATCGCGCTACAGAACAGACAACCAAACGCACGTGGCTATTAATCGTCTGTTCTACACTGGCAGTTTCTTTCTTCTAACTAGACTCTTTGGGTATATATGCGTATGTAGGAAACGAAATAAGAGGCAAAATACCAATGACAACCCAAAAATGCATGCGTATTTTAATAGTGTTATAAACAATTATCGAAATATTTGCACATAAATATAGAACATTGTGTATTTTCGTTCTACCACAGAATTGAGCTGAACAAGATTAGTAAGATGATGCGTAACTCGCGAAGGCTGTGGAGTGAATGGATCGTGACGTTTATTGAAGGTAATACACAATTCCATATATATATATATATATATATATATAACCGCTTTCAATCATTCTCAATTATTTAAACAAAAAAAATTTAAATATAACAAGAAGCAGTAAACATAAAAATCAATGAAACCTCGGAGAATAAATTCATTCAGTTAGATTTAATGTGACTTAAGGAGTTTTGTTAGCGCATGCACATGGAGAGTTTTCCTTTTTTTTTTTTTTTTTTTTTTTGCACGAAGATGTATATATCGTAAGAAAAACTAATGATTCGTCGAAGTGGGGAAGGCTTCCTCAATTCCTCCGGACAAGCAGTACTCATCGTGCTATTATGATAGGAGAAGTTGTAAAAAGGGCACTTCTCCCGTCACCTTTAGTGAGTTTACGACACAGCAGCCCTTTCGAATGAGCTGAAAAGTTTCGAAGAACGCGGTCAGTCTTGTGTGCACGGAGTAGACAGTTTATAGTCGCGAGAAAATAAAAGAAAAACACGTCGCCTCTATTTTCGTTTGTTCAAAGGCTTTCTTTTAAAATCCTCCACTTCCCCAGCTCAGTGTGGCCAAGATTACAGGATGAAGTCAGTCCGAGTTTGCTGTGCTTATCGACCTACTGCACACCGACACTTTTTTTTTTATTCGGGTTTCCTTTACTTCTTAAAGATACGGTGTTTAAGTATGTTTTCGATTCCATAGAATTTCTTTTCCATCAAGAAAAAAAAAAAGGAAATGCGTGAAGTTAAATAAAGTTTTTCTTGTTATGTGAATGGAGAGATTTCACCCCCTGGTGGTAACTTATATACGTAAGTTTAAAAGGAAAAGATTAAAAATTATACGTAGCAGCAATGTATGCTAATTTTGTATAATTCATTAGTGTGTATCCGGGCAAAATTATCTGCATCAAATTAACTTTTAATGCAGATAATTTCTGCATCAAAAAACATGCAGAAATTATCTGCATCTTTTTTGCAGATAATTTCTGCAAAAAAAGATGTGCGCCGAGTAGACAGTTTACAGTCGATGAAATTCGAAAACATTTTTTTTTTGAGAAAGTGATTTGTTGGCAGTGTTTTCAGAAGGTCATTTTTGTGTTCTCCTAAATTACAATCTCAAGTTTATTCATGGAGTCTTGTTCTCGTCTCTATAAAGCTATACCCTCCCTGTCTAATATAAATTTCACTGCCATTCTTTTTCCTCTTAAATTTATAAATAATAAGACGACAGTAAATGGCTTCATATTACAACCGAGGCAAATACAAAATGTTTGAGTGTTCATTATCTAATCTTTATTCCATCCACAGGCGTGATTCACAAACAACTCGAGACAATTATTTACTTAAAAAACAAATATATATATAAGGCAAGAATAAAGTCAGTGACAGTCGAAACAACAATATTTTAGATATCCACAATTACTAAAAACGGCAACTGCAATAGAAATTAAATATTTAAAAGAATATTATTAATAAAGAAGAATGAATAAATTAACACTGATAAAATAAGACAGGAATATAAAATCTAATAACAGCTCTTTGGATCAAAAGAAAACGAACTCTTCTCCAGAATGAATGATTAGTAAATATAGCAAGAGGCGGACATCCAAACAACCATAATCCAAGTACAGAAGGAGGAGTGCTGGGTTATGGTTGTTTGGAAGTGCGACTGAGGCAACGAGACTAATGGGGTATTGTGACTTTACCACCCCGTATGAGACTGGTTCACCTTGAAGAGTGCTATAAAAGTTCTTTGTTTCATGAAGACTACTTGAACAGGTTTTATTTCTCTTTTTCCAGTTCACGTATGAAACACGTGACTTATCACATGTGTAGCAGGTTTAACACACACACAGCGTTTGCTAATGTCTCATTTCATCAAAGGTGAATTGCTTGATCTGAGCAACTATACAGAATTGTGTTACTCTTGAGTTCTTATTGTGCTGTATTGGAATATGCATCATCTTCGCCATTTCTATCGAAAGGATAATCAAAGATACGGTAGAATGCGGACAATCCGCTGTTTCTGAAGAATGCTTAGTCTTTTCTGTAAAACCCTAAGTAGAGAAAGAGACGTCATGTTTTTCTCTGCTTAGGCCCAAATATTTTTGTTTTCATGATATTGGGTGCCAATCCTGACTCTTTGGATCTCTCTCTCTCTCTCTTGCATTTGATGCAAATTTCTCCTATTATGCCGCCAATCTACATACAAATACTACATGCGCAATCAATTTCTTTAAACAGCGTTTACGTATTGGTTGGGGCGGAGATTTCGAGAAACAAGATCGAAAAATCCCACTCATTTTTTTTTAATTTTTAAGACAGTCTTTTGCTTTTCCAGTTTGTTTGCAAAATAAGTTTCCGGAAGAAGTGTCGCTTTCGTCTCGGATTAGCTACTTCATCTTTAAATAAGAAGTCCTTATATGGACATCCTGGAAGGGATTCTAAAGAAAGTGTTTTAAGAAAACCACATGTTCAATTGCAGTATCAACTAAACGCTTAGGAAGGCCAAATGCTCCATTTCCTTAGCAATTACTTAGCATCAAGATCTACGTCTTTTAAAGAGAGCTATTTGATGTCTAGAATTACATCCGAAGGAAATAAGGCTACAAAGGACGGAGTATTAGGTCTGTTAATTGCGTATATTCTTCTAGTTGCTTGGCCTATTTTGCGAGAATCCTTGATGGCTAAATGACAGCGAATTTATCGATATCCGAATAACAAGAAATGCTGTCTATGTATCAAGCTGAACACCTTGACGTTTCATATCGAGAATTCTAATGCTGGACTTAAATATTCAATGAATATATACTTAAATAAACAAAGTCAATGAAAACATCCAATGGAAGCACTGGTCATTTAGTCTAATAAAATAGAAATTTAACAAGAAAGTCATCGAGATGATCATTTTTGTAGACTAAATGACAACGCAGGGCATCCAGAATTTCATATTGTTCATTTCATGAACAATATGAAATATCTTTGTATGGAATACATGTTGTATGGGATTCTGGATGCACCGCGCTGGCATTAAGTCTATAAAATATGTAGACATTTCTAGAAATGAAATGAACAGATAGAAGAAAATTTTAAATGTTTCCTGTATTTCTTCTTGGAAATGGTATTAAACAAGAACCTGGAGATAGTATAAATCTAATACTACCTGACCCCGTAATTTTTAAGTAAGATTCATACATAATTAAAGAAAGCAGTCCCTATAGATGACTTTTAGATGACAGTACGCCAATTCTTTGCGAAGGAGGGTTCAACTCTAAAAGATGAATACGGGTTAGAGAGGTCTCAAGCGGATGGACATTTTTTTCCTGCCGGAATCTCAGGTTTTTTGTGCTGAAAAACAAGCACATTACAAGATAGTCATACGCAATCAGCCGATATAATGTGAATCAATCATCTCATAGCCTTTTCGAAAAATGAATTTTTCGACGTTTAATAATGTCATATCAATCCCGTTTTGTTTACTGACTAGGATTTTCTTTATTAAGTCTTAACAATTTGAAATATATAAAGAGGTATTCATTATAAAACAATTTTGGATGCAGAAATATACAAACAAATAAGAAAATCTTTGAAAAAATATGAAAATAAAAGCTATTTTTAAGTTATATAATTTTTAAATAGTATTGAAGGCTACGCGTCCAGGAAATTTTATGCTGGATTGCCTTCGTAATGAAAACTTATTTTCACCTCAAAGTTTTATTTTTAGGCCGCTGCAGGGCCAAATGAAAAGTGCAATCGCGATTAACTTAACATCGCAATAGTGCCATTAAACGATGTGCACTTAGAAAGGCTTACAATGAAGTTTATATTTTTTTTTGCCCCGAATCCCACTTTAATGACTTTTCTTTTACATCACTGCAGCTAAGCTATCAGCTCGACAACACAACGAATAACGCGCTAGCATTCCTTGTCACCTGATTGCTGTGGCTGGATACAACTGAGGAAGGGCTTCTGTTGCGAAGGTGAGAGAAAATCTAAACAACTAAAGCTAGGAAGAGGATTAAATGCAGCTTAATCTTTCTTTTCATTTTCTTTACAGATGTAGTAAACTTCTAATGAGACTATTTTTAGAAAATAGACAAATTAAAATCTTATTTACTAATTCGAAAGATTTATTCTATATTTCATATATTCAGTTTGTATTTACAGCTGTAGTTAATATAAAAAAGTGACAAACACACGCCAAGTTTTAAATGTTAATTAGTGTTTTATGGAAATCATTAAATAAACAAAATTGCACATTTTAAAATAAGCATACATCTATAACTATTTTAAGTATTTTATGAGACTAAGGCGGTGATAATCGGTACACCCACGAGCCAAGACATTATGACGACTCTATCTGATTCCAGTCAACCAGACATCATGAAAACAGTCCTGTGCTAGCAGTATCCTGGTATGGGGATTGTTCTAACGACTATCACCGGGTCCTCTCTACCAGAGCGAACACACTTTGACCGTTAATTGTTACCTGGGAATTGTTCAGGACCAGGTATTGTCCTATATGGTGACAACGTGGACCGATGGATCGGGACTGTTGCAGCAAGATGACTCCATATCACAAGGCTCGCACCGCACATGTATGGTTCAAAGGATATCAAGCATTCCGTATGCATCCTTATCAACCTAATTATTCTGATTTTAATCCATAGGATTAAAATTATCGAGCATATGTGAGATCATGTGGAACGCAGCATTCGCTATCAACGGTAGTTCCTAGTTCATCGCTGAGTTTGGGACTGAATTTTATGTAGTTGCTCTAGGATACTTTCAGTAGTCTAGTGTAGTCAATGCCAAGAGGCAGGGAGGGGTAAGCTCGCTCAAAGAGGCCAAACACGCTACCGGGTACGTGGTTTTGTCTCATGACACCTATATTATTATTATTTGACATCTCCAGGAAGTCATAAGACTCATCGAGGGAGGGCACCTGCTCTACAGCTCCGTCTCCACCATTCAATCACCAACTACATCAACGCCATATACCGCCGACCACCACCACCACTGGTATTTCCACAGACAATCACAAACATCCGTGCCCACGGTGGGATTCGAATCTATATTCTATCATTTCAATTTGATCTGGAAAAATGAGCGTCTTGCATTCTTTGGGTTTGCAATGCTTCCGAAGTGCTCGGTATTTCATTTCTAAATCAAAAGTGAAACGTAATGCGATTTTGTAATATCTGGTGTACAAAATAAGAATTTCCACAATTAAAAACAAGTGACAACTGTTGAGTTCCTACTGTTGTCGTCACTTATATTATAGTGATGGAAAGCTGATATAATACTGTGATAGGCAGGACGATAATTATTCCTTTGCGATAGTAAACGCTATAATTTTATTTATCTACTTTCTTCAAGGCATTTGCCTAATATACCTTCGAATGTCTAAAATTCTATAATGTATTTAATGAGGGATTTTCTTTCGAAATATAAACCTTCCTCTTCTCTTCTTTTTTTGCTTCTGTATAGTACTCATATCAAAACTTATTCTGAAAAGTAACAACTATTTATTTACTTTCCAAAGAGGTTTGTCCTCTTTCAACTTTAAACTGCTGGACACTTTTATGTTACCCCAAATAAAACAAGCTTTTTTATAGCTTTTTCCTGCTCCTTCTGACTCGCCACGACTTCATATCAATGTTAGCTAAAGTCTGTATTCTATAGTTTTTTTGTCGAGCACAGGAAAACTGTTTTAGCCAAACAACCACACTTAAAAATAAGCATTTGGAGTTCAAATACAGTTTTCTATTAATGTATTGTTATGAAAACCCAAACCACAACAATGCAAACTTTATATCAAGAAAAAAGTTAACTTTTTTAATCATTTCAAGGGAGAAAATAAAGGTATAATTCATAATGATATAATCAAAATATTATATCATAAATAAAAAATGTTTAGTTTGGTATGTTAAATTTATCCTTGAAAACGAAACGACAAAGTGTTTTTATTTTTTATTTTTAAATTACTAATTTTGCTGTTTTAAGGAAGATTTTGGGAACTAATTGGTGGATATTCTAAAAATCAAACGTTCGTGTTTAGTATATTTAAATTTGAAATTCAATTACGAATATTTTTCGTCTATTATCTTTAACTCACAGGAAAAAACAAGAAGAAATTTCAGATGCTCAATAAAATAGTGATCAGCATCCCCACCCGAATCTTCAGTGATCTTTTGTTTGAAGAAAAACGATTGTTGATTAATTCCCTTTTGAGAGACTGCCTCAGATCTGGATTTATTTACTTCACTGAATTGAACGTAATAATTAAATCTTTCCTTTTAAGGTGTAAAAGGAGACCGCTAACTTACAAAAGAGTAAATAAACTATCAGACATCCTTTACATAAGGCAGATATTCCGCAATGTGTATTCTTTGCTCTAGAAGTCAATTTATTTAATATTAAACGATTACCTTTTTCTATAGTCATAATTAAGTTCTAGTTCCATCAGTTGGTTAAAACTGAATTCCAAAGAGGAGTAAGAGACACGGAAGAGAAATGGAGATCAATCCCTTGTGCGTCGACAATTCTGACGTTTTTTCGCAAGAGAATCGGTATTTATACTTAGCATCCTTAACTCTGTAGAAATTGCCATTACTAAAGGAATTATAAGCACATTTCTGAAGAATAAGGAAATTATAAACTAATTATTAGTTTATAATTTTCTCACCAGGCAATGGGTATGTTTTCATCTCATAAATCCAAAAGAAGTTCTTGAGTAAATGATCAATGAGTATATGACGTAAATAATTCCATATATGTAGGGGAAAAGCATTAACATTCTTCATAGCAAGGCACCTCCCATCATTTAAAACTAGATTTCTAAAGAATCTGGTTATGATTCGTTAAATTTATACCTGCCTACGTAATTAAATTGCTTGGAGTTTAACACATTTCCATGGATGCGACTCCTGTGAAAATATTCGTGTAGATAGATTATATATAATTATCATTAAATATAAAAATAACTTATTTTTGATGTAATGTATAAAAATCGTTTTGACAAATTAGTCGATTTTAAGAAACTTACCTGCTTTCACATAAAGTCAATGCTCTGCTATCTATATAAAACATGTACATCTAGCTGAAAATGTCTGCCACATCGCAGTTATGTCAACGAGGAAACAATACAATAAATTCAGCGAGGTTTAGAGAAAAAATGTTTTTTTTTGACAAGTACTGTTCATGTAATAGTATAATAGAATGAATGTTACACAACCTAGTACAGGAAATCCAAGTAGATCGATTAGCGCATAAAAGAACAAACGATTATTCATCATCTTCAATTTGACGGTCAAAAACAAGCCTGAAATCAGTAATGTTAGTGACCTCGGAATACGAATCTAGTGGTGTTTCGAAAATGTAGTTATTACGGAAGACTGACTTTGCGCATGTCTCTAAGTTCCTTTCAGGTAGGTTATCTTAAATACAGCATAAAAAAACAAAGGTGGGTTTATTTCATATTCCTCTATTTCATCTTGATGTTTATTGCTAAAATAAAGCAAGGTCTAATGCGCATTACTTTAGTTAAACGTGGCGTGTGAAAATTACACTGCTTAATGGGAGCGTAATAACCCTAAAGCAAGCGGTTGCCAGCAGTACGTTTTCATAGATCGTTAACATTCCTTCTTCAGTAACAAAATATAACCCTTATACAATTTCTTTCTTAACTTTAAGCATATTGGATTTCGGATTTATGAATATACAAGTATGAGTAAGTTGGTTAATATCGAGGCCACTCGTCAGAAAGGTTAAAGGAGAAGTTTAATGTCTTCCTAAAGAAATTAAAATTAGCCTTATACCGCTTTGAGTGCTAATCTAGCTTTCTTTTTCTAATGTATCTCCTTAATGAGAATATGCATTTCTTGTTTTAGATCTAACAGAAAATTAGCTCCCACACACGGCATTTATTTGCTATGGAAGTAGCAAAATAACAAGGCGTTATTATAATTATCCAGGGGCGAATTCTCCATGCGAGCTATGCTTGCTGCGAAAGCTCATTACTTGAGAAAGAAGTAATATTTATTTGTTAATAAATGCACGCATTTATAAGCATTCCATTTAGGCTTTTATTTTTATAGACAGAAGACGTCTTAAGCTTGCGCGGCAATAATTGAGCTTTGCGTTGTGTATCGAAGGCCGATGCTTGCTCGTCTAGTCAAGACTACCTAGGCTTGCTCGGTTGTAGGAGCTTCCAAGTCCTCGCTGTAGCGCTGTGATTTCATGGGCGCGTATAGCCATTTCCGTTCCCTTCACGTCGTCTCACTCTGTTGCTTAAACACAGGCCGTACGCAGTCAACGTAGCTCTAGCCAGTGAGCTTCGGCAGCCTTTACAGGTGTGTGTTGCTTGGGAAAATTAAGTTACAACCAACTTTTTATGACGATGTTATTGACCCGTTCATAAAGAAGAACCGAAGGTAGAATTTGTAGTCAAGTAGCTAAACTGAAAAAGATAGAATATCATTTGTAAAATAAATGTTTTATTTGCATGATCAAATGTACATAAATTTCTAAATATATATAGTTTTAAATGGTTAGTAATTCATTATTCCGCTAATCAGAATTCAATCACGCCTCTCACTCCGTGAATGATAACAAGAGTAAGCGTGAATTTCAAGACCAGCATTCGCCCCTGTAATTATCAAATTCCCAACACAAGATTTACATTATATAAATATATTCGTAGAATAACGATTTGCTTTTCATTATCGACATTGAATCTTCTACTTGTGTTTTAAATGTGGATTAAAAAAAAAAAAGGATTCTCTGGGCTGTTAAGGTGTTAACTGTTTTTAACTGAAGTCGCCCGACAACAAAAATACTTCAGCGACATTCATGTACTAACAATTGGATCAGTAAATGATAGTTTACTACTTAACCAGCAGAGAGCGTTCTGGATGTCGTTTTAACGACATCCAATATGTTTGTATTACAGGAAGATGCAATATAACATGTAAGAGTAATACCATCAAATTATTTATTCATTTAAACTTTGGTATTAAACTAGCGGTTTACCTGGAAACAAGATAATTCATGTCGGTGATATTCAATCGCTACTGTGTCATACACATATTAACCAGGGTCAATATTGTCGCGACTTAATGAAAGAAACACCATATGACGTCAACGGAAATCGAAGCGTTTCTTCCAGCGCACGCTATGTAACAATTGGGAATTGTTACGGTTGAAAGCGTTCGCATATCCACGCCTTCGCTTCACAATCTTCTTTATACCGTATAGTGTCATGTCAACGCTTGAAGGGATTTATTTGGGTAGTTCATCTATCGACCGTTAATTCTGCTTAATCACGAATCTTAAAATTTAAAGTCTAATAGAAAAATTAACTACGAAGTTATTAATTAAATGGAGTGAAAAAATTAATACCATAGAGATTTGGTTTACGATATTTAACTTTAAGGACGTCGTAAAGTAAATATTAAGTATTATTTAGCGTTGTTGGTTAATATACATGGAGAAAAGTCAGTCTTAATCAATGTGAATATAAACTATACTGATTTTACAGGATATAATTTGTATCCTCTAATACACACGTCGATTAAAAGTGGATTGAACGCTGTTCACTGGAGAAAAGCGGACTGATAACTGTCCAGTTCTACAGCGACAAAAGAGAAGCGATGATATAAAGCCAACTCAGAAGATCTCCAATAAAGACAGATAGGAATATCAGAAAGAAACACAAGCCACATATCATAAATACCAATAGAGATATTGAAATAAAATCACAACATATTGTTACCAAGGTTGAAAATACAAAGCATAGGCAACCCTTTTCTTGACTTTCTTTTCCGTTCTGCCTCGGTCCAGTATAAACGCAAATATATTTCCCGTCATTCATCATACCTCTCATAGAGGTTAAGACAACCGACATGAGATGATTGTTGAAGCTCTCATAGTTCCAAATATTTCTGCCTCACACGTCAAAAAATAATTACTTAATGACTGAAGATATCTACTAAAGACGATATTCGATAAATATCTAATAGAAGATTTTGAAGATTGCATGCTTTAGAAGATTTTGATCAATTCCTAAGAAAAGCCTTAATAAGGACTATTCTGCAAAAGTGAATTACCTCTTCTGTAAGTCTGTCCATATTTCTGCCACAGAACAAACCAACCGTCTAGAAAAACAGAAAATTCATGAGCATAATGAAGTGGCCTAATTGACACTGTTTGGGAATTAGCCCATCTAAAAGTAACAATCCGATTTACACATGAATGTTTTGGTCAATAAATTTAACGTCATTCTAGCCTTTAGCATAAGTTGCGAAATCTTAATGAAGCTGCTATAGTAGGAGAAGCAAATTATAAGAATATTAAGGGTATTTAATAGTAATTTCTTCCGAAATAAATATAACAGTGTACAGACCATTATATAATTGGGATCAATCGACAACTCCTTACGGGATTGATCACAGAAAAATAACCCCATGTATCGATCCCCCTGCGAGAGAATATTAATACATACTTATTTGGATGATGGGGAAGGGGGCATGAAACAATGTATCCTTTCCAAGACAGGATTCTTGGGCTTAACCTTAAGATGACTACAGTTCTTGTAAGTGTGGGTATTTAAATCCATTTTATGAAAGATTTCGATGAAAAGATAATCTAGGAGTTTTAATATATCTTTACCATCATTCAGAGTTAAAGTTAATATCAATCTGAATTATGTTAATTACTTCCTGACATAACAAGGTCGTTAAACAAAACCTAAAACGTACTTTTCATGCTTCATTTTTTTTTTCCTTTTTTTTTTTTTTTTCAAAAAGTCCGTAAAACCAAATCTCATAAAATATTACCGAGTTCAAACTATACTCTGTTTTCACCTGGAGTCTTCTTACAAACTTAACTTTCTTACAAAAGTGTTGAACAAGGAGAGAATTATTTTTTTAGGGCGGAAAGAATGGTAAATTAATTTAAGAATATGGCGTCGTATATTAACCTCTTCAAACGGGCTTTGCGGCACAAGCCTTTCCTTCTTTCCTCCCCAAGTGCGGGCACGTTACGCCGAAAAGGGAGGTTCAACGTCACGCTACAGTTGCACCCGTGGGACTTGCTCGGCGAACATAAAGTGGATCTTTGCGGCTTGGAGACTCGAACGATGTTAATTGCGACTGCTAAAAGATGTGAAAATATGACCGGGTTTAAAAGAGGAGCGAGTGTAATTAGTGACAGAAAAGGGGATGATTACTGACTTTGATTGTGTGCGTGTAAGTGGTGCACTTGGGACTCCTAATACATGGTCTCTTCGTAGCGTTCAGACGAACGGTCATCTTTTAAGTGCCGACAATATGAAAACAGATTATGGCTTAAACTCTTTAGTACGGAAATCAATCGTATAGAGTTAGAGCATATGTGGCTTAAAGGAAACCATAGAATCTTCAATCTGGTTACGAGATGTTTCTACCTTTGGTGTGTCTCACCGTGTGAAGTTTTAGCTTTAATTTATAATATAGGGTGATCGAGAATACAGATTGCTATAACTGAAATTGCTGGATTCCTGAAGAACTGGGAGCAAAATTATTCTAAAAGATTTTCTAAAGACATTTTAATCAAGTAATTATTTCTTAGGGCTAGTCATTTCTTTGAGAAGTAAATATATAGAAATAGAAGAGCGATTTCCTACTAACTAGCCATATGAAGTTAAGATTCACTAGAGAATCGAACATTCGTGAAAGCTATGGAAGTAAACTGCTTGAGAAGCTGTCGGATTATTTTTATGTAACGAAGAGAATTTTTTTATGCATGAGCAAAAACCTTAATATTTATATTTTTCGCCCATTTCAGATATCCCTTTGAAGCACATATATATTCAGTATTTTATTTTATCATAAACATATAGAAATAGTTTATTCGTTAGGGCGTTCCTATGTTTGCTCTTTGGCCTGCAAAGACCTGGCATAGAATTTTGTGAATGACACTAAAAATCTTTACATTGATTTTTCAAGTGAAGGTGAGTTAGCCGATCTCAGATTGATGCAGAGCGTTTCCTTGTTGCTGAGGAACATCCCCATAATGATGCAATACAGATAGACATACAAGTAATATACCAATGTGGGGGTTATATAGTAGAAGAATAGAATTCCGGCTGCATTAAGTTCCCGAAATCTAACTAGGACACTCGATTTAGGATGGATGGATGAGACGAAAAATGTAATTCGAAAACCTTTCTTATAGCACCTTCTTGAATTTTTAAAAGTCAATAGAAGAATGGATCCAGTTTAAAGCATATCATTCATTTTATGAAGCAAGTTTCTTGGGAACGCAAACTAAATATTTACGGAAATTCACTCTGTAATCATAGCTGATGGAATGATTAGACAAGACGGATGTCTCAATGATTCACAAGATAAAAAAGTGACTTATCTAGTCACTGTTTATCTAATAAGCAGCCTTGTTATCTACTGGTGCTTATTATGATTCAGTACCTGTTTATTAACTGCGAATATAAACTGTTATTCATAATAAATGAATAAATATCACCAACATTTATATAGCTGTTCCCACTGCTAACATTATACCTAAACAAAGTTGAATATTCCCCTCTACCTGATCGTGGCGGAAGGGGAACACTGAATGAAATAAGGGCAGAACACTCAACACTTGGTAGGGCCACCACAGATGTGAAGGTTGGTTCGCTTGGTCTATCTAAAACCGAACCAACCTTCACAAAATCAACGAGTGAGCAGATATGGAGAAAAGCTAAGAGATCATCATGCCAGCTCTGTCATTGTTCGCACAAACAACGACAGGCGTCATCTTTTGGGGAAACCAGAGCGGTGATGCACAATGTGAAACATCGTGATTTTTAACTGAGAAACAGATTTATACGTGGAATATTAGATGATATCAAAGTGACCAACTCAAATTATTACAAGAACCTGCTCACTATGAATGATCCTTCAAGGGTATGTGTGAAAGTTAACATAGCAGAATTTCAAGAATTAGCGGTAGGTAAAAGAAATTATTTTAGTACTCACGGAAGACGATAGAGGTTTAATTCTCTGAACTAAACCACTGTCAAGCGTTATGTCAGACTTTAATCTTGCAAATCAGTATATACTTTTAGTAGTAAAATATTAAAGAATAAACCATTAAATATATCCATATATTGCACAAATATATTTTAACAACCTCTAATGATCAGGAAATGGATCCGCGTTCTGAAAACATGAACAAGCTAATTCCAGGAAGCAATCATGGAAGATGTAATAATAGTCCAAGGGAGACGGGAATGCAAAAATTGGGCAGGCATATGAAGGATTTTTCTTCCTTTTGTTTGTCACTTTGGACGAGAATAAACAAGTGGCAGATATATAAACATATCTGAATTAGAGAATTTATAGAATTTGTTCCAAATAATTATCTGACCATCACTCATTTTCAACATAAAACTTCAAAAAAATGGACCTACATGTTCCTAGAATTCCAGAAGTTGACTAAGTACATACGTATTAAAAGTAAATATTAGACATTAACTATTATAATATCCGCAGCAAAGCACTGTTCTTTCCAGGCGTTGATTTTGGAAGTGACTCACATAGTAACATTTAGGTTGAAATTGAGATTTAGTTAACAAGAATACAAAAGTTAATCTTAGGAAACTCAAATCAAAAACCGTTAAAGAACTGTTTAAAACAATTGCTGCTTGATTCATCTCTTTCCGAATATCCTGCAGAGTTTCTCAATCCTGATGCCTCTTAAAACTGTTCACAATCATTGAAAGATTCTAGAAACAGTGCTTTATCAATCCACCTTGGATTACCCAAGAAATATTATAGCGTCAGCGTAATAGATTAAGACTAATTCGGAAAAGTATAAGAACAGACATTAAAAATGAAAAGAAGCTTCAAAAAAAGATGGTTGCTCAAATGAAGAAATTGGAAGAGTTCTCGAACCAATAATCGTACAGAAGCATACTAAATAATTAAGAAAGTAACAAGGTTTTGGTTTTGCTAATTCCTTTCAAAATATTTGCCAGCACGTTAGGAAGGCAGAAATCTGGCCGAAACATTAACAACTATTTTTCAATTCTGATAAAAGTAAGCACTAAAATATGCAATTTGACAGCCTTATTAGCCAACCAAGAAAAACATTTTGGACATCTTCTCACTGTCACAAATTAAAACAAAAATGGAATAAATTTTTTCAGACTTTCAAGTAGTATTTATGAAGGGCTACAATATATCGTGTATTTACACTCCACATCCTGGATAGCGATGTCCTTTTTCAATTTATTGGTATTTATTGAATGCGAGCAGATTCATATTGTCAATATAAATTTATTGACCTACAGAAAGTAGGTATTTGGCATGATGCTTTCTAGAAAATTCTATTATGTACTGTAAGATAATACGATTGATTGCATCACCTTCTGAAATGATGATTGAAATCAAAGTAAAATGTAGAAATCTCTTTCTTGTGGAGCTTAGAGGCAAGTATGTAAGCTATCCAATATTATTTAAGTGCTTCCTCGACTATGTCGTAAACGACGCCATGGAGAATTGTAATATTAGAATGGCATTAAGAGGAAGAAGCATAAACCATCTGAAGTTGTTTGCTTATGACAATGATCTAGAAGAGAACAAATGAAACCTTAAGAAAATCACCACAGAGCTAGATCGTACGCTTAAGAATAAAGCTTAATCAAATACTAAAAAAAATAGAAACACTAACAAATATCTGCAGTTTTGATCCAGAAGGAAATTTTGTAGCAGTGGAAAAAAAAAAAAAAAAAAAAAAAAAAAAAAAAAAAAAAAAAAAATTCTTACGTGGACGAAAACTTAAATATAAGTTTAAATACTTAGGTAATATTAATAAACGTGAATGACATGATAATGTCATTCACGTTTATTAATAAAAAGAATTGTAATAATAAGAACAAGAATTGTAAGTCACAAACAGCACTCCAAAAACTAAAATCTCTATGGACAGATGGACTTATATAATTTATTAATTACCTAAAGAAAAGTTGGATATGAAACACCAATGTTTCGCAAATCTACGGTTTGAATTCTACGCACAATGGATTAGAATTGCTATACAACTGTACCAAGGGGATTCTTGATGTTATCAAGATACAAAGCGTGACTTGAGCAAATAATTTTTGTATTGCAAAAAATCATATTTTCGAGTGAATGCAGACTCCGAAAGGTTTATAAGTAAAATGAATTCTTTCAAAATAACAATTTTTTCGTACAAGCCATGGAAAAAAATCAGTGTAATAAACTTTCAGCATCCCTAGATAAAAGAGTCAATTCCGAAATAATATTTCATAATTTAATATTCTCGGGAAACCATATTAGGACGCGATAGCAAATTTTTCATATCTCAATGCATAGTGTATTTGCTATCGTATCCTGGTCATGAAATCCAAACCACCACAATATGCATTTTAAGTAAAAACGGATATCCAGAAAAACTTTCTGAAAGCGATATGTCAAACTTACCTGAAAAATAAGCATAGACATAACACGAGTGAACTATGAAAATATTTAATAGCTTCTCACCTGATATTTTATAAAATCAATCCAGATTCTTCAAGGAAAGATTATATTAAGTCGTTTTCGTTTTATACTACGGCTCTATTGCACTTAAAATTTGCAGCAGGAACAGAAAATACAGCATGTAAACGATCCAGAATCGCAAAGTCATTTCATATCTTACTCTGATAATCTACTCTTATTTGAAACGTTTAAAAACTCATGGACTGCCTGAGTGTCGAGTCTTCAAAATTCGAGTCATCAGAATTCAAGGAGAACCGTCCTACTAGTCCCGAACTCGGGAGGGTTGGCGCCGTAGGCGTCAGGGGGAGAAGCCCCCCTAGTAATGCTATAAATTTCGCACTTAAATGACACTGGAGATTTAAAAAAGTACAAGGTAATTTAATATCGTGTGTAAATTGTAAAGGAAGGGTTTTAAATTTAGAGGGAATACCTGAAAAATTTGAAATATCATTATCATGCGTATCAAGGATTTAGGCCGCATGGCCTTAGACGTCATCGTTGAATCGTTCAAGAAGACGTCCTTGTTTTCTTTTTCCTAAAGGCTTGTACTTTAAGGCTTGTTTTGGTAATCTTTCTGTTTTCATTCTTTGAACGTGTTCCATCCATTTATGTTTATTTTTTTAATTTTTTCTATTACTGGTTCTTGGTTTAATTCTTTCAGAATTGATTCGTTTCTTTTGTGATCAAATAGGGTATACTTTGCAGTTTTTCTCATACACTTGATTTCTGCTGTTGTTAATCTTCGTTTGTCTTTTTGTTTTATTGTCCAGATTTCGCTTCCATACATTAAGACTGGTAGGGCTAATGTATTGTATACTTTTAGCCTGGTTTGTTTTTGAACTAGGTTTGGTTTAAATATAGAGTTAATTACACCTGTTATTTTTAAATATTTTGCAATTTTTACATTTATATCTTTTTTCATTTTCATATGTGATCGTACATCCTAGGTAGTTAAATGAATTCACCTGTTCTAAGATCTTGTTATCTATTACTATTTTAGTTCTTGCTGGATCTTGTCCTTTGAAGGCCAAAGTTTTTGATTATTCTGTTCATATTATCATACCATAATCACTGGATATCTCATTTAGCTCTACAATAGCTTTTTGTAAGTTATCTTCAGAATTTGTAATTATTATTTGGTCGTCGGCAAAGAGGAGTGTTTAAGTTTACTGTAGGAGAAAGTTTAATTCCTTGATGTAAATTTTTACTCCATTTTATTATTATTTCATTTAAGTAGATATTAAAAAAACTTGCTGAGAGGGGACATCCCTGTCGGACCCCTTGGTTTGCTCTCTCGTATATGATAGCTCGATTTAATCTTCTTTGTATTTGATTATTTTCACATATACTTGTGATAGCTTTTAGGATATTATGATATTTGTCTTTCTTTTAATATGTTAAATAATATGCTTCTTTTAATTTTGTCAAATGCTTTTTCAAAGTCAATAATGCAATATGTGTATCTAAATTGTATTGTCTTCTTTTCTCTGTTATTAATTTTAAGCAAAAGGCCGGGTCTATACATGATCATCCTTTTCTAAATCCATTCTGTACTTCTAAAATAAAGTTTTTCGGAATATTTCATTAGTTTGCTATTTAAGATTCTGCTATATATTTTGTAACAGGAATTTAGTATACTGATACCTCTATAGTTTTTAGGGTCATCTCTATTACCTTTTTTAAAGATAGGAATCGCAATTGCTTTTTTCCATTCTATTGGGGGGGGGGATACCAGTTGAATAAATTTTATTTAAAAATAAGAGTCTTTCTTTGAATCTTGTTCCTGCATATTTATATAGTTCTGAACCTAGCTTGTCTTCTCCAGGTTGTTTCTTTCAGGCTGATTTCTAATTCTTCTTTAGTTATTTCCTTTTCATTTTCGTTAATTGTTTGCCAGTTGTCTTTTTTAAAATATTTGTCTGTCCACATTTCTGTGTAGTAATTTAGAAATTCTATTAATTTCAATTCAGTGTTTATTTTTATGTTTTCTTTGGTATCTGCATTGAAGTGTTTCAAAATCTTATATACATTGGGTCTTATTTTATATAAATCATGTTCCAAATTAGAAACAAATTTGTTCCATGATTCTCTATGTTTTTTCTGACTTCTCTTTTAGCTATGGCGCTTATTCTTTTATATTCTATTTCATCTTCTAATCTTTTACTGCTTAACCATTTGTGATAGGCTTCTTTTTTCTTTTTGATTATTCTTTAATTACATCATCCCAGATTTTTTTCCTTTTATTGAATTTTTTGGTCTTTCCTAAGCTTTCATTTGCTGCTGCATTTAGTATCGTTTTTATATTAAGCCATTCTATTTCTATTTCTTCATTTTGTTTTATTTTATCTAGATATTGTTAATTCTTTGTTCATATAGTCATTGTACATTTGTGTCATTCAATAGTCTAGTTTTATAAACAAATGTTAAAATTTTTCTTTCTGTTCTTGTTACTTGTAGCCATTTAGGTGGTAATCTTAATTTTATTTTAACAAGGAAGTGGTCACTGCTTATTTCATATCCTCTGTGAACTCTATCATCTATTGAAAATTTTGATGTCTTTTCATTTAATATAAAGTACTCTAATATTGATTTCCATCCTCTTGCTACCCAAGTATATTTATGTATGCCTTTATGTTTATAGAAGGAATTCATTATTTGTAGGTTATTATAAACTACAAAATCAATCAATTTTTTACCTTTCCTGTTTCGAGTATGTTCTCCATGTCTTCCTATATTATTATTAATTTTCGTGTTTCCAATTCTTGCATTTAAGTCTCTTGCTAAAATTACGTAATCATTTTTATTTATTTTATTATATATGTTTTGTAGCTGATTATAAAATTCTATATTATCATGTTATCTTCCTTCTTCTGGGGCATATAAACCAATTATTGTTAAATAGCCTATACCTGTTTTTATTCTAGCTTCTATTATTCCTTCATTCCATAATTTATAATGTTTTAACTGTTTTGAAAGGGAGTTATGAATCCAAATCATGGCTCCTGCTTGTGCTCTTTGGTCTCTGTCGACTCCATTTTCGGTTCTCATAGTTCCTTTTAATTTCTTTTTTTGTTTCAGTGATAACTGCTATTTTAAAATTTCTTTCATTTAATATTTGGTCTAATTCTATTTCTTTATATTCTATTCCTCTTACATTCCAGTTTGCTATGTGTATTATATTTTGTCGTTTTCATTTTTGTTTTACCTTTTCCATTCCAGGGTCGTTTCCCATAGATTCAATTCGATTATCTTTCTCTGTCAGCTTTTTCTGTCATTTGAAATATCCTTCCTGCCAATTTGTATCACAATTTGCTCATTCATATACCCTAAACTGAACTATATGCTCATTAATTAATTTTTTTTTATCTAACTCTAACCAGTGAAAGGTTATACGCCTATTGTATAACCTTTCACTGGTATAACTAAGTATGGTGGATGGGCTAAGGATTTGTTTCTAGTGTTTAATGATTTTTGTATATTATCAATTTTTTTTAAATAATCCGAAAATCATGCTTCAGAGACTAAAAATTGAGCTTTCAAGCCACTTCGGGATTATTGGAAGCGGTAGTCTCACACCGGAGGATGAAATTTATCTTCCGAGTAAAGACAAACAACTGAATGGTTAGAGTATTCGCTCTCCGAATAAAAGGACGGGTTTGAATCGTAAGCATAGGTGAAAGGATGTTTTCTGGTTATAAATTGTTACATAGGAATCTAATGGAGACTGTCAATCGTAAACTATCTTGAACAGAACTCCACAATGACCCCTGACATCATTCAGCACTACGCCATTTTTACTAACAGAAAAAGGAAAACCTCATTTCTCTAACACTACAAAATACTGGTCACTATCTCCCTCGATAATAGATCTGTTCAAGAGCTTATAAATAAAAAAAAAACCATTTTTTGCATCCAATTCTTCACATACATCATTAATCAAGGATCTGAGCCGTCAAATACTTCACGAAATCCTTCTAAAATCGGAAGAATTTTAGAGTGAATCCAAATTATAGATTACATTCCAGCTATATTAGATCATTTTAGAATGAGATTAGAATAAAATCTGAGCCGGTTCAATTCGTGGTAAGAAATCAATGGAGCGCATTGATTTCTTCCAAAGTATAGATTAAAAGAACGCATTTGCACGGGAACAGATAATTCCTTAAAACGTTTCAAATTTAAAAAGTTAATTTCATTCTTCAATAATGGAAGATACCATTGTCGTAATGTAAACGAAGCTGAAGAGGTTTCAACACCCCTAGAAGTACGCTGGTATCTAGAAGAGGGGGAAGATAACACCTAGAACAAAAATGGTATTAAAGTAACCTGATATAACCACAAGAAAGAACATATTAGTAGTAGAATTACGATGGTAACTTATGTTCTTATATTTTCTTTGTGGTTATATCAAGTTGCTTTAATCTCATTTTGTTCTAGGTATTTATCAGAACTTTCCAGATCCCCACTCTCCTCGTATGTGATCCATCCATTCGGTTCACGTAGTTCCTGCATTGCTAAGAAGGATAAGTTGACTTTATTACATTTTTAAAGAAATATTGATATTACATATTATTCTAATACAACTCCATAATGATAATAGTGTAATATAACAATATAAATAGTAAAATAGTTATTTTAAATTCAAATAAAAAAGCAACTAAACTCTTACTGTACCTCGTAACAAACTTATAATATTCCTATGCTTTTTGTATTTTATTTTTATTTCATCCAATTCCAGTTCAATGATTTCAATTAATATTTGGAGTCTAGTGATATAATCTTCATTTGATACCATACAAAATAAGTGAGTCAAGGTAATAAAGATCGTTATGAATAACCCATTGCGATGATCCAACCAATCATCGAATGCTTCGGTGAATTAATGAAATAACCATTGCAGTTGAAAATGTAACAAGAAGAAATACTGTCTCGAATAATATATGATTTCTACACATACGTTACGGAATTTGTAGCATACCGTGAAATTGTCAGCGACATTTTTTATCAGATAGAGTCCACAAAACCTTTTCTATGGAAAAGGGTACACCGAATCTGTCCATTAGATAAACCAAAGTGTTCAGTTAATTCAGGCTCGTTACAATACTGTTAGACATGATTGTTTTCTCGATTCACCTTTCCTGAAAAAGGTTTGACCAATCAGAACTGTTCATCTACAGAAACCAAAAATTATTTTAGCTAATCCCTAACATGACTTAAGCTGCAGATTGCAAGATCATAAATTCAGACGTTTATTTAAAACTTTGAAAGCACTTCGTAAATATTCGAAATACTCATAAATTGAATGGAATAAATACAGCACATATAAACAATTAACATGTCTAATCAATCCTGTGTTTCGTTAGTCACTGAGACATCGTCAGAAAAAGAATCTTAAAATTGCAAAAAAAACACAAAATTGCACAAAACAATAAGTGGAAAATATTAGACAAAGCCTAAAGTCGTATTGGGGGCCTCAATGGATGCCGTTCGTTAGCCTTAGCTCTATTTAGCAGGTGAGCCTAAGAATTAAAGTTTCCCAAATCTTGGGAAGTTTGGAAAGCCTCCGGCCCAACACAGCTAAGACTAGCCAACAGCACTTCATTACACTCCACCCAACCATAGAGGAACTATTCTGCGAATTATAGCAAAGCACACTACTGCATTTTGAAGGTGAAAATAAAAATAAAAATTACGGTAAAACAACCTGCATATAATCAAATAGACGCTATGATATTAGGCTATAATAACTGCTTTCATACAGTATTCTTCTGCAGGACTGAATTTTCCACTGTCTGCACTGCTGTTATTTTCCAGAAATATCATAAGATCTGTCAGATTTGCGCGGAAGGGGAGAGTTCAAAGAGCTAAAGGTGATACTTTTATGAAGTGATTCGTTTTTAGTTTATACTGTAAACGATGAGTTTTTCACAAATTCAGTTGGTGGTAGAAATATTTCCCAATATTGTTACTGCAATTGGTCCCACTAAAACCAAATAAATACATATATATATATATATATATACACATATATATATAATGATTAGTATGCACATTTGTTCTAGTTACATCCTCACCAATAACTTCAATTTTGACCAAGTTATTACGGAGTTGTAGCTCTGTCAGCCAGGTTTGCTACTTTATAGGATTTCGTGGTTGAGATTTATATTACATAATTTCGAAACATTTAAACGCTTGATCCTTACATATGGTCCAATTCAATCCAAATAAAAAATGCAGTTGGAAAAAATCTGGTAGGAATTCCAGATAACAGTAAACTAAAACTCATTCAGCTAGTCCGGGTAAAACTTACATAGTGACTGACTAACAAAATAAATCTAGGCGGTGCTTAAGAATTTTGCAAAGTGCACTAAAAAAGACTAAATACTTTAACGAATTACATCCCATTACAAAAATGAAATTATTACGAAACATCCTTTTAACGAACTTTCTATACATCAAGTCTCCACGCAAATATTTGGTGAGGATCTCATACTAGATCTCACGGCGGAATTCGAACCCGCAGTTTATCGACGGGAGAGCAGATATGCCATGAACTCGGCAACCAGACTATTTCATGTTCAACTTTTTGACGGAGTATTTAGAAACCTCTTTGTTACTGAAATTACGATTTGTTCCCATAAGCTAAAAACACGTTTTTATAGGTCATTCTCAAGAAACAATCCACATTCTTATTCTAAGCATGGTTCGGTATAGCATTTGTCGCTGTTATTTTTTAGTGGCTCCTACCCGTGTATCAATTGGGTGGAAACATGAAGTTCCTACTTACAGAAATTTCAGATTCAGTAAATACGTCAGTTACATTTAAATAATTTTTAACGCCAATAAGAAAATCTATGAAACAAACATTACTATAAAGTATTTTACATCAAGTGTTTAACTCATATTTTCCGGTTCAATCATTTCTGAAACAATTGGATGACGATTATAAATTTCGGACTAAATGTATCAAAATGTAAAATTCATCATAAAAATCAGATAAAGTTTAGGGATGAAACTGAATTGAAAGATATCCTGTATAATAATTTCTAAGAAATCCTACAGAAAACGAGTTCGGCAATAAAAATAAATTATTAAACATTAGAAAAATTATAAGAGAAAAAAAAATATCGCAACATGCTTCTCTTGAGATGCATCGCTATATTTCAGAATTCTTTTGCAGCGCACACAGATGTAATGATATCACAGAACTCAAAACCGAATGAAATTCTGAAAAGTATAAAACAATAAAATCCTGTCTATGAAGTTAGAAAGCAAATATTCACGATAAAATTGAAACTATATTACACAGCTTGTAAAATCCAGTTGAACGTCAGTCGGTAGGCAAATATAAAATCTTTTCTATTTATAGAAAAACCTGCGTTCTTTCTGGAGGTTATTGAAGGTTACATTTTTGCGATAAACATGCTTATAAGACAGTTTTGTTTAATCTTCGTGTTTTTTTTTTTTTTCGATTCACATAAAAACATTCCACTTGAATAATTTCAGAGAAGAGACGTCAACCCCTAGACGCTAAAATATATCAATTTATTCAAACATCAGACTAAAATATGCATTAATTATTTGAGTAAAATACACTTAAATAGGAAGGTACTTTGGCAGTATATTCTGATCATTATAATATTGCGCTATTGACTTTAAATCTATAATTAAAGAAATAAAATAAAAATAATTCCAGATAATTGTGCTTTATTTATTCAGAAAGAAAAGATTAAATGAGGTATGAAGATCGGTGATTTTACGCAACCATGCTCCTAATGGTGTCACCTAAAGCTGTCTTGCAACTCCATTTGCGACTCTTCTTTTAGAGCAGATACGTCGATTACATCTTAAAGTTTCAGAGAATGTCACGCTGTTTGCAAACATGGATTTGTTATCTCAGTTTCAAGCCTCATGAGAGTTACTCATTTGATTCTCTACAGAGTATCTTGTAATATTTTAATGCTAATCGATTTACTAAAAAACAGATATTTACGCCAGATTCTGGTGTAATTTAAATATTTTTAAAAGTACAGCTTATGAATTTCATTCATAATATTGATTGATCGTTGGTTGATAACCCGTTTCAATGTCCTTCTATTCCCCACTTATGCCCAAAAGCCTGATAAGAGGTAAAGGAGGGAGAGCTTGTTTTTATTACCTTCTATCACAGTGCCGTGATTGTAATAGGACCCTCGGTTCAACTACATACACCGTACGTTTTTCTTTTACTCCAACATTTCGAGCTAATTAAACATAGATTTAGGTTTATCTGGTCATTAATCATCTGAGATTAATTAAGTTATATGAGCGTGTATACATTTTTATCAGTGCGTCCGATCTGCCCGCGTTGCATTTAACGCACTTTTTTTTTTTTTCCTGGTACGGTACTTCTTAAATTTCAACACATGTCAACTAAGGTTCTCTGCTAGGAGCAACATTAAAACATACGCTAGGCACGAGAAGAAGGCGTGGTTACTGTAATGACTGACTCATAGGCAGAATAATTAGTTCAATAGTGACAGAATTTTGTTCGCAAGAAGAGAATATCACATAAAAGAGTGAAAAAATTACATACGTTTCGCCCGGAAGAACATTGTCACCCTGTAAGAAGTGACAAGGTGATTTTTTTAAGAAAACCGTGTAAAGAAAGAAGGAATTTTTTAGTGCAGCATAGTTTGAAATGTAGTCTTGCGACATTTATCTTATTCAAGAAATATTTGGATAAGTGATGAATGAATGTTAATAGAAGAAAAGGAAAATGATCTAATCTTTTGGTACATTTCATCCAGTGGTGTTACACACACAATAAGTACTTAAATTTATGATCGTTCTAAGGTTCCCGTGATCCTTTTCTTTGGATTGACCCAATATCAAAATATGATAAAATTATTACTATTATCAATCTATGATTTCTATTGTTTCGTGCGATTTGGTTTTTTCTTTGCTACGCTGATCAACTACGCGGGAATCCATAACCTCTCTAAGGCATTGAAATTAATGGATGCAGTGAATAACTGAGCGACAGACGAAAAAATAAGGAGAAGAGGGGAAATAGTAGTAAGAAAGAAAGTAGAAAGTAGTTTCTGTATTACTCACTCTGAGCTTCAATTTATAAAATCCAATTAACGTTCTTCAAATCCTCGACTAGATTCAAAGTTGGGTATTTCAAATCAAAACACATTGGTACCAAACAGAGCTCCTATGATATCCACGTAAAAACAAAGCATGCATTAGTGAGATGATCCACTATTTTATATAATTTAGAGAAAGAATATTTGAAAAAAAAATTACAATTAAGAATTCTCCCAGAGTGTTATCACACTCTCCATAGTAACGATAATGACAAGTATCGTTGCTATGGTAACTATGAAAAGCAAGTGAATCTCTCAATTTCATCTTACTATGGTTTGTTATTTTTATGGTAAAGAGATAATTTTCAATTTAAAGCTATTCTAGGAAATTATCATTAAAGTATCAATACGGATTAATTGCTTCACTAACAGCATTCAAATTTAGTAACAGACACATACAGAAAAGCTATTCGATATCTACCACCACTGATCGCGTTAAGTCCATACTACAAAATTAATAATATTAAATGAGAAAATAATTAGTACTCCTTTCAAATTCATATGCCATGTATTATTTTAAGCAATAATATATGGCAAAAGAAAGAGCAATTACATTTATCATTTTAAAAAATTTTCTTAACTAAATTATGTAGCTTGTTGAATATGGATTGTAATATGATGAGAACAAATGGTGATCACAGCGTTGTCTCCACAGCACTGACAGCTTACGTGCAAAGATTCCTTCGTGGTTTAAAAAAACGTTAAATACTCACGAAATCCAAATAAACTTAAAGAAATCTTTGAATTTCATAACATTTGTGTATTCTCATCTCATCGCTTTAGCAAACCATAAGCTAAATGTATTAAGTGACAAGAAAATTACTTCAAAAAAAAAAGAAAGTAATGGTTCAGAGGTTCAATTAAAACAGAATAGGAACAAAATATAACACAGAGATATTTAAATCACACTTTATCGCACTTAATAAAGATGTGGGAAATAATGAGAGAAAAGCACACGAAACTTCAAATGTTACAGAGGAAATGACGTCGCAGATTACATAAGAAATCTTATAGCATTCTTCAAAAACAAGAAACTTCAATGGAAATAAATACTTCAAAAGACAGCAATCGTTCTTTAATGTTAATCGTAAGGTTTGTACAAAGCATACAACGAGCATCACGAGTTCAGGTTACCATTTAATTAGAACTGGTGCTCCAGATAGCAAAGATGAGAATCATTATGAACAGAATGAGAGCATTTACAGTGGTTGAGATTTTCGGGATTTCTAAAAGAAATGAATCTTGTAATTACTTACACTAAATTCTTTTTTCAACTTGTCATCAAAAAATTCACTGTCCTTACCTTCTTTTTAAAAAAAGAAAAATGGAGAAAATGCAGAATAAGAATGCTTACCAAAATAATTGGATGCAAGCGTTTTAAAAGGTAGACGTAACACAGATAATTATTTTCAATAAGATTATTAACAGGATTATTACTGTCTTGTCTAAAGTAGCGGAGTATATCACTATCACATCTTTCCCAGCACCTGAAAGCACAGATTATAAATGTTAAATGTTGAGTAAAATTCCCGCAATGTGTAGAAGTCATCTGCACATTTCCACTGGGTTACACAAGTCTGATGAGAAAACGTTTGAATAGGCAATTCACCGGAATTAGTAAGTTAATTTGTAGTATAACTGTCTCTCTGTGTGCATTATATATGTTAAAGATACCAAGAAATTTTATACTTGGTTTTAATCCTTTTCCTAAGTAAACAAAACAAAGTTTTGCGCGTGAAATATATTCACGTCTGAGCTACTTGTATATAGAGGCTAATGACTTCATATCACTTGCCTTAGTATGTACCCCCTAATGCAAAGCACACCCCTTTCGGGCATGTATAATGCAATGCATAATGGAAAGGGCCACTACCCAGACCGGTTTCGACCTTCAGTGAGGTCGAGGTGAGGATCTCATGGCAGTCATATATATTCTCAAAGAAATGAATCTTATAATTAGTTACACTAAATTATTTTTTCTCCTTGTCATCAAAAAATTCATGCAACCTATTACAAGTGGACAAAAGGTGCTTGACCGTCTCAATAAAAATCTCTCGATGATAGAAAGATGTAGAAAGGTTTTGCCTTGGGTGCAATATATACGTTAAAGATACCAAGAAATTTTATACTTGGTTTTAACTACTAAGGCAAGTGATACGAAGTCATTGGCCTCTCTATACAAGTAGCTCAGACGTGAATATATTTCGCGCGCAAAACTTTGTTTTGCTTACTTGGGAAAAGGATTAAAACCAAGTATAAAATTTCTTGATATCTTTAACGTATATATTTTATTTATTTATTTATTCGTATGGAGTTCCCTCCCTTTTCTCCCCGTCCCTATTGGGGCGATTGAGCCCCCTCATGGGGGATTAAGTATTTATGGCTGTAGATCCGTGTGTTCACGGGGCCGGTTTGCCTGCTTGCGGGATGCAAAACCCCAGATAAACTGGGGGGGGGGGGTAACCTGCTGTCCACTTCCTCAAATTCCTTATGTAGGCCACGGGAATCGAACCTAGGACACTCCTTCCCCAGGCATATGGTTGCGAAGCGCAAAGCCACTAGGCTAACCGCGCGGACAACGTATATATTACACAGCCAAAGTAAAAAACTTTCCACACACACACACACACACATTATATATATATATATATATAATGCACGCATCAAAATCAAATTACTTGGAATGCGGAGGGGTAACATCATTTGAGAATGATGAGTGACAAGTAGTAAATAATCACAGCTTCTTCTGAAAAACGCTGAATCTTTAAATTTGGGCTAGATATCTAATTAGGGGCCGTCTTATCACAGTAGTCAATGCAAAGTACGAGCAGTTATCTTTGCAGAACGAGTGCGGAACAGATCTATATGATGCACTCAAACTTAATACTGTTTCATAGCTACATTTCATGCATTAAAAGGAGAGTAACTAATACAATGGTTCATTTCTCCCAATATATTAGTAGCAAGATGTTTCCAAAACCTAATTATCATCACAATTAATGGCTACAACAATCATTTCAAACATGTAATTATTTTTCAAAGAAAATTTCGTATCAAAGGATCCAAAAAATGTGATTTGCGTTATGATACTGTCCATCATGCAATATATTCTACCGCTGGGGCAAGATGTTCCCCAGCGGCTCACCTTCCCCAGGGTGATCAAATTTCAGGTATCCATGTATAGGGCCTTGTGGATCCAGTGATCATAATGCTACGAAACTTCGCAAGAATACATTATGCCTCATGAGGAAGGGATAGTCGAGAAAATAAAAAAGTAGTTCCAAAATTAATTCACGACTAGGGATGGGGTTAAACACCAAATGCATGGAATTTGCATATCATATAACTTGGCAGGTGCCAGGAGGGTTTAAAAAGATGGCCAGTGGAATTTTGCCTTCATTCAGGTTGTTAGCACTGCCAGTAATGACAGTAATCTTGCTTCAACGTGCTTTTCTCAAGATGCTGTACTACCTAAAAAATTCCTACTGATGTAGCACTCCGCGAATTTCGTAGCTAAACAAATGTCGACGAGATTCACTATCTCCAAGTGCTCTGCGAGGAATGGTTAGATGTTTTGAAGAAACTGGATCGTTGCGAGTTAGACCTGGCAGAGGTTGCAAACCAATCACTTCACAAAAGTGAACCAAGTTGCTACTGCCGTGGTGGAGCAGGTCAAAAATAACAGAGTTTGTTCCTGTAATGCACGTGCTGTATCAAGAGACACATGGATGTGCTTTACACAACTGTCCGGAAAATACTGCAGAAGGGTCTGTATTTCTACCAATTCAAGTTGCGCTAGCAGGACTATGAAAGTTGACTAACATTCGCTTTAGCATTCCTCGCTCGAGTAGAGTGGAAGCTGCGTAGCGGTAGATGAGTTTTTTTGGAAGATGAGGGGCACTTTAACCTGAAAGGAGCTGTGAATACCCACAATTGCGGGTTTACATCTTCGTTTATCATTGGACCATTCTTCTTTGAGGACACTCGCTACTCGGGTCCTTTGACCTGCTCAGTTACTACCGAGAGGTATCGCGATGTGATAAACAGCTTCGTTGTGCCACAGCTACAACAGCGCCTCTGCACGGATTCAGTTATTTTCATTCAGAACATGGACCGTCCACCCACACATCGGTCGATCAGTACAGGAAGATAACTCTTTTTTATGGTTATTTGTTCACTCTTTTCCTTTCGTCGGTATCGCTTGTGACTTCAAAATAAGGATAATCATGAGAATTTGAATTAACGGTAGTGCCTATTTCATTAGCAGTAGTTTTCTTCTTCTTTAGTATTCTGCATTTGAGCAGGTTCTTCGTTTAGTAGCAGAAACTTTCCTTCCACTCTCTTCTGTTCTGAGTCTTCTCTTTCAAGGTTTACCTTACCTCTCTCCATTCAGCATGTCATCTAGCATTGTTTTCCTTACTCTTCCTCTGGGTCTTTTCCGTCTATTTTTCCTTCGATGGCATCTCTGATGATTCCATTCCCTCTCAGAATATGTCCGATCCAGTTTCCCTTGCTTCTTTTTATCCTCCTTAACAGATTTCTTTCTTCTTCTTCTCTTTTAAAGACCTTTTCATTAGTTATTTTATATGTCCACTAGATTTTTTCCATCCTTCTCCAAATCCACATCTCAGAGCTTTCCAAAATCTTACTTTCTTCTTTCTTCAATGTCCAAGTTTCAGCTGCATAGAGGACAACACTCCACACATAACATTTTATTAGGCTTTTTCTTTAGGTTTCTGTCCATTTTACTTCTGAATAAATTCCATTTTCTATTAAAGGCATCTTTTCCCATCGCTATTCTTGCTTTTATGTCACTTTTACATTTCCATCACTGCTAATCACACTTCCTAGATATTTAAATGTCTTTACTTGATTCAATTTTCCCCCATTTATTCTTTTATATTTATATTTGCCTCTTTCCTTGCTACTTTCATTATCTTTGTTTTTTCTGATGTTAATTTTCATTCCATAATTGATACAGGATTCCAGTAATCTGTTCAACAGATGTTGTAGTCTTGTTTCAGTGTTTGATATTAATGCCTTGTCATCTGGGTATCTTATTGCAAATATCTGTCTACCTCCAATCTTTATTCCTTCTTCCGAATTCTCCAGTGCTTCTTTTAGCATTGCTTCGGAATAAATGTTGAACAAAATTGGTGACAGAGAACAACCTTGTCGTACTCCTCGTCAATGATACCTGGTTCTGTTGTACCATATGTAGTAGTCTATCAGGATTTAAATGTAAAACAAAAGTATGGACAATACAAACCTTCTCAGAAATGGATCCAACAATTTTTCTGATATATCCATGATAATAATAATTATCGAAACAAAAGATAAACAATTGTGTGAATATAAAATGTGCAAGTAATGAAACTCACAATGAGATACTTCGAGACATTAAATATAAGTAATCAATTTCTTGCATAAAAGAGAACGAAATTTAAATGTGTTTCAAATATACATTCATTTTCTCAGCGACTGTAAAAAAAAACCTGTATGACTAGATCGAATACCATTTTCGTGTTAATATTTATCAAGCATCCGATATGAATTTTGTATATTACAATATAAACTCAACCTAGTATTTGGCTATACTGATACAGGAAGGAAAACACATCCGTGTAGGTTTTTATGTTAAAAAAAAATAAGAACCAATGAGCAGCTTCTTCAGCTCACTGCTAAACATCAAAATTTTCCTAGAGTAATAATTGAAAATCAAATTCAGTAAAATGTGCAGCTTTCTAACACGTGCATAACAACATCGCTTTTAAAAATTAACCACCTTTCTCTGCCTTCAAGTAATTTTTTTCATTCTTTTTTTTCCCCCCTGAGAAAAAAAAAAGTTCTTTCTGAAGCAAATATTACGAATGCCATCACTTTTAGTGATAAATCTTTAAATGGTGATAAAAAGAGAATGAACAATTTACGATCATCTGGAGTACTAAATGCAGTTTACTATCCTCCAGCGAGATAACGTTAAATACAAATAGAGCATTGCAAATCGTTGAGGCTAAAGTCGAAGTATGCGCGGTGGTTAATATGCAACAGACGCATTTCGGAAAGCTGCTATAGTTGAATAAATGCAGGATTTCATTCTTCAAACTGGACAAGCCAGTGAATTTAGGAGTGATTGGAATTCCCAATATAAAATTTATTATCCGCTCCATCATGAAAATGACAGGCCGTAAGGCAGTTTTTGTTTATATTTTGGTTCTTTTAAATTGTTTAGATTCAAAGTGAATACTAACTTTGGGATAATGTTAGAAGGCGACTAAGGCTATGAATTCAATGTGTTAAGTCTATTAATAGATTATGTTCTGAAAGGTTTGCTTGTTTTAGAGAATGAGTCAACTTTCAGAATGAAGCTCTTGATAGTTTCGCAATCAGTAGATATTTTCTTGTGAAGAAACTTCTTCAAAGATTTCTTGTATATTTGAAGCAATTTAAATCGTATTATCAAATTACTTCAGTTTTTCAACCCTATTAAAATAAAGTCAGTAAATGAAACTTAATATCCCATTATATCTTATGAACTTCGCCATTTTTATTTTAGTATTTCTTTTAATTTCTCATCCTTTGACTATTCACAGTACTAGTATTTGGAATAATTGAAAATTATATATGCCAAAACACTTTATTGATTTTGAAAGAAAAACATTAACAGACTAAACTATAATAAAATATTGTAAAATAAAATAAAATACTGATATCAAAATTGGAGATGTTAATGTCAGCTCTTTGCTTTATGCGGATGATGTTATACTTCTAAATAAATCCGTTACAAGTCTGCAAGATTCTCTGACTAAATTGAATAGCTGTTGTAATAGATATGGCATGAAGATCAGCAATAAAAAGACAAAGACAATGAAAATAGGCAGAATCATTGAAAATGTCAACTGTGTTGTGAATGGAGAACCTGTGGAACAAGTAAAACATTTCAGCTACTTAGGCACGATTTTTACTGAACATGGTAAATTAAATATAGAAATAGACAACAGAATCAGCAAAGCTGGTATGGTGGGAAGTCAACTAAATAAATTCATATGGAATAAGAGAGAAATTAGTCGGAACACTAAATTAGCTGTATACAAGACAGTGTTCAAACCAGTTTTAACTTATGGATCTGAGAGGTGGGTGAGAAGTAAAACACTTGACCAAAGACCACAGATATGAGAATCCTGAGAAAGATTAGAGGCGTGAACAGATGGCATCAATGGCAATATCGTATTAAAAACGAGGATATTAGGAAAGAACTTGACATTGTCAGCATCCAGGAATGCGTTAGCAGAGCTAATCTCAGGTGGTATGGTCACTTAAACAGAATGGGCGGGGAAAGATTAGCAAAACAAGTGTTCTTTGCCAGGTTGACAGCAAAATGACCCAGAGGAAGACCAAGATATAGGTGGATTGATATGGTACAAAGTGCCTTAGACAATAGAAATATAACATCTGATAATGTTGGAGTCTTGACAAGTAACAGACTGATTTGGAGGAAAATTGTAGATAGGAAGTTAGTAATGATGTAATTTTTTTCATGTAGTACTATCATATCCTGTACACCCTTTGAGGGTACATGGCAGGAATTTGATGATGTTGACTATAATAAAATATTAATTTACGGGTATTTAAAATTATAAAATATTTTCATGTATTTAAGTTATTTGTACGTTAGATGTTTGTAATTAGGACCACATCCACAATGCTTAAGATAGAATGAAGGGAAAAAAGCTAAGAATAGAAACTTTATTTTAGATTTTAACCATTTTCTATATATTACATTAATTATTAATTAGGTTCGCTTGATAGCAATCATAACTTCCACGTGACATATTTACTTTTTTCTTTATATTGTATTTTATAAAACTTATCTTCGTTTTCATTGGAAATTCTGAAAAATTCCTCAAACAATATTACCAAATGATTTTCGTTAATAAGATCTATTATGCTTCTCCCATATGCTGCTCCATTGAACTAATAGAGTCTTCGAAGTAATGGTAGCATTACTTGTTTTTTTGTTTGTTTCCTAAATGAATGCCTTAGGCCTCTTTGTTCATATACGTGCCATCTTTGAGACTTGTCTGCTATGAGATATTATCGCAATATTTCAGCACTTAGAATTAGTGTTAATATCCGTTGCGTTACTGTAGGGAGCGGTACATCATGACAGTTTTTCTATCGGTATTTGCAAGTCTTCTCTAACGTAGGATTTGGTTTATAACAACAACAAAACAGATGTTATTTTCCGCCATCATTCTGATGTTACACGGATAACGATGTTTAAATATCTATTATTTGGCATTATCATAACTTCAAGGGAGGTCATTAATGACACGATAACAATGATAAATGTACTGCAGCATCTCGTAAGATTAGTTATAGGCCAGTTTAAATTCATCATGAAAAACCATTGTTTTTCGATTAACGAGACCCTAAGCAACGTGTTGAATTTTTTGCATAACCGAGACTCTAAAGTAGATTTTAATTGCGTTTTTTTCCTCATAAACTTTTGTAATAAGTCTTCAAATCCAATAAAGGCCTAACCTACTACTACACACATGAATAAGAACGGCAGAATAACTGATATTTTATCTGTATTATGTAATTTAAGTAATAAATTACTGAAAGAGTAATATTTGAGATGAAGAAACCCATGCTTGACCAACTAAAGCTGTGTACTGGTTTATATATTTGATATAGTACGCCTTTAAATTACGTGTGATATCAAGCGAGTTAATCTGTTTTTTCGGGGTAACAAAACCAATTTTCTCGGAGAAAAACTTGCTACCTGCGCATTATATGGACTAACTTACATTAACTTGAAATATTCTCTAAAAGGTTCTTATGGTTTACTATAGCGATATTGGTTTTAAACCCAAGATCACTATAATTGAACCTGCACGTGTCGCAGCCTCCTAGTGACTGACTTACCAAAGTATCAGACAATGAATAAATTTCCATAAATATTAAATTTCAACATCATGAAAATAGCAAGAAAACGCATTTAAAAATCATCATGTATCAGACTAGCAGCTTTAAAGGAAATAAAAGTCGAATGGATTTTACCCGTAAGGGAAAAAACCCACGCTCCTAATCCTAACTATTATTTATGTTCTTTACCTTCGAATGTGTTAAGCGAATAAAACGTTAGGTTTTTCTCTTTTAGATGAATAAAAACTCGCCTATCTGAACCAAAATAAAGAAAGTTAATTAAGCCAAAATAAATTTGGAATGGCCTGAAAACCTTCATGACCTCAGCGGAAGAGTACAAAACTTTATTGACAAAGCAAATATGAACCATAACTGAGCTAGACGGGCACAAAACATGAGATTGAGACAATTAAAAAATTGAAATGATACGATAGACTAGAAACAATGTAAACTAGTCCATCGTGATCTAGAAACACTGATTTTTTTTTTTAAATTTGAGTGTTTTGTTATTTAGAGATTTAAAAACATAAGTTACTGATAAATGAATTTTAAGAGAAACGAAAATAAATGTTCTTTATATTAACTGCAATTTATACTAAACACGACAGTTTACTAAGCCTGTGGCTGAATGTAAAGGGAATTGTTGATATAAAATAGGGTGACAACAAGCACACGTTTGGTGATCGTAAACGTTCACACTCCGAAACGAGAAGCTTTTAGAGGCTAATCGACACACGGTGACTTTTTTTCGAAAATGATTTTGCTAACGTTTGGCATTTTCTTAATCGAGTTCAAGAGCTCTGAAAACAAGATTTAGTCTAAAACGTTTTCTCTTTCAACCTCGGTCTTTCTCTTCTCTTCTCTTTTTTTTTTTTTTTTTTGAACCCCTCCTTTTACTCCTATACACACGTGCAGCCATTAATCTTTTATGTCCTCCCCAAAATAAAACGCACACCTCCGGAACTGCACAAGTATTTATCGTGTTCAAAGGAAACACTACACTTGAGTGTTCTTGTGAGTGTTCGTGTATATAACAACTTTATGCTGTAGGGGGGGGGGGGAGGAAGGTATTCAGCTTTTGTACTTGACTAACGATCTCTCTTTGTGTCTCCCGGGAAAGCAGAAGATAAATGGAGTTGTCCTCGATGGAAGTAGCGGTGTTCTCTTAGAAAAATACGATAGAATAGAGGCAAACAATTAATATATTCTTACCAATATAAAAGGAAGGATGTCTGGGGAATAAAAAAAGTAACGAATAAACCCCTTTTTGACTTGCCTTACACTTCAATTATTGTTTCTTGTAAATATTTATATTATGGGTTTAAGCTTTTTTTTGGTTGGAGTTTCTTTTCTTAGACAGTTCAAGCTCAACTTTACAATTAAAACTTGTTTAACTGAACCCAATTTACGTTTTTTTTCCTTCGCTTGTCGAAGACCAAATTGTACTCCGTGCGTAGTGAGTCATACATAAGACATTCCACTTCACAGAGTAATGTTTGGTGTTCCCTTAAGAATTAGGTGTCTTTATAGTTCAGTATTGGTAGTGCCCTTTCGGAGGAAAGATCTAGGTTCAAATCTTGCGTAGGACGCGATAAGCTTAATAAGAATATGCAGATGGAAAATGCTGGCTTCTTGGATTTAGTTACTTCGTCCTTAGTTCAAGAAGACAACAGAATTAAATTTGAATTAAAACATTCGGCAAGCAGCTACTACAATCTAAAACCAATGCTTTCCAAACCTTTTTGGAAAGGGCCCACTTGGACAAAGTATAACTCAGCGGTCCACCAGCTCCCGGACCTTAGCTTTTAACGATTGGTCATACTTTACCAATAGAGATGAACTTTCATGTTCCTCCCCTAAGTGCAAATTGTGAATTAGTTGGAACAACATCTATCATCTTAATATTTCACAGAAAGATTAAGTCGGAGGAAAATTAGGATAGGATTTCTATGTGCATTTCTCAGCTTACCTTTGCAACCCAGAGGCTGGTTTCATGTAACACTCGGGTGTTGAGATATATAGCATGTGGGAAAACACATATTCAAATTAAGTGAATTATGTAAAGGTAACTTTATAAATTGATGATTTTTAGTATATTGTATTCGAACTGTATATTGTATTCTAACTGCATCTGAAAATTTATAAAAGATTTAAAAATATATCCTAATAAGATGCTTTCTCGGCCCGCACTAGGAAAAGATTCTCTAATATATAATAAGCATACCAGAATAATTTTTACAACAGGACCAGAAGTATACATTCGGGTCCTACTGTAAAAATTACAGTAGGACCCGAATCGTTGCATTGACATGAATTGTCAATGCAACGATTAGTATGCAAGCTTGCATTTTATTTTTTTATTATTTTTAGGGGGTGCGGGAGGGGTTCTTGTTATTAAATTCCAGGGCCTAGTTGAACTGGTTGTTCGAGGTCATACCCACTCGATGGACTGCGGGTTCCAATCCCACTAATAGACTTTTGGAAACTTCCTTGACCATCTGTTTGGAAATTTGCGAAAGTCTATTGGACGTTTGGTTGATCTTGCTCAATATTACCATATTAAATGATTTATACAACTATTCATGATATGATACGGAAATAATTTATAGATTCACCGAAAATGCGTGGTAAGAGAATTCGTCGCTAAAAAATTCCACGAGGGATGAATTGTTCGTTGGTAAATTCTGTAAATTTGGAATATTATGAGTAAATCTTCGTTTGGTAGAATTATTTCAGAATATAATTTACTGCTGAGGATACACAATAAAACAAAATTGAAAACGTTTTTGCACGTATATTTT